>NW_011888783.1:23098236-23109192 GCF_000151845.1 Pteropus vampyrus | reverse complement strand
CTTGCTCCCTGGTCTGGGTACCCACATCAAAATTCTTTGCTATAGGAGTGCTTTGATTTCCTCATTGTAACCACCAGTTTAACCACTTCCCTCCACTGCCCCAATCCTGTTACAACTCTCTTCTCTTTGCCCCAGTATCCATGTGAGGCTGGTCTCATGGTCACCTATTCCCAGGGTACCAAGCAGAAGATGGATCTAAAGCTCTTCTGCTTTCGGCTTTCCCTTCAACCTAACTAATATCCCACCCCCCATGATTTTAATTCCAAGAGGTGTAGGCAGATCATAATATACATCTGAAGGGCTGTTTTCTTTGCCTCTCTTTCCTTCCTAGTATCGCCACTCCTGAAAGAGAAAGGCTTTCTGCTCTTTCTTCCTTTCCAAAAGAAACTTGATGATGTCAGATCATGAGTTTCCTCTCCTCTATGATCTATAATAAAACCCTGCCACCCAATTTGTTCAACCTTGTTCTCAGCACATTAATGGGAGCTAAGAAAAAATTGGAAAATATTTTTCCCAACACATTTTGATAGTCAAACTTATTGACTAGCTGAAAAATTACAATGTTATTGTTAAAAGCTGAACATTTTCTTTTCCTTTGTATTTCTATTGTAATCATCATAACTATCCAGGAGGCAAATGGATGCCTCTGAAACCATTTGTTTATTCTTGCAGTCAGCAAAAATTTATTGAGTATATATTATGTTCTTGGCACAGTTTCAGGTGCTTATATGCTAGTGGCATAAGCAGACAAATGAGAAAGATAAAGAAGGAAGGAGGAGTGAAGCAGAGAAGGGCAACTGGAAGTTTTGGTGGGAGAAATACTATTCTCAATAGGGGGGAAAGGCCTCACTGAAAGCATGACTTTTGAGAAAAATCTGAGTTAATCATCCAATATCTGGGAGAAGACCATTTCAAGCAGAGAAAAATAACAAGTTCAAAGGACTAAAGGCAGGAAGTGGGTCTTTTTGGAACAGGAAAAGGGGAGATGAGATGAGATAGATACTAAGTGTCAGAACATGCAGGGCCTTGCAGGTTAGAGTTGGACTTTGGTTTTCACTCTGGGTGGCTCAGGAAGCCAGTGGAGTCTATTAAGTGAGGAATTATATAATGTGAAGTAAGTTTTAATAGTCTTTAAGAGGAGAGCAAGGGGGGAGTAAGAAAAACATTGGAAGTTATTGTAGTAATACAGGTGAGGAGTGATGGTAGCTTAAACCAAGCCTCTGTCTGTGAGAAAGTGGCTAAATTCTGGGTATATTTCGAAATTAGAGACATCGAGATTTGATAACAAACCAGAAGTGGAAAGTAAGAGAAAAAAGAGAAAGAATTTGGAATGGCACCAAGATTTTGATACTGAACACTTGAAAAATGGAGTTGTACTGAACCGTAGAGTAAAAATGTGTACCTTTGGAGTGGGAAGGATACCAGGACGTGGCAAACCTGAAATGTCTATTAGATATCCAAGTGGGGATAAGTCAGCAAGTCTATCTGTAGGTTTAGAGTCTAAGGGAGGGATCTGGGTTGGAAACATACAGTCTTTCATTGTTACCATATTAGTCTTAATTATTACCTAAGTGTAATGAAAGCTGCCTTACTTGACAAAAAGGAAACAAAAAAAGAATATAGTGAAAGAAGTTAATGAAATGCCTAAAAATGAAACCTAAAATCTACTTAATAGATTTTAATGAACACTTAAAATCCTTCCCCAATTACAGATGTTGAAGTAAAAAGATTACAGAAGGAAGTTATTCAATAGTTCTTAATAATTGATAGTATTCAGGTTATTTTTAAGTTTCAGTTATCTGCATGGCTTGTCCTTTCACTTCCTCCAAGTTGTTGCTCAAATATTTCCCTCTTAATGAGGGCTACCCTGACTAATGTAGTTAAGCTTCAGCCTACTTCTTCCACCCTCCCCCACACTAAATCTTTTTAAACTGCTTCATTTTTTGTTTACCAATAGCATTTTTTATTTTGTGAAATATGTGATTTGCTTATGTCTGTTCATTGTTGCATTCACACAGCTTGCACACAGTTTTTAATCCTGCTGATCTCACCTACGATTCCAGCTTTGGCAGCAGTCACTGGTCCCTGGAGAGCTTTGACCGGCTTCATGCAGTTGCAACCTGAAGGTGTTTCACCTCAGACCCACATCTTAAATTCCTGCTTTAGTGTTTCTCTGATATTGCAGACTGGCTTTGGGAACCCACTGGATACAAAATTAGTGTGACCTGAAGGTGGGGGAGTTAATTTTGCAGGGCTACCCTTGGCCAATGAGAGACAGGCATTTTCTTCACTCGGGCAGATATTCTTGGATGCTTCTCATAAAGTATCCCATGGGATAGAACACTTAGTCACTCAGAGTGGGGACCAACTTATTGCATCCATTAATTCTTCCACCATCCTTCTTTCATGCCCCCTATCCCTAACTCCTATCCGCTGAGATCATACTCCTAAATTAACTACTTATACTTAATTAAGCCATGGTCACAGGCTCTGCCTTAAGGAGAATTCAGGCCAAGATTTTTTTTTTTCCTGTTTTCCACAACTTCAGCTGCCCAACGGTAGCTTATTATCCTAAGCATCCAGAAGATTGTTTGGCATATAACAAACTTTCAATAAATATGTGTTGAGTTGAATTGAATATAATTTGGTTTTCCAATTACTAAATCAGATAAGGATTAAAAATTTGGGACTTCGGTGCCAAAGTACAATTATCAAAATGATATATTATCCTATAGGCCATTAAGCTAGACTTATAGGGAAGTTCAAACATTTATGGCTTTAGAGAGTAGAGCTTAAAGGGACCGCATGCAGGAGGTATACTGCTTGGATCGTGTGTCAATTGCCGCCTGTGCGAATTTGGAAAGTTCTTTAATGTCTCTGTGCTACAATTTTCTCATCTCTAAAATGGGAATAATAATAATCTCTAGCTCAAAAAGTTGTGAGAATTAAATGAGTTAATATATATATGCTACATAAATGGCATGCAGTAAGTACATTATACATGTTTGCTGCTATTATTATTATTATTATAATTATTATTGATTTCCACCAAATGTATTTTGGAGACCTAGCATCAAATTAAAATAAGTGGACATTGCCTGAATTTAAAGTAATCTAACTAAAAATTTCCCACAATTTTCTTATATTTTAAATGTTTTATTTACAATTAATATTTATTCTAATAAACATTTAAACAATATAGAAATACATAAGTTCCACAATCTGTTCCATTGCCCCTCTCCAGATGAAGTCTCATTTTTTTCATGTATGAGTTCATTTTTTTGCTAATAATGTCAGCCTCATTTGTAAATACGTTATTCAGTTAATGATAAATATTAGAACATCATCATTTCTTAACTGATCCTTGGGCCCCAGTGCAAGGTGCAGACAACATCAGCTTATTTTGCTGCTCTTAAGCTTGTGGACAAAACATCAAACTAAGTCTCAGAATCCTGAAATCTCATCGTGTGTGAAGTGGGGATTGCCATGCCTACCCCACCATGTTCGAGGGAGAATTAAATGTCTTAATGATCAGGAAAGGGCCTAGCACAGACTCTCTCACATGTAGTTGAAAATCAATAGCATTAATTGAAATCAGTGCTAATTGGAATAGCACTAATTGAATCCCATCCATATCCCACACTTCTCTGAGCTTGGTGCTGTGATTTTCTCAAGAATTTAAACACAACGTTTTAGCCTTACACATGTCTCATTAGTACTTGGCAAATGAAATGCACTTTCATGAAAATAAATGTTCCAGAGATGGATGTTAGACATTGAAACTTTTTCATTAGCCATAAAAGCACCAGTTACAGAGTTATTTCAGCTGCATTTTAATTTGTAATTTAATTTAGTGGGTCATAATGAGAATTACTAAAAGCAATCTAATCTGAGTTCTTTAAATTCTTTTAACTTGGTGCTATATACTGAGCAAATAAGTTTATTAAGCAAGCTGCTTGTATGGCATGATGACACCCTGATTCAAAGACTAACCTGTGTTTTACAAAGTTTAAACTTATAATACATGCTAAGTGTGATTTTTAAGGTAATAAAGATAAGGTAATGAATGGAACACTAGAATTCGTGATAAAATTAATCTCTAACTGAATAACCTTGATTTTAAGCTCACTTTTTAAGTCTATAAAATATACGATTAGGGAATGTAGAAGGAGATTATAACAGATATCTCCTATTTCCTCTTTGGTATTTATGCCAAAACTCTACAAGGAAGGTCCTGTATGCATTCAAGACATTATTACTTGAGCAGCTGGGAAACTCATAGAGTCAGACTAACGCAGTACTTCCATGAATATGAAGGAGGCAAGAAGACTTGTTAATTTTATTCCAGACAGCTGCCAACTTGAGGATATGTCACACATAGTCTTGCTATTATAAGGTGATTTATGGATATTGTTATATACTCAGCTTAGCACTTTTACTGCTTCCAGGTTAAGGTCCAAGGGCTCATGGGATCTGTAACCTCACATAATAGAATCAAAAAGATGAGAAAAACATAATTTCCAATCATTCGGCCCTCTAATATGAATTTATTTACAATCACTTTGACTCCTGAAACTTTAGCCCTAATCTCACATTACAAGTGAGATAATTTAGCATAATAAAATTGTGCCTTTTTACGTCAGTGCCAATTAAGTGCCTGAGGCAGAGTAGGTACCAAATTAAATACTCTAGTAAATTTCTGTGGCTTCATTTAAAGGGAAATGATAATCTCTACGGTAAACCAAAATACTGAAAGTAAACACATACGACATTTTTACAAGGGATTTCTGAAACTTAAAATGAACTAACATTTTACTGAAATATTTTACTTGATATCATACTAATAATTACTGAAAAGAATTATGACCATATAAAAAAATCACTAAAATTATTTTCAGAACAATTCTTCAAAAATATGTTTCTAGAATCTAATTATCCCTTTCTGCCACCTTAAGAATGTATTTAGGCCATTGAGGCTATGTACAATGGTAACATCTAAATACTGAAAACCTCAGAAATGGAGATGAAATCTCATTGTGTGTGAAGTGGGGATTGCCTAATTCTAAACTTCTTGAGATTATCATTTTTTGGAGGTGTTTCCTGCCCAGTTTTAAATGCCTGGTGCTAAAAATGATAAGCAACAATTCTGTCAATAGACTGCTTATGTTTCTTACTTCATTCTTCTCAAAGTGACAAAGTGCCTTGATTCCAGCCGTGATTCCCTGGTCTGCTTTGGCATTAGGTTTCCTCTGTGAATGTTAAAGGCTGAAACTGAGCCCAGAGCCCATGAGCACGTGATCTGAACATTGCAAGAGATACCAAAGAGGGAAGTTAACTCATCTTTCTGCCTCTAGGAAGAGCAAACTGTGCCCAAATATTTCCAGAGGAATAATTCTGCATCTCAATGAGAGTGAAAAACTAAGGAGTGGGAATTTCCTTCAGAAACTAGCTTGCATACCTTTGAACTATTTCTATGCTAATGCAGTTAGTGTACAAGGGTGGTATCTCATGAGCACAGCCAGAGTAGCACATGACTGGGATTAGGCATCTAGCTGTTCCAGATCCATTAATTTGCCTGAGAAAATTCCTTTCACGGATTAAACAACTCCATAGAATATAGCCGTTTTTATACATATTACGTGAAGATACATTTCTAGTCAGTATTTTTCCATCTCCTCCCCTATCCCCTTTAATTTCTCTTTCCATTGTTTCCTTCCTCTCTTTTATGTAGTCATCTTTCTTCTTGGCTAACCTCAAAGTTTAGCTCACTACCTTGACATAATCTTTCCCCTGACCTTTGATATTCCATTGGATGCCAAATTCTGTAATTATTGCTTCAAAAAATGACTCCAGAACCAGTCTCTCTTTTCCATCCTGTAGCTACTATATTACTTCCATTTTTTATTTTGTTTTGCTTCGATATAAATTAGTCCCCCTACTCTTCTTGCTTTGTTTTCTCTTTAGCGCCCAAGTATGCACTGCTGCAAAGTATTATTATCAAGCACAGACTTAATCCTGCATCAAAACCTTCAATGGTTTCACACTATCTGCTGAGGCATTCAAAATCCTTGACCTGGTTCTTACACCTTTCTCTACCCCCATCGCCAACACTCATCTCATCACCCAGTTCCAGCCTAACTTTTTAGCTTTACCATCCACTCTTTCTCTTCCACATGGATGACAATCTTCTAAACTATACAAAATTTCTTGAATATGCTAATTTTTTAACATATTTTTCCTAAGCCCATGTCTTTGCAATCTTGTTCTCTTCATCTAAAATTTTATTCTTCTAATATTTACCTATTAAAATCTGAATTCTCCTTCAATTCCTAATCAACCAACCAATCAACCAACTAGCCAACCTACCAAACTAAAACAACAACTACAGTTTACTGTACAATCCTAACATGTCAGGACCATACTGAACATCCTACATACATAATCTCTAATCCCTACCCAATGCCTACTAGGAAGATATTATTATAATTATATCACAGGTGAAGAAACTGACATTTGGAAATGTCAATGATTTTTACCCTAGGCTGCACAGCTAATAAGTAGTATATGGCACATTCTGGTAGTTACCAACCTAATATTCTTTCTTTCTTCTTTTTTTTTCTTTAATATTTTTTGGGGGTGTGGGGGTAACAGTGTGACCAGCTAAACCAAAAAGAAGACAAAAGCTGCATATATCCCAACCTCTTACAGCAAGGAGTGTCTTTTGACATAGTTCTAGCCAAAAAGACTTAAATACAGTCTGCTGGAGATTTTAACAACTTTTTTTTTTTTTTTTTTTGCGGGGGGTATGTCTCTACCAAATCTCTTCCTTCCTCCTTATTCTTTAGGTAGCAGGGCTGAGATACCTGTTAAAGCAGGAACCATCTTGATTGAGACTGTCAGGTTGAGAGATGAACACTAAGGAAGATAGAACAAAAAGATGAAAAGAGCCTGAGATATGGATGGTACTGGGAGCTGCTACCTTGTCACTCATCAAGAAATTCTTGTTGGGTAAAGAGACTAAAGTTTAATTTAGTTAACTAATACATTGGGTTTTCTGTTGTACATAGCTGAACATAATTCCTAACTCAGACATGATGGAAATGGGTTTGATATCTAGATCTGTGTCATTTGGATTCTTCTTTAGACTACATCATCACTGCCTTCTTCATGGAGCAAATTAAACTTCATCTGAATTTTCACCTTGGAAATAAATTTTTCTTTCTTCTGTACTCCCATAAAATTCTGGGGTACTTTTAAGGGATACTTTTAAGGCCTTTATGATTTTCTCTTTACATTTGGAATTTTTATGGTAGGTTGTAAATTCCATAAGATCATCATCTATAAATTTTTTTCTTCCCTATATGTAAATAAATTGAATGAATATTTACTGCATTGAATTAAAATTCATAAAATTCACTTATAGTTCTTCATTATCTGTGTTGTCTATGAATTATTTTCAATCTTCTTTAAATTTTTTATGAACATAAACGTGACCCAAATCACACTGGGTTGAGCTCCCATTAAGTCTGCCAGAAACCAGCTCCCTTAGCTCTGAGTGTTTCTTAGTTTATTGCATGAGGGATGCTTAGAAACAAGGCCCCCCTGAGCTGCTGCCTCTGCTGCTGCTGAGACTGCCACTCTGCCCATTCCAGACTTGGGGGAGGAAATGCTTTACTCCATACTGAGGCACAGATCTTTTTCTAATTACTCATGGCACAACTGAGTTCAGGCTATAACTTTATGGGAAAATGCAAAAGAGTAGAGAAGGATACCATTGAAGGAAAACAGAATATTTACAACTATTTTAGACTCAGACATATTGGCTTCTAGCATTTTCTGTCCTGGCTTCCACATGACCAAGGCAGTTCACCTCTACCCCCATTCCCCACCAAAATGCCCATGGCTCTCTAAGGCTGAGAGTCCAAACAGACCACTAGCCCCAGAAAAAGACCAAATATTTTTTTCCTCATCCCCATCATGAGGCCTCCTTCCCCTAGGCTTCTTTTCCTCATTTCCCATGATGGACGGTGGAGACAATCATTTCTTTTAAGGGATACTGAAGCTTACTCATAGTGAGGCTGCGCCTGGCTGTCACAAAATAACTCAAATTTGTTTTGAGTTATTCTGATAATCTGTAGAAACTTTGTTATGTGAATACAAACCTGATCATAGTCTGATTATAGTGGATAGATTACATTTTGGATATTATACATTACGATTGGTTTCTAGTGGCTGTTGAATTTTCTCAACAATACTCTCACATTGCTATTGTCAATTTTGTCACTTGTAGGTGATACTGTGATATTGTCACTAATTTCCACAAATAAGAATTGAAATTTTAAAATGTGGTGATAAAGTCTTGATTTCAAGTAGTTTAAGGAGCTAGGAAGTATGAATAAATTTTTAATGTATTTTGTAGAGAAGAAAAAGAATAGCTATCAGGACCAGAGTTGTAACCTGAGGGACTCTGAGGGACCAGGTTTTTGCTAAATAAACATGAAGAAGTAGGAAGAGGAGAATGGAATGGAAGAGAAGTAGAATAAAAGGGAGAAAGAAGAGGAGACAAAGAAGGGAAGAAAAGAGGACAATAAAAAGAGAAAGACATTTCCAGTAGAAAATATTAAGTATAATTGATTTGGGGCAAGGTTTAATAAAAGTCACGTGTGTAATATCCTGGTATTCTCCTATGCAGTGTACAAACAGCGCTCTGTGCTCATAAAAAGGAAGAGAGAGCTCAAGAGATATGTCTTTGAAGAGAAATTATTTAGGACTTAAGTTAGAAAGCATTTAAAATTAAGTATCTTTTCAAGCACAAAAACAATATAATTAAACTAGGTTCTTATAAACATGGCCAGTACTCTATACCATATATTTTCTCAATAATTTGTTGGTCAGTTTGTTCATAATTTTGAAATGCTTTATGATGCTTTATTATCAAACTAAGACAGTCTTTAATAACATATTCTGATTTTAAACTACTATAGTAGAAAGTTGTAAAATATATTATTATTTTAAATCTTTTTTCAAATGGGACACCATGGAACTGAGGCTGATGCAATAAAAAGTTGCAGAGCTATTCAGCCTTGGGATTCAGTCATGAAGAGAGAGTTGCCAACTCTGCCCTACCAACAGGAGAGTGTTTGCTTCGCTAGTGTCTGGCCTCCGGGACAGAAAGCAGGCTGTCTGTAGCCTCTGTAAAACTTAAAGTAGTTCTTCCCTTTGAGAACATGATCATCATTTGATTTTTGATCCCTTCCTGAAATCTTAGGAGATAGAATAGACACTGACTAACAAGAAAGCAAATAATGAGGAGAAATTGAGTAATACATTTTAATGATTTTTGTAGATGAAATCATAATGATTGTTGGTTGACATGCAGACTCGGTTGGCTAAATGATACATGTGATAAACTCTTTACATTCTTTCAAATCATAGAATATCATATTATTGGAAGTAAGTTATTTCAGATTGAGGGACTCTTAAATATTTATGTTTTTGAGGTCTTTGGACTGTTATCAATTACCAGGACTAAATATAACTGATGTGTAAGTTTTCATTAAAGTTATATGAGCACATCCTGGTATTCTTAAACACAGTGTACAAACTATGCTCTGTGTTCATGGGTAAAAAGAGAAAGCTCAAGAGATATGTCTTTGAAGAGAAATTATTTGGGAATTAAGGTGGAATATGTAGTTAGATGTCTCAGTGTATATTGAAGGAATATACCCCATTTTGCCCCTGAAAGGAACTATCTTATCTCTCTCCCTCTGTGTTTTCTTGTTCCATGCTAGCAGACAGCCTTGGATTACAAAGCCTGCTTGTTCCTCCCTAGTAACTGTCACTGCTTTCTGCTGGCCCTTCATTTAGCAGGAGAGGGGTTCAAATGAGTCTTGATTAATAGATCTTCATTCCTTTCCTTCCCATGTCGCTCAAGCTCTGGTATTATAAGATTAATGCTAAAGGTATCTATGCTCTCTTAAATGGCTCAAATCCTACCAGCTGAAGTTTAGTTAGTTAAATGTATATGCTGCTTCTCCTCATCCTCCACCCCAAACATTACCATAAAGTACCAAGTGCAGTATAGGAGAGGTTTATTAACAGTACTTAATATAAAAGGTTTTATTTTGACATGCATGTTTTTTCTAAATCAGGAAGTTATTATCTTTAGAACAAAAATTTAAGCATTATTTAAAATTATTTTGAAAACTCATGGTAGATAAAGTACTTTTCCATATTTCTGGCCTCCAAATGTTGGGCTCTGATCTTTGCCAACGTGTTCCATTTTATTAACTCCATAAATATTCTGTCATCAGCATCTAGCTGGGAAAACAGAAACCACTTTCGGTCTTTCAAATAGAGGGAATTATTACAGAGAATTGATCACCCAAGTGATGGAAAACTGAAAAGCTAAACAAGGATTGATGAAGTCAACCCAGAGAAGCTCTAAACACCCTCAGACTGGAAGGACAACAGAGGAATGTGTGGCAACCAGAAACCAGAAGCTGGACTCAGGTTGGACCTAGCACCATGACGAGAGGTGATTGCTGGAGGTAAGGAGTTGGGGTGGGAGTGCTATCTAGCAGGAGCTGGAGCCATGGAGGAGACATGGGTACTGTCAGAAATTCTCTAGGATGCAAGGAGACAAAGAAAAAGTATGCTAACTTCTCCGTGTAAGGAAAACTCCATTAGGATAACAAAATCTTGCCTTTCAAAGTCTTTCAAAGACTCTTTCTGTATTTTGATTCTGAGGGCAGGAATCAGCCATGAGCTAACCTGAATTTTGTTTAATAGAGATATTCATGGTGCCATAAAACCAGAGTCAGTAAGTAGAAGGACTGGATCATCATAGGTCAAATAATATTTAGCAGTGAAGTAAAGCGGGGTCATCTTTTTACCTTCTTTTTACATTATAATGTAAAATGTAATGATTAGATATAAATTCTGAAAGACTTTGAT
>NW_011888783.1:23094176-23098186 GCF_000151845.1 Pteropus vampyrus | reverse complement strand
GAGAGGTGATTGCTGGAGGTAAGGAGTTGGGGTGGGAGTGCTATCTAGCAGGAGCTGGAGCCATGGAGGAGACATGGGTACTGTCAGAAATTCTCTAGGATGCAAGGAGACAAAGAAAAAGTATGCTAACTTCTCCGTGTAAGGAAAACTCCATTAGGATAACAAAATCTTGCCTTTCAAAGTCTTTCAAAGACTCTTTCTGTATTTTGATTCTGAGGGCAGGAATCAGCCATGAGCTAACCTGAATTTTGTTTAATAGAGATATTCATGGTGCCATAAAACCAGAGTCAGTAAGTAGAAGGACTGGATCATCATAGGTCAGATAATATTTAGCAGTGAAGTAAAGCGGGGTCATCTTTTTACCTTCTTTTTACATTATAATGTAAAATGTAATGATTAGATATAAATTCTGAAAGACTTTGATATATGCCTTCCTATTTTTCACTCTGTAACAGAAAATAAGAAGTTAATAATAAGAGCTTTACATGTATTCATGCTTTTAATTCTCAAAAAACAACTTCATGAGGTAGTTACTACTGTTAGCCCATTTTATAGAAGACAAAGTCGAAGCACAGAGAGTTCTGCTAATAGACACAGTTACATATAGATGACACAGTTGCATTGTGGGGTACTAGAAACAGCCTTTATAATCAGCTCTGCTACATGGTTTTTGCCATAGAGAAGGTCCTCAGATAAACTCTTCTAAAATGGAACACTGTTTTCTTAGAGCCATTGCCACATGCCAGCACTTAAACCGAGCTGCCATCCTGTCTTACCTGTACCACTCTAGACTCATCTCCTCACTCCCATTGTTGTCCTCCTCGGTCTATATTCTACAGAGCTATTGGAATAACCTTTTAAAAACACGGCTTCACTTCTCAAAGCCCTCCAGTGGTTTTCCATTGTAAATTGCTACATTACTGAAAAATATTGGAGCATGAGTTTTTAGTAAACGAGCATAACTCAGTGCGTTTGGAGTGCTATTCCTTTCTTGGTGTAACTGGGCCGGCATCTATTAACTTACAGGTCTCCTCTCGAAGAAGCATTGTCTTTACCTCTCTTATACTCAGAAGCTGTGGGCAAGCTCTGTTAATGAGTCAGAAAAGTCTTTCTGAAATTATTCTCCCCTTCTGCTTATGAGAAGAGCGTTGATTCTTAGGCAGCGAAGACCTTCAGAAAGCCTTGTATGTTAGACTAAACTCACCCCTAGAAACCCCCTGCAGGAGCTTCTGGCAAAGTGACAGCCATTTTGTAATGTCTGTCAATGGTGCTATTTATTTTGGCTTTTCTTGGGTAAATTTGGTAGGGAGCCAGGGCAACAAAGGGCACTCCTCAGATTAGAGTTGGAAGAGGCAGCTGGGCTGAATCTTTAAGTATTAGAGACGGGTGTAGGGCAAAGGAAATTGGCCAAGGACATATATGAGCTAAAAGTCACAACTTACGTTTTTATATTTGAATAAACAGCAAAAGCTGAAAGAATGCTAGAACGAGTCTTAACATGCTGGGGGAAATGTGTGGTCCCCAGGGTGCTCTACATTTCATACGTCCCTATGGCATAGAACTACGCCAGGATTTCATCATAAGTGCTGCTCTTAACTAGCAAAATATCTTAAGTGTTTCATATATGTGATTAATAAATATGGGACAGTGTGAAAAAGCTTAGCATTCTCTTTGGCCCATCTAATTGCATTCATATTTCTGAGAAATAAGAAAAAGTTAAATAGTATGTAAATATAAGGAATATTTACTGGCTGATAAATAAGGGCATGAAAAATATTTTAGGAAAAAATTCGTGTTTTCATAGACTAATTATAGCTGATCAAAATTACTAGAATAACTCAAGAAAAAGACTTTGGTTTTGTTTTTAACTGCTTCACAAAGTTGGCAAAGGTGGACTGTGCATGATGACAACTAGAGTATGTTATTACTAGTTGTCGTGTTTAGTCTAAATAAGTTGCCATAACTCTTCCTGAAATTTCATTGCTTACAATTAATATTGAGTGCTATGGGTTCTGTGAAAGAACTTTGAAACATCTTTTATTGCTTCAGATTTAATGCAGCCAGAGTAATTACTGAAGACATTTTGGCCTGCCTTTGTTTCGGTTCAAGGGTCATTCACACTGACTTTTCTTGCTTTGACTTTATACAAAACTGTAATCACATGTACTATTAAAATATTAACTCTCCCTTCAAATATCTCATTAATGTATGTATTTAACTATATATATATTTGTATATATTTTAATCTAAATCAATGAAAAATACCTCTTAGGTGAAGAAAAACTCATTTGTTTTATTTTACCTTGCATTATAAGACATCACAATCTAGTAGTACCTCATAACCTCATAAATATTTTTCCTTCTTAAATCATTGTCAGGGAAATAAGTTTGTCTCACTTTTTCCATAAAGCTAAAGTTGCAGAGGTCAAATTTGTAGATGATACAAAAGGCTTTCCTCAATGAATAATCATAAGCTCATGCGATTGGAACGGCCTTCAAGCAATGACACAGTTCAGCCTGAATCCAAATGGGTCCACTATACACTCACAGTTATTTTATGGTTCAGAACCCCTAAGACAGACTATTCAGAATCTCTTTCTATGGTAGCCAGTCTCATGTTAAATCATCCATTTGTTGTTGTTGTTTGTCCTATGAGCTTTAGCTGGTGTCAGATTTCTATTACTAAGAATTATGCCCATTCTTGCTATGGTTTTGCTCTTGGAAGACAGAACAGCTAGACAAAAGAAATGCTGTGACAGTGATTACTGAGCAAAAAATGAGTGGGAGCTAAGGTTTGGTGATATTTTTCTATTTTAGTGTTTTTTGAGTGTTAATATAGAGATGTCACATGTTTATTTGAAAAAAAAATTTAAGCGAAGAGTAATTGTGAAACCTTTCCTACAAATGACTAAAATTTTTACATCAACACAAAGTCATTATTTATCTAGTGTTGAATGAGAGCAAAACTTTTTTTTCTCAGTAGAAGTGCTTTATTTATTAAATTAACTCCATAAGTCTCTACATTCTTTCCAATGGATTAAGACATGTTCTCATTTGAAGTATGAGGAGTCTGGAATTGATGTCAAATGTGCTCAACAGTATGTAAAGCACTTTCTAAAGACTTTTCTTTAGGAAAAAAAGCAGTGACTAAATATGTAAAATGATAGCCAGCTTATGATAATAAGTATAAATCTCAAACATAAATCATTCCTATATCGATGTTTGCATTTAAGAAAGGCAAATACTAAATTCTTATATCTTCTGTTTAATCTTCAATATGCTTATGTAAGTAGATATTCCTTTTTTGATTGGGGGTTTTTACATGTGAGATGAATTTTGAATTTCTACACGTAAGTACCAAAAAAAGCCTTCATATTCTAGTGATGCTCAGTGTGAAATATCTTGCTTGATCAGTTAATGAACACAAAGCTAAATAATACCTATATGCTTTACCATAAAATATCATTTATTTTATGACCTAGAGATGAAATTCATGTATAAATATTTGAGATTTATTAAGGAAGTACTCCCAGAGAAGCAGGTAAGGGAATGGAAGAAGCATGACTGAAATGGAGAAAATAAGCAAGAACTATCAGGTGACTTCTCAGCCTCAGACTGATTCCACAGAGTACTCTGGAACATAAATTACGTCTCAGGTTTGTTTTACTTTGAGGCAAATAATGGGCTGTCAAACTCTCACACAAGTTAGTACTTGGCTATGGGCTTTCCCAGGAATGTAATGCCTCTCAGGCACTTCTGGTTCTGTATAAAGTTTAGGGGCAGAAGTGGCTGCAGCAGCTCAAGGTCGATCCTCTGAATAGAGGATCCAAGGGGATCTGGGTGATCTCCAGGGATGTTTGTTACACATAGCTGTCATAAATCTGCCATAAATCTGAGTTTAAGTTGGGAAATGTGATTCTCCATGTTTTGCTGGGCCAAAATATCTGTGATAAGGGTTCAACTGTCAGGCAGAATTTACAAGTCCATGGGTACATTTAGAGCTTGGCCAT
>NW_011888783.1:23090075-23092876 GCF_000151845.1 Pteropus vampyrus | reverse complement strand
CAATGACACAGTTCAGCCTGAATCCAAATGGGTCCACTATACACTCACAGTTATTTTATGGTTCAGAACCCCTAAGACAGACTATTCAGAATCTCTTTCTATGGTAGCCAGTCTCATGTTAAATCATCCATTTGTTGTTGTTGTTTGTCCTATGAGCTTTAGCTGGTGTCAGATTTCTATTACTAAGAATTATGCCCATTCTTGCTATGGTTTTGCTCTTGGAAGACAGAACAGCCGGACAAAAGAAATGCTGTGACAGTGATTACTGAGCAAAAAATGAGTGGGAGCTAAGGTTTGGTGATATTTTTCTATTTTAGTGTTTTTTGAGTGTTAATATAGAGATGTCACATGTTTATTTGAAAAAAAAATTTAAGCGAAGAGTAATTGTGAAACCTTTCCTACAAATGACTAAAATTTTTACATCAACACAAAGTCATTATTTATCTAGTGTTGAATGAGAGCAAAACTTTTTTTTCTCAGTAGAAGTGCTTTATTTATTAAATTAACTCCATAAGTCTCTACATTCTTTCCAATGGATTAAGACATGTTCTCATTTGAAGTATGAGGAGTCTGGAATTGATGTCAAATGTGCTCAACAGTATGTAAAGCACTTTCTAAAGACTTTTCTTTAGGAAAAAAAGCAGTGACTAAATATGTAAAATGATAGCCAGCTTATGATAATAAGTATAAATCTCAAACATAAATCATTCCTATATCGATGTTTGCATTTAAGAAAGGCAAATACTAAATTCTTATATCTTCTGTTTAATCTTCAATATGCTTATGTAAGTAGATATTCCTTTTTTGATTGGGGGTTTTTACATGTGAGATGAATTTTGAATTTCTACACGTAAGTACCAAAAAAAGCCTTCATATTCTAGTGATGCTCAGTGTGAAATATCTTGCTTGATCAGTTAATGAACACAAAGCTAAATAATACCTATATGCTTTACCATAAAATATCATTTATTTTATGACCTAGAGATGAAATTCATGTATAAATATTTGAGATTTATTAAGGAAGTACTCCCAGAGAAGCAGGTAAGGGAATGGAAGAAGCATGACTGAAATGGAGAAAATAAGCAAGAACTATCAGGTGACTTCTCAGCCTCAGACTGATTCCACAGAGTACTCTGGAACATAAATTACATCTCAGGTTTGTTTTACTTTGAGGCAAATAATGGGCTGTCAAACTCTCACACAAGTTAGTACTTGGCTATGGGCTTTCCCAGGAATGTAATGCCTCTCAGGCACTTCTGGTTCTGTATAAAGTTTAGGGGCAGAAGTGGCTGCAGCAGCTCAAGGTCGATCCTCTGAATAGAGGATCCAAGGGGATCTGGGTGATCTCCAGGGATGTTTGTTACACATAGCTGTCATAAATCTGCCATAAATCTGAGTTTAAGTTGGGAAATGTGATTCTCCATGTTTTGCTGGGCCAAAATATCTGTGATAAGGGTTCAACTGTCAGGCAGAATTTACAAGTCCATGGGTACATTTAGAGCTTGGCCATCTTCATAGAAACTGTGATTGGAATTTGGAGTGGAGGGTGGTGGTTGGGAATCCTTTGGTGTATATGATCGGGAGTGAACAGAAGAGGATAATACAAGTTCTTTAAAAATTTGAGGCATAGGAAAGAGAGGAGAAAATTAAAATAATTAAGAGAAACCAGAGAATATTCATTAAGGGAGGACGCTCAGCACAGTTAAACTGTGTCATTGCCCAGATTCCAGAGGAAGGGTGGTCAGAAAACTATCAGCTCATATTTGGAACTACCAGAACACTTTCCATGTGAGTGCAGAGAACTGATTCAGGCCCCAGGCTGGAAAGGAGCCTGGTTCTCTAGCGATCTAGGAAATCTGTAGGAGTAAAACTCAGAGGAAGCGTGGGATGATGGTAGGCCTAGCAAGAAAGGACAGTGATCCTAGGTCAAGGCCAAAGGAGGGACCAGCTGCCGCCAAGGGAAATAAAAGTGAAGCCATGGAAGAATAGATTGTTGAAGGCTGTAAACCTATGCCAAGTTTATTGTGGAATGTGAGAATGTGTACTTGTAAATTACCTCAACGCTATATAATTTGTATTCTGAAATTTTTTCATACTGTAATAGATTCTGAGCCTTTTCAAAGGTTTTAGTCTATGATTCTGCTATCCTAAGTGACTTGGGTATGTTAATACATGCTGAAGGTGCTGTTCCTGTGGACAGCACAACAGTTGGGTATTGTTGGGAGAAAAGTGAAAAAAGACAGTTATCCTCCCTATTTGGTCTTGGGGGAAGCTATCCTGCCTTGTGATTACCCAGAAACTGTCTGTAGCAAGTGCTGAGGGGCGGGGGATGGAAGCCATGATGGAGAGTCTCTTATTCATGCCTCAATTTTGAGTACCCCATTTGGAAATTGTATGTTGCATTTGGATAGTGGCAAACTATTTATAGAAAAAAATTTACAGCAGATAATAATTATAAGTCTTCAACACAGAGAATAAGCTTGCTTCATCTATATTCTAGCAAACTATACTTTTAAACATTAAAAAAATAAATAATAGAAAGCTAAGAAAGGAGAATACTTGATAATGGTATTTTCACTTTCATTGCATTTTTGCACCTAAGAAAATAGACATCATTAAAATGTATTATTTGAGGTCCAAGAGCTATCTCCATCATTAAAATATATTATTTGAGGTCCCAGAGCTATACTTTAAGTTGGGTACAGATGCTGGTTGGTTTAAGGATATCTTTTCTTTCACAAGGACCAGAATATTCTGAGCTCACATTTTTTAATGCTATTAAAAAAAGAAAAAGAAAGAAA
>NW_011888783.1:23085468-23087800 GCF_000151845.1 Pteropus vampyrus | reverse complement strand
TATATTTGCTATCTTATTTAGGATTTTTGCATCTGTGTTCATGAGAGATATTAGTCTGATAATGAATATTTTGTTTAATCAACCACTTAATCTAGAGGCAACATAAAGAGTATTTTTGATGACTTTCATACATTTACCTATTAATTTGTCCTCTTGATGCATTCAAATATCAATACTATATTCAGGCTTTAAACATTTATTGATATTCCTCTTCACCTTCCATTCCTCATTTGTTTGATGACACATATGATTATAAATTCAAAGCACATTGCCATGCTAAAAAATTTCTGACTTACTAGGATTTTTTACATACAAACTAGAAATAATCAGTATGTCTTAAAAGTTTTCTTCATTTGTAGCACTGTTTCTAGCATAGTTAAAAAAAAAAATTGCAATTATGATCTAAAGAAAAGGTATGGCTAGTGTGTTTCAATTTTAAACAATGTTGGAAAAAAAATTATTTTTTGAGTACATGATCATTCTGGAAAAAAAGAAACACGACAATCAGAAGTGGACTTATAGCCATGAATTAATGATTTATAATTGTTTTTCCTCTCCAAATCTCCAGAAATGTGTTATCACACATTCTCATCGGTAACAGAAGCCCTGGTGTAGACATAATAGACTCTCCAGGAAGTGGTTTCTTATTTAACCAAGTTGTCTAGTGGATTCTGATAAGCCCCCCTTCCAAAGGACAAAGCCCCAAATACATCAATGCTTCTCTAACTTGAATACTAACAACCTGGGGCTCTTGTTATAATTTAGATTCTGGGTCAGTAGGTTTGGGGTCTGCATTTCTAAAGAGCTCCCAGGAGATGTCAGTGCTGATGGTCCACAAATTACACTTTTTCCCAGTTCATAATCATCAATTTATGTTGCACATCTGTGAGTCCAAATTTGGGTCTGATGTATTTGTTTTTATTTTGTCTGTAATTAGGTTCTGTACCGTTTTTAAGGAATTTCCTCCAATCAATGAGCAATTAAGGAATTTTAGATCTATTTGCTACAATTATTAAACAGTTTTTCTGGTGTTTCCTACAAATATCTTTTCCTTAAGTAGAAAATAAGGAATGACGACAAGAAGGAACAGAATGAGAACTGGTCTCACATTCTGATCAGCAGTGGCAGCAGTTCCTGCATACACCCAATGGTAGTGTTAACCTAAAAATAAAAGGCCAAAATGAGAGGCGATAAGCATTTATTTGAGATTAAAAAAAAGAGAGAGAGAAGAGCTATTCAGCTATTCAGGAAACACCGACTCAGGCAGAAACCCAAATAGCATTCTATAAGGGGGTGAAGGTAAGGGGCTTTTTTAAGAAAGAGAAAGGGACTAATTACATGACTAAAAGAAAGAAATTTCTGTTGTGTTAAGTCAAGTAAAGAATTCCTATAGGTGCAAATAAGCTAAGTTATTCTTTAGCTGTATGTGGTGCTGCTAATCCTAAAGAATGTCTCTAATTTTCAATCTGGTAGGCAGGATGTCTGCTTTCCTGTTAGCTTTGCAAATAGTTGTTTGGAATGCAATGTTGGTTTGGCCCAGTCCAAAGGTTATTTTGCCCAGTTTAAACATTCCATAGCTTTGAAGAGTAAGATGTGCAAGGAAGTTCCTCTGGGATGACAGCTCCAACTCCATTTTGAGTTGGCTCTGTTTATAGTAATTCTCACAGTAGAATAAGTGCAGTTGTGGAAGAATTCCTCTAACTCCCTGTGAGTTCTCATCCTTCTGTGTGACCTAATCCCTAGAAATCCAATGCTTCATGATGTTGCTCCATATCTACTTTATGGTCTCCAGGTTGTCCTTCCTTTCCTTTCTTAACCTTCCTTAAAAACAGGCTGTCATGGTTTAAGCCATATATTTTTTTTGAACACTTATATAAAATAAGGTGGTCTAAGCATTGAAAAGAAATGAATGACCACTGCTCTTGCACTGTTTAATATTTATTTAGAAAAAAATTAAAAGACACGAACTCCTTCATGTCTTTTAAAAAATTAAATAATGAAGGAGTTCCATAACAGCTCCATATTTTATTTCATCAAATAGAAGGGGGTACCTAGAAACTCTTAGGGAAGACCTTGAAGATCACAAAATTAAATTTTTATGTAGCACATGAACTGCCCCAACCTCTTGTCTGTCCAACCTCTTAATTGTTCCAGGCACAGAAGGGTTACTAAGTCTCAGAGTAGCCCATGCCAACATCAGTCAGCTCTAATTGTTAGAAAGTTCTTATTTAAACTGGATTGTTCCTTCTATTAACTGTCATATCATAGTCTGGAAGAAGAAGAAAAGTTATGGTCTGCTGGAGAAGTCTGGGGAATTGGTTCAGAGGAGGAG
>NW_011888783.1:23083281-23085418 GCF_000151845.1 Pteropus vampyrus | reverse complement strand
AGTAAAGAATTCCTATAGGTGCGTGCAAATAAGCTAAGTTATTCTTTAGCTGTATGTGGTGCTGCTAATCCTAAAGAATGTCTCTAATTTTCAATCTGGTAGGCAGGATGTCTGCTTTCCTGTTAGCTTTGCAAATAGTTGTTTGGAATGCAATGTTGGTTTGGCCCAGTCCAAAGGTTATTTTGCTCAGTTTAAACATTCCATAGCTTTGAAGAGTAAGATGTGCAAGGAAGTTCCTCTGGGATGACAGCTCCAACTCCATTTTGAGTTGGCTCTGTTTATAGTAATTCTCACAGTAGAATAAGTGCAGTTGTGGAAGAATTCCTCTAACTCCCTGTGAGTTCTCATCCTTCTGTGTGACCTAATCCCTAGAAATCCAATGCTTCATGATGTTGCTCCATATCTACTTTATGGTCTCCAGGTTGTCCTTCCTTTCCTTTCTTAACCTTCCTTAAAAACAGGCTGTCATGGTTTAAGCCATATATTTTTTTTGAACACTTATATAAAATAAGGTGGTCTAAGCATTGAAAAGAAATGAATGACCACTGCTCTTGCACTGTTTAATATTTATTTAGAAAAAAATTAAAAGACACGAACTCCTTCATGTCTTTTAAAAAATTAAATAATGAAGGAGTTCCATAACAGCTCCATATTTTATTTCATCAAATAGAAGGGGGTACCTAGAAACTCTTAGGGAAGACCTTGAAGATCACAAAATTAAATTTTTATGTAGCACATGAACTGCCCCAACCTCTTGTCTGTCCAACCTCTTAATTGTTCCAGGCACAGAAGGGTTACTAAGTCTCAGAGTAGCCCATGCCAACATCAGTCAGCTCTAATTGTTAGAAAGTTCTTATTTAAACTGGATTGTTCCTTCTATTAACTGTCATATCATAGTCTGGAAGAAGAAGAAAAGTTATGGTCTGCTGGAGAAGTCTGGGGAATTGGTTCAGAGGAGGAGGCATTTGGGCAAAATATTGCATCATCCTAGAATTTAGGGAGGTGGAAAGAAATGGGGGAGGCAGCAGCGTTATACTCTTACACTTCCTAATTGTTAATCTGGATCTTCTAATTTATGCTCCAGTGTTAAGGGATGTCTCTGTTTTAAACACTGAAAGCAATCAATAATGTCAGATGCTATAGTATCCATAGACTGTATCTGAGAAAATTAGTAGAGAGACTTTTAAGAGTCCTCTCACTTATAAAGCAGATGACAGCTGAGTCTGTCCTATTCTAATTCTGAAAGGCCAGGTCTATCCAGAGTGCAAAGGAAATAGGCAGTTATACAGATGGTGTTTGGAGAATAGTACAAGTGTTGAGGTGAAAAATTATAATGGCTGTAGATGTGCAATAGGGACCTGTAGGAACACAGCTTTAAATTATGTAAGTTCAGTGTGTTAGGAAACTACAGTAGGAACTGGTCAACCTTCTTCTGTTACCCATTTGGATAGAACAGCTCTTATTTAAAGCCATGAACCCAAGTTTTAATTTTATACATGGCAGAAGTCTTCTGGCCTTCTCTTTTTATTGAGAGCAAAGTCACCAGAAAAGCAATTCAGAATGTAAATGACAGGGTAAAATGTGTAAGAATATGAAAAAATATAAATGTGTTGACAGCTTCCATCTGAATTCTTCTTAGGAAAATAATAATATTTGTATCAAAAAAACACAATGATAAGGTGTAGGATAAAGTGGGAGAGGGTTCTTCTAGAAGCCTGGAGGTACTGGGATGCCATTGAGGAAGTCAGCGGGAAATACTTCCTTGTCAATCTGGAGGAGATGGCAAATGAGAGGAGTAAGGAGGAGCTTAGATGGTGAAGCCTGAAGGTTGGTCAAAGGCCATATTCCAGGATGTGACCCTTCCTGTAATCACTCTAAATCTTCAAAAGATGTATCAACAAAAACTTTACACAATACAATGTGAGTGGATTTTATGGTAACTGGTGAAAGGATTGTGTTTTGCATCTGGAGTATCATGGAGTTTTAAGATACAGAGCATCTTTATCTTAAAAGATAAAGATCCTTTTACTTTATCAAAATCTTTATGGTGGCATATAGAAGCACGAGAAAGTAAGCCAGAAGAATTTGGTGAAATTATGGAGTAAGCTACTGACTGTGGAATGGAGTTTAAGATCAA
>NW_011888783.1:23081409-23083231 GCF_000151845.1 Pteropus vampyrus | reverse complement strand
ATACCAGGCCGTTTTGATTACTGTCATTTTGTAGTATAATTTGAAGTCGGGCAGAGTGATGCCTCCAGCCTCATTCTTTTTTCTCAGGATGGCTTTGGCAATTCAGGGTCTTTTGTGCTTCCATACAAATCTGATAATTTTTTGTTGTATTTCTTTAAAAAATGTCGATGAGATTTTGATGGGGATTGCATTAAATCTGTATAATGCTTTAGGTAATATGGTCATTTTAACTATGTTGATTCTTCCAGTCCAAGAACACAGAATATCTTTCCATTTCTTTGATTCTTCTTCAGTTTCTTTTACTAAGGTCTTATAGTTTTCATTATATAGGTCCTTCACATGTTTCATGAGATTTATTCCTAGATATTTTGTTGTTGTTGTTGCAATTGCAAAAGGAATTACTTTTTCCACTTCTTTTTCTGACACTTCATTATTAGCATATAGGAACATTATGGATTTTTGAACATTGATTTTGTATCCAAAGACTTTACTGTATTTGCTTATTGTTTCTAGTAGTGTTCTTGTGGGGTCTTTAGAGTTTTCTATATAGAAAATCATGTCATCCACAAATGGTGACAGTTTGACTTCTTTGTTTCCTATTTGGATGCCTTTTATATCTTTCTCTTGCCTGATTGCACTCGCTAGGACCTCCAAGGTTATGTTGAATAACAGTGGCGATAGTGGACAGCCTTGCCTTGTTCCTGATCTTAGAAGGAAGGTTTTTAATTTTTCACCATTAAATATAATGTTGGCTGAGAGTTTGTCATATATGACTTTTATTATGTTAAGGTACTTTCCTTCTATATCGATTTTGTTAAGTGTTTTGATCATAAATGGATTCTGTATCTTGTCGAAGGCTTATTCTGCATCTATTGATATGATCATATGATTCTTATTTTTTAATTTGTTTATGTGGTGCATCACATTAATTTATTTGCATATGTTGAATCATCCCTGTGTCCCTGGGATGAAGCCCACTTGATCGTGGTGTATAATCTTTCCAATATGTTGCTATATTTGCTATCTTATTTAGGATTTTTGCATCTGTGTTCATGAGAGATATTAGTCTGATAATGAATATTTTGTTTAATCAACCACTTAATCTAGAGGCAACATAAAGAGTATTTTTGATGACTTTCATACATTTACCTATTAATATGTCCTCTTGATGCATTCAAATATCAATACTATATTCAGGCTTTAAACATTTATTGATATTCCTCTTCACCTTCCATTCCTCATTTGTTTGATGACACATATGATTATAAATTCAAAGCACATTGCCATGCTAAAAAATTTCTGACTTACTAGGATTTTTTACATACAAACTAGAAATAATCAGTATGTCTTAAAAGTTTTCTTCATTTGTAGCACTGTTTCTAGCATAGTTAAAAAAAAAAATTGCAATTATGATCTAAAGAAAAGGTATGGCTAGTGTGTTTCAATTTTAAACAATGTTGGAAAAAAAATTATTTTTTGAGTACATGATCATTCTGGAAAAAAAGAAACACGACAATCAGAAGTGGACTTATAGCCATGAATTAATGATTTATAATTGTTTTTCCTCTCCAAATCTCCAGAAATGTGTTATCACACATTCTCATCAGTAACAGAAGCCCTGGTGTAGACATAATAGACTCTCCAGGAAGTGGTTTCTTATTTAACCAAGTTGTCTAGTGGATTCTGATAAGCCCCCCCTTCCAAAGGACAAAGCCCCAAATACATCAATGCTTCTCTAACTTGAATACTAACAACCTGGGGCTCTTGTTATAATTTAGATTCTGGGTCAGTAGGTTTGGGGTCTGCATTTCTAAAGAGCTCC
>NW_011888783.1:23074625-23081359 GCF_000151845.1 Pteropus vampyrus | reverse complement strand
TTTAACCAGATTACTTGGGGACATGGTGTCCTCAGCTGACATCTAGATTATACATATAAAATCATTTGTTACAAGGACATTTTCCACTTGAAGCTAATATTTTTAATTCCTTATTCTCTTGTTTAAAATGTGTACTTCGAAATGTCAGATTGTCTTCTAGAATAGAGAGCAACTCCCACTGTGTTTGTACAATAGAGTAGCCCCTTCTCCAAAACCTGAGGCTTTCTAAGCCCTATTTTTCTAAATATTTGTCAATTACTTTCCCTTGTCTATTCTTACAGCTTTTTAAACAAATATAAATTTATTTTGAAATGCTTTGAAACAAAGAGCACATAAAATCTAAGATCATATTACTCAATTTCCAGTTTGTCTAAATCTTGCAGATGGAAGAACAATAATTAAAAGGTGTAACTTAGAAAAAAAAAATTAAGACTTTACAAGAATGCAAAATTGTGAAAGAAAAGTCAGAAGTCATCCAAAGTCTACTGTTCTGGGGTAAAATGGATTTTCTTTGTTTCTTAGAAGATTCTTTACTATTCTTTCTCTCAGGACCTAAAAAATTAAAGAACAATGCTGTTATGCGATGGGACCTGAGTATGAGAAGCCTGGACTGGATTCACTTTTCTAGAACTGGCCTGCTGTCCTCCAGCAAGACAAAATTTAAAAATGGTACATAGCTGTCACTATGACTTGGAAATAAAAATTTCCAAAGTCTGTCCAATTTTAAACTGCAAACTGATATGTTGCCTGAGGTGTTTTGTTTTGTTTTGTTAATGTTGCCTGCGTGCTTCTGAACTGCCTCTTGTTTTCAGTGCTCTATCAAATTACTGAGCTGTCTGCTGAGATTAAGCAAGGCGATAATTGTATGTAAATCATAAACACATTTCAGTTTAAAGTTTTGACTCTTTGTTTTTTTAGAAATAATATTAAATGAAGGGCTTAATATAAGTTTGCTTGGTGGGTTATAAATTTGAGCTAAATACATCTAAATTAGATAAGTTCAATCTAATAAGTTAAATGGTCATCAAGCATCCTGAATGAGTAAGATAACTGAGCATCCACTGGCAAAAAAACAAAACAACAACAACAAAAAACTAAATATGACATAGTCTCGGGTCTCAAGGAGCTTATAATTGAGAAAGATATGAGTAAATATTTAGCAAACAAGTGAAAAGGTATGTGCTGATTGCTATATACTTGAAGAGTCCTTTTAAGAATATTCCAAATAATTTCTCTGATGGTTTTATGCATGATAAAGCAAAACTAGAAACCCAACTTAATGATCTAAACCAGCTTGTTTAGATAAGTACATCACGTGAAATTGCTACTTTATTGAATGACAATTATTATAGCTGCAAAATCCAATAAAATAATATGTATGGCTATTGGTACAATTAACTATTTTCCCTTTTACACTATCAATATCACTTCAAATACTTAAGTGTTTACTACATTCAGGGCACCATGCCGTGGGCTATGAAGAATGAAAAGAGACTTTAAATCACACAGTCTATCTTCAAGGAACTTTTAGTTTCCTTAGCTAGATAAGTTCTCTTTATATAACATACAAGAATTAGAGAATTCCAGAGGAAGATCTAACTTGCAGCTTAGAGTTGTCAAGAATGGCACAGGAAGATTAAAGGATTGGCAGAATTTTGATGTGGGTGGGGGTTTGGACATTTCAGAGGAGAGAATGGCAAGAATTCAGGGGCAGAGGCAAAAGGGGCACAGAGCAATTTTAGTATAAAGTAATGCTTTAGTTATGTTAAAATAAGGGGTTCTTTCCTGCAGTCATGGGATAAGGGCAGAATGACATGCTGAGGCCATGTTAGAAAAGCTTTGAATACATGCTATGGAGTTTGTACTTTATCCTATAAGCACGAGAATTTCATGAAAAGCTTTTGAGCAACCCAGTGGTGTTATCAAAGCACCCATTTAATAAGATGATTCTTGGAGTGAAGCACACGCTGTCTTAAAGGGAGAAGAGCCTGAAGGCAGAAGGCTCAGGTAAAACATTATGGCATTAGTCTGGTGTGAGTTGGTAAGGACCAGAGAATCAGGTGGGAGTTAGGAACGAAGGACAGACTAAATCTGTATGTGCTTTTTAATTTGTTAAAATGGAACATATAGCATATTGCTACAAATGAATAATATAGTAAAAATTCCACAGCTAAATTTATTGATAATCTTCATTGTCGACGAACATTCATGGAATGACTATTAAAGTGTCCTATAAAAGCCAGCTATGTGAACTTTTTATCCGAATGATGAGTATAACACAGTTTTACTTATGTTCCCTACATAATTTTCCAAGTAAGACATTCCACTGGGAGTTTAGTGCTAGGAAATGTTGGTGTACTTTTGAGGAACAAGTATATTTTCTTCTTCATAAGGAAGACCTAGGAAGCGCAGGCAATCTTCCCTGAGTGCCTGTAGGTCTCAAACCAGGATTTCAGTTTAACTACTGCAGCTGTGTTGACTTTACCATAATCTCTGTTTTCTCCTTTGTTGTTAACTCTCTCCCCTTTTATTCCTCATTAATCTTACTGAGTTGGTTTCTTCTTTCCCCTCTGTAAGCAGCTCCAAGTGATTTTTCAAAGAGACAAAGGATAAGTACATTAACATGTGCCAACAGCACTCCCTCCCGCCTGAAGCTTCAGTTTCTTCTTGAGCTTCAGCATGGCATTTCTGCATCTTGCTTCTATTCTGCCTGGCCTATAAACAGATGGCCCAACTAGCATCTCTTACATCCCACCTCTCACCTTACTCAAATGTGGTCTTTGAACCAACAGTGGCGGCATCACCTGGGGATTTTCCAGAAATGAAAATTCTCAGGCCTCACCGCAGAGTATTACAACAGAAACTCTGAAGGTGGGGCCCAGCAGTGTGTGTTTTAACAAGGCTTCCAGGTGATTCTGACACATGCTGAAGTTTGAGAACCACTACTCTAGAGAATGTCTATACTCATGTCTTTCTCTCCCAGTGTATGTGTTCTCTAGCTCATGGTGTCTCTAATCTACTCTGTATGTTTGCTGTTGTCCTGGAAAATCCTTTATATACTTTTTAGAATAACTATAAATTCTTAAAGAAGCTTATCTAATTGGTAGTTAATTATTACCCCCCACCACAGTCAGTAAAGCATTTCTGGGTACCCTACCTCATGGTCATCGTCTGGTCCATATTTGAGCCACTCTTGGTATACCACAGAATACTGGGTCTTGTCAGTGGCCAGTTCTACTAAAAAACAGACTAGCATTGCTTTTGAGATTAAAGGTCCTATTATAAGTGACATGGACAAGGACCCAATTCATAAGCTATACAGATGCCATCCAATCTGTATAGAAACAATACAATGTTTGCATTAGTTTGTAATCACAAGGGGAAAAAAATGCAGCACTCAGTTCCTACTGGAGCTTTTTACTTACTTGAAGAGTCAAGGTTAAGATAAATGAAGCAATAGATAGGTAAGTGCTAAATTATGTTATTCTTGACGTAATTCTCTGTGTACATGCTTGGAAAGGTCATCTCTCATGACTTTATCTAATAACTATGTAGGTCAGTGTTTCTCAGTCTTGAGTAATGTAATAATAGCATGCTGTAAAATTTTCTCCATTTTCTCAATATGGAATGAAAGAATTTGAATTATTATTTTACGAAAACGTGTATCAATCTAAAAACAGGCACAAACCACTTAACATTATAATACTTAAACAATTATAAAAACAAATCTATAAATTAAAGAAAATCTACACAGCCAATAGAATTTAAATTAATTCAATGGCATGGATATTTTATTAAAGCATAATCACCACTAAATGCCTGAGCATGGTTCTGCCTGCTAAGATGCAGCTTCCTTTGTTTTTAATAGGCTTTTCTTACCATGCAAGACACAATGACTCAGCTCTCACTGCTTCTTTATTCAAACTACTGTGAAACTATTCTTTATATACTTCCTGTGGGGTTTTTCTTCTGCCTGTAATTTGTAGAAACATATCGTGTATGTATTAACTGCTTGTGATATTATCTCACTATTTGGCAACAATTAATATAATTCTGTGGATTGTCAACCTGACTGAAATACAAATGAAAAAGTGAGAAATAAAATCTTGGGTGATGCTTGATATAAGGTAGCCACCCATATAGTCCTAAATTTTCTTGTTCCTTTTAAAAGATTGTCACAGATATGAAGACATCAAATTCTCATTAAGATATGAGAAATCCTCATTAAAAACTGAAGTCAGTGGTGGTGGACACACCTGTGCCTCCTAGAGCCCCTACAAGGAAACACCTGGTGCCTCAGCTGCCAGCAAACGGCCTCCAGCTCTCAGTTCCTTTATGGTTTGCTCAGCTGCAAAGAGCTGCCTAGCACGAGGGTGTGTCCTTTCGCAGGAGCCCACCTTTGATGACTGATGAAGGCAGTGGTGATAAAACCTGGATACTTCTCCTGAAGCGGGTCAACTCTTATGGGCTGCATTTGGTCTAGACTCTCTGTGGATTTGACTGAGGCCACTGGCCTGCACTGCAGTTCCACTCTGCTCTCCCAATCATGTTTTCCTCTTCTCTTCCATTAGTGATGATTCCTAAAAATATCCTGCATGCCAAACTCCATCTTTGTGTCTGCTTCTGGAGAATACAGTCAACAAGAGCTACCAAGAATCTCTCTAAGGACCACTCCCCTGCCCCCAACGCCCAAGGGGAGAGAATGCCTCTTATTCTTATTGTAACATAGTCCGATTATATATTCCTGCCAGCACTTCAAAGTCAACAAGAAGCTGATGCAAAATGATCTCTTGGGTTTCTGACTCAGAACAACTTGTGGGTTCTCCCTTCCATTTTATAATTTATTTAATGACATAACCATGGTATTCCTACAGGATAACAAGCTGGGAGGCAATTTTGATTCTGCACACATCTTGCTCTATACAACCAGTCTATTATTTATGTTCTTAACATGGGAAGGACTTTACTCATTTCTCCAGGGACCCACTTTCTTCAAAATAAGGGGTGCTGCTGAAATTATAATGGAGAGATTCACTTTGCTTTTAGAACATTTACTTTCTTTAAGAGTTTCCCTTTCCTTCCCTTCGATTCCATAGAATCTAAAAGACAAAAATTTGGTTTTGTATTTTTTTTCCCCCCAAAGGACACATATACAAAATTCCAACTCACAATCTTGTACCTACCCAGGAGAATAATATGTTGGCTCACATAGTAAATAAAAGAATAGCACTTTGAGAGGATGGCAGCAAATGCCTAAGGCTTCACTTTTCCTTCTGCAATTAAGATTGCTGCAATGCAGTCATTAAAACAAAACATATATATTATTAATGCAGTCATTAAAACAAAACATTAAAACAAAACATTATTTATTTGCTCAGTTTAAGATAAAATACATTGAATTTTCTTTCCCTCTTTATCTTTTATATTGAACTACAGAGTAAAGAAAGCCAAATCTTAATAAATGCCAAAGTCATAATTTCATAATATAGAGACTAAAACGTGTGAATGTTATTTTGCAGTTTAGAAGTCTATGACAGCATACATATTTTTAAAAGCAGTCAACTCATTGAAAGACACTGGTGTTTAAAAGTGAAAGTTGAGTTGTCAGTTGAAAATCAGAAACTGAGGTGTTTGTGAAAGACAAATTGTCAGGAAAGCAGTAGAACATTTCCTGCCCGTGGGTGCAGTCTTGAGGATTTGTCACGGCCATGACGAACCCAACGACCATCACAACAGCACCAATGGGAAGCATGACACAGGACATAATCTTATCTGAGTGTGTCCTTGGTTCTTCAGACAGTTTCAGATAACATGCTGATGGAATGATAAAAATTAAGGGAGCTGCACAGAGTGCACCCTGCATATTGAAAATGAGAAACAAGATAATGTTATCGGATGGAGCATTCCTTGGACAGTTTTTAAAAACATTCACAAAATGTATTTGTCATTGCACATGTTAAAAGTTGGATAGATTTGGTTAACTCAAACAAAGGAAAGAAAAATAATTCCAAAAAATCTTAGAAATAGGTTTTTCCTTTTCTGATGGTTTATTTACAAATGAGATGAGTAAAATAACATACGAGTAAAAGAATAGAGTAAAATAAAATAATATACTAGACTAGAAAAAAATGATCTTTCAGCCAAGATCAAGGGTAGAAAAAAAAAGATGGTAAGACTGACTTCTGACAAATTCTTAAAATGTCCCTTATTTTCAGTTATGTCATATTGCATTATACTCTTCATTTCATATTACTGTGTATCTACTTTGCCGTTGAAACCAGAGAGGTTTATTTGTTGTATAGAAGAGGGAATTATTAGGCATATTCTTCCCTCTTTACTTGAGTTCGTACCTGTCTGTTGTATGAGAAAGGAAAACTATAACCTTAAGGGCACTCAACATAAAATAGCATTTCTACATCATCTTTCAAGTAAAACTAAACACATTAATTACCCTAGAAAACTGACAGCAGAACTAAATGATTATGACTCATTCACCCTTCCCCACAATAGCTTTTGGATAAGTCCAACCTGAGGGGGAATGTCAGATTGAAAATTATGGGGAGTAGTGTTGTCTATTATAAAAATACCAAGAGTTATTGACTTTAAGGGAAAAGAAACTTTCCCTTTAAGGAGGTCAAATTTGCACTAGAAACTTGGCAAACAAAATAATGTCAAAATTTAATGTATTTTAGGTAATATATTTTTCTAATTATATTAAATGTAAATTATATTAT
>NW_011888783.1:23040990-23074023 GCF_000151845.1 Pteropus vampyrus | reverse complement strand
TTTTTTTTTTTTTTTTACAAAAATGGCAAATGTTCAGAGAAACTGCAGAGAAAAGGGAGAGACATTATAAAATCAGAGTAGGCAGACAGTATCTAAATATCTGGGGAAGAATAGGAGGGACTACATTTCATAGAAAATATTTCTACAGTCAGAGATATAAGAATGAGAAAATACTAAGAGGTATCAAATTATATTCTAATTTAAAATATATGGACAATATAATTTTGCCACTCATAGCACCTGAATACAAATGAATATCTACAAAGGTACACAGTGTATAAAAGATTAGTTTTCATATGGCTAGAATTAAGTGAATTATGGATTCCTTGGGCTCTATCATGACACCTGAAACTGACAGTTTTTTTTTAAGAATGAGAAATCCTGCAGAACTCAGTCTGTGTTTATAACAATTATTACTCTCTGTTTTCTTAGAAATAATTTTTGAAAACAATAAAAAAGTAAAACAAATATACACATATGTGTGTATATGTGTATAAAGTTTTTTTATAGGAACAAATTATAATTTATCTGGAATTGTGGAGGGTAAAAGTGCTATCAGGATGAAAACTGCCACCAGCTGCTGCTAAGAAGCTGTCATCAGTCAGTATTTTGGGACTCTTCCAGACCTAACTTGGTGGGCAGTGCAAAGCAATGGGTGTTTTGTTTATACTATAATTTTTAAGAGTTGAGAAAGTAGCAATTAGTGTGAAAGCCATATAGCTGATGTTTGTACTGGAAGAAGTCCAGCTGGGTTTCTTGTCTAGATAGCAGTTACTTTCTTAATATTTCAAAGTTTAGTCTTGCTAGAGGTTGTTGTTAGGACCCAAGATCAAGTGTAAAATGATAGAGCAGTTCCATCTGCTGAATTCCTTATAAAGGAATTCAGTTTATTTGATCTATTTAATATAGCATTGCATGAGCATATACCACTGGCTTTGGAATAATTTTTGAAATTGCTTGATATGACATAAGTACCATAACTGTTTATTAAAGAGACAATAAAATATAGCCTTATTTATAAAGACAAGACAGCACTGTCCTTTGATAATAACACTATTGATGCCAGGGCATTTTGCAGTTTGCTGTGGGGAAATAAAGGAAGGTGTTGAAGATTTTACTGACAATACTTATTGGAAAAGTATCTGAAGTCTCCTACCTGAACAGAAACCTCTCAAATGATTCAAGGAAGCTGAAATCTAAATAAAAGAATGCTTATACATCTTTTAAATGTCTACTCTGTAATCTATTTGGACTCATGAAATGTATTCCTATGTTTTATAAAGAGGTTCTCTCTAGCTCAGGGGTCTTGGGCAGCGTGGACCATGGCTTGTTCACCCTGATGACTGTATCTCTACCTCTGGGCTCTCCCTGGGTAACTAGATTGTTTTTTCCCTTCCACTGTAAGCTGCACACAATGCTTGTTGGGCTGGTTACTCTGGCCACAGGCACCAGCTGCTTCATCTTTCCTCTTTGTGTTGCTGCAAGTAGAAACCCATAGGGCCCAATTACCGCAGTTGCCTCTTTTCTCTAATAGCAACATCAGTGCTGAGATGCTGGATTCTGACTACCAAGAATGGGACATATATTTATTTTATTTGCTTCTAAAATGAATCCTTTAAAATTGAGGGTGTGTTTGCTTTGGAAAAATATGCCAATGTTGTCTATTGCCATGAAAACAAATAAAAGGGAAACTAAGTTCTAAATGAGATTTTGTTTTTTATTAAATAATATAGCCCTGAATAATTTATCCTATGTTATTTCATTATACTACATAACAGCATTTCCCCAACTTTGCAAATTTAAAGTTTGATTCTATTACACATTTCATCTGTGAAGATCATTATTCTACTAAGCGATGATTCAGAAGTGACAATAGAAAAGAATTCCCGAAGTACTACAATTATTAATGCCCACACAAAAGAGAGTTGAGTAAAGACCTGAATATGTTATTGTGTATACCAAAAGACTTTTGTTGATTGGAAAAACACACGCAGGTGGTCTGAAAGAGAAAATAGATCCTAGATTTTATTCCTACAAAGTGCTTTAAAACTAGTGTAATTGTCTTGAGTTATTAGATCATAACAAACAATTTAGCATTCTTATTTGTTTTTTTTATGAATGTCTATATAACCATGTTTTTAAAAATCTAAGGCTCTAGAATCATCTTTTAAACTTTTAAAAATGGTCCTCCACAGCTAGCTCAGATCTTGACTTTATAACAGATATTTGCCAAATATTCTTCTGTGATTACAATACCAGAATTCTGTCTTAATCACAAAAAATTTTCTACATAAGTACAAGAGAGAATATTTAATGGATTAGGTGCTTACGATTTTGTTGTGCAAGTGTCAGGGAGATTAGCAATTACCAGAAAGTAATGGTCAAATTTACAAAAATAAATAATTCCTGCAAAACAAGCAATACATGTATGCTTGGTTAATTTAAAGGTAACAAAAAATTGTTAAGCTATCAAAATGTGGTGAGTGATCAGTCAGTTCATAAACATTTGTCATATCAAAATCTCACAAAATCTCGTTTGTGAACTCAAATGAGAGATTTCATAAAATAAGAAATAGCAGAGCTGGGAATCATTATGTTGATCACCTCCTCAGCATAGTTGAAGGATTACTATTACTGTCAACACCAATAATTTTTTTGTAACACTTAATCTCCTATTGCTACACTATAGAACTCTTATGTCCAGGAATATTTGTAGAAATAGTTCCTGAACTGTGGTCCCAAGGGGCAATCACCCACACAGTAATTTGGGCACAGTTCTCAGTACTGTGAACTTAGTACTTAGTACTATGCCAGATACCATGGAGGATGGAGAAGGCAGCTAAATTCATGCATGTTTTCAAAGAGTTTATAATTTGGCAGGGAAGGAAATTTTATGGATAGTCTAAGCAGTACATGATACAAGATAGTACATAAATCGAGTTGGTGCATTAAGGTAGCAGTCATCCATTTATATAGATCAAGATTGGAACATGAAATGATTTTGAGTAAACTTACTAATCTTTGGCCTATGCAAAATTGGGAAGTAGGTACAAATCACCTTTGATATTTGTCCATCTGTCCCATGAGCTTTTGTTCCATTGCTGGTGAAATAGAGATTCCCTAGTCCTGTGTAGTTTGGGGAAGCTGTTTGTTCTCTACTTTCCACACACTGCTAGAAGAAAATCCCTAATAGTGTGTTCCTCCCACTGCCTTTGTCTGGAACTTCAAATCCAAATGGAATCTGGAAGGAACAGTACCCTGGGCACTGACAATAATACCTTCACCCATCCTTCAACTCTCAATGGTGTGAGTAAATATAGGATCCCACCTATAAAAGTCTGCCTTCCCCGTGGTTCATGACTAATAAATGCTAACTGCTGTGATTCTCAGTAGAAATTCTATAAGGATTGTAGAAGGGGAAGATTAATGACTCTGAAGTGGTAGATCCACTGTTTTTCATGTCTTGCCAAATGGTATCATTATCCTAGTTGCATAAAGTAGAATCAAGAAATCATTCTTGATGTGTTCCTCTATCCCCCTGTCCTCCCAATCGAATCTGTCACCAAATCCTGCTAATCTTTTCTCAAAAATGTCTTTTGGGAGTCCACCTACTTCCCTCTCTCTTCCTCATCATCTATATAGCAGATGAACTTTTACGTTTATTTGTGAGTTTATTAGCTATTGTTGTATCTCTATCGTATGGCACATAGTAATCCTCTCTCTCTCTCTCTCTCTCTCTCTCTCTCTATCTCTCTCTCTCACTTCCTCCCTCTTTCTCTCTCTATCTTCCCCCCAACCCCATATATCTGCACCTGTCTGTTCAATGAATAAATGAATTAGAAGATGTACTAGACCTTAAATCTTAGTAAGATTTGGACAGAAATGAAAGAAAAATAATAATTATAGCAAAGAATAAACATAAGCCAAAGGATAAAGGAAATAATTAATATAGCTTACTCATAAGCCAACAAGATTGACTAGAGCTGAGAGTAGGTTTGAAGTAAATGGTAAAAGCTTTCCATAGTAGAGAAGGGGGCAGATTACAGAGGCAACCGAGTTAATATTTGCTCTGGTAGGAAAGTGGAGATTTTAAAGCAAGATGGTGATAAAGTGGAAGCAAAATTCAAATGTGTGTTAGTTGAAGCAAAAAGCCAGTATTGATTCAGATGTGATATGATGAGGACCTAGATTTGGGAGGTAGCAGTAGAGATTACAAGGGAAAGTTCAAAAGAGATAGAAAAAATGTTTTAAAGAAAAAGAACATGGGCCATGGTAAGTGAACATGGAGTATGGATATTATTCTCTTCATTCGCATATTTTAGTGAATCTCTCTATACCTATTTTTACTTGACAAAGGAAATTCTAGATGCATTTAATTTATAGTTATTTTTTAGCAATATCTATGTATTAGAGAAAATAAAATACAAAAAAAGTGCTTTAAGCCAGGCGACTCAACCTTAGCACTTTTGACATTTTGGATTGGATAATTCTTTGTGGTAGGGACTGTCCTGTGCATTACGGGATGTTTAGTAATATCCTTGGCTTCTACCCACTAGATGTCAGTAGCACCTGCCTACCCAGTTGTGTCAATCAAAAATGTCTCTAGACATTGCTAAGTGTCCTCTGGGGAGAAGGAGAAAAATCTTCCCACTGGAAAATCACTGCTCTAAAAGTATACCATCGAGTATACAATATCATCATTATAAACATATTATCATATAACAAACGCGTTTTCGATCCAATTCAGAAAATGACATCTTTGTTAAGAAAAATACATCTTATGTTAAATGTAAACATTATTTTTAAAGGGATATTTAGAATAGAAGAAGTAAATCCTTAAATGCACTCACACTGAGTTCTAACACTATTCCAAGGCAATCAATCAGCGATGACACGAGCGTGGCCGCAGTAATGAGAACCACTGTCACGATTATGTGGAAAACTGATGATAGATTCCCACCAAAAAAGATACTTGCAATCACCTGCCAAATAAACAGGTTGTTTAGAGAGAGATTCTCAGATGTGTGAAGGATTTATTAAGGTATTTATTTCATATGATAGCACTTGAGACTATGTAAAATACTACCAATAAGGCAATCAATCCAATTTCAAACTATATGAATGGTCTACCTTTTTCAAAGTACTTACAAGGGATATACACACATATCAATACAAAAATTCTTTGTTGAACAGGCAGCACATGGCATATTAATGTGTAAATAAATACATTTCTCAAATGTAGGAGAGACCTTGGAAAGTTACCTTATCCTTACTTGAGTCCAAAAGGTTACCACAAGGACAAACTACAGATGCTATTTAGATTATTTGAATGACCTCTAAGATAGGAGCTACCACAATTTTCTTGAATAATAATGGATGTGTAATATCATTTACTAACAGGAAATTAGTTTTATGTAATCTGAATCCTATTTGATACAAGTTAAGTCTATTTCATCTTGTCTTTCCTCAATAAAAATGGAGAAAAGTTGGTCACCATTTGCCACTGAGATTCAGATTAGAAAATCAACCAACAATTACCTATTTAATGTGTCCCACACTGTGATAAGATTTGCAAAGAGAAAATATCTAGATGATTCTTGTTCTCTGAAATTAATATCCTATTTGGAGAGATCCAATCAATCTAATCAAACAAATGGTGATTATGACAGGATTAAAAAAGACAAATAGAATTTAGAAAGAGTTTTATTTGCCTAGATCAGTCTCCCTTATAGTAAATGGCTTTGCAGCATTTCTGAAATGTGCTTGTTCTACCTACCTTGGCTTGAGGTAGGGCCTGAAACATGGATAGGATTTAGAGTAGAATTACAGACTGAGGCAACATTGTGAAAAAGGGGCAAGGGGTTAGGACCGGGAAGGTTCCTTTTGGGGGCCAGGAGGGGGCCGTTTTGATTGCTTTTGAAAAAAAAAAAAACAACGAAACACAAAGCAAGAGTTGGAAATGGTAGGAGAGGGTCAGATGATTAGGGATGTGAAGCCAATGTTGCAAGCTGTGATAAGTAACATCCTCTTTAGATTGGATACTACTGTAACTCTGCTAATAATTTAATAATTAGGATACTAATAACTTTAACTGATTTATAGTTTTACAATTGGTAATGTCTTTCCGAATATTATCTTATTTAAAATTCATTCTTATAGATGACTCTAAGATAGGACTGTAATAGTGGAAAATCACTTCATGGGTCAGGCTAGTGAGAAATATTTATTGGGGAAGACAGGCCTTTGGGTACTCTTGCATGCGACTGCCTTCTTGACTTATGAATAGAAATGGCTTAGATATGTTTATGCCAAATGTGTGTGTATGTATATGTGTGTGTGTGTATGTATATATGTGTGTGTGTGTGTGTGCGTATATATGTATACACACACACACACACACACATATACATACAAAGGAAAAAAGAGAAAGGAAGTAAATAAGTGAAGTATATACAAGATTCCTCTGCCTAGTATTTGTGACCATAGCAGAGATCTTTAGTTCTGTCTTCGTGTCATGGCAACTAGAAAGGAAACACAAGTCCCAAGTATTGAAAACATAAGCTGTGCAGGTGACTCAGACTGTCCACAAGCAGTTCACCAGAAACCACATAAGAATGCACCATCTGTCATTGCTGATCTAGAGATCAGATTCAAATCTAAAGTACCGGGCAGAAGCTAAAATAAAACCATTTCCTGCATCCAACAATAGTTAGCAAAAATTTTAAAGGTTCTTAGATTTAAAAAATCTTCATAAAGTAAAGTTCAATCTAGGTCTCCCTTATATTCAAGGTGAAGAACTGGCCTGTGAGTTACGCATTTTTAAATGAGGACAAGTGCTAATTGTAAAGGACATTCATGGTGCTGAACATTTCCTTATTCCATTTCCTTGTGCAGTTCTTTATCCCCAGAACTGGCATAAGGTGAGCACTGGTCAGCTTCTAGAAGCCTGTGTATTAGTTGGTTAGTGTATTTAAAGCTCTGTAGGCATTTCACTTCACACATTAGACCCATTCACATGGTGCCCTGTGTAAACAGCCCTTAGGAATAGATCCTAAGACTAATCCCTTTTCAGTGTGATTCCTAAAAGAACCACTGTGAAGCAGGATCATGTTTTTCTGCTAAGTGGTACAGTGGATTTTTAGCTGACTTGCATAAGGAACTCCTGAGGAGCCATGTTATCCAATCTTACACAAAAAAGTTTTCACCTAATCTTCCTCCACAAATCCAGGTGGACTATATATAACATAACTTAACTTGGAGTTCACTTTATCTGTGAAATATACATATATAAGTAATATACTACCTATATTGTTTTATATGGTATGTAAATACAAATTAGTAAACATATAAAAGAAATATATCTGTAAAACTAATGGTTTAAATTTAATTTTGGTTTTCCAAGGAAATACGAGATAGTTTTTAATAAAACTGATCAGAACCTGTTCTATGGTGCCTTTAATACATGTTGACTTACAAAACATCTTAGAAGAAAATAATTTTCTAAAGCATGTTTTAAACCTTAGTAGTTAATTTCTTAGTAAGAATGCTTTTAAATAAAAACTTCGTTTAGCTCTATTAAAGACTGGCATTCATTTTGGAATGCAGTTGTAGAAATATTTATATTTATGCTAATATAGACTAAACCACCAAATATGATTTTCAAATCCAACTTTAGAAAAAATATCTTGTAAACATTGAATATATTATCTTTAAACTGGAAAGAAAATTTTATAAATTATATACCTCTCATGCACGTGGGAATTGGCAGAATTGAATTATTTACAAATCTTCCTAAATTAAATATAGTAGAGAGAATATCTAAGTGGTGTTGAAAAGGAATTGTGCTTACCTCTCTAGTCACAAAGCATTCTATCGGGTATGTCAAAATAACAGTGACTCCATAACAAAACCTTCCAAATGTTACCAGGTCATCATTTCTGCAATAATTTTCAAATAAGTCTCCTAGAGAATGATATAAAATAGATTTATTTAATAGATACTAGATTTTTTAATATAAATATCTAATAAATGAAATATTGGATATTTATTATGTAAGTGAAACTAAATAAACTTCATTTAATTAACAGACTAGATTGCCAAGTCTAAATATGTTTTTAAATTTAATAACTATGTAATTATTAACTGATATTAAAACTAGTGTGTGTTCTACTTGAAGATGGATTCATCACTAATAGTTTCTCTCTCTCTCTCTTTTTTTTTTTTTTGAAGCAGAAAAGAAAAGCTTTATTAGAAGGGAAAGTACACTTCCAGACATGAAAGTGGGCTTGAGCAAGAGAAGTGTGGCTCAAAGACCTAATAGTTTTTCTCTTATTCTCATTGTTTGTTTTGGTATATTTGCTTTAATTTGTAACGACTTCTGAAAAGTACTTTTATCCATTGTTTTCTTACACCAGAATCAACTCCCTAAATTCTTGTACATTGGTTTTATAAACTTGCTTCTGGTCTTTGTTTCTGGTAAGTAAGTGACTTCATTATTAAATTTAAAAAATATTAAAAAAATTTTAAAATAAACAAATTTCCTTTTGAAATGCTATTCATAGATCAAGAACAATCCTGAAAGGAAGAGTGGACCATTGCATCTGGGGAGCTGAATTTCCTGTATATCACACTATAGGGTTTAGTTGCAATCTCGGGGCCACAGCAAGGTATTCCAAACATACATTATCTTCCATGATATCTAATGATCCCAAGTATAAATGGACTGATTCAAAACTAAAAATATTGAAGAGCATTATATTTCATTAGTTTTAAACTAAATGATGAACCATATGTACCTTGAATCAATTCCTATTTAAAGATTGTGTTTTCTCAGACACCTATGAAGAAATACAGGAATCTAATGAGGGCACAGAAGTCATGCCAGCAAAAAAAGCTTCCCAATGCCAAAACAAAGAATATTTGGATCTGTTTATTTCCTAAGTATAATATGCCTACATTTAAAAAATTTTGGTCACATTTCTCAGACTAAATAGAAAATTAGATCAAAGTCACACATGACTACACTGCTTAAAAAGAAAACAAATGACCATACTTTTGCACTTTTTTTCACTAAAATGCTAAACGACCTTCCTCCCACCATCAACTAGAACAAATGTATATTACTTTCTGATGCAATGTACATTTTGAGTAGAAAGGGGTTAAACTACAGAGCACTAATGGCAGAGAAATGTTTCAAGTTTGACTAAAAAGGTTTCAGCTCTCTAAGAAAAAAAGGACAGAAGCTCCCTTTCACTAACCTCTTCTAAAAAATGAGCCTGACAACTTTTCAAAAGTCACTGAGAATGTCAAGAACAATCCTGAGTTCTTACTGCCTCCTCACAAGCTGGAATTTATCTACCCAAAATGAAAAAAAAAAGAAGCATACCATTTGCACGAACAAGACCAGATTTGCCTGAAGTGAAATGGCCTGGAGAAACAATGTCAGCTTATTTCAGTTTAAATCTAATTGTATTTTAGATAATTATACCTGGGGTGGGTTGGGGGGGAGGAGGCCGAGGGAGAGCTGCACGGAGGGGGTTGGAGACAAACAAAATTTCCAAACCAACCTTTTCAGCTTTGTTATATAAAGACTTAATTATATCTGAGCAATTACCACTGATAAAAACTTCAGGAAGATGTGACTAAAAAGAGGGTTTATGTCTTACAGAGAAGGCATTTAAAAACCAAGGTTTTGTATAGACGGGAGCCTAAAGGCCACTCATCTTGGCAAAAATAGTGATCCATGGCTATGTTTTGAAACACAGTTCTTATCAAGACTTTCAAGGTATTTTATTACTGCACTCTAATGGCATACACACATATTATATTTTTTACTGCATTGGAATTATGCTAATCACTCCTTTGAAGCCATCTTTATTTCTTGAGAAATATTTGCCTATAACCATAGTCACCTGTAACCTCTATTTGAAAAAATGCACCATCCACCCAGATTTCAGCATCATCAGAAAACTAAGCTAAGAGGAGCAGGAGGCTAGGAGACAGCTTTTAATGGGTCACACTTGACCAAAATGGGGTAGGCGGAAAGGCAGAATGGAAAGAAAATTAGACTGAAAGTCAGGACTTGTTTTCTACTTTGTCATCAGCCGGCTTGGGCAAGTTACTTCTCTTTGTGTTTTAAGCAAGGGGGTAAAGCTAGTTATTCCACTTACCTCCATAGGGTTGTTTGAAGGTCAAATGAGATAATAGACCTACAAAAGCCATGAGATGCATGAATCACAGCATTCAGCGGGCTGTCAGAATACCCTGAATATTACACTACACAGATGAGTGAATATAAGAGTCAAAGGAAGAGAAGTGATGACCACTCAGTTGTTGGGCCTGGGTGAATAGAAGGAAAAAGAAGGAAGTTCAATGTGAGGCAGGGGGGTGAGGGTAAGGGGGAGGGAAGGGGCTTTTTTTTTTTTGTGGGAAAGATGATGTTTTGTGTTTAAGGCAAGAATGAGATAACTAAGTAGAAATATCCTGCAGGCAAGAAGCTGGAGATGAAAAGAAAGGGGTGGACTAGGGTTAAAATAAGGAAAATCTCCAGAGAATTTGTTGAGAGGAAAAAAAAAGGCAACTTGCCTGAGCCAGTTAATGGGGGGGGTGGAGGGGATGTGAGGGGAGAGAGCGTAGAAGAAAGTAAAGATGATTTACTTGGAGAGAAAAAATATATTAACAGAGTGAATGATGCTCTTTTCTCTACGGGAGGAAAGAAAGAACTGTTAAGTGATTCAGAGAGGTCCATGAGGATCAGAACCAAGAAGATTAATAGCTTTAAAGAGTGGGAGGATATTGTTGTCTTTGAAAATAAAGTTGCAATGGAGTAGTAGAGAGGGAAGCAAGAATTCATGTGCTTTGAAGTAGAAAGATAGAAGAGAGAGTGGGCTAAAAGTTTATCAGTTTAGAAATGAGAAAATTAGGAAACAGAAACAGCAGAGAGGAATGAAGGTAGAGGAGAAAATGGGGAGAAGAGAGAGTGATAGCTTGAAGTAGACCATTGGTTATCATTGTACCCACGGTGAGAAGTGATAGCACCACTCCACATGAATACCAAATACGGTAAGACTGCACCTCTTATTTTACCTTGGGTGAAGCCAGTAAATGTCAAGTATCCACATGTAGCAAAGAGAATACTGATAAAGACAGAAACCAAGGTGGACACATGGATGATGCAGGACCACTTAGCTACTGTGCGTTCTTCCAAAGAACCATAAACTAAGAAGCAGTTATGGTGGCAAATAAATGCTGGGGAACAAAAAAGAAAAAAAAGCATTATTAAAGCAAGCACTAGTGTTCTCTTTTTACTTCTGAAAATTCAGAGATGTATGCTACTTTGGAATGCTAATAAATCGAAGTTCGAATATACTAATTTACTAGATATTTCAGAAAATTATTTTTTTAACAGCTTTGGGGATGAGAAATTTCATTCACGTTAGGCTTGTGCAGTCTCTTCGTGTCATTCAATTTTCTCTCCCATTTTCCATTTCCCAATGGCCTTTCCAATCTTAAAGGAAGTCTAAAGAACACTGTATTTTCAGTCCAAGGCTTCCTTTCCAATCTGGAATACAATGGATTAGCTTGAGACTTCTGGCCAATTTGTAATAATTTGTGTACAAGGTTTTGAAGAAGTCCATAACATTTGCTAGATTTTCAAGTTAAGAAACAAAATGTCTCTAATGAGTTTTCTGCATGAGAAAGACACTTGTCCAAATTGAAGTAAATTTTAGTGATGAGTGAGAAAAGTTTATGCCTAAATTTACAGTGGCACAAACTAGATCATATGCTGCTAATAAGATGTGTAAAACTTAAGATATCTGTTCTTCAGATATAACTATGAAATATAGCACCTTTTCATTGTATAAAAGACTCCATATTGAGAAAGGGCCTTTGAAACCATACACTCACCAAATGACATAACACCAACAGCCTGAATTGCATTGGGTTTTGCAAATACCCAGGCATCATCTGTTTTTGGTCTAAAAGAGAAATCAGTTAATTTGATGAATGATAAAGCATACAAGAATAAGCAAATCAGAGAACAAGAAATGCTGTCACAATATAAATCGAATCTCTTTAAGTCAGAAATTAATAAGGGACCTCCATTAATCTTATTTAACTGTAAATAAATTTCCCAGGAATATCAATGTTATCTATTAACCCCAGTCCTATAGTATGTCAAATACATAGGAAGACTCTATTTTTACATATTTAAAATATCCATTGACTACTTAGTTTCATGACTTTATTTATTCATCAATTTAACAACAAACATTTGTTATATACTCATTATTTGAGATACTCATTGAGGGAGACAGAAAAATTAATAATGCAGTATTCTTCCTCAGTTAATTAATACTGACCTTTATTTTCTTCTCACTCATTCTTCTAGGCTCATCCTACCCAAGGGAAATTCATAGTTGGCACTACAGTATATTGAGAAAGGTGGACTTGAACTAATATTGATCGATATACTTAGCTATATTCTGTGAACTATCCTATTTTATTTCCATCTTCACAGTAACACTTATGTGTTATTATCACCATTTAATATATTAGGAGAGTTAAGTTCTGGGTGGTGACATAACTTGTCAAGCTTCTTCAAATGGTAAGTGAAGTTGTTGTCTGTTTGGTCTGTCCATCCCAAAATCTCTTCCATACTGAACACTCAGTGGCCTCAAACTCGCACCTGTGCACATACTTCTCACAGAGGTTTTGGAAACATATACTTTAAATAGCTTGAAGAAGCCAATTTCTTAATGGAATTAAAATATTTGCCAGCCTGACTAGTGTTAGGGATTGGTTTTCCTGATAAACGCATCCCTGAAGAGCACAGGCAGCTCTTTAGTCAGATAGCCTGTGTTGATCTTCTGGCCTCTTCCATTTATTAGCTGTGTGATCTTAGGTTATTTACTTAACGTTTCTGTGCTTCAATTTTGATATCTATAAAATAAGGATAATAGTACCTAATTTATTGAGTTATTATGTGAATTAAATAATGTAAAACTTCTGACAGAGAGCTTAGCATATATTAAGTGTTCAATAGATGGTCACTCATATTATCAGCTTACATATTAGTATTGTTATTTCCCACTGTCATTTAATAAAATGTAGCAAAAAGTCGAAAAGTATTGCCAGCTTCCTTGAAAAAGCTTTAGCAAGACCTAAAGAATGAATGAAATTAGAAGAGGTGGACAGGGAAGAAAAGTCCTAGGAAAGCATAAAGGCACTAAATGTAAACCCTTCTATTTTATGTTTGTTATTAATTCTCCATATAGTAGACACAAAGAAGTCCCATTCGTTTTATCAAAGTTAGTGGGATTTATGCATTATATCATTTACTTTCACATTTGAAATGAGCAGTTACAGACACAAAGGAACTAGTTAACCTACAAGGGAGGTCTCTGGCTCTTAGAAGGCTTGCTCTGCTTCTCTTAGTTTTTGGAGTGGGAGTTGCTGCCACCTGCTGCCTCCACTACTCTTATTGCAATGAACATTAACCTCTAGCAGCCTACCTGTCAAAATCCAATGTTAATGTGAAAAAAATACATATTTTGTTTATGGTCCTTAAAAAAAGATTTTGAAAAGGTAGTACTAACAATTGTAGAAACTTGAACTTTTTAAATTTTCTATGTTTTAAAAGATCTACTTCCCCTGTTAAGGTATTTGCATGGAACGAAACTCATTTTTCCCTTTGGTACAGATTGTAGTAGTGTCCTACTCTTTAGCTCTTATATTAGTAATAAAAAGGTAAGGGTTTGATTTTCATTTGTCTTCTTCTTTTAAGTTAAAAATTTTTTTCCTGGTGCATGTGGCTCCTTGCATATATTCCTAGCTAAGATAGAGTGTGAAACAGCACCCAGAGATAATTTTGGATTTTCTATGTTCATCTTAATGATGCTGATTTTATAGGATGCAAACCTAAAGAGATGTTACAGATAAAAAATAATTTGTGTCCAAATTTAGGTAAAGAGAAAGAGACATTGATTATGGCTTTGCAATCTTTTATTAAAAAGCCTGTGACTGAATTTCAGAAACAATCATTTCACAGAAAAAAAAAAAGAGAGAAAGTCCCTTGATATATTTTATGAGGTTGCTGAAACCTTGATACCCAATGTGAATTACAAAATGAAGTTATACATTGCTCTAACTTTAGGCTAAAGACGCTGAAATAGAAAATGAAATATTATCAAAGGCAATCACAACAAAGTATAAGAAAAAAAATCATGACTATGAAGACTATTTTCCAATAAATTCAAGGTTAGGTCAGTAACAGAAGAATCTGTTAATATAATTCATTGCATTAACAGATTAATGGAGAAAAAAAAGTTTATGACCATTTCAAAATATGTAGAAAAGCCTACCATCCAGTATTTATTTTGATAAACATGCTAAACAAGCTATTAATAAAATAGAACTTCCTTAACCTGATAGGAATATCTACCAAAATCTATAGCAAATGACGTATTTAGAAGTGAAAGTTAAAAACATGACAATCAAAGGCAGAAATCAGATAAGGATGTTCACTATCACTGCTTCCAGAATACATTATTGGAATTTCTAGCTAATGCAATAAAGTAAGAAGTGATAAGATATAATAATTGGAAAGTAAAAAATCAATCGTACACAACGGAATTGTGTACACAGAAAAATCATGGGTATCTATTGACAAGTTACTGGGAGTATTTAGAGAGGTTACTGGATACAAGCTCAATACACAAAAAATAATAGGGTTGATGTACACAGATAACCAATAAAAATCTTTTTTAAATGACAGCAATAACAAAAATACTAAATATTTTAAAGATATGCATAATCTCAATGGCATAATATAATTTTATTGAAAGGCACAAACAACTGGAGAAATATAATATCCATACATATGAATGAGAAGACTCAATGTCAATTCTCCCCAATTTAATATTTTAAATCAAAGAATAAAATATGATGAAGGTAGAAATAATTTTTTTAAAAACCATAAAAGTAAAGATTGATATACATAATAAAATCAATGAAAGGTAAATCTAAAATGTCTGTATAAAAAACTTAATAATAAAGATAAGCTAAAAAGTAGGAGATGAGATTTGTCGTGCATATAACCAAAAAAGCGTTATTATCCAGTATACTAAACACTCTTGCATATCAATAAGAAAAAGATATTCCAGTGAACAATGGACAGCAATCAATTTATAGGAAAAAAATGAGAATGTCCAATAAATAAGCTACAGGTTTTCACTCTCCTTAATAATAAGAGAAATCTAAATGAACTCCATTAAAAAAGAGCATTTTACACTTAATTCAACAATAGTGATGTTGATAAATTACTGAGAAATGACAACTTGCAATTACTATGGAGGGAACTATAGATTGTTAAATGCTTTGGAGAAGAATTGGGCAAAGTTTGGTAAAGCTGAAGTTAATCAAAGCTTGTAAGCAAACAATTACATTTTTAGATATATACCCTAGGTCAGGGAAGTGCATATGTGAACAAAAATACATGGATAAGGATGTTCACTGCTGTATTGTTTTCATTAGCCAAACTTTGGAAATAACCTCAACATCCAGCAATACAATTGATAAATAAGTCCATATGTAAAATGTGACATAATCATAAATTTGTGTGCTGCAGAGCAATTAAAAAGTCACCCAGTGCTAACTGTATCTAAATGGAAACATACAGAATGCAATATTGAGGGAAAAAAGTGATTATGTATATTCTACAAACATACTATTTAATACTATATATTGCTGTCAATGCATAATGCATAGTTTAAGTATAAAAGCATAAACAAGAATGATTTAAACCAACTTAAACATAATAGTTATCTCTGAGAGAAAAGAAATGAATCCAATTTTAGAATAATAGTTACCAATAGGGAAAGAGAAATGAATCAACTTTTAAATATGATAGTCTATTGCTGATAAGGATTGGAAAGAAGCATAGAAAATTATTTCAAAAAATCTAGGCCAATTTCCTGCTTCATGAACTTTATATAATTATACAATATTTTCGACATAAAACCTCCCTGAATCTGAACCTAATTTTTAAACTGAAATTTCCATAAAAATTCTATGACTGAAACAACATGCTTCCTGCTTTCCGGTCATTTATTTAATTCATTCAATTTTCGACAAATGTTTATTGAGCACTAACTGTGTGGCAATCATTGTTATAATCACTGGGGTTACTGCAGGAAAAAAGACAAAAGAAAGAGATCAACTATCTTGGTGTATATCCTATATCGTAATCTAGAAAGAATGGCACTACACGGTGGTGTTTTCTGTGATGATGGAAATGTTCTATATCTGCTCTGTCCAATATGGTCATCACTAACCACATGTGGCTTTTGAGCATCTGAAATTATGGCTAGTGTGCCTGATTAATTATTTTTAATTTTATTAAATTTTATCTAATTTAAATTTAAATAGCCACATGAGGCTAGTTGTTACCATACGGGATAATACAAATCTAGAAGGAGACATGTACGTAATTTTTGTTTCAGAAAATCTAGTACCTCCTAATAGTCTAAAAGAGTTAAATTCCATAAAGAGGTTTTATTTTTCCTATAGTTTAACTAATGCCATAAATTTCAGCTATTTACCACTTGAACTTTCTGAGAGGTGAGTAGAATGAAGGAGCTGAGTATAACAATAAACAAGAATACTTTGTTAACTTATAAAGAACTATGGATATTAGAAAATTTTCAAAACAAATAAGAAAGCAAAACACAACAAACTGGGAAAAATAAATTCATACTGTCATTAGGAATAGAAACCAGGAGAAAAAAAAGTACATTAGTAGTAATATTGAAATGAATTAACTAAATAAAACTCAATTTGTTATTGTGAAGTGATTAAATTGAGAGATGAGAGCTTTTTTAAAAAAATAACTTAAAGAATAATCCATAATACTAAACGGAAAAGCTTTCAAATGATTACTCAAATTCAAACATATTAATTAACCTACAACTGTTCAGGAGTATTTCTTTTGTACAGAGCGAGGCGAGTTCTTTCTGAAGAAACTCCAAATTAAGAACTACTCTCCAATTTCTCTGCTTTAGATTCTTCTGTTGCTGTCAAAGTTCATTTCCCTGAGGAACAGAAACCAATTGCATTTATTGGTGTGTGTCTAGAGTCTGTAACGGAAGCCAGTAGTTCTGAAATTAGTCCACTGCAGTCAACACCAACCCTTCCGCAAGTGTTAATGTTACTGGCTGATGAAGGGGCCAGCAATTTACCTGCACTTGGTGCCTACCAGATTCTTTCATTAATGTGATTATTTGCTGACTACAGACCAAAGCGTGGTTAATATTATCAATTAAGGACAACTAAAACAGTAATAAACTTAATTTCTATTTTGAAAGACAACACTTTTCACTACTAAGGAAAACCATATTCAGTACAGCAAGCTATAAAGGAAAAAAATACGGTCTTTGAGGTTAGACAGACTTGGATTTAAACCTTAACTTTATGACATACTAGTGGGGTGACTGGGCAGATTACTCAGTGGCACCAATCTCAGTTTTCTCTGATATGGAACAGAGACAATACTAATAATTCTATTTTACCTATCTAACATAAGGGTTAAATGAGACAATGAATGAAAGAGTGTGGTATATAGTGGGTGACCAATGCAAAATGAGACTTTTCACTCTCTCTTTCCTTGTTATCATTAAAGTAACAGTACACATCTTAGTCTAGGTGTAAGGACCTTCAAGTACATGAAATGCAATCTTCATCATGGTATTTATATTCTTTTCAAGAATAAAGAGACCTTGGGGAAGGCAAGCTCTCTTATTTAAAATAAATAAATGATTAGTTTTGTAATAGATATACATGTAACTAGATGGGCGGTCATTTGGTTGATAATGATGAAAAGATGAAATGGTTCATTTATGCTTTAATATTCACAGTAAATATTCAGTATTCTATCCTGTACACCAAATTTCTGCACAAATGGGTGCAACTTCCAGCTGCATAAAGCCATTTTTGACAATCTCCAGGTATTTGGAGATTCTCGCCCCATTCCAAGGTTTATGTCTTAGCCCAGCCATTAGACTCCTCAACTAAGGAGTCTAGTTGTAGCTCTGTGGTGATATGATACATGGTGTGGAGACTACCATCAATGGGAGATAATTAAATGTTTGAATAAAAGAAGGCATTCATTAAACTTTAAGATATTTGACATCTAAAATGGATAGAGAGGCAAATTGCCTGATTATTTAATTACCGGATAACATCTTAGACTAATCACTTGAAAGAAAAAAAGTATAAAATTAACCTTTTACATTTTAAAACTTCTATCTATACACACACACATTATTCTTTTTTGTTACATAAATTTTCAGTTACAGAAAGGGTTTATTTTGTCAGTATTGCAAAGACAAAATTTCTTCCTTTTGTATTTTACCACAAAGAAAGATTACAAAATAATATATCAATATTATTGATAAGTACGGTGATTTTTAAGTTTATTGCTTGAACACTTAGCACTACCTTCTTATACAGAGACAAAGGCTACCTACCTGATCAGGATACTTAGAGTTTCACTTTCGGGAATTATCTGGAGATCCTGCATTTTGTTTTAATAAGTTAAAATGGTCTTGTACATATTATAAAATCTTGAGGGGTGTGTGTGTGTGTGTGTGTGTGTGTGTGTGTGTGTATTTAATAGTTTTGGAACAATGGAAAATAAATATCTCATGATCTTTACCAAATTAAAAACACAGTAACATTTAATGAATGCATAAATAAGAGGCAAAAGTAATCAATTCCTAATTTTGGATGCTAAATAAATATTGAACGAAACAAGATAAAATCATAGTTTAGTTATTTTTCTTCATAGATATCTCTTCCCAAAGCTTACAATGAAGTGGTAATTCAGATGGTACTTGTTCTTTCTTTTATTTCCTAATCTCACCATTGAGTAATAGCATAATAGTAGCTATAAACTGTAGAAAAGGGGATTAGATCCAGTAATAGCATAAATTTCAAGAATTTTCTAACCATTTTCCTCTTGCAGACTAAGTCTGCTATCTTCTATGGCATAGTGCAAGCCCTACAAAAAATAAAATAACTTCCCTAAGAAGAAAAATATATTTTAAATAAAATGTTTGAATTTGTACTTAGATCTTCAAGCAAATTAATAATCAAATGTTAAACTTGGACATCCAATCAAACATGATGGATGGGACAAATCAATTTATCTTCTTTCTCTCTCCTTAGCCCTCACTAAAATGCTCCCAAAGGAATTTAAAAGAGGGATAAATCCACTGGGGAGGGGATCATGGAAAAGAGACATGAATGGAGAAGATATTTTGTGAAAAGAAATGCAGATGCCTACCTACTTGGTGACTGCTGAGAATGGAAGGCATTACAACCACATAGAAGGAGCTAATGATGAGAAAGAGCTAATTCGCTTTGCAAATCCCTTGTGTGCACAGGACTCAGATACCTGAAAGCTACTCAGGATGCTCCTGAAAAAGGAGAAAAAAAGAAAAATGAAAGATCTGGGATCTTGGATATAGGGTATCTAACACAGAAAAAGAAAGTCCTAGAATGACAGTGGGGTAGCAAACAAAAATCAGCTCATCTACAAAGGAGCAAGAGGTCAAAAGGCTCTGGGAGAGAGACCTCCAGAAACAAATAATAAAATTGGTAGATTATCTTATGTGTGAGCATTTGAAAGAGTAATAAAAATGATCAAAATCAAAAGCTAAACTAGGAGAAAAGATTTACAAAAGCTATATCTTACAAAAGACTTTATCCAAAATATACAAAGAACACTAAAATTCAACAATAACACAAACAACCTAATTAAAAAATGGGCCAAAGATCTTAACAGACACCTTACCAAAGAAGATATAGAGATGGCAAGTAAGTATATGAAAAGATGTTCCACATCATATGTCATCAAGGAAATTATAATTAAAACACAACGAGCTACTACTATGCACCTATTAAAATGCCCCAAATCCAGAACACTCACAACACCAAATCCTGACAAGGGTGTGGAGCAACAGGAACTCTCATTTATTGCTGGAGGGAATAAAAATAGTACAGCCATTTTGGAAGACAGTTTGGCGGTTTCTTATAAAACTAAACATACTTTTGCTATTATGATCTAGCAATTGTACTCCTGGGTATTTATCCATAGGATTTGAAACATGCCTACACAGAAACTGCACATGATGTTTATAGCAGCTTTGTAACTGTCAGAACTTGAGAACAACCAAGATGCCCTTTAGTAGGAAAATGAAAAATCAGTCTATTGTACTTCCAAATAATAAAATATTATTCAGTGCTAAAAAGAAATAAACTATCAAGCCATGAAAAGACATGGAGGAAACTTAAAGGCATATTACTAAGTGCAAAAAGCCAATTTGAAAAGGCTACATACTGTATAATTCCAACTATATTTCATTCTGGAAAAGGCAAAACTATGGAGACAGTAAAAAGATTAGCACTTGCCAGGAGTTGGGGGTCAGGGGATGAGATGAATAGATGAAGCACAGAGGAATTTTAGGGCAGCGAAAATACTCTGCATGGTAATATAATGATGGATACACATAATTTTACATTTGTGGAAACCCACAGAATGTACAATACCAAAAGTGAACTCTAATGTAAACTGTAGATCTTGGGTGATTACAATGTACTAATCTAGGTCCATAAATTGTAACCAATGTTCCATTCTATTATGGGATGTTGATAAGAGGAGGGCATGCATATGTGTGGGTAGGAGGTATATGGAAAATATCTGCGCCTTCTCAACTTTGCTATGAATATAAAACTACTCTGAAAAATTAAAGTCTTAAAAAAAAAATCTAAACTAAACATCCAGTTAAACATGGTGAAAAACAAAATCAAAAGTAAGCGTTAATTCTAGAAAACACAAGTGTGCAAGAAGAGAAATATAACTATTTAATTTTAAATGTTGTGTTATATCTCCACATATTATGATATGGTAGAAGAGAAAAGATAATTTGAGAGAGCTAAATCCTCATCTACTATATGACAAGAAAACAGTGAGAATCCAGAAATAGCACTTATGAGCATATTACGGAGAAGTAAAAATGTAAATGCCAAAAGATACATCTGAAATAGGAGATTTGGTAGGAAGCTGTTCTAGTTCATTAAAAGCCATTAGTAATATTTGATTTATAAAAATATGTGAATGTATATTTTTGAGGAAAAATAAATTCAAATGAAAGCAATATTGGGGAAAAGCGGGATTCTTTAAAATGTCTTACAAAGCTTCAGAAAGATGATGGCAACGTAATGGAAGCTTACTATAAGGTTCAGATCATCTAAGAAACAATGATGCAGGTGTTTTAATATGTTTTAATACTAACATAAAATAGAGGCTGGCTTATAGTAGTTTTGGTATGGCAAATACTTTCAAAAGAATATAACTACTCTTATTCTAAAAAATCCAGTCATATGCTTGGTTACTTTTTTTTTTTTTTAGAAAACTTTGTGTGTGTGCGGGGGGGCTTGAAGTGGGGAGGTTTAGGGAGTTAAATTCATTTTGCAAAATTATCTCAGTTTGGGTTCTTAGATTCAGTGATTTCATCCTATTTTTAAAGACAAACCCCACCTTATTTTTACAATAGCTGAGTAGTAGTAATAAGGCAAAGCCATAGGAAGCAAGTCCAACCACCATATCTCCAGTCTTCACAGACTTATGAAAACAAGCTTCAGGGGCATTGCTTCTGATCCCCAGAACATAAGACCTCTGATCAGGAGGATCAAACATCACACCTCTCTGTGGTACCTGCCCAAAGTCTTTTAGACTAAACACAAGTACCTTCCAAATCATACAATCTCAGCAGAGCCTGCGTTTTTGTTAAAAGAGCCTTACATATTAACTTCAATCAGATACATCCGAGAATTAAGTGCTCTGAGCGGCACACAAAGGCTCCACGTTTCCTGTCACACCACAAGCTATTAAAGAGATAGGCAGGCCTGCTCACTTCCCCAGTTTGGGAGTCAGCTGACAGCTCTCTGCCACTTCCTGGCTCCTAGCTCACTTTTCTTCTGATTCTGTTATCTAGACAACTGTGATTTACATGAACATATAAAGCTGTTCAGGAAAGTTCTTTTTGGGAATCACTCTAAACATCAAAACCAATCTTTTTTTTTTTTTATACAAGTTTTGCATAAAACGAATCTTGAGTTTACATAAAATTTACATAAAACATTAAGCTGATTTTTTTTTTTTTGGCCAAAATATAATTTTGCTTTTTAATGTGAATCATATAAAAAGCTTACACAGCTTGGCACCACAAACATCACAACCACTTTTTTGGGACACCAACCATTTTGATTCTCATTCTGTCTCCTACTTTTTTTCTTTTTTTCCACTATTGGCTCTAATTCCTCTGACGACTATTTAAAAATTGGTGTCAACTATTTTTGTCAGCTGGGATTGAAAGGGCAGAGATTGCGTGGAAGGGGGCAGGATTTCACTTTTTAACATAATGAAAACTTGTTAGAATTATGAGTATTGTTTTAGTTCTCTACTGTATTTTTCAGAAAACAGAATTACATTAAAATACATATATTAAAGTTTATATTAAAATAAATGTAATTTCAGATGTGAGCTTCAGATAATTATTTTCCATTGAGGTTCTACTTGAGTTGTACCTCTCTACACCTTATATGCTGTCACTGTACAATCTTATCCATAGCAGACTCTCCCTAAACTCTAGACTTGAATTTCCAAAACGCCGTGTGACTTCTTTCTCTCTTTCCACCCCAAGTGTTACTCTATATCAAGATAGTAAAATATTAACAAATTATGTTTTTCCTGCTTCCTTTCTTATCCTGGTTAATAACTTATAGGAAGCTGGGTTCCTTCTTCTATGTTTCCATAGCACCCTGCTAATAACTCTATTAAATAGTCTATTGAGGTTATTTTTTATGTGTTTGTCCAATGCTAATTGACGGAACAGACTCTGACATTTTCTCCTTTTGGTGGTGTGTTCTGAACTATCTACCACTATGGTTATACAAACTGGAAACCTTGGCATCACCTTCTTTTTTTTCTTCTTCATCATTTCTACCAGCTTTGCTCTTATACTGTTCTAGTTGTCTTTTGCCTGTTTGCTTGCTATAGATAGCCTTCTTCCTGGTCTTTCTGCCTTCAATCTATGCTCATCTCTGTTGCAAGAGAAGTCCAATTGAAATGGATACTAGCTCTGGTCACCCTCCTGCTTAAGAACTTTCAATACTCCATTAAGTAAACAACAAACCCAAGTTTCTTAGCACTACACATAAAGCTTTCCTTTCATGTTAGTCGCTGCCAATCACCTATGATCAGTTCTTTGCATGTTCCAGCCAAACGTTCAGGTCAGAATCACCAAAACTCTAGTTACTTTCTAAACACAGAAGCTATATAGTGGGGGCAGTGAATTAGAAAAGTACCATCTTCAGCAGTTTTTCAAAAGAAATAATATGGAAACACAACTATTGCTAAAACTATGATAAAATATATATTTGAGGAGCAACATAAAAGCAACATAGTTTTTGAGAACGTTCTCAGTGGAAATACTTTAATTTTTATTTGATCGTTTCCTTGACTAATGGCAAAATGTCCCTCCTGTCCAAGTCCTTCGTAATATTAGAATCTTGAACTGTTTCTGCCATTATATACATCACACCTCTGGGCCCCACACACTCTGTCTACAATAGCTTCCAACCTTTCCCCACTTTCCTCTTTGACCCAATTAATGCCAGTACATTTTTTCAAGCAGCATATCATATACTATCTTATCTTGAAATATTACCTGCCTGCCCAGGTTGGGCTCAATCACCTTTCTCTGTTTCCATGGCACTTTCCCATAATTCTACTAAGTATTCTATTTATTATATGGAGGTTATCTTTCAAATATCTATTCTCTCCATCCACTTACTATAGGTATCTGAGGTCAGGGACTGTGGTTTCTTCATCTTCACAGCTCCAATACCTGGAAGAGTGACTGATATCAGCTATACATTTAATAAATAAATGCTTCTTGGCTGAAAGAACAGGCTACTCTATTTTTGCTCTTTGGTTGTGAATCTATACCAGAGACTAGTCTGTTTTCTAACTGGAAATAACAGACAGGTGGCAAAACTCGCTAAGGCAGCCATTTATAAAAATAATTGATGATGGGTAGAATGAGTTCTTAACACTGAGCACCTAGGCTGTTCCTTCAGCTCCACTAACATTTATAGTGACTGGGCTAATTTCTGAGAATATATTATTTTGCATTTGTTTTTCTGATTTTCATGTAGACGCAAGTCAAACGACAGTTCTATTTGTTGTCTCCTGTAGGCAATCTGTTAAAACTCACCACTAGCTCTAACAGTGCTGTAGAACTTGGAGTCAAATGGTAATTTAGCAAATGGGTTAGCAAATTTTGCTAGCATGGAAGTAGGCTTAGAAAAACTTCCTCTGACAGGAAATGTTTTTGTATGCAATTTCTATTGTCCCAGGATAATTTTTATTGCCTCATTACTTCAAAATTTTGTCAGTTAATCCTCAAGTTGAATCAACTAAACCCAGAAGGCACATGGATTCATTCATTTATTCAACTGATTATTTAACAGTCCTTTGCTGAATTCTAATTCTGTATTAGGCACTGTGATGAGTAATGGGTGTACAGTGTGTAAAAAGGTGATCCCTGTTCTCATGGAGTTTACAATATGATGAAAAAGACACAAAATAGACAATAAAACATATAAAAGATGAATAAAGACAATTTAATAAATAGCATGATTATATTATTCCTATGCATAGATCCCTTTTCACTTCCTATGATGAAAGTTCCAAATTTAAAAAACATTCAAGTTCTGAACCTACTCCTGTCTAACAAACTCTCAGGTAATAATCTCATCTCTGAAAAATTGGAAGATACTGGGCATGAACACTGAAATTCCTTTCACTGGTCTTTAGAATAAATCTGTATTTTATTTTTCCTACTCTTATCTTATCGTTTCAAGAGGAAGAAGTATCCCAACTCCTCTCCAAGGATTACTCTATATCATAAAATTCTAACTTTTCAAGATCTCCTGGGCAACTTCTGGCTCCATCTTTTGGCTTGATCTGTAACAAATTCAATATCTCTTATTGTAAAAAAGATAGAAGTCTTGCCCCTCTCAAGCCACTGTTTTGTCATGTCATTTGCATTCACTGATACTCTTTACACATAAATAAAAAGGGAGATTTGCAAAATTACTTTCCTATTATTCAGTTTCATCTTAATTCTCTCTAACCTGGCTTCCATCCATATTATGATTGAAACTCTGGAATGCTACTGGTAACTTCCTATTACCTGAAGTGGAAATCTGTAATTTGCGTTATACAATGTACGCCTGCATTGTTGCCTTGATTTTCTTTGAGATTATCCTTTACCCCACTCTCAGTTCATGTGCTTCAGTGGGGTTGACCCTATCCTTAGCATCAAGAATAGGCATGTAATCCAAACACAAGCAACTCTACAAAGGCCATGATGATAGGATTTGGGATTGTCATGGGCCCTCATTAAAGCCAATCAGAACTAAAACTGGAAGTGAGGCTGGAGGTAACTTATAACAGAAAGCTCTTTCTTTTTATACGGACTTGAACTTGAAAGGATTAGGCCGAGATTACAGAACTACCCTTGAACTTTACAGTAATGTGAATCAATCAATTCTTTTGTCTTAATTCAGTTAGGGTCTTGTGGTGGTTGTCATTTGCAACAAGAAGAACAATAATTTATATATTATCAAAAAATTCAGTGGCTAGTATTTCACAGAATTAATTATTCCTTTTTCCAAATATGTGCTATTCTTCTGTCTTCTGATCCTTTCTTTAATCCCTCTAGTTCTTCTTTATATATAGTATTATATTGTAGAATTTCAGAATTAGAATGGATAAGAGGTAAAGAAATTATTATGTATTGAGATCACTGGGGACAGCACATTTTATAATAATACCTGCAGAAAGTGTAGTTGTACTTTTTGGAATTTAGTTTGGAACACCAACCACACTATTGATTAAAATACTGTGAAAGAGATATCATATGAAGAGAAAATAGTTGTAAATTTGGACAGCATGTTATCATTTTTATTTTGAATATAAAGAATTGAATATTAATGAGGCATAGAATGAAGGTTTTCATAGCGGTGCCTCTGATTCTAGTTTGAAAAAGAATGGGAGAACTGTTTATTGCATTTTTATACCAACACACTTTCTGGAAAGCAATTAAATTGCCTTGCCACCTCAGTTTTGAGAAAGCAAAAGGTTAGAAAACACAATAAAACTGACCATTATTTCCAAAAAGAACTGAAAGTCATTGGACTGTGAGATATTTGAAACCATATCAAAAAGCAGAATTTATGGCCTTATGAGTTATAGAAAAGGAAATTGAATTGTGTGTTTTATTTTTAAAACACAACCACTAAAAAGGTGTTTCCATAGTAACAAGGTCAATACCAGTAGCCATTACAGACCTTCCTCCTTTCTGATAGTGGTTTTAAAGATATTTTTCAAATACCACTTTAAAAGCCCTAAGAAAAAATATAGCTTTTCTGATCATTCATCTGAACCAAAAATGAGGAAAAACACACATGGAGTATTGAATTTCTCATGTTTTATGGATTATGAGCATTCGTGGCTGCCATATTTTCAGAAAGAAGCCTGCCTGACTAGCTACTCTGCCAACCCCTGAACATGGAGTTTGATTAGCTTGATTGTAAATCTGGACAAACAGAAGTTGTTTGCAGTAGTATGCAAACAGAAATAAAAGGCGGCACAGTATTAAAAACACAACTTCTTTAGCATCTAAATATTGTAAGAGTTAAGTAAATAATCCCTGTTATTAGAAAAATATCAAAGTCTCAGATAAAATATCACCACTAGAGGAAGATTAGAAAGATACAGGCCTCATTTTATTTACAACAGAACTAAATAGCATTTTGGTCATAAAATCAATTCATTTAGGCTCACCAGGAAGTGGCCTCTCCTTTCTCTTTCCTTTGCATGGAGATACATTGCCTATATGATGATCATTTGTATCACCTTATCTTCCTCACTAAATAGTGAGTCCCTTGAGAGCAGGGATATTTTATTTATATATTATTTGTATTTACAATAGTATCCCATATAACATTTTGTACATAAAAATAGTTAAAAAAATAAGTGGAGAATTAATCATGAAAAATGACAAAAAAGTAACTAAAATAACATAAAATCTCTAGTCTATTTTTAGAAATGATATGTCAGTTACAAGAGTACTCATGATTTTAATCTCTTTAAACTAAGAGGCTCTAGATCCTGTTCACAGACTCACAAAACTGTCAAATAATAAATATAATTGCCTGATCCCTGGACAGATGCCCTCAGAATCTCTGTAGGTGGGGATCTGGCATCAATATTTTTAAAAGCTATTTGGGTAATTCTAATGTGAAGCCAAAGTTGAAAAATCATGCTTTAAACTGTTCTCCTGGAGCTCAATGAATAATTAACTTACTTCCAACTTTTAATTACTTGTTTTTTTTTCTCAATATTGCCCCATAGTACTATGCCAAATCTATAAGATTTTTTATTATAACCTAATGATTTATTCTCTAGAATCACTTTTCATAATAAAAGCTTAAATTAAAATAGTTCCATCTTGAACAATTAACAATTTCAGCCAAAAATCAGTATTTTTTGTATTCTGTTCCATATGCTTCTAGGCTTTTTGTTGCTATGAATTCAGTTTTTGAAAATCAGAACTGAATATAGTACCAACATAAAAGATGCTAAATAAATGTCAGTGCAATTTAATATATGCTTTTGTGCTGTTATGCTTACCTTTCCTGGGCCTGTAATGCCTTTTACACGTTTATCTATCTAAAACTAATTCAGATTCATCTTTCAAAACACACAGATCATATTTTTCTTCCTTCAGGAAGCCTTCCCCAATTCAGACACACTATTAAGCGCACTTTTCTTTGGCACTGCTACTGCCCCTTATATATGCTTGTATTTTACTCTTCTCATATTGTACTTTTTCTTTTTCTTTTTTTCTTTCCCCATACCTGATTGTGAACAACTTGCAGCAGGTGCTGACTTATGCCTCTTTGCTCCTTTGCTCTCAGAGCACAGCAAAAGAGCTACAAACAATAGGCATTCAATAAGTGTTTACTAAATGAAAGAATAAATGGCCACAGGTAAGTGAACCAGGTGAATTTCAAAAAACACTATTGTAATAGACTGAATTTTGTTCCCCTCCCTCCAAATTCATATGTTGAAGTCCTAACCCCCAATGAGGTGGAATCTGGAGATGGGGACCCTGGGAGATAATCAGATTTAGATGAGATCATGAGGGTGGGGCACTCTTGATGAGATTAGTGCCTTTAAAAAGAAAAGATACCAGAGAGCTTACTGTCTCTCTCACTTTTTGTCATATGAAGAAGACATAGCAAGAAGGCCAGGGAGAGATATCTCACTAGCATCAGACAATGCTAGCAGCCTCCAGAAGTATGAGAAAATAAATTTCTGTTGGTCAAGCCACCCAGTCTATAGTATTTTGTTCCAGCAACCCAAGCTGACTAATACAATTATGAACTTGGAATAAGTGGTTTGAAGAGAATATGAATATAAACATCAGAGAAAATTATGCCTTTCCTTTTAATTTAAATCCTTTAAAAAAAAATGGGTGTTTGTTTTTTTTCTGATAAAAGGCCATATCATATACAATTAGGCTAGATATTTATACTTCTTTCCAAATAAATTTGAGGCATAATTTTGGTATTTTCTTGGTAAACTCAGAAGCCTCGCATAAGCACAGTTTAAATGAAGTGATTTTGCAGAACAACAATTAATCAATAGGATAAAGTAAGCTACCTTGGGGACCACATTATCAATTACAGGTATTCATCAGACGTCCTTTTTTTTTTTTTTTTTCTCACAGATAACATTCATTGAAGATCTAGCATGCCCCTTGCACTATTCTAGGTATTATGTCTTAAACTAATTATATCTTTTAGGGGATAGGGAAAATAATTAAGATCTCATGGGAACTCCACAATGTATTAGTTATTTATTTATTCAACAAATATTTATTTATTGTGCATTATTGGAATCTAATTTTGTATTTAATACAAATTTAGTTAGTTTCATTCCCGCATTCTCTTGGGACTATGGCTATAAACTACCCAGTCCTTATCTGGTGAATCTATTCTGTAATCAAATCATAAAAACTGTGCAGTTTAGATCAGCAGTATCCACACTTCGAATTTCATGGATGAATAAATAAAAATTGGGGAACCAATACCAACTTAGAAACATTTTGTCTGGCCAAACAATAACTTTAAAAACAAATAAACACCACTATCAGCTTTCACTATGAGTTCACAAATGATAAAGCATTTTAACACGAAATAATTAAAGATTATAATCTTAGTAGAAAATAAAAGGTAGCTTCCAACATGACTGTTTAAAATCCAAAATATTCTGTATTCTTCTCTTGCAGCGTAGATTAATGAAACTTTGTTAAGAACAAATCCACCTCTGAGGTAGATACAGAAATGTCTGACATCTACAATTTTTGCTTCTCAGTGTTCTATTTCAATCCTATTTCTCACTATTCAAAATCTCTTCTTTATTCTAATTCTTAGGGCTGGCCATTAAAATAATAAGTAAACTCAGTTTAATCTCATTAGCCATGCAGGGTCCAAGGGAAAGATGCATGTGTACTTTGTTTTCTCATTTTGTCAAATACTAAAAATAAATGATGCTTCTGATACCACAATTACTTTACATTTCAGCATTTATGTCAAATAAATATCTATGTGAAGGTTATAAATCGAAGACCAACCAATATAGCAACAAAACTTACATGTGTGGACCCAGTGAAATTACCCTTGCCATTACAATTCCAAGAATCAGAGTTGTTAAAACTGTAGAAATAAGAGAGATCTGAAAAAGAAAATGTAAAGATATTATCAGTTTAGTAGAGACTATTTTACTGAAAATGTTAAGCGTTTCTCTCTTTACTTGAGTAAATGTATGTAATTTTAAATACAATTATTTATTAGTTTATTCTTATAGATTGGGGTAATAATCCCAGGTATGTAACTTTTTATCACTTCATAGTCTTAGTTTTCCCCTCCTAAATAGGAGAGCAAATATCATATATGACTATTGTAATCTTGCAATATGGATTTAAATGTTTTTAGTGGCTTTCTAGTGATTTTCCTTTGTAAAATTGTTTTTTTTCTTCATGCTCTATTTTAGTGTTAACCTGTGTTTTTTTCCCTATCTATAACTGCTGCTCTGCTTCTGTCTTTATCATACCCTCACCCTTCCAACACCCCCCCCATTCCTCCCCTCCCACAGACACACATTTTGGGATACATCTGCTTTTCTTATTTCTGTTCTCTACCTCTGTAACTCTATTTATTCTCTGTGATTTTGCTGTTTGGTCTGTGTTTCTAAGTCTTCTTTGCTTCTTCCCCTCTCGCTTGTCTCTATTTCAAAAGGTTCAAATATAAACTGGTCTATGTGTATATGTGTTCTGTGCATTCATTGCATTAGATCTATGTTTCTTCTCTTACTTTTTTTAATGGATAAACACACTTTAGGCTTTTTTTCTCTGATAAGAAGAATATAAAATTGCTTTTATTTAATTTTATTGTCATTAACCTTGTTTACTGTGGTGTTAGTTTTTATTCAGAAAGAAGATTCTACGAGTCCTCTGATGTTCTGAGGAACACAAATATTACGTAACATTCCCAAGGTCACACAGCAAGAAAGTAGCAGAAGGCGAACTCAAATGCAAGTACCCTAACTTCACATCAGAGCTCCTAACCACCCTGCTTTGCTTATTGAGAAATTTATTTAGTCTTTCAATATGATACTTTTAAAGAACATTTAGGAAAAATTTTTCAGATAATAATATGATAGAATTTTAGTAGCTTTCTTTTCATGAATTCTTTGCCTTCTGTTCTCAGAAAGTAACTTTTATATCAACATTGAACATGTGAATGGAAAACAGTTCAGCCATTTCAGATACTCTAACAAAAAAAGCCCCTTTTGATACACTCTTGTTCATTTCTGGATGACTGTTAGTAAAGGAAGGCAGAATTTTCAGAGTACTCTGGAATATTATCTCCATTCTCAACTCTACCTGGAAGGAGAGACTTCTAAACTGTAGATACACACCAAGCATCACAGTAAAAAGTTAAAATTCAATCAACTGTTTAAAATTTAAAAAAAAATTTCATCGGATGCTTGGCATTATGTAGATATAGCAACAATAATATTCTGGGTAAAATATAAACATTTTTTGAGAGTAAGGATATAAAATATAGCCAGACAAAGTTTATTCTATGTCGATGAGCATATGTGGTGAGTTGAATAATTGTTTGATTTAATTAGAAAGAAATCAGCATATGTCTTTAGCAATGCATATCATAAATATTAGCTAAATTCTCAAAAATTAATCAATCAACATGCTGACATTTCATTCTGATGGATAAAAAAATAGGCACAACAGACATTATAATTTACAAAGAAAATTGTAAGTCAATAAAGTGATTCATCCTTAATTCTAAATGTAGCTCAATTTTAAATTGTTTAACCTACTATCCATAAAAATGATAGAACATTTTCTAAAAAATTAGGTTTGGTTTAAGTATAGCCCTTCATATTTTCTAAAATTAAAATGGCTGCCTAATGTCAGAGTATCTACCTTAGAAAAGAAAAAGGACATATTTATTTCACACTTATCAAGTATTTAACCATCTATTCCCAAAAATAAGCTAAAGATTTAACTGTAGTTTATTCTAGCAAAATTATAAGTAAACTAAAAGAATATAAAGATAAATACTGTAATTAAGAACTTGGCCATATAGACAGTAGTTGGACAAACGTAAAAGATAAAAATTACCTTTCCAAGCTTTGCTATGTCCTTCGCTAAGGACAAAGGCAGAGTAAAGGCCACCGTGGAAAGCACAATAATGAAGCGGCGACCAATAAACAAGTTGTCGGGGTCAACTAAAACATAATAAATATTATAAAGTGTTTATAGGTATGAGTAACACACCAGTGACACAAGTAAATAGCCAAACATTGAATTATCAAAATGATTTAAATAATAATAAATACTATATTTCAAAGATTTTAAGAATAAGCTCCATAAACCATGTAAAACTAGAAATAATTCTCAAAAATATAAATACAAAATAACTTAAAGATGAACCTATGGTTCAAATAATGTTAAAATATTTCATATTTAAATTATTTTAATAGTCTCCTAATTAGTTTTCTTGTTTCTACCTTTCTTTGTCCCCATAGAGTATAGTACACTCTTAACCTAGAACACAGAGATCTTTTCCAAAGGCAAAAATAAAACCATTGTCACTCCTTGTCCAAAACCCTCTAATGGCAAAACTGTTCATTCAGAAAGTAAGCTACATGAAGATAGGGCATTTTCTAAGGCTTTTTTTTTTTTTTAATTTCTGTATTTCAAAGAGACTTGAACAATAGAACTTTAAGAAAATTTTAAAAATAAAGATTTAGATAAATATATTCACTATATTTCTACCCTTTTGTTGAGAAAGAAGTTTTTTTCCCTGAAGGAAAATAGAGAAAAGCAACTTGTTGGATAGAAAACAAGTCATAGGGAAGCTGCAGAAATCTGGTACACAACATAGACTCTGGGCTATCACAATGAGTAATAGTGTGTGTGTGGGGGGGAGTGTGCATGTGTGATCAAATGCAGCGCAATTTGTAAACACAAAATAAAACATACTTACAAGGATTTATATATTTTTTAAAGCTGTGCTAATTACAGTATTCGCTTCAGGAGCCATATATCTATGCCAATGAAGACACCATTCTTTAAATTTTTTTAGCCCATGTTAAATTCCTTCAGAGATCATGTTATATTTCTGAAATGTCCTTGGTACCACCAAGGACATTTGTTTTTTGTGCATTTATTTTTTATTTTATTTTTTGTGCATTTATTTTTTATGTTATTTTTTTTAATTTACTTAAATTAGTGTCAAGTATATAAT
>NW_011888783.1:23038718-23040940 GCF_000151845.1 Pteropus vampyrus | reverse complement strand
GATAGAACATTTTCTAAAAAATTAGGTTTGGTTTAAGTATAGCCCTTCATATTTTCTAAAATTAAAATGGCTGCCTAATGTCAGAGTATCTACCTTAGAAAAGAAAAAGGACATATTTATTTCACACTTATCAAGTATTTAACCATCTATTCCCAAAAATAAGCTAAAGATTTAACTGTAGTTTATTCTAGCAAAATTATAAGTAAACTAAAAGAATATAAAGATAAATACTGTAATTAAGAACTTGGCCATATAGACAGTAGTTGGACAAACGTAAAAGATAAAAATTACCTTTCCAAGCTTTGCTATGTCCTTCGCTAAGGACAAAGGCAGAGTAAAGGCCACCGTGGAAAGCACAATAATGAAGCGGCGACCAATAAACAAGTTGTCGGGGTCAACTAAAACATAATAAATATTATAAAGTGTTTATAGGTATGAGTAACACACCAGTGACACAAGTAAATAGCCAAACATTGAATTATCAAAATGATTTAAATAATAATAAATACTATATTTCAAAGATTTTAAGAATAAGCTCCATAAACCATGTAAAACTAGAAATAATTCTCAAAAATATAAATACAAAATAACTTAAAGATGAACCTATGGTTCAAATAATGTTAAAATATTTCATATTTAAATTATTTTAATAGTCTCCTAATTAGTTTTCTTGTTTCTACCTTTCTTTGTCCCCATAGAGTATAGTACACTCTTAACCTAGAACACAGAGATCTTTTCCAAAGGCAAAAATAAAACCATTGTCACTCCTTGTCCAAAACCCTCTAATGGCAAAACTGTTCATTCAGAAAGTAAGCTACATGAAGATAGGGCATTTTCTAAGGCTTTTTTTTTTTTTTAATTTCTGTATTTCAAAGAGACTTGAACAATAGAACTTTAAGAAAATTTTAAAAATAAAGATTTAGATAAATATATTCACTATATTTCTACCCTTTTGTTGAGAAAGAAGTTTTTTTCCCTGAAGGAAAATAGAGAAAAGCAACTTGTTGGATAGAAAACAAGTCATAGGGAAGCTGCAGAAATCTGGTACACAACATAGACTCTGGGCTATCACAATGAGTAATAGTGTGTGTGTGGGGGGGAGTGTGCATGTGTGATCAAATGCAGCGCAATTTGTAAACACAAAATAAAACATACTTACAAGGATTTATATATTTTTTAAAGCTGTGCTAATTACAGTATTCGCTTCAGGAGCCATATATCTATGCCAATGAAGACACCATTCTTTAAATTTTTTAGCCCATGTTAAATTCCTTCAGAGATCATGTTATATTTCTGAAATGTCCTTGGTACCACCAAGGACATTTGTTTTTTGTGCATTTATTTTTTATTTTATTTTTTGTGCATTCATTTTTTATTTTATTTTTTTAAATTTACTTAAATTAGTGTCAAGTATATAATACATTGGTTAGACACTTATATAGTTCATAAAATGATCTCCCTAATATGCATTTATTTTTGCAAAGTTTAAGTCTGTAGAAGCCAAGTGTGTCAAATAAGTGAATGTGGTTTAAAAAATAAAAAAAAGAAGCTATTACTCTGAAAAATGAGACTAAGTTTGTATATAACTAATAAACTAACTTATAAAGAAGTTCCAAGATAAGAAGTTCAAAATGGGATGCATTTTACACACACACACAAACACATGCGCAAGAGTGAAATAATTATTCATGAATATTTATTTAACTCAGTCATACTAAACAAGCGTTATGAAATTCCCCAAACCTTGAATGCAATTATTTACATATTCCTGAACATAACTTGAATTAAGTTACCTGTATATCTGTTCTTATTTACCCTACGATATGTTTGGTAGAAAATACATTTTCTTCACTGGGAAAACTCTAAGACCTAGAAAAACACTAAATGAGACTGCTATGGAGCCTAATAACTAAGGGTCTCCATTAGTGTAAAAGGACATTTTTCACTAATGATCTAATGATGAGATCTCTTACCTATACTGATCTTCTAACAAAAATGCACCCAAATAAGCATTTTAAATGTTTAAGCAGTTATAAGAAAAACTGAACATTAAAATTTTTCAAAAATTTCAAAATCATCTAAATATACTACTTCTTACACCAACATTTCTCATTACTTTGACCCGTGAACCAAGACCTTAGTTATCTGGAAAAAGAATAAGTGGTTGTTCAAATGTCAGTTTAAGACATTGGTGATATATTTCAGGAGAAAAAAAAAAGCAG
>NW_011888783.1:23036586-23036950 GCF_000151845.1 Pteropus vampyrus | reverse complement strand
TCTAATTCACAATTTAGAGATGAAGAGACTAGAACTCAGAGAGGGCATTAACCTTCTCAAGGTCAAATAGCAAGCTAGTAGTGGCTTTATGATTCGATGGTCAAGTAGCCCTGATTTCAGTTACTCTAAACCCTGAGAGAGGAATAGGTACAATTTGAAGTTTTAGGTTTTTTTGTTTTTACTTTGTTTTGTATGTTTTTTAGAATGAGTGGTTCAAGCACTAAGAGGAAAGGAGTTTTGACTCAATCTCAACTACAATAACTACTATTGAGTTAGGTCACAATGAAATGGAGATTATGTGGGTTGGATGAGAAGCTCTTTGAAGCACAAAGACAAATGATCTTTGAATCACTCAAATAGCCAT
>NW_011888783.1:23001302-23035496 GCF_000151845.1 Pteropus vampyrus | reverse complement strand
TCTAATTCACAATTTAGAGATGAAGAGACTAGAACTCAGAGAGGGCATTAACCTTCTCAAGGTCAAATAGCAAGCTAGTAGTGGCTTTATGATTCCATGGTCAAGTAGCCCTGATTTCAGTTACTCTAAACCCTGAGAGAGGAATAGGTACAATTTGAAGTTTTAGGTTTTTTATTTTTACTTTATTTTGTATGTTTTTTAGAATGAGTGGTTCAAGCACTAAGAGGAAAGGAGTTTTGACTCAGTCTCAACTACAATAACTACTATTGAGTTAGGTCACAATGAAACGGAGATTATGTGGGTTGGATGAGAAGCTCTTTGAAGCACAAAGACAAATGATCTTTGAATCACTCAAATAGCCATGATATGGTGAAAGGATAAACAGGGAGGGGTGCTGTGGCACATGTTAAGAAGGTCTGCTTGAGAATGTTCATAGCAACTTTTTCATAATCACCCCAAACTGGAAATAACCCAAGGTCCCTTAACTGTGTGACAGATAAACTATTGTCCGTCTATACAATGGAATACTCCTCAGCAATCCTTTTTAAGAGCAAACTGCTGATATACCTTAAGACATAGATCAAATTCAAAAGCATTATGCTAAGTGAAAGAAGTTGAACTCGAAAGGCTGCATATTATATGATGTCACTGATTTGGTATTTTGGGAAAAGCAAAACTAGGAAGAGAAATCAGATCAGTGGTTGCCAGGAGGTGGTGATGAGGGAGGATATGACAACAAAGAGTAGGGAAAATTTGGGTGTGATGGAATTGTTCTGTATTTTGACTGTGGATGTAGTTGTATGACTATAACTCACAAGACAATACAATAAAACTCACAAGACAATACAATAAAAAGGGTTAATTTTATTATATTAAGTTATATCTTAATACAAACCGCGGGGAAAAGGTCAGCTTGCTTATTTAAGAAATAATGTAGTAAAAATACATGAGAAAATAAGTATTACTAACAGAAAGTAGGTGATATGTAGCGTAAGATGTTTTAAATAAAAGGAATTTAAGTATAATAATAACATTTATTATTATAGTATTTATTATTTACTACTAACAGTAATGCACATTACTATTAATTAATATTTACTATTATGTTAAATATAGTATAATAGTAATAATATTTTTAAACAGCTAAATAAGAACTGAACTATATATAAAAGTAGATTAACACTTTAGGATAAGAATGCATCATGAATATTGCCAGATATTTTGAAGTCATGCAACTCTTCAACTTGCAAATATTTTACTTATAAATTATTACGAACCATGTTAACTATGAAAAACTATATAAAATAAATATATTTACTTACCTCCTGGGATTCGTTGGAAAACTTTGCTCAAAGTGTCTCCAGTTATTATGTTGTAACTTATCATAGCTAAATACATAATAAAATAATACTGTCACCAACCATTTTCATCTTGAATATTTTAAAAATAATCGGTTATTACTTCCCAAATGTTGCTATAATCCAACTATTTTCAAACATACATTGTGATTACTAATATGTACAACTTTAATAATAACTAGACAACAGATTTATGGGAGAATGCCAATTTGTATTAAAAAAGACTTCACAAATTGATTTTTTCCAGAGTATCTTAAATAACAGTGAGTTTTGGTTGTCTTTTAAAATGTGATTTACTTGTTATTAAAGAAGTTCAGTTTCCAAATACATTTTCAGTAATGCATATATTTCTCAAAGTGATGAATAATAATGGAAAATTATGTAGGTTCCAAAATACGCCCTAGTTTAAAAAGTAAGATTTTTGGGAAATATATTCATAGCCTTTGGTGGAGACTTAAGGAACTAGTGGTTTGAACAATAGCTTCTGTATTACGGATTTAAAAACTGAAGTCATTATACTACAAAGTGACAATAATCAAAACAGCAAGGTACTGGCAGAAAAACAGATACACAGACCAATGGAACAGAATTGAGAGCCCAGAAACAAACTCCCATATATATGGGCAAATAATTTTCAGTGAAGGCACCAAAAACATACATTGGAGAAAGAAAAGCCTCTTCAATAAATGATACTGAAAAAACTGGAAAGCCACATACAAAAGAATGAAACTAGACTGCTATCTGTCACCATACACCAAAATTAACTCAAAATGGATCAAAAGCCTAAATATAAGATCTGAAACAATAAATTGCATAGAAGAAAACACAGGTACTAAATTCATGAACCTTGGTCTTAGAGAGGATTTTATGTATTTGACCTCAAGGGCAAGGGAAGTAAAATAGAAAATAAATGAATGGGTCTACATCAAACGCAAAAGCTTCTGTACAGCAAAAGAAGCCATCAATAAAGCAAAGAGGCAATCAACTGAATGGGAGAAGATGTTTTCAAACAATGCCTCCGAGAAGGGATTATTAACCAAAATACAGAAAGAACTCATACAACTCAACAACAACAAAAAATCCATTTAAAAAATGGGCAGAGGATCTGAATAGACACTTTTTCCAAAAGGACATACAAAAGGCCATATAAAGATGCTCAACTTCACTAGGTATTACGGAAATACAAATCAAAACCACAATGAGCTACCACCTCACACCTGTAAGAATGGCTATCATCAACAAGACAAGTAATAACAAGTGTTGGAGAGGTTGTGGTGGGGAGGGGAAGGAACACTCATACATTGCTGGTGAAAATGTAAATTGGTATAGCCACTATGGAAAACAGTATGGAGATTCCTTGAAAAATTAAGAATTGAATTACCATATGACCAACAATCCTTCTTCTGAGTATCTATCCCCAAAATTTGAAAACATTTATCTGTAAAGATATATGTCCCCCAATGTTCACTGCAGCATTGCTCCATGGCCAAGACACGCAAAAGAACTGAAATGTCCTTCAGTAGATGCATGGATAAAAAAGATGTGGTACATATATACAATGGAATATTACTCAGCCATAAGAAAAAATGAGATACTGCCATTGGCCACAAAATGAATGGCTCTTGAGATAATCAGGCTAAGCGAAAAAAGTCAGACAGGAAAAGTTGAGAACCATATGATTTCGCTCATATGTGGGATATAAAGCTGAAAGCAACAAACAAGACAAACAAAAACTCATAGACACAGACAACAGTTTAGTGGTTACTAAAGGGGAAGTGGGGAGGGGAAAAGTAGATAAGTGTAAAGGGGGTCAAATATATGGTGATGGAAAAAGATTCGACTTTGGGTGGTGAACACTCAATGCAATATACAGATGATGTATTATTGAATTGTACAATTGAAACCTATATAATTTTACTAACCAATGTCACCTCAATAAATTTAATAAAATAATTTAAAAAATAAAAACAGAAGTCAATTTAGCCATTGGCACTTTTATTTAAAAAGTGTTAGGTGACACTTTCACCATTATGGTATAAATTTTAACTAGCATATTGGACTTATATATGGCTTTCACAAATCCTTAGGCTTTCAAAAAATGTATTTTAGCCTTAGAAGAAATCTATTGTTTCTCTCATTCATTTTTAATCCCAGGTCATTCTATTTTTCACCAAACTAGGGAAGCATTAACCTAGTGAAAATCACTTACTTTATTTCAATGAAATAATCAGAAAACCAATCCGAAGGACCAGGAAATAAGGGGAAAATGACTAAAGAAATAAACACTCAATTTGGAAGATATTTAAATTGCTAGTACTCTTTAGTGACTATTTAATGACTATTAAAACTATTTTATTCAGAAATGGCAATATGTTTATGCAAAAAAAGTATATTCATCCTCACATTCACCTTACCTATAAAAGGATACAAAAACTGTAGGACAGAGAGGAGGAGATACCCTGGAAAGCCGAAGGTTTTATTGACCAAAGACTGGTAAGTGTCTGTTCCAGAGAGGGCCCCTCCTTTTATCAATAGAACAAGGGAAAAATCTGTGGCAAGAATAACAAATATCAGATTACATTTAATACAAAGGTTTTTCATGTTTTGACTTCAGAAAAAGGGAAATCAAAAAAAAGAATTAAATTTAATGCTACAGTAAATTAGCATGACAAGGCTTACTTGCTTTTCATAAAATATTACCTTTAATGAAATGGTATTGTTTCCAGTTATATAGTTTTCAATCGAGATGCAAATATACTTAACATATCTGTGCAGTAAACTGGACAGAAGAGAGTAAGCAGACTAGAGTCAAGCGTCAGTTTTCTATTTTACTTCCTTGCCTAACCAATGTAACATCTATTAATAGGATGTGGCTCAACTGTCCAAACAACAGAATGCAGATAATCAAATATTTCATAGGCATTTAGCATGTGAAAACTGAGAATGAAAATGCTGTAAGTATTCAGAAAAAAAAAAATAGATTTAGGAGACTCAGATCATTTGTTTTATAAGAAAGTAACAACGAGTAACTATTTTATAGTTATTATGGTTAAGAGAGCACTCCAACAACTTTTTTTTTGAAATTTACATTTTAGAGATTTAAATTTTAACTTTAGAGTTGAAATTGAAGATACAAATATATAGATATTATATAATTAAAAGTTAATCTCTCTCTCTTTTTTCTCCTTTTAACTCAATAAACCTAGTAAATGACACTTCAGTTGTATTGGGTACACAGCTCTGCACAGGGTATGATTTTTGCTCTTTTTTCTTGCTCATGTTTCTACCATAAGTGATTTCTTTTTGTCCTTTAAGTAATTTTGAAATGCATTAAAATACAAAGACAAAAATACAAATAACTGTAATATGATTTCCACCTTAATTCCCTTCTACGTCATTGGAACGTCTTTCGACCAGTTCATTAATGAGTTCCAAGTTAATAAATCCAATTGACAACCTTTAAACCTTAATTGTATTTGCTCTTTCAGTACTATCTTTTTTTCCCTGTTTACTATTTCCCTCTTTCCAACCATCTTCCCTTGGCCTTTGTGACATCACTTTCTCTTGGATTTCCTTTTACTTTTTTAGCCATTTATAGTCAGTTTTTCACCAGTTTATTTTACTCTGGATTCTTGGGCTTTTCGCTCACTATTCTAGATGCCCTACTGTGATCTTATTCATGCCTATGTTTTCAATTTTCCTACAGATGTTAGTAACCTCCCTCCATTTACTTTTATCTCCAGCTAAAACACAGTAACCCCAGATTTATACAACTAGCCACCTAATAAATATTTTACATTGGAGATCTCATAGATATCTCGATTTAAAAATATCCAAATTCTAATTTATATAATTGTTCTGTAACTTGCTTCTCCATCCATATTTCCCCAACCTGTGAATAGCATTAACAGAAACTTGAGACTCTCCATAGACTTCTTATTATCCATCATCTTCTATATTCCTTTGGTTGCCTAGTCCATTAGCTACTGCATTATAAATTGTTTGACTGTATCCTCTCATTCTCATCTCTAACCTGCTTTATTTTAGGGCTTAGGTCATTATAATTTACTGCTTGGATCACTGTAGTAACTTCCTAATAGTTTTCTCATCCACCAATATCACTCCCCACCAAAACATTTTTGACACATGCTAAGACTTTCTCAACATTCCCCCAGGTGGATCCGACCATAGCATAAATCTGATCATGCCTTCTGCTTAAAATATTCCAGGAGACTCTCTAATGAATGCCTATGAATAAAAATCAACTCCTTTTCATGAGGCAAAAAAATCATTTATTAGCTGTGTGACCTTGGGTGAAAGACTTGGCTTTTGTGAGTCTCACCTATAAAATGAGGCAACACATCAACCTTGATGAGTCTGTGAGGATTATGGCATTTAAATGTCTACCGCAATGCCTAGCGTGATATAGAGGCTAAATGAATGAGAACTTGTGCTATTTTAAATTGTTTTCTAAAGGTAGCATGTAGTGGTGAAAAAAGCACTGTATTTGGAGTCCAATAATGATTATAATAACGATTACAATCATAGCGACACTAGCAAATACTTCCGCAACACTTTCTTTGTGCCAGGACTTTTTCTAAATGCTTTATGTATATTAACTTGTTTAATCTTCACAACAACCTCAGGTAGGTGCTCTTATGAACCCTCATTAAACAGACGTGAAAAATGAGGGGCAGAAAGTTAAGTAAATTGCCGAACTTCACAGAGCTAGTAATGGAGGTGTCAGGACTCAGACCTCAGTAGTGTGGCCCTAGAATCCACACACTTAATCAAAATCTCAACTCTGTCACAAGTAACTGTAGACCTTAGGAAAGTCATTTTAACCCATCATAAGTCACAATTTCCTCCTCCATAAAAGTAGAACGTGAACACTGACTTATTTCATGGAGTCAGAAAGATTAAGTATAGTGGCAACTTTATGTTCAGCATCCAGCCAGTCCGCAGGAAATGGTAATGATTATCCTTACATGAGAGGCTTCATAAATGCCCTTGCAATCCTCTCTATCATCATCCCCCACTACTTAACAAACATCAACCCTATACTTTAGCCAGACTGAATCACTTACACAGTTCCCTTTTGTATTTCCGCCTTTCCATCTTTTTAGAGCACCCTTCCATTTTCTTTGCTCACTCACATTTTTTCATAAACACTCAGTGGAAATATCTCCTCCTCCCTTAAACATACCTGCTCCTTTGAGGCTGGGTTACATGCCAATGTCTCTATTATCATGCATATATTTTTATTATGGTATTTTTCATGAAGTGTTAAAATTATGTGTTTTGTCTGCCTGGCACACTAAACTGTGAGCTTTATACAGGCAGGGATAATGCTCTTCATTGCAGCAATAAATATTTGTTGAATGAATGAATGCTCAATATAGTAGAATTACTAGATATCTACATATATGAGGCAAATTAATGTGATAAATGACCTAATAAATATATTTTAAAATATTCTGAAAGCACAAAAAGCATAGGAATTAATTCTACTTCCTTTGTTTAGAAATAGGAAAAGCTTCACAGGAATTAAGTAGTGCCTTGAAAGATGAACAGGATTTTAGCAGGTAGAGAAGAAAGAGAATGTCAAGCATGGGAAGGCGGCATGAAAATATATTCTATATGTGGGGAATAAAATGGTCCAGAATAGCTAAAACATAAGGTCCACACATGGCAGTGCTGGTGATAGGGCAAAGAAGGGTTAGAGTAGTTGAAGATGAGACTAAAAATGGAGACCATGACCATACCATGAAGGAATTTGAATGCAATAATTATTTTTTCTGTTATTGTAATAGAGTCTTGGAATATATTCTTTGGGGGAGTGACAGACATCAGGCCAAGGTTTATAAAAAGATAATTCTTGCAGCAATGTGGAGAACTGGTCAGAAAATAGACAAATGCTAAAGGCAGTAAAACAGCAACTCATTGGCCAAGGAAGAGAATCAATGAAGACTTGAGTGACAGAGGAAGCAGCCAAGTTCACAAATATTCTAAATTTTTGATGAAGAACTGTATGTTTGGAACGAGAATGCTACTTCATAAAAGTCCAAAGTATAAGGCTTGATATCCACAATTTGCTAAGCATTCAGCAAATAATAAATGTAAATGATTTCATCTGCTCTTAAAATACGGGCTATAAATGTATTCCTTTAAAAATTTTAGGAATCTCAAATATCAATCACTGTAATATTTTGATCTCACTTTAAAATATTATGTGCAAATTTTAGATAATCTATAAATGAGTCTATGATATTCAACAGGTAAATTTTCTTTTAAATCATTATGCTTGGACAATACAAATTATTGTATACAAATTACTCTAATCAACAAGTGAGAAAATCTTAAAGCAATTTAAAATAAAACTATTTGTTATAAATATTTATAATTCTTTTTTGTTCCTTACCATTTCATGAACATGAAAACAGAACTTAGAAAAACTACCTGTTGAACTGGACATATGTCATTAGAGGCCTTAAAAAGACAAAAGAATAATTCTTCAGAAAAATCACTGTGTAATTACATTATCAATTTAAAGAAAAACTCAATAATACATGGTACTTGTAAATTTCACTCTTAAAAGCCTAATTTAAAACAAAATAAATCATAGTCCATACATTTTTTGCTTTCATGTGGTTATCCTTTATTTATCAAAATTATTTAATGATTTTGATCATGCAACTAGATTAAGAGTAACTAATTTCCACTGATTGGTAACTTTGCAATATATGGCTTAGCAAAGGACTGACCACGGTGATTGCTTTATGTTTATATATAGTATCAATTGAGAAAATTATTCACAGTATAATTTATTTATGTATAATATGATTTGGCTTTAGTAAACTGTTCATTTTCCTCAAATATTGAATTCTTAGGTGATATATATATCAATGTTTTTTAATCTACTAATTGATAATGTGAATAAATGTTTACAATACACTTAAATAAGCCATGGTTGCTATGCCTGGGCTGAAATTAATTATTTGCCATTGCTGATTGACTGGGTTGACTGGGTTAACAGGAAATTAGAAAAGACAAAGGTAAATCCTCGAATGGTATTTTTTAGTGTGAAATGCACTCATGAACAGAATGCAATTTTTAAACACCAGCAACTCTGAATAAGCATAAAGTTATGGATCTCACATTACTAAGTTATGGATCCTAAGCTACAAATTAAGAGCTGTGGAAGCTAAGAGCAGCTTAGGTTTGGGGAGTGGGGGTGGTGAGAAGAAAGCAGGGGGAAGGGAGCTCAATGTCTCTGCAGCTCTGGATTTGATATCTACAGCATGCTTTACTCTTTCTTGTTCAGCCTGTTTGGAAAGCTGAGAATTTATGAAAGATGGCATCTTGGTTAGCGTCTCTAGAAGCAGAGCTGAGACAGATTCTTGGGCAAGAGTTTTGAGAGAGTGCTCCAGGAGACAAGGAGTGAAAAGATAGGGCAGGGAAAACAGCTCAGCAAAGAGGAGGTGTCCAGTGGAGACTAGCTGCGGCTTAACCCTGCAGTGGCAGCACTCTAGAGGTCCGGCTGCACCACAAGGGTCCCTCCGGGAGGCAAGGTTTCCATCAGTCAGTCATTGGCTGAAGGCTTTCAGGAAATGGTGGCTGGGGGTCTTAACCTCACAGATCTACAGCACCATTGAAACCCAGGTCAACGCTTTGGAGAAGGCGACAGTTGAGGTGTTTTGCATTACCTGGTAAAAGGGCATATAAGTGACTACACATAGCAGCCACCATAGCAGCAACCACAGCTGGTCATATCGGCTTGTGATTGCTGCCTCTTTAACAGTGATCTTAAGTGATCCTGTGTTTTTCATGAGGTGAGTTAGTGGGATGACAAAGCAGGAATGAGGACAACAGGAAGAAGAGATGATGATGAGTTGTACAGTTTACACTTAGACGGGGGAGTAGCAAAATGTGGGTGTGAATGAGCATGTTACATGCAAAGGGGGAAGCAGAAGAGAAGAAGGAATACAGAGCACCTTACTGCTGCACTTGAAGATAGTGGCAGGTGGGGAGCCTGGGCAGGTGTGGGCAAGGTGAGGAGCACTAAGACTTTCAGTTACGCCTGTACAAACAGCTGAAAAAGGTTGCTCATTTCTATGCACCTGCTCATGGATTTCGTGGGCAATGAAGTCCTGACTTCTACACTTTCAGAGCACAGTCTCTCTTAGCCGTAATCAGTCTTTGAAATGACTCCCCCATCCACTTTCTGCATAAAGTGAAAAGGGCACATGAAAAGGATTTAGCCTTGGCAATGTATAATGTTATTCTAATCTGTTCAGAGGATTAGCAAGTAAAGTAAATCTCTTCAGACATAAATGTCTAAATTCCTTAGGACTCTTTTATGCACTAAAATTAGTAAATCCAATTACAGTTTGTGTGTGTGTGCATGTGTGTGTTTATGTGTGTGAGAGATAGTCCTTGTATAATTTAAGTTGTATAATTTAAGAGAGAGAAATAGTCCTTGTATAAAATAAGCAATTATATAGTATTTTACCTGTAACATATGAAACCCAGAATAAAAGCAATATTCCCAGAGGAAAGCCAGCTTGCTTCATTGAATAAGGCAATCCTGAAAAACATAAAATACCCCACCCATCACATTAAAAAAACACATAGAAATACAGAAGTTTTTCCCAATTCCTGTATAGAATAGGCTAAGTAAATTGGCATATGACATATGACATAGTCGTAAACGGTACATAGGACTACTAAAATTAAATGTTAGTATATTAATACTTATTTCAGAATATGTTAAAAACATGTCAAGAGAGCAAGTTTATGAGGTGACGAAATAAGAAAAAGCAGCAAATTAAAAATAGATGTCAATGTACACAAGTAATGTTCACTTCAGGGTGAGGAGGACATATGACCTGGAATATGTGGAGAGTAATGACTCAAAGCTTTCCTTATGTGTTATCGGGGAAAGCAGAGAGGGATAATAAGTGCACAGAGGGTAATAGGATATAAGGATTCAAAATTGGCAACCATGTAGCAAAAGGAGAGAAAAACAAAAAGGCAAAAGTAATTTTTATAAAGCTAAAAGAGGTATATAAAATATTTTCTTATGATTTTTTGGGGAAAATGGATGATTTTAGATTATGGATGACAAAATTTTTCAAATAAAATATATTTTAAATATTTCCACCCAGAACTTTTATTCTCTGAAAATTTTTCCCTTAAAAAAATCTGCTGAGCATAATGAAGAGGCACTTTTTAGTATTGCTTACATAGATCAGCTTAGATTTCACATCACGAATTAACTCTGGAATTCTGCCAAGTAGAGCTGCCCACACCTCTGTGGTCCTTAAGGTAGAATTTCAAATCAGTCTTTGCCCCCACTTGTTACTACTTTGCTCCAGGTACCTCCAGGTGATGTACCATTAAAAAAAAATTATATATGGAAACAAGTAAAATCAAGAAACACATCAACTTATGAGAGGTAAGAAAAGTAACTCAATCCAGATAAATGTTTAATGATGACTGTTAGTAAAATGTCAAAACTTTATAGAAAAAAGTAATATTCTCAATGAGTATTGTAGGATTCTGTTTTGTTCCTGCTTTTTCTTAAATTGAATGTTTTCAAATAACAAAAACGATAGTAGGCACAGAAACAATAATGAACTTTATTACTATCATGCAATGCACTTAATTTTGTTAGACTCTTTCCCTTGCTTCAAATTCCGAAAATATGAGCTGCTCATTTCTTTCAATTGTGATTATTTGGCTTCTTTGTTAAAAAATAATCATGTGCACTTTCATTTAACCAATTTCTTGTATTGAATATTTAAATTTAATATAAATTCATAAGTTTGTACTTTAAAATCTAACACTATATAAAATGGTAAGGAAATATCGTATGAATTTAATTTTTCACATTAAACTTTTGCACCTCCAATATTTCCAAATATCTGGAGGTTTGACGCCTCTAGGTCATAGAAAGGTAATTCAAGCAATGCCGGACACTTCAGAAAGAGGGAAAAAGTAAATTAGGTAACATTATCAATTGGCCATGCAGCCTATGAAAATATTTTTTCAACACTTCCCATGTGCAGCTCTACCTTAATGTAACACATGTGGAAGATGCTCTCAAATGTGGAAAAAGTGTGTATCACAACCCCATCTTCAGCATAAAGGAGTCATGTGATGAACGTTCTTACATTGGGGAAAAAAAGGCAGGCTTTTATGTAAGAAAATAACCAATTTTATCATTTAAGATTGTTTCCTTTAAAAACAGTGAACACTAAGAACATAATAAATCTTAAATTTGGCTTTTTCACTTAAAATTAAAACAAAACAACACTTACCTATTATACCAGATCCTATAATGGAGTTGACAACATTAAAAACAGCAGCAGACTGACGACAAGTTTTCCTTTTGTTCGTAGGTTCAGAAACGAGGCTTTCTTTGTCATCTAGGTGTCTCTATTTAAATATATAAAATGGCCAATAATATATAAAATTAAACAAGTATTTACCAGCTCAAAAAAAATAGAAGAGTGTCAGATAAACATGCAACGTAGCCGATTAATACAATATTAGTAGTGATAATAATTAACGTCAATAACTATAAGAAAATGATGATGGAGATAACAATAAAGAGCAATAATAATAGCTAGTAGTTCAACAGAACTTTGTAAACAAACTCCATCCAAAAATGTCCTGATTACACATGCACCAAGTTCACGGACTGCTGCATAGGATACCAAAGTACAGGATCTGTAGGGAGCCAATGATGTGATTAAGTGAAATGAAAAGGGTTATATTGAAAAGTGCCTGCCAAGAAAAAAATAAAAGTCAAATCATGGCAGATCTTTTTCTCCCAGAGAACTTCCCAAGTGCTAAACCAAAACCTCAGGTGAAGGTAGCCGACCATAGTTGCAGGGTGAATGGAACTTCAGGGAACTTGACTTCAAAACCTGCCCCAGTCTCCGGTTTTACCTGTGGTGCGATGACGCCCCTGGTCTGTTGCCCCTGGTAGCCCATGGCTGCATCGGAGTCCTCGGCAGGTGGGGAGATTTGCAGGTCTGGGTATTTCACTCTAGACGGACCTGCTTCCTCTGCGACCTCACACGTCGGGGGCCCGCGCACGGCGGGAAAGCTGGAGAGAGTCGGTCTGCAGGCGCCGCGGGCCCCACCCCTGCACCTCCACCCGCAGCGCCGGCTGCAGCCTGGAGCTCACTTGGCTGTAACCTCAGCGGGTACCCCCGCCCCGGGACTCGCCCAGCCAAATGCACCTTTCGCCTCATGCAGAGATGCTACCGGATGTTTCGGATCCGGGCAGCCCGCTCTCTCCGCACTTCACCTTTTTTATCCCCCACCCCACACCACCTCCAACTGTAAAGTACAGTCTGTTCCACCCACGCCCTGATTATGCAGCGTTACAGTGGCCTCATTTTAGCCCATTCCCAAGTTAAGTGCTCTTTGGCTGGAGTCCGATGCCCAGGTAAGAACGCAGTGGCACCGCTGCTCGTATGGAGCATCTTTTTTTATTACCACCTCCTCCTCCCTGCCCATCTTCTACGTCAGATAGATGAAAATGTAGGACTTTTATTTTTAATGGAAACTAACTTTTCTAGAATTTTAGTAAACTTGATTACTGAGCATAATGTGTAAAAAAAAAAAATGTTTCCTGATGACTTTTCTGAAAAGTAGACTTAAAGAGGGGAAAGGAAGATGAATTGATAACAGATTCAATTAGTGAACCTTAAAGGAGGTGGTGTGTTGAGGTGTAAGGGGATGGGATCTGGAAGGCACCTAGAGTATCCGAGCTAGAATCTTAAATGACCATCTATTCACCCTTCTTATATTACAGATAAGGAAACAGGCCCAGAAAATAGTCAATCACAGAGAAACAGAATACATAGAGAACAGTTTCAGGGACAGTAAGAGTGGTAATATAGGTACTTAATAAATACTTAAAGAGTTCTTTTTCATAGACATTTACTTAAAATTATGAATCATTTCAAAAACATGGAAAAACCAAAGAGAATTCTCAAATAAACTCTATATGCAATCCATCAAATTAACAGATGTTAACATTTAATCATATCTTCAAATTGCAAAAATAAACATTTAATGTCACAATAGAAATCCCTTTGCCCATCTCCGTCTCTTTCCCTTCATCCCTAGAGTCATCCCTTCATGAAATTGGTGTGTATCTTTTCTATGCTCTCTATTTTAATTCATTCATTTGTAGTATGTGTATACACACACACCCACACACACACATTAAGTTTGTTCAGCTTTTACTTGCTTTTAAGATACAGTGGAGTATTCCAGCTTCTTATATGCTGGACCAGAACTGAAAGTTCCATGTACATATTTTAATGACCTTTCTTAAAGACCTTTTAAAAAAATAATTTCAAAAGTATTTGTTTAATATAATTTCAAAAGTACTGTATTCTCAATGAGAAAACATGAAGAAGAAAGACTAGGACACGTAGAATCACTGGTAATCCTTCCATGCAGAGGTAAACACAGTTAATGTTTTAGAACCCTCCCGTTTAGTCAGATTATACAGTGTTTGGGGTAGAAGATAAATGCATATTACATGCACATAAGCAGTTTTATTGAGTCTGTCTTAGCCTCAGATAAAGGCCATGGGAGCTAGACTTTCAGGAATGTAAAGAGCCTTAATTTGAACTTTTTATCAGATCATGTAATTATGTAGATAGTATACTAAGCTCATGTAGGATTATTACTTTTCCTCATTATTTGCTTACAGTCCAGGCTTTGTGACTTCTAAAAGCACCTAGCTCTCTTAGAAATAGTCGGAGAAGGCTCTATCTTGGCAGAAGTCTGAATTTACAAAGCCCTTCCCGATGGCTAACCTGACATTAAGGTTCAAATTTGGATGAAAATAGAAATAAAAACTTTTAATCTGCATCCCTGGGGAAGTTGTTTTTCTTTCAGCCTTGGAAAAGAGTCTCACAAGGGGTATCTTTTTGTCGTTGTAAAAATAGATGCTTGATATTCTCCACAATATTAACGTTATTGGCTTAGATGCTGTAACAAGTAGAACTTTAGTATGCAGTGTCTCATATAAGATAGACCTTTCTTTCTACCTTTTAACTTTCCAAAGGTAGGGGTTCTCAGTCTTTAGAGGCCTGGAAGGACTACTCAGATACTTTTGGCTAAATAATCAAAATATAGTCTTTCTTTTTTTAGATTAATCATCTTACAAAATCGTTCTTGGTCTATATATCAAGGAATATCTTATTCTTATGGAATCATATTATTATTGCATAATTAAGGTATTTTTGTTGTTTTCTAACTGTAATTATTAGAATTAAGCCACCATTATGCTATTTCTGGTTAGGATTTAAGGGTAGTGGGGCACTGAGGAGTGAGTTTAAATTACTGTGACTGTAAACCCTGGTTTGTCTAAGATGGTCCTAATTTAGGCTTCTTGTCCCAGTGTAATTATGCATAACATTTTTTTCATTCTCAAGTGTCACAGTTTGGATGATAGGTTACAATGCCATACTACAAAGGCACCTGAAATGATAATACCACCTAATATCTATATAACACTTCAGAGTTTTCTCTAGTGGTGTCCAAGCTGAGAAGGGATGGAAATCTAAAACCATGGACTTTTGGTTAATTCTTGAATTAGTATAGTAGATTAGAAGTTCAGACTCTGGAATTAGAAAGGCCTAGGTTTGATTCAAAGCTCAAGGGATCTTAGCAAGTTGCTTAACTTTTTGAGCCTTAATTTTTTTATTTCTAAAAAGGGAAGAATAACTACCTCTTTTGTAACAGTAGTTGTGAGAATTAAATCAAATAACCTATTTGTATTAGTTTCCTGTGGCTGCTGTAACAAAGTACCATAAACTGGGTGACTTAAAACAACAGAAGTTTATTTTCACAGTTCTGGAGGCTAGAAGTCCAAAATTAAGATATCATCAGGGCCACGTTCCTCCTGAAATCTCTAGAGGAGAACATTTATTTGCCTCTGCCTAGCTTTTGCTGATTTGCCAACAATCTTTGATGTTCTGGCCTTTAGATGCATTACTCCAATATTCCATCTTCACCGGGCATTTTCTCCATCCCTTCATATGCTCTTCCCTCTGTGCATGTCTTTGTGTCCAAGTTCCTCTTTTTATAAGGACACCAATCATGTTGGACTAGAGCCTACTCTAATGATCTTAACGTGACAATACCTGCAAAGTCTTTATTTCTAAATAAAGTTATGTTCTGAGGTATTAGGTGTTGGGGGATTGCAATTCAACCCATAATATTTTATTTTATCTTATTTATTTATTTTAATTAATTTATTCTTAATTGAAAAAAATGATTTAATTTTTTTCTTTTTCTTCTTTTCTTTTTTACTTTTCTCTTTTTTCTTTCTTTTCTTTCTCCGCCGCCACCCCAGCCCCCACCCCCCACCGTCTACTTCCCCATAGCAATATTTTAAAAAGAATTCAGTTAATTATTTGGGGGCATAATAAGCTCTCAGTAAATGTTTGCTGCTGCTATATCCAAACAGAAAAATACTTTGTTGGACCAAAATTGTATAATATAGTGGGAGTTTTAGTTACTGTCTGCTATTTGGCTCTAAATAGCTGTTCTTCCTTCTACCATGATAGAGCCTCTGACTTTTGTCTAGACCATGGTCACCTAAAAAGAGGAATAAAATTCACATCTTCACTTGCAGGTGGTTGTGATTAAGTTCTGACCAAGAGGATGTAGGTGGGATGTATATCCTTAAAGAGAAGGGTAATAGCTTTATCTCTCTTTTCCTCCTTCCTCCGAGCTGGCATGCAGAGATATGATGGCTGAAGCTGGAGCCTCACCCTGGACCAACCACCCACTGGAAACTTCATTTTGAAGATGGCTAAGAAACACGATAGAAGTTGCCTGGGTCCCCAGTGGATATACTAAATCTAGATTGTTCAGGTAATAAACTTCCTTCTTGTTTAAGCTACTGTTATTTGGGATTTTCTGTCATTTACAGGCAAATCTAACCCTTATTAATCCTCATTAACAACTCTTCTGGGTCCCAAGACTGTGATTCTAATAGTCAAAAAGATTTATCCCATCCAGATATTTCTATATAACAGCACTTAAAGAGGTTCTTTAACTGAGTTCCTTGTGGAAATGATAAGAGGACTCATTGTGCTTAACTAAACTCTATATTAATAAATATATGTACTATTAAATGCATATATATAAACTACAAGTCATTAGATTCTGATATTTTTAGTTTCACTTCAATGAACTGGTATGAACTGGTAAGAAACCTTGGTGAATATGGCCAGGGTAGTACTCTCTCTGTCAGTACAATGTCGGTCCCCATCTTTGTGTCCCGTGGTGATCTTATTCTTAGATCTTTTGGTATCTGGTCAGCACTGGATATTCATGTCTTGTTTCAGAGTCTACATCATTTATCACAGAGAATTATTATTAGTCTTTGACCATTAGCTCGAGGACCGACCCAGCAAAACTGCAGTTCTGCCTCTGCCTTGAGTATGCTCTCAGCATCTTCTGCTGTACTGCCTCTATTTTTTTGCATATGTGACAGAGTATGCAATTTTAAGTCTCTATGGAAACAAGTGTTCACTGGGAATTAAAATTCCAATTTGATCTTTCATGTTTGCAGCTTACAATATTTATTTTGTAATGTCAGAACCATTTTCCAAGCTCCAGAAGCTGGAAGTGAGTGGCTATTTCAGATTAACCACTTCACGCTCACTAGAGTGTAAAGAACACGATGCAAGACTATATGTGAACAAGCTGAGATTTGTCCTAAAATAGCCATAGTTTTTATCACTCGTTAATAAATATTTCCAAGCACATGGAAAGTGACAGTGCTGAAGAAATGAAATTGGGTACTATATACCCTTTAGTACTTTTTGGTTAAGGGAATCTATGAAGGTTATGCTAGAATAAGAGCTGATTTGCCTATTTTGATCTTTCTTTTTCCTTTTGTTTTAATAAAGTTCCATTTGCAGAATTTCAGCCGTGCATCAGTTGAATTAAACTGGGAAAGAGGTAATTGCATACCCCTCAGTTGGGCTGACTAGGAAGATCAGAGGCTTGGCAAAATATTACTCTTGACTCTATCAGCTCAAGAACTTGCAGAAATGAAGAGAGTTGGGTGGAATATTGGCGGCAGACGCGCTAGTGACAACTGTGACTATGTATCCTCTCCTAATTGGAACAATGCCTTCTCATGCATGATGTGACAGAAATACTCTTTGTCACAAAAAAAAATGGCAAGTGAGGTTAAAATCAGGAAGTGGGAGTAAAGGGATCAAAAAGAACTTTGTGACTAGAGTGAGGCTGATGGTGTAGAAATACGGAGCTGGAAAACTTAAATCTCTTAATCTGTCTCCTTTCTAGTCTCAGGTAATTTTGTTTATTCCTAAAATACAATGCCCAATCCTTTATTTTGTGCTACAGGTAATTGTGGCTGTCTGTGGGGATGGTAAGCTTCTTAAGGAAATGGGTCACATTTATATTGTTTTTGTCGATGGTGTTTTTCTCTTCACTGAACCTACCTTAGTACGTACAATTACTGTTGCTCATTAAAAATGTACCAAATACAAGAAACAATCTTAAGAGAAATCAGTTAATAAAAAGTCTTATTAAGTGAGAGTAAGTGAGTTTAATGTGGCCAGAAATAAGGGCCATCAGGAGAACATTTTAGTAATGAGATCATGATGCTCATTTGCCTCTAGGGTCTCTCAGAAACTGAGAAAGGCCTAGCTAATCTCCACTTATTAATGCAATGAGAATACTGAAAAAAAGAAAAAAGGAAATTATAGAAAAGGGTGGCACACAGTTATGATATAGTTTTGAATGTTTCTATTTAAGAAATTAATGTTCTGCTTTTAATTCCAAAATACAGTATAATATTCTTTTAATCATATGATAATTATAGAATATATAAAAATATATTTATTCATAATGCATAACAGTGAGATGGTGTTTTAATGGAACATGAGTTTCAAGTTGACTATGAGGGACAAAATTTAATCTCTTTAGTGTATCTCTGTAGTTATATGTATAACTTCATTTAGAGTTAAAATCCAAGTCTGAGACTCTTCAAGTATTGAAGACTCAAGCCAAATGACTCTTTCAACCATCTGTAACAGGCAATATTTTACAAATATTTAGTAGAAATATATTTTAAACATTGCCAAAAATACCCCAGATACTAGCAGTCCAAGGTAAAAATTATCTACTTACATTTTAAGAGGATTATCCAGTCATCCCCTGTAAGAAGGGGAAAAAATATATGAGGCTCCGTTGTACAGCCCCACACCAGTCACACTTTGGGAAGCTTATAGGTACTTACTGGAAAAACAACGTGGGATCCACTGGGTATGCTCACATTTTTTCATTTTTTTAAACATTACTAGTTACAAGTAAAATTTTTGTATATAGCACTCTATAGTGTCTGAAAACAAGATATATCAACTCTATGCTTTGGAGCCACTCCTCATTAAAAGATGAATAACTTGATTAGATAGTATAAGTGATATACCAAATGAGTGAAATAGATATATTCGTTAGAGCAATTCAGAGGATCAAGTGATCATAAAAGGTCGGGGTCGGTGGTCAGAGACATTTGATGAGAGACTAGAAGCTGATACATTTAGTGTAGAAAAGACGAAACTTAACCTTGTATCTAAAAAATGAACTACATAGTTATAAGGTGGGAACATGTGAGTTATCTAAAAGTCATTTCAAAATGAGTTAGTGCTTTTAATCGACAATGAATTTAAAATGATTCAACAGCGTCATTGAAAAAAGTGTACTGCACTTTATGCAACAGTGCTTGAAACATGTTACACAGAACAAGAAAAGTGATAGTCCAGGCCTTCTGTGTTGGTTACACCACACATGGACTATTATTTTTAGCTATGGAAGCCACAGTTTGGAAAATTTACTGATAAATTGGGACATTTTCAGAAAAGAGAAATCAGAATGATGAAAGATTTCATGAAGCTTTAAATAGCTGGACAATATAAATTCAGGGGGTTCAAGGTTTATTTAATGTAAGAAATGGCTTTATAATCTAATTACCTAGAGATAACTTGAGTAGTTAATTACTACTGGAGGTATTTAAACATAAACATGACCACTGGGCAGAAATGTTGTATTATAGAGGATTATAGAGTATGATGAAGGATAGGAAGGGGACTGCGTGTTCTTTGCTTGCAAGTAACAGAAACCTACTTGAGCCCCTCAGGAATGAGGAGGGGTAGTTGTTGGAAGTATTTATATACTGGATCTAGGACTAGAAAACTTGGTAGGGTCCCAGACAGCCCTGGTGGTTTGCTTTCTCAGTCTATCGTGGCCAGTTTTTCTTTATCTCATGGAATTTTAGCTTCTCTCTGTAGATCAATCTGTTCTTCTCTTGCAACTGACCAGCTAGTCACTCATTTCTCCTGGACAAATTCTGGAGGAAATGAGTCTGACGTGTTCAACTAAATGCCATCACCTCTGTTGAACACAGCCTGTCGAGCCAAACCTCCTTTTTGGAGGCTACCAGCCTAGGCATCAGCTCTCTTTAGGCTGGGTCCCTCACCCAGTCAATGGCCAGACCATTGGACCAGCTGCTGTGGCTTCCCTGACAAGCACTGGGAACGGGATAGAGGAACACAGCTTGAAGTAAAGGTGGGCTTGGGCAGGGCCCTTAGCTATGATCAGTGTAAGTGGAAATACTAAATAGTTTTAAGATTCCTCTGGAATCTGTGATTCCACAATTCTATGAAGCTAGGAGGGACTGGAGCTGGACCTTGTTCATTGAAAGGAAGATAAGGAGAGGTTATGGCAATTCCTAATATGGGGAATAAGACAGACACATGTATTACTGGGGTAAATAAAAATAAAAAAGAAGAAAGTGTATTGGACAGAAATAAAGGTAGATTCCAGTTAGTTTTATTATTATTTCTCACTACTTTTCTGTTTGTAACATTGCCTTTTACTATATACTTTTCTCCTGTTAACTGGAGAGGTACCATGAGTGTAGTAGGAAAAAAACAGAAAATTTGCTCGATTTGCAAAGATGTAAAATATTTTTTTAAAAATATGAAGCACTATCAGTGTTTTATAAAGTTAAACATGATATGCTGTAATAAGTGGCTTCATTCTTCATTCTTCTTAGTGGCTGATTTCTCCATATAACAAGTCATGTGGGAAAATGAAGTGAAAGCAAAAATGAATCAAGGCATTTTTTTCCCCTGTTTTCTTTTTTCAAAAAGGCATTTGTTTTTCGTTTCAGTTCACTTTGCTTTAATTTTCCCTTTCTCAGCTGTGTTCCTTTCTCACAGCTATTCCAAACTTTCTCCTCGCCTAAGGTATTTTCTAGAAAAATGTCACCATAAACAAAGTGGCCTCTTGCCACATAGCCAGTCAAGAACTCAGCCTGAGTATAAAAAGAAGTTTTAAGACAGTGTGGGCAAGAATGATAAGAAGCCATGAATATTTGTTCTAAATATTACTACCTTCTTCAGTGTAATGTCCAAAAAGATCTCCCTCAGGGCCACAGAAGCAGCAAGGCAGGCAAGCAGCTGCATTCTCACGACCTTGCTTCACAGGGACCTGACCCGATGTGCTGGGAAGCACAGGACAGCAAAGCTCTTACTGAGTCTTTGTGCACATGATGTTGGCCTGGCCTTAAATGTCCCCACTGCAAAAGCAGGAAAAATAGTAACTAAACGTAAAACATATTGCAATTAAAATGTAAATTATCTAAAGGGAAGGAACCATGGATTTAAAGAGTGGAAGTGTTGCCTAGCAGTGACAGCCAGAGTAAGTAAACCATAAGACCGTGTGTGTGTGTGTGTGTTTTAAAATTTAATTGTAAAAATCAGAGAAATTTTCAGTGTGTAGTATCTCCTACTAAAAAGCCTGTATAATTTTCCCTTGGGTGACTTCTGGGGAAAAATAAGAGTAGTAAGTTCAATGCATACCTTCACACACACACACACACACACACAATCACACCCCAAACTAAATATGGGGGTAGGAGGGGAGTGAAAATAAATCATATACATTTTTCCCATTTAACTTAAATAGCCAGTTTCTATCAGGGCTCTATAATTCTTTACTGATGGAGCAAGAGAGAAAAACAACTACCCTTTTTTTTGTGCATCTTTATTTACCCTAGTAAATAAATATTAAAAGAAATATTTCTCTTTTTGGAATTTCTTTTGAAATATTTTTCCAAGTATCATATGACTATACATACTTGTTTTATGTAAGTCTCTTTTGTTATCTAGTCTCCAAGTATTTATGGGAGAAGTTAGGATTAAAATTATGTTAAAAATGAATTAGAAAACAAAATCTGAAATTCTTATTATCCTGTAATCCATAGGTGATAGGTTTTTGTGTTGGTTCAAATGATCTCTAGTTACTTTTCTGGTAAGCTACTGACATCTTTTTTCATGTGATGTGTCCACTAATGAAAGAGAGATAACTTACAGTAGTGATTTCAATGATAATAAAAGTATTTACAGTCAGAGAAACATGGTCTTTAGTAGCTAAATGACTCATAATTCATCCTGCAAGATCTAGTGATCTGGTCCTTAAAGAATTAGGAAGCCCAGGTCATGGAATCAGTGTTTTGGGGAGCTCAGATCTTCTAGTCTTCTCTGTAATCTGGCTACACAGTATCTCTGGAGAGTTGCACTTGGGGTCCAGAGGATAGTGCAAACGCTGAAAAACTTTTCTCCTCATGTCACCAGCCAACCCAAATAGAGTCTACTTCACCCCTTTTCTTTCTTTCCTCTCCTCCTTTTTTTTTTTACTTCTTACCTCCACCAATTTTCTCAACCTATTCTTACTTCTTCTCCCTCCCCAGAGATTAGATTCCATTCTGGATGTAGTGATGTCAAGTCTTTTCTGTTTCTGGTCGTGAGAACTCAGATCCTTTTCATGGTGCACAGTGAAATGAGAAAAAGCTAACTCTTCTTCACACATATATTAACTGTTTCCTACACCTAACTCAGTTTCTATTTGATCTTTTTAAGACTCTCTCTTCATCATTTTATTTTTAAATATCTATCTGAATCCCTACATGCTCTTCAAAGAAAAGAGCACCAGCACCTGCATTTGAACAAAATGACTGTTCCTAGTCACAACTGATTGACTGAAGTGGTGAAACTGTCAAGATTTTTTAGACAATCTGGCTGGAACCAGCGATGGGGAGGTTGGGGTATGTGGCAGGGCTTGGTAGGTGGTATTACCTTGTTTGTCTCAAAGTTGCATTGGTATAGCAAACACACTGTAATTAAAACTCAACTTTATTTTTGTTTCTCACTTCTCTTTGTAAAATTTATTCAATGAAAAGTATTCCCTTGTTACTGAATGGTATTTCCAACAGCCCCTGTAACAGTTAGGTAATAGACTCTGAGAGTCTCGATTTAGTAATTAAAGCTTCTCAGGAAAGCAAGTAGGCACCTGTGGTCTGGGAGGCAGTGGGAGGACTGGTTGGGTTCTTCTCTCTTCTTTTTGCCAAACTCAGAACTTGGCACCTCTGCCATTTGAGAGTCTGGGAAAAGCTTCTCCGAAGGCTCTTCTTCACTATACATGACTGGTGTCATTGTAACAAGCTTCTGCTCTCTGGACTTAAAAGGTGAAGCTTTCTCTTTCTCTCGTGCATTATTTAATGGGTTCTGAAAACTCTGACATCACTGGTGGTCTCTCAATTCAAGTTCCTGTCATTTTATGCCAAAAGTTGTTTACTCCCTTAGAAGCTCCTGGGAATCTGGGAATTCACATTTTAAGTGGATTCCATAGGTTTTGAAAAAGATATACATTCTTGTAACCATCTTGCCAATCTGGATATAGAATATTCCCACTATCCTAATGAGTCCTCTCATGCACCTTCATGATCAAGTCTTCTGCAACTCTGAACCCAGACAACCACTAATTTGCTTTCTGTCATTGTAAATTAGATTTTCCTGCTACAAAATTTCAGGCAAATCAAATGAAATAGTATGTATTTATTTGTGTCTGGCTTCATTAACTTAGAATAATGATTTTGAGATTCATCCATGTCAATGAATTCATCAGCTCATTTATTTTTGTTGTTGAGTACTATTCCATTAAAAATGATACAGCACAATTTATCAATTTCCTTGTATTTTTGAGTTGTTTCTAGTTTTCAGCTATTACGGATGAAGCTACTGTCAACATTTATGTAGAAGTCTTTTGTGTGGTCAATTGTTTTCTCTTGGTGAACGTTTAGTGACATTTTGGGATAAATATGGTAAATGTATACTTCGTTTCATAAAGTACTGTACCATTTTACTCTTCCATCAGCACTGTGTGAATGTTCTTAGTTGCTCCTCATCCTTCCCAATATGCGATATTGATAGCTTAAAAATATTGAACAATCTAGTGGACATATAGTGATACCTCATTGTAATTTTAATTTTCATTTTTACTGATAACTTATTATTTGAGCTTTGTATCTTCTTTTATGAAGGATCTTTTAAAATATTTTCTTTAGACACAGTATCCAGAATACAAAAGACCCTCAATAAATGCTTGTTGATTTTACACGAATTAAATAAAGAAAATGCAGCTCATCAAAAGATTTAAATTAAGTATAAGTCATTCTCTGGTATTTATGCCTTACTGAGCAAGTTACCAAAGGCAAGTGCTAAAGCTAATTCTCAAGAATTTAAAAGAAATTGTTCATTCTCTTCTATCTATCAAATATGATCTTTAGGTGATGTGCTCAAGGTCGTAAAGGTAGTTATTAGCAGAATAAAGATTAGAAACCATATTTTTTAATTCTTTTTTATTTAATTATTATCATATTTTATTATTTTTTATTCAATTCCTTTTATATTTAAATCAAGACAATTTAAAACATTGATTTTTCTATAACATTTTATTGAATTTATGGGAGAATTTATTCAAGTACTGTTTTGCCAGAGTTATTTCTTCCTGTTTATCATTGCAAACTTTAGCTCTATCATAAAAACTTAACCATTACTCAAAATTTATTTCCTTTCATGAAAATATAGTCCAAATTCCAGATAACTTATTTAAAAACGAACCTTTAAATCAGTGTTTATTTGAGGAGACTTACTTATTAGGCATCATGTTGGTTTGCTACCTTATTATTTTTAAGCAACTATTTTCTAAGCAATACAGAGGTGAATGGACTAAAAAATAAGTGCTCTGTGTATTAACTCTGAGTTCTGTAATTGAGTTTAGCCCTGACTCACATGAGCGGTTTGTGTACTCTGTGCAGCTAATTGATTGGCTGGGACACTCCATTGCACAACCCAGAGCATCAGTACCATTTCAGTGCTTTGTTAACATCAAGTAGCCAGTGAGAAACAATTCGATAAGAGTCCCTGGTTTCTACACATAAAAGTTCAGATAAAAATTTGCCTGAAGCAAGATTCTATTTAGACAAGGAAATACAGGAAATAGAGCATTATAATAAGGCTTGGATATCTAGAATAGGAAACTTCTGTTAGCTTCATTGAGTTGACCATTTTAATTGAATTGTTTACAAAAACAAACAAAGGAAAACCAAACAAAAACCAAACTCCTTTGTAGTATTCTTTAACAGAAAAAAAAGAGAGAGGAAAAACAGCCTTTTTTAGCCCTTGTGGCACATTTTAATTATTATTCATTTCTAACATGGTATATTACATTGATGACTCATTTTAAGTCCAAATATTTCTTTTTCTTAAGCACTTGTTTTGTGTATGCTGTTTTTTCATTGAATTATAGCATACAATGAAACAAGCTCTCTCAAAACACCAAATAGAATCTGTGACAATCAGTTTAATTTGTAGTCAATGTTCATTATTCCTCCATGATTCTTTACTGTAGTAGTTTAAGCACTTCTCCTAACAACTGACTTGAAATTTACAGATAAAAATATTGTCTAATTTTAGTATCCTTAGTCACAAAAATAGTTGTGGAGCATACTGTAGACTAAGATATATGGGTGAGTCCTCATATATCTAATTTTATATTAAAAAAAATTCTTAAAATATTCCTGTTTCTCCTCACATGTATTAGGAATTTGGGTTGAAGAAAAGAGCAGGTAAAGATTAATTAATGGGTAAGATTAATTAATGGGTAATTGATTTCTGGTAAGTACGTTACCTATGTAGCTTTACCGTTGCATCATGGACATTTTTCACAGTGTGGGTTGTTAAATTATTGAAAGTAGTTGCATAGCTTCATTTATTGTTTACAATATCTCTGAAAGGTAGTTAATATCATCCCCAATTTAAAAATGTTGATGCTGAAGCTCTTTAGTTTAAGTAGATAAACTCTCCAAGGTTATACAGTATGCGCTTAGTTGAGCTGGTGCTGGGGAGGAAAAAGTTTTTCCTGACACTCTTAGGGTCTCTGGCTGGGTTTGAAAATTAAACGGAGAAAGACAGATTAACAGGAGAAAAACATATAGATTTTATTGAATTTTTCCATGCACATGAGAACTTTCACAAGAGAATGAAGGTCTGAAGAAGTGACTAGAGCAGGAAGATGCTATTCCTTTTAGACAAAGAAAGAATAAATTTGTAAAGAATTGATAAGACAGAGGGGTTTGGGTTAAGGTAGTAAATGGTGAAGAAGAAACTAGGAAGATAAAGGTTAGTTTTTAACAAGTTTTGTTTGTACAGATTTCTCAGCCCCAAATTATGCATCTCTGGTGATAAGAAATGTCTTCCTTCCTCCTGATACAAGTAGGGTACCTTTAGCATGAGGGTTTTATGACCTATTTCAGAGAATAAGAGATAGCGGGTAGAGGAAGTCCTAGTGACATTCCTGCTCCTACAGTTTTCTCAAACTGTGAAGCTCATGCTCTGTCCAATACACCACTGCAAAAATTTACAAAATATTTTAGGAAAGGAGATATTTAGGAGTTGAGAAATCCACAAGGCTTTATGATTTAATATTTATGAAGACCTCTGAAAATATATAAGCATAGTAGATTTTTAGTAACAATGTAAAATTATATTTTACAAAAGGAATGATTTTCAAATATGTACCTAGTTTTCAAATAGTTAAAATTAGTCTGTTAAAATTTATCTTAATCACTTTTTATATTTAATTATACTGTAAGATCAGTAATGTTTTGATATTTTAGATTATATACGTATGCAATGAAAGATTAAAACCATAACATTATATTGAATGTTTTCTACTGTTTGGTGAAAATATCATTAATTTATACATACTCTATAAATCTAAAATATATATAATCAAATCATAATCCTAAATTTATAGAGGTTGAATATTTTATAGTGAGTATATGCAGTTATTTTGGTATCTGTAGTAGGGCTTCAGGGCATTGCGTAGGAAGTCAAACTTACATTAAGTGACTTCTTTCTTTGTTTCTATGCTAAGTATTATGAGGTTCTAGAGAAGAGATTTTCACTTCAGCTTGTATAAAATTCATGGTTAACAAATTCTACGATATGCTTAAAATACTGAGAAGTATGATAGAGGAAAACTGTAATCCTCATGTATTTACTATAAGACTTTTAATATGTTAATAAAATAATAATATGGAATCTACTTTAAATCCATTTTGAAACAAAGTGAGAGCATAAATAAATAGCCAAGTATGATGGTATTTCGCACTTTAGACAAAAGTATTGATAAGAATTTGATCCTTCTTTTAGGCCTGGGTCGGCCTGAAGTAATCTTATTCACACATGAAAAAAATGCAAAGCATTTTAATGACCTGGCTAAAAATTATAGTTTGTGATGGCAGCTCTTGGAATAAAGCTAAACTAATTTATTCTTTAGTCACATGTTGTTCATTAGCTTCTAGTTTTTGGACTCCCCGAGATTAAGTTCTAATGAATAGTTAATCTTCATTTGATTAACAAAGAGACTAATGCCCTCTACAAAATAGAACTTTTCCTTTTAAGATACTATATTCCTGTGTTCTAGTAAATCTTTCTTCCGGTTGTTCAGACCTCATAAGGATAAATGAAGACTGCCCTATCTAATATTAATATAACTTTACAAAGAACTATGAAAATATCTTATTTATAGAAAGCCAATTATATAATTATGCATCTTATAATGTCTTTAATCAATAATGAACTCATAAGTTCATTTTAACTAGTTTTTTGTTAAATGTATAAGCAATGTAAGTACAACTGTACTACAACTATTTTCTTACCATATGATAAGCCAAACTATTGAACCATATACCTTTCACAGGCATTCTCCTAAATTTGATTAATTTATCAGTCAGGATAGGCTAGGCTATTCTCTGGTTGCAAACCATTCCTAAATCTCGGTGCTTAAACAACAAATGTCTATTTCTTGCTCCTATTAGCTCACACTTGCTCACACTACCCATCATGGGTAGGTAGTGATACGGGACATCAGGTAAAATTCTTAATCTTTTAGCAGGAAATGATATGGGGCATCTCTTGAAGAGTTCTTAATGTATTTAGTAAACCTAGTTAAGTTTTCTTCTCTCCTTTCTTTAGGAAAAAGGCCCTCTCCCTCAAATCCCCACTGGTAACTCAGATCCTCTAGCTATTATTGATAAGGGTCATCAGCCCATTGTTAGCAGAAATGGAGTTAAGCCATACAGGGCCCTTAGAGTCTGAGAGGGGAGGGAACTTTAGGCCAAAGGTTTTTTTTTACTCTTTAAGAAATATATTAACAAAGCCTGTTTCTCTTTACACACTTAATAGGCAAATGAATAATAGAAATTAATAGATATATGATTAAAATAACAAGTTTGTATTTTCTTTTCCTTATCTAGGGACTGAGGTGGCACTTCAGCAGGAAACTCAAGACCCCACTCTGACTGAGGCAGAAAGGGAAAGAGCTCCATGGAACCCCTGTAGGCAGGGATTACGGCCATTCTCAGCAGGAAGCAGATACTAAATAAGACCTCCTGTCCCTCAACATCCACTAATAATAAGGGGGTTCATGGCTCTTAGAAAAGAGTTAGGTAGGAAAGTTAGTTAGGGGGTTTCGGGTCTGCCTGCAAAGACACCAAGGTCAAACTATCCCAGAAGGATAATCTACTCTCAATTAAGCAAGCCAGAAGACATTTTTAGGCTAAAAGTAACTTCTACAAAGAAACAAGCAGAGAATTAGGTACCAGTCTAAGCCTGTCACTTGCACCTACGCAACAAAGACCCCAACGACCTTCAACTCACCTGAGCCTCATTATACCATCATTATAATATCATTACAAGAGACAATTCTGGAAACAAACATGTGCAGAAAGCCAATGATGAATCACTGAGTCCTGTCAATCTTAGCTGTCAATCAAGGAAGCTCACCCCTCTAAGAAAAGTAACTATCCACAGCAAATAGGGATTAAAAACCCCAAAAGATTTGTTACCAGGCCTTTGAGCCACGCTTCTCTTGCTCAGGTATGCTTCCACGTCTGAAAGTGTACTATCCTTTCTAATAAAGCTTTTCTTCTCTGCCGCATTTCGGTTTCTTGCTAAATTCTTTGTTCGAGACATCAAGAACCCGGACAACGTACCAGGAGAGGAACCCCACTCTCCAGTAACTGTAGGAGACTCTGCTCCTGGTGGTTATTCAGGAACTCATCTGATACGGCAGCTATCCCTAGAAAATGTCTGTTCTATTGTGCTGGAGACAGAAGAGAACTGTGGTGGTTTTCTCATCAGCAATTTACGTACTCTGGCAGAGAAGTGGCTTGTCACTTCTACTCATCACTTTTTGGCTAGAACTAGTCACCCAACTGTTACCAGAGAGTGGGGTCCTCTCCTGGCACATTGTCGAGGTTCTTGATGTCTCGAACAAAAAATTGAGCAGGACACTGAAATATAGTAGAAAAGTTTTATTAGAAAGGAAAGTACACTTCCGGAAGTGGAAGGGGGACTGAGCAAGAGAAGCATGGCTCAAAGGCGTGATAATAAAGACTTCAGGGTTTTTATCCCTTTTTTTGCTGTGGGTGGTTACTTTTCTTAGAGGAGTGGGCTTCCTCGATTGACAACTAAGATTGACAGGACTCAGAGATTCATCATTTTGCTTTCTGCGCATGTTTGCTCCCAGAATTCAGTCTGTTATAATGATATTAATGAACTTCCGGGCATATGCATTATATTATAATGATGGTATAATGAGGCTCAGGTGAGTTGAAGGTCATTGGGGTCTTCATCGTGCAAGTGCAAGTGACTGGTTTAGACTGGTATCTAAATCTCTGCCTACAAGTTTCTTTGTGTGAGTTAAAAAAATGCCTTCTGGCTTTCTTAATTGTGGGCGGATTAGGGCGGACCCCTTCTAAGATAGGATGACCTCGAAAACCCCCTAACTAACTTTTCTGCCTAGCTCTTTTCTAAGAGCCATGAACCCCCTTATTATTAGTATGGATGTTGAGGGACAGGAGGTCTCTTCTGTATCTGCTTCCTGCTGAGAATGGCCGTAATCCCTGCCTACAGGGGTTCCATGGGACTCTTTCCCGTTCTGCCTTAGTCAGGGTGGGGTCTTGGGTTTCCTGCTGAAGTGCCACCTCAGTCCCTAGATAAGGAAAAGAAAATACAAAGTCGTTATTTAAATCATATATCTATTAATTTCTATTATTGATTTGCCTATTAAGCGAGTAAAGGGAAACAGACTTGGTTAACATATTTCTTAAAGAGTAAAGAGAAAGACCTTTGTTTAAAAGTCCCCTCCTCTTTTAGACTGTAAGGGCCCTGTATGGCTTAACACCATTTCTGCTAACAATGGGCTGAGGACCCTTATCAATAGCCAGAGGATCAGAGAGTTGCCAGGGCAATTATCAGGGTTTGAGGGAGGGAGCCTTTTTCCAAAGAAAGGAGGGAAAAAAACTTAACTAGGTTTACTAAAAAGGCTAAGAACTCTTCAAGAGATGTCTCATATCATTTCTTGCTAAAAGATTAAGAATTTTACAAGTGATGTCCAGTCTCACAACCTCACTCACCACTGGGGGCCAGGAGGTGCAGTCCTACCATTTGAATACAATAGTTTCTCTGCCTTTTTAATTTATTTTGTTTTTATATGAACAAAGAGTCCAGGTTCTTTTACAGATTATCTTAATTTGGATTTGTCTGCTAATTTCATGATTACATCTAGACAAAATATTTTTGGCAAGAATACTACTTAAGTGATGATGAGTCTAATACAGACTTTAAAAAAATATAAATTTTGATATTGCCTTCTAAAAAAATGCCATTATCTTTGAGCCAGCATGCTAATGAAATATGAAATCCCTTTTTCGATTGAATTTATCCTTTTTTATGCAAGTTTTGAATTTACTGATTTTTTTCTAGTTTATCTGTATATAGGGTAACAAAATCATATTCTTTTAAGAAAAGAAAGGGAAAACCAAGAAATAGCTGAAATTTTCTTACATTACTCATTGTTGTGACCGAAATAACCAGGCCCAACTCGAGTGCTCTAATCCAAGAGACAGTTTATTAGCCAGGGGCTGTCCTTGCCAAGGAGCAGCCCCGAGGCGCAGGGGCACAAAGGTTTTAAGCCCTCAATTCCATCCCCCACATCCTTAATTTTCACACAAAAGACTATATCTCCTCCATTCATTAACTGATAACTAAGAGGTGGGTAAGCAAGCAGAGGTACAGAAGCAGAATGCGTCATTGTTAAAATATTTTGTACCTATAGGCAGTGATCCGGCCAGTAAATCCCTCTAGTTAATAAATTTTTAGCAGATAACTAACTAGAAGTGAGACATGGCGGTTAGCACGTACCATGTCTTATCCTTAACCTATTGTTTCTAAAGGTGAGGTCACTACACTCATCTCCTATATTACACTTACTTTGAGGATTAATATTAATTTTTTTCTGCCTAAATCCCATTATATCTATTTTCCTGACATAAATCCACTAATATAAGTTGTTGAAAATAAACATATAAACTACTTCAAATTTTATCTCAGCCATCTAGAAAATAATTCTAAATTTTGGAAAAAATTTAGCGTTTTCTTTAGCTTCTTTATGAAAGTTCAAATCTATCATCACATTTGTCCCACATGTGACTCTCAGAAAATTCTAATGGAATTTTACCTTGCACAGTTATTGAAACAGAACAGTTTCTACCTCTCCCATTCCTCTTGCCATCACCCTCCCTCTCCTTTTTTCCTTCCCATTTTAATGTAGGGCAGAGGCAAGAGAATTAAAATGTTAATCAAGCCACATTCAGAGAATGCAATATGTTGATCAGCCCTGCAGCCAGGCCAGGAGAAGGACTCTTGCAGAACAAAGGAAGATTTCTGCTGGGATTGCTCACAACCCATTCCCCACACCTGTGAAAGGGAAACAGGAACCGAGAGTCATTCCTAATGGCTAAAACCATGGGGAACCTAAGAATTAAAGGCTGGGAACTGCCAGGAGGCCTTTCACTCTACATAGTCTTACCTTTTCACGCTACATACCCTTCCTCTTTCTCACTATATGTCCATATCAAAGGAAATGGGAACTAAAGAATGATAAATAAACTGAATTCCCTGAACATTCAGGGTCCCTCTCAATGCTTTTTTACTCTTATCTTTCACTGTCCCTCTCAGTGTCTTCTCTCTCTCTCTGTCCCTTGTACTGTCTGTCCCTCTCACTATCTGTGGAGTGTTACCTCTTTTCTAACAAACTTTTCTTTTGACTCTAATTTTGGTGTGTATGTTGAATTTTTTCTACACTCTCCTCCAAAGGACTCTCTTCTTTAGGTGCAGGGCTTAGTCTCTCCATCACTTGAGGAAATTTGCCCTGTCCTGCATCAATCTGATCTCTTTTCCACTCACTCCTAAATTAGCCACCGGTGGTTGGGTGACTAATGACTGATCCGAAGGCCAGAGCCTCTCTCCTGATCCCAAGGAAGCTTTCTGGAAAAAAAAAAAAAAAATCTTCCAATAATTGTAATTTCAAAGGAAACCCTTTTTATTTTTTTAGGCATTCTCTCTTTATCTTTCACTTCCTCTTCACTTTAAATATTTTCTTTTTCTCCAGATTTTGAACTGTAGTTTCTTTGACTTCCATCAGGTGTTTTTACATTAATTCAATGTATGTTAAGTTTCTATGGATAAAGGAATTGAACTAATAGTCAAATGTTAAGTGATGCAGGGGTTTCATAATTTCATTTAACTTGAGTTGCCAACAAATGAGCTTTTAAACATGTATATTACTGTTTGGCCAGGGGCAGGAAATGGGTTTTCGGCTTACATTCTCTCGGTCTAGCCCTCCTTGTTTCTCCCCTCCCTCCCTTCCTTCCTTCCTTTCCTCTTCCTTTCCAGCATTAACAGGAACGGTAGCAGAAGAAAACATCTCTAGCAGATCTCTTTTGTTTCTAAACACTACTAGCAGCAGTATTAGTCATCCCTCCCCCAGCTGCCCACCGTGCTATTTAAATATTCCTCTTTGGGTATATTTTTCCCTACGTTTCCTTTTCTGCTCCATAGTCATGACTGTGGAGGAAATACTCTAGGCAACGCCTCCCACACATGACCACATAAATATTTATGAGTTTTTTTATTTGAATATCCTTGTTCTATACAACCTGTACAGTTTTTATTTCTGACATCCTTGTTTATTATTTCAAGTGAAAGATCAGTATGATAATTAAAAGAGGATTATATCTTTGCCCCTGTTTGAGGGGTAGAAAACTTAAACCATCACAGGCCAATGAAAATGTGTGCTTCCTTTTCAAACGTTTAAGAGACGTATTTTTGGCAGTCTCCTTTGTTTAACTTGCTCCGTAACTCATATTTGACTGGAAATTATTTAAAGCTACCTTAAATCAGTTGACAGGCTATGTTTTCCCTTTCAATTAGTTCAATAAATATTTTCTTGAGTGTTTTCTAAGTATCAGGTGCTGAATCAGACCCTGGGGATGAATGTGAAATGGGCCCAACTATCAAGCACTTCATAATGTGGCTTAAATTAAGCTAAAAACAGTTTTACAATAAATAATAGATCTTTATAAAAGCACATTGTGTGCTGGAGTCTAAAAGCTTGCTGGGTGTGTGCGTTTGGGTAAATGGGTAAATCTCTCTGGACCTCATTTCCTCTCCGTAAAGTGGAATTGTTAAACTAAATGATATTTTGCATTGTCTAACACTATAAAGTAATTTTATCAGAGGATGTGCTGGTCCTGGGCCTGAATGCCCTCCGATCTGTTCTCTGCTTCTCTCCTGCTCTTTTCTGTATGTCAAAGGTGCAGAAGATCTCTTATAGGTTGACTTTTCCAGGCTCCAGTGTTAGCTGACTTCCTGCAGGATTAAGTAAGTCAATGGTGGGAGATTGGAGGGCAAGGTGAGGAGCCAGTTTGGGGCAAGGGGCAAATTAAGACATCCCCTCCTTCTCTTAGTTTAGGATGGCTTCTCTAGTGCTTTTTCATCTCCTCTGTGACTCCAGCCTCCATTGCAGCCAGACCCACCCCAGTTTCCAGTTTCCACAGGGTCATCCTGGCCTCTCCGTTTCAGTCATTGCTTGTTTTCCCATTGTCCCTCTAGCTTAAGGATGATAAAGACTTCTCGTTATTGCCAATGTCCGGGGTTGTTTCACAGTCCTTTGTTTAACTCTCAGCTTTTCCATTCTTCTTAGACTCACCTGGGCTTTCCATTCCTTCCACTGTGAACACTGGAGATAGTTTCTATTCGCCTGGTTAGAGATGACTAATCCACAGTGTTTACTTCCTCTTACTCTGGAGCTATAAAAGTGCTTTAAATAATTGAGGAAGAAAATAATAACCTTGGATACATTCACTGAGGTGACCCAAACTGATTTCTACAATGAACTTTGGCATTAAAAGAAATGTTTGTTTTATGTGCTTTTCAAATATTGAAGGAAATACAGGATCCACTTTTTTATATTGAAGCTGACAAATTGAACTCCTTGAAAGTTA
>NW_011888783.1:22991622-23001252 GCF_000151845.1 Pteropus vampyrus | reverse complement strand
TGCAGCCAGACCCACCCCAGTTTCCAGTTTCCACAGGGTCATCCTGGCCTCTCCGTTTCAGTCATTGCTTGTTTTCCCATTGTCCCTCTAGCTTAAGGATGATAAAGACTTCTCGTTATTGCCAATGTCCGGGGTTGTTTCACAGTCCTTTGTTTAACTCTCAGCTTTTCCATTCTTCTTAGACTCACCTGGGCTTTCCATTCCTTCCACTGTGAACACTGGAGATAGTTTCTATTCGCCTGGTTAGAGATGACTAATCCACAGTGTTTACTTCCTCTTACTCTGGAGCTATAAAAGTGCTTTAAATAATTGAGGAAGAAAATAATAACCTTGGATACATTCACTGAGGTGACCCAAACTGATTTCTACAATGAACTTTGGCATTAAAAGAAATGTTTGTTTTATGTGCTTTTCAAATATTGAAGGAAATACAGGATCCACTTTTTTATATTGAAGCTGACAAATTGAACTCCTTGAAAGTTAGGGCCCACATAAATCTAGGTGGGGGAAATTTTCAATGAAGAACGGTATTAGTCTGTGTGCTTCTTGGTTCTTAGAACATTTAGCTTTATTATAGCCTCTATATCTATCAGATATGTCACATTTCCACCAGGAGTATTAATTAAAAATAAAATTATAGGGATAAATGTATTTAGTAACCTAAAGTTTTTGTGAAAGAAAGATGTAAGAAACTCTTTTTTAAAGACTTGGCTTAGGCATTGTGCTTTTCTTACATTTCTTTTGTCTCTTGCATTTCGGTTGCTAAGGTACTTTTTTCATTTCTAGCAGTTCATGAAGAGAGTACAAGAATACAGATAGAGGTGATTTTACTTTAAAATAGCATGTAGTATACTTCTGTGGCGATCTTTTACTTAATTTGTTCACTAAGGAAAAAGGTGGAATGAAAATGCACCCTATTTCCTTCACCTTCCCCATTTTGGTTATAGATGTAAGAGGGGAAGAAATTCATGGTGATTGGTGGCAAGGAAAATAATGGAACCATTGCTGATAAATTGAGAGTTCCAGAGGAAAAGAATATAGATACCCATCAAGAATGTCAGTATATTTGTTTCTGGTGGCAGGTGGTTTAAAACACACACTTGGTGGCTTAAAACAACACAAATTTATTCATTCATAATTCTGGGCCCCAAAGTCTGAAATCAATATCCCTGGACTGAAATCAAGGTATAAACAGTGTTGTACTTCCTCTGGAAGCTCGAGGGGAGAATCTGTTCCTTGCCTTTTCTAGTTCTGCTGGCCTTCAGCATTCTTTGGCTTGAGGCCATGTCATTTCAATCTCTGCCTCTATAGTCACATTGCCTTCTCTTCTGTGGTGAAACTTCCTTCTGCCTCCCTTACAAGAACATTTGTGATGGCTTTATGACCCACCTGGATAATCCAGGACAATTTCCTCATCTCAAAATACTTTATCACATCTGCATAGTCCCTTTTTGATATAAATTAACATTCATAGATTCTGGGAATTAGGATGGGGACACATTTGGAGGCCCTTATTCAGCCTACTATAGTCAGGTAAAGTGTGTAGAGAGGCTGGTGTGGGTTTTATTTGCATGTGATCTTATGAGACAGAGACAACTCAGGACTAACTAGTGTCTTCAGGTCTAAGATCTTTTAAGGATTGGAGAATATTAATTACTTCTTAATATCCCGGGCTGCACTCTGGGTATGGGAAGAATATACCCTATGAGATGAATGAATAAAAATGCTACCTTATTAAAACTTATAGACTCAATTTTAATATTTGTTCTATAGATGTTGTAGAAAAGTGTATATTTTCTGTGTGAAGTTTAATCATGCCTATTAATATTTTATAATTCTTATCATTCTTCTTGAAATTCTCGTTCATCTCCTTGATCTCTCTGTTGAAGAACTTATGTTAAATTGTGAGTGAATATTTCCTTTCTTTCCTAAAAGTTTATATTTTATATATTTCTGCACTATATGGATTGTCCACAATTGTTTTATTTTCATTGTGCCTTGTAAAGTTATATAAACTTTGTAACTTTGTAAAGTTATTATTATAGATATATAATAACCATTTTATCCCTTTTTTTTTTTTTTTGCCTTGATACATGATACTTTGATTCTGATATTTCTACCTCTTTGCTCCTCTAACTTTTTAATATATCTTTTGACTGGGGAAACTTTCTGGGCCCCTTTATTTCCAACATTTGTCAATTTGTTTATGTGTATGCTTCTTGTAATTAGCAATGACTTTGATTTTACCTTTTGATGGCGCAATTACGTTTACTGTGACAAGTGATGTATGGTCACATTTTGCCATTTTATTTTATAATTTATGGTTTATGCTTATCATTTTTTTCTCCCTTGTGCATTATGTCGTTGAAGATTTTCTTTTCCTTATTAGTTATTTTTTTCTGAAAGTATTTATAGAATGTACATTTTTGTTCCATTTTTGTTCCATAGTGTTTAACACATGAATAGTTATATATATTATATTATATATATATTTTATATATTCTATACATATATAATTTATATATACACAGATTATTATACATATATGCAATTTTAAATCAATGACAAGATTATAAGATCACTATAAATTCTCTTGTTTATACATTACATGTTATATATGAGATTCATAACACTCTTACTTTCCCTTTTTTACTTCCTTCTCAACATGTATTATTTTATTTATATCAAATTCTTTGATATTAAGAATTTTTTATGTTGTGTATTCTCTTTCCCAAGAAACATTTTAATAGATTAATTATGTAACATAGCTGTGTTAAAAACCACTGATTAGATATTCACACTAATTTTAAGGGGCATATTATATATTACCAATTTTTAAATACTATGTCACCTCTTGAGATTTTTATAATTTTTATTTATTTTTTAGTCAGCTGTCATATTTTTTAAAGTATTTTTTTAAAGGTACCAAGTACCTTTTTCTTTTTCCAAGAAGGGTCAATGTATTCTTCAGTTTCTGATTTCTTCTCACTTTAGTAGAAGTTTGACTAGCTTCAGATTTTATTTACTATAAGTCCTTTTTCAGCAAAACCCAATAGAACAGTCTTACTCAAATAATAATTCTTGGGTCATCTGCCTCAGATTCTATGGAGATAAGGTCCAGAAATATGCATTTTAAACAATGTCTCAAAATAATCTCAAATTTTAAAAGATGTTTATGTAGAAATTACTCTAGTCGCTACTCAAATTTAGTATTATAAAAAGAAAGTACAATGTCAACTTGAATTAATTTTCTTTTGTATATTACTTGTAGTTTCTACCTGTAAGACTTTTCCTTATCCTTGGAAACCATACATTTCAAAAATATCTGTAGCTGTGGATTATATTACATTAATTTTTCCTGATTGGCCCTTTTAAAATAGAAACTCAAGTATTTTTTCAGCTGAGCATAGGTTTCTTCTATTTCTTCTTGATTAGTACTTTCTTTAACCTCTTCCTTCTCTATATTTGCATTGGATTTCTCTCATTTAGTGAGCACAGCTTTTTTTTTTTTTAACTTTATGTTGAAATAATTATAGATCCATAGTATATTGCAAAAATTGTACAGAGAAATCTTCTGTATGCTTTATCCATATTCCTGTAATGGTTATATCTTAAATAAGTGTATTACAGTATCCAATTAGGAATTTGGTACAGTGTGTGTGTATAACTCTATGCCATTTTATCATGTGCATAGATTTTTGTAGTCACCACCACTCTCAGGATATAAAACTATTTCATCTACACAAAGATTCCCCTCCCTTTACACTCACACCTCTTATCCCTTTACCAACCCTAGCTTCTGGTAACCACCAATTTGTTTGCAATTGCTATAACTTTATAATTTGATACTGTTATATAAGTAGAATCAAATAGTATGTGACTTTTGAGATTGGCTTATTCATTCATTATATTGCCCTGAGATCCATTTAAGTTGTACAGGTATCAATAGTTCATTCCTTTTTATTGCTGAGTACTATTCCAAAGTTTGGATGTACCGCAGTTTGTTTAACAAGTCTCTTAACTTCTTTATTATCTTCATCTATAGTTTCTTTTCCTTTTAGTTCTGTAAGAATTTCTCAAATAGATTTTATAAATTACCCCTCCCACTTTTTAAAAAAGATTCAACTTACTGTTTTGTTTCTATCGACTTCCTAAATTTGATACACGTATTTTTGCCCTTATGAAGCTAATCTTAATGATTTCAGAGTTTTCTCCTTACATAGATTTAGTGACTATCAAATCATTGTTATTAATATTAATATTAATATATTACTGATAATATAAATTATATTTTTAAAAGTGTTTTTATGTTTTATTGAGGCAATATAGTGCAGTGGCTTAAAAGCACAGGTCTGGACTCAGACTGCTCTGTACAATTTTAAACTGCCTTGTTAAAGTTGGAGCACCTTTTGATCAGAGCTGGCTGTGATCGTATTTGCTGCTAAGGTGGATTAATGAGACCGAGATTCACTAGATGAAAGACAGATGGCTAGTCAGTGAGGTGAGTAAATATAAACACCAGGTGGGTAAGTGATTACCAGCTAGGTTATTTAGGACTCTGTTGCTTGTCTTTCGTCATCTAAAGGTTTAGTAAACCAGGCTTCAATCTGTACCACTTGGAGTTAACTTGTGTCATTTACTACTGGAGTGACTGTATTTAAAATAAGAAGTAGGATATATGCAGTATAAATAGGGGTGTTTATGAGGATGAATATTTTGTATTATCATGAATTGCATTGGGAAAGAAAGATGTGCACTTGTCCTAGATTGAGTGATATGGTACCAGAGTCATTTTTCCCCTTGTTTTTATTGTGATAAAATAAACATAACATAAAATTTATCATCTTAGCCATTTTTAAGTTTACAGTAAGTGGTATTAAGTACATTTATTGTTCTACGACCATCACCACCATCCAGAGCTCTTTTCATCTTGCAAAATTGAAACTCTATACTCTTTAAAAAATAACTCCTAGTCATTCCTCCCTCTAGCCCTTAGTAACCACCTCTCTATTCTGTTTCTACAAGGACCACTCTAGGCAACTCATATATGTGGAATCATGCAATATTTGTCTTTTCATGTCTTCAAGGTGCATCTTTGTTGTAGCATGTGTCAGAATTTCCTTACTTTTTAAGGCTGAATAATATTCTCCTGTATGTATGTACCAAATTTTGTTTATCCATTCATCCATTTATGGATACTTAGGTTGCTTCCATCTTTTACACATTGTGAATAATGCGATGACAGAGTCATTTCTAGATGTGAGTTTAGAGCACTTTTTTTCTGACTGAGATGTGCTAAAGGTAAATTAATCATCACATGGAAGCATAAATCACGAATGAGCCGGAACCTGAAGGTCCAGTCTGAAATTGCGGAATGTAGGCATTCATGGAGTTAAATAATAACACATATTAATCAGAGTGTCACCTACCAAGAAGATGATCTTACAGTGTAGGAGTATCAGTCACTTAGCTATAAAATGTATGATCATCATGACCTGCAAGATTAAGACTTTGGTAGGGTCTTCCGCAGACTTTCCGGATTCCTGAAACTACTCCTTTGTGCAGAATTTCCTTTAATTATACATATCCTGAACATGAAGTTACTCAAGTCTCAAGTGAACAATTGCAGGTCTAGAAAAAGTCTATTGGGAATGAGGAAAGAGATTCATGGATCAAGCAAAGACTTCCAAAATGGAACACACAATGAGGGAATGCAGTGACTATAAGGGGAAATGACAATGACAATTATAGCTTGTACGTAGGAGGACTATTGATACTAATTTGGGTGGGTTTAAGATTACATCAAGACTGGGCTACACTAAAGTTCTTAGGTAAGGTCAGCCATGAAACCTTTGCTTCTGAGTTTCAAGATTGTTGATGACACAAAACCAAAGCAAGAATAGATCCATGGTTGACTTTGTTTAATCTTTTTTTCCCTCACTTTAATCCTGTTTAAAGCCTGGTTTTCCCTTCAAGTTATACCATTAAGAGTAAGCAGGGATCTTAGTTATTAGGTTTACATTCTCATATATTTCTGCTTAAACATAGTGTTAGTTCAGCATTTTTTGAATGAGTTTAGAAAGAAGTGAGCAGAGTCTGCATCTACTCTGGACAATGAAAAGATAGTCTTGCTACAATGTTTTAAGCATTTGCCTTGACCCCAAAGAAAGTTGCTGTCGATATCCTAAATGAGCAAAGAGATGCATTGATAATTGTGTTATGAAATATCCCTTATATTTTAGAAGACTATATAGGCTGATTTTCTTCAGCAGTTCTATGAGTGGATTCTGTGTCACTGTGGAGAATTGAAGGTTTAATTTTCGTTAATTATACACTAAGAGATGAGACTTTACAGAGAGTTTCAGTTTCCCCTTACCTCCTACAAAATACAATGTCTTGTCATACTTGGAGATTTCATGCACTGCTCCTGCCTTTTGTGTGAACATAGGAGTTACCAATAATCCTAGAATCAGATCAGCGGCTCTGTACATTCCATTTTGGGGGCAGATGACAGAGGACATCCACTTTCTGCAGCTGAGTTTCTGACAGTAAGACCAGTGACTCTTCTAAAATGGGGAAGGAGATCTGATCTCTCTTCTTACTTTTATTAGAGTATATGTTGTGGGCTAGTGGTGATACTTAATTATGATTATCTTACCTCATTTGGGATATGTCAAAGGTGATACTCATGAGGACTCTGAGAAGCACATTTTTCTATTTAATACAAACCCCAGAAGGCAAGCAATCATAATGTCTCAACTAAGAAGGGCTTTTCACAGGAAAGTTGTCAAATTAACATGATTTTCTTCCTTGTGGTGATATGGATGGTGTGTCTTCTGTGAAGACATCCAGATGGTTGCAATAACTTGCTTAAGAAAATATGCCCATTAATACTACTCACTGGTTGATTTCGTGTGCACCTGTGAGAAGGACAGATTGCACATGGTGCTGTTGGATGAGCTTAGACCATAAAGATATTGCTGAGAGATCATTATAATACTAGGATTAAAAACTCCCTACAGGGGGTGGCTCCATAATGTAGTGGTTAACATATCTGCTTTACATGCAGAAAGTCCTGGGTTCGTGCCCTAGGTGGAGCCACAGACCATACCCCGGGTGCACCAAGGCCCCGGGTGCACCAAGGCCCTGGGTGTGCCAGGGGTGCCAGGCCCTGGGTGCACACCCCGAATGTGTGGGAGGAGATGCCCCACCTTCAAAAATCCAGTTCTTAAGGGGAAAACATGGCAACATCCATGGGGGGGGGGCGGGAATTAAAGAAGGGGGGAAAATTACCTACAAAAATTCACCAAGTGAATAATTTATGTAGGAATAAACAAAGTTAAATATAATTTGAAAATTAGATTTTGCAGCTTGTTACTATGACATGCATGTTACTAATGAATAGGACTTTAGATCTGTGGAATGAAGCAGATAGCTTCCTAGTTTACTAAGAGATGTCTAAACTGTTTGAACAACCTTAAAAACTTCCTCTCTACTTATAATCCATGCCCCAGTTTCTGGATAAAAGCTCAGAGTCCAGCCTTTTACTTTGAGGACTTTCTTGTTCTGGAATGGTATAATAGCTTACTATCACATTATAACTAACTTTGTTTATCTGCCAAGCTCCTTCAGATCGAGTTCTCTGTCTCAGACCATATATGCAGTTCTGAAAGCTCAAATAGGATGGGCACCTTCTTCACTATAGATAGCTCTATACGGAACCCCGGGCTTCTGCTGAAGTAAGGTTTAAGACAGGAGAAACGGGACAGCGAGTTTGCCATGCAGAGAGAGGATGATATGTTCAGTTTGCAGCTGGAAAGGTTTAGATGTCCTGTAGGCAACTGAAGGTATTGGAATGTAGGCTTGGGTGAGAGCTAAGGCTTGGGAAATCAATTGGCTAGTCATTAGTATACAGTGATAATTGCTCTGGAGGGCAGAATCAATAGGCCAATGGAAAGTAAGTGGAGAGATATCTGAACCAAGGACTGATACTTCTAGCAAGAAGAGAAAGAGAGGTTAATGAAGGAGAAGATGTAGAAGCCACGCAGAGAGGCAGGAGAAGTCTATCACAGTCCTACCACAGTTGGCTTTTACGGGACACATGGCTTCAAATTTGGATTTTTGACATGATATCCAAGTGACATTATGCCACTTGATTTTGTGAATATGTATTAACTTTTAATTTAATAATGGTACATATTTAAAACATACCAAATATTTGGATTCTTAAGAAAGTGACTTGCATTCCTACTAACTGATAATTATCTTGGGAGAAAAATGAGGAGGAGACTGGGAATGGGCAACCAAGTGATCAGAAATGTCAGATGTCAAAGAGGGGTCAAAAGAGAATAAGAACTGAGAAAAAAAGTCATGATATTCACCAAGGAGACCACTACAGTTCAAGAGGTTTGAGTATTGTAAAAGGGGGGTCAAGGAATTAACATATGGTAAAAAAAAAAAAAATGGCACTAGTTTCAAAAATCTTTTAGAAGAGAGTCAGGCAATTAGACCCCACATGTGTGTGTGCTGCTCGTTTTATAACTGTTGTATATGTGTGCAGGCCACTTTCCCTTAGTTTGCTCATTTTTGCCTCTTATGTCCCACCTCTTCCAATACTTCTTATTTTCTAGGGAAATGGAATTCTTGTTGAAAGGCAGGCCTGTCCTCTAGTCACAGTGTCCAAGCAGATCCCTTGCTCCTTCAAGGGCAAGTTGGGGCCATTTAAAGAGTCTGAACCGAGTTGCCATTCAATACAGTTACATGTTATGACCTCTCAACCACCACGTTACCGACCTTTTCCAGTCAGCATTCTCAGAGCACCTGAATCAGAAACTCAGGCATTGACCTGGTTCTGTGGTGCCTCCAGGAGACATTGTTTATGACATCCCTGCCAAAGTCCAAAGGAGCATTTGCCTTATACATTTAGTTCTGTGGTCCACTGCAGAGCATTTCTTGAGGGTAGTTGGTGAGGAAGCTGCTCCAACCTTCTCAAGTTTCTTCTCCTCTGCCTTTGTGCTCAAGCACCTGTATAATCCTTGCAGGGCTTACAAAAGGAGCAGGCAGAGGCAGTGTCCATTCCTGGTGTCAACAGAGTACACTAGTGTTCCCAGGCTTGACTGGAGCCATTCTTGCCTTCCTGAGTTTTTAAAATACCTGTGGCCTCTGAACCAGTGCGCTGAGCTGTGGCGATACAGTGGATCCTTTAAGAACAAAGGTTTGAATTGTGAGGTACACTTTTATGTGTTTTTTTTCCCCAATAAACATGTACAGTATTGTTTTTTCTTCCTTATGATTATCTTAATGACATTTTCTTTTCTCTAGCTCACTTTATTGTAAGAATACAGTTTATAATACATATAACATACAAAATATGTCTTTATCGACTATTTATGTTATTGGTAAGGCTTCCAGTCAACAATAGGCTCTTAGTAGTTAAGTTTTGAGAGAGTCAAAGTTATACAAGGATTTTTGACTATGTGGGAGGAGGTCAGTGCCTTAACCCTGTGTTGTTCAAGGATCAATTTATTTGTATTTTCAAAGTGAATAATTATTTTTTCTCTGCTTAAATAAGTGTGATTGTTTTAGCGCCTATCACATATCCATCTGCCCATTTATCATTCAATACCTATT
>NW_011888783.1:22972630-22990657 GCF_000151845.1 Pteropus vampyrus | reverse complement strand
GTGTTCAAGTTAGGGCATAGAAGAGATGCTCAACATGAACTTCCTGAATTAAGAGAAGCGGGAGATGATATTAACAAGGCAAGCACAAAGTTAGATGGTAAACGAAGGGTATCTCTGGGACCCTATAATTGCTTATGTAGATCTCCAAAATCCATTCTTAGGGTTTGTTCTTAACACTGTATTGGTATTCCAATGTTCTGTGCCCTGTTTCAGGGGCGTAAGATAGAGACTAGTCCCTGAAACATATCTGCGTTTTTCTGTAAGTTACTAGAAGTAATGTCTCCTTCTCTACTTCTTTTGCCTTTACAAGTAGCCAGTCCTAATGATGAGAACTTCTTGGACAAAAGTCTGTAGAGTTCCCAGGAGAGATACTTTGGGTGACATTGTTTCTTAGAAACCTAATCCTTTCGGATGCAGTCCGTGGTGAGGAAAGCGGAAAAGTGGATATGTTTTTCTTTCCTGACTTTTCTAACCTCTTAATATTGTCATTAAACACTACATTTAATTCGATACTGTACTTCAATATTCTAAGATAGCCCCTTTAGTGGAATTATGGAAGATACATGGAATGTCTTGTGGTTGGAGAGAGTAAAAGGAGAGGCAGAGACTAGGTAAAAAATTACTATAGAATTTTTTTTCATGCAAGATTTAAGAGCCTAATCAAGGAGAGAAAGAGAAGAATGGAGGAACATTAAGAAGGCAAAACTGCCAGGATCTAGTGATCAATTGTATATGGAAAGTGAGAAGGAAGGAAGTGACTAGAATCATTTCCTGATTTTTCAATGGTTTGAAGAACCATTATGACTGTAGGAAATGGAAGAAGAAGAATAGATCCAGGGCAAAGTGAAAGAGTCTGAGTTTATCGTGAGCTGTTTGTGAGAAATCCAAGAGAAGATGTCAGGAGTCAGTAGAAGGTCAGAAGGTGGAATATGGAGAGAGATCTGAGCCAGAGATACAGAGCTGAGACTCTTCTGTTTTTGATAGTAGAAGCTCCAGGTAGTATGCGATGGCCCACATTAAGTGACCAACTACAAAATCAGGGAAAATCATTTATGGGAACAAGGAGAGGAAGATGAGCAAGAAAAGCAGTGTCCAGGACTGTTGTCACAGATGCCAAGGGAGAAGATAGATATAAGAGGAGGGCATGGTCAAAAGAGCTTGGTTGATAGTAGATCTGAGAAGATAGGTAGGACTCGAATTATTTGACTAGAAGGCCAGGTTTAAAAGAGCCATAGTGGGAGAGCATGGCTTATAGTAAGTTGAAAATGAACATGCTTTGGGATTCCCCACAGAGCCATGCATAGTGCTAAACCTGCGATTGGTACACAATAAATACTGTATTTGTTGAACTGAGTTGGTCATAAAACACTACAGTTATTCTTAAATGGGGAAGGGAAGAAGGATATGCTTCCTAGAGGAGAGCATAACACTATCTGGGGAAGTCTTTTCAAACTGCACAGGATCCTCACGCCTTCTTATTCAGATCTCTGTGACCACTCACAGCTTCTTCTCCCAGATGGGACTCATTTCATGTAATCAAAGATGATACTGAAGAGGAGATTTTGAACTACAGATATTATGAACATGTGGAGAAAAAAGATGAGAACCACAAAGGCACAGCTATATAAAGGGTTAATTATACATATGTTTCATTATGTTAATTTTGTATATATGCTTTCAGTCTTTTATAATCAGTGTGTTAGTAGCAAATAAACATGTGTAACTTATTTTCAAAATATTTTGTTTCTTAAAGTACCATAGTTCATAGCCCCATTATATCATATAGTTCAACACACAGCCCTTTGCTAAGAAAGATGGGATAGCATGCAGGATCCATAGGTTAGATTCAGTAAATAAATATGTATTGAGTGTTAATGAAATACCAGTTAGGCATTGTGATTCATTTAAAACAAAAACAACAACAACAAAAAAAACAACAACAAAAAAAAAACAAGCCAGTAGCATAAATTAAAAACAGACTACGTGCCTTGGCTGGAGACCTTGTTTCCTATTTTTGTAAGGCTGACTGCTCGACCCTATTAGATGAAATGTCATTTTCCCAGAAGCCATCCCTGATCTACAGAATGAAATCCCTCCCCTGTTATTTTATTTGATAGAAACCTCTTCACAATTTGTAACTGCGTACTTACCTGTTTGTTTATTTGATTGATGTCTGTTGTGTTCATAGATCATGAACTCCATAAAAGCAAGGATCAAATATATTTTGTAGCATGCTCAGCAACTAGAGGAGCACCTGGGAAGTAGCAGGCATTCAGTAAATATTTGTGGAGTGAATATATGTATTTCTTGTTCTATATGTGAAGACAGTTTGTAATATAAATCGGTTAAATTCCACTGTTAGTATTCTCTATGTCAAATAAATATTATGAAGCCATTTCAATTAGCAGCTGGATTCTTAGTGACAAATGAAATTATTGTCAAAACTGATATATTCATAGGAAATAAAATTTAGTCTGGTATAAGATTTTCCTTTTTTTTTTCAGATATGTGGTGACAGAAAGAAATCTAACTATGGGAGATGAACACACAGTGTAAATATATATGCCTTACTGTTAAAGTGTACAGATGAAACTTATTGGATTTTGTTAACCAATGTCACCATAAAAGAAGTAATAAATAAAATAAAAAAGGTAATCAATGGGGGGGATCGTTCCATAAATTCCATAAATATCTAACCAATGTACTGTTTACTTGAAACTAATAATAAAAGAAAATACTAAAAAATAAAAATAAAAATAAAAAAATTTTCATGTAAAATATTTAAATCTTTTTAAAGATATAATGTGTCATCATATTAAGCTTTCAGAAAGGCTGATAGTTCTGTTTCCAACAAATGTTTACACTTGGATGGTTGGTATCTGTTTTGATTGGGTTGGTGTGTGAAGGCTGATTGGTCAGGGCCGTGTTATACCTATTGTCAATATTTTGAATATCACCTTTGTCTTTTATACTTTGACAACAGAGAAGCTTCATTTATCTAAAGGGGTATTGATTTTAAAGTTAAATTATTGGAATTTAAACACATTATATGCTAGCTAAAACTTCTAGAGAAGGAGTCCGTGTGTGTGTGTGTGTGTGTGTGTGTGTGTGTGTGTGTAAATCACACAGATCAAAAGACAAGCAATTAGTAGCATCAACTAATAGGTTCATAAAAGAGTTTACTATAGAGTTAGTTGCAACTTATTTTCAGAATTTGATTTTATATTTTGAATTGGAAAAGTGTTGATCTAAGACTCAAAAACTCTAATGTTGAGCTATGTCCATATAACCTTGGGAATCTCAACACTGGGTTTAACTTATACATTTGTAAAATAAAGTGAATGGACAAGAAAGTTTTAAAATCTATTCTGGCCAGACATTTTCATAATGCTATAGTGTGTGTTCCTTTTAACAAGTGATAAATATAGGAAATAACTAATATTCCCCTATTCCAATGCCTCTAACCTCACCCTTTTGTGGCAATAAATGTATGCTATATATCCTTCCATCATCCTTCTTGGCACAAAGATATACGAACATATATAAATGTATATATCTTTCTTTGCCTAAAAAAAAGTAAAAAATACACACATTATTCAGATGTTTCCTTGCTTATAGACATATAGATATCTTCAGTTTTTCTTTTTACTATAAATAATTTTTCAGTCAACATCATTATAGAAATACTACCACATACTGATTCTTTTGTTTTTATCTGTCAAAAACATTTTTAAAAATAGGATTATTGGGTCAAGGGTATGTGAAGCTTCAATTTTAATAGATAATTCTTGATTTCTTTCTAAAATGTTTGTGCTAATAATTTAGACTTCCAGCATGGATGTAAAAGAGTGTCTATTTCTCTGCATCCTTGCCAGCACTGGGGTTACCTTTTTTTTTTTTTTAAATTACTAATCTGATGGCTGAAAAATGATGTAATTTTTGTTTAATTTGAATTTTTAAAATTCTATTGACATTGAATAACAAAAAAGAATCTATTGAGGGGGAAATGGGGAGTTACTGTTCAACAAGTATAGTTTCAGTTATGCGAAATGAAAAAGCTCTAGAGATCTGCTGTACAGCAATGTGCATAAAGTTAACAATGTTGTACTATACATTTAAAATTTTGTTAAGAAAGTAGATTTCATGTTTTATGTTTTTTACCCCAATAAAAATATTTCTATTGCCATCTTTTCAAATGATAGGCATATATATTCTCTGCAATGAATTTATAGCTTTTTTCTCTGTCCATTTTTACATTCTTACTAACTTTTGAATGCTTTTTGGCTGTTATATATACTGCAAATACTTTTCCCAGTCTGTATCTATAGAGTCTATTGATGATATATCTAGTTAGATATACTATTTATCTTTAAAAAAATTTTTAAATGCATAGTTGGTTTTCTGTCTTGCTTATAAAAATCTTGAAAGAGTTTCTTCTGGTATTTTTATTGCATTATAATTAAATACTGCACTGGGTTCACCTGGAATTTAAAAAATATGTTGTATGAGATAAGAGTCTAAATTTGTGTTGTTTTTTAACCTGGATTTCTAATTGAGTAGCAGCGAATTAAAAGCCAGTTTTTTCATATGTAAAGTTCTTAGGTGTATTTGGATATAATTCTAGATTCTCTGTTCTGTTCTCCAAATTTGTTTATTACAGTGCCAATATTATACTCTTCTAATTATAGTAGTTTCATAGTTAGTTTCAATATCTGTCATTATGTTAAATGTATACACTAATGTGGAATGAACATAGATAGTATGATGTCTTTCCATTCAGCATTGATTTTATGCTTCTCCATTTAATAACATATTATTGTTTTGATTTCATTTACTTTTCTTCCTGTATTGATTATTAAGAAGGTAAAACTATTGATTGTAGCATATTTATCTCATATGCCTCTTATCTAATTTTCTTTTTAATTCTAATTGTTTTTCAATAGATTTTTTTGGGGTTTTGAGCTACAAAATAATCTCATCTGCAAATATAGACGATCTTGTTTCTTTTTTTCCAACATTCATAGCAAATATTTTACTTTTTTTATACTATTGCAATTGGTAGAAATTTCAAAAGAATTTTAAATAAATTTCCACTTGGTGGGTTTTCCTACATTGTTCTGCACTTTAATATAAATGGCTTTAGTATTTTATCTTTTTTTCTTTGCTCATTTGTTTTGTTAGATAGCCTCCAGAATATTTAGTTTCCTCCTAATCATATTTTACTTAGAGTCCTTATACAGAAATAACTGTTGGAATTTCCAATTGACTTTTTATAGATAATTTTTTTGTTTATATTTGTTATATATTCCAGTTATGAACAATTTTTTTATTCCTAAGAGAAATTCTACTTTATCATCATGTTAGTCTTTTAACATACTGTTGAATTTACTTGTTATTGCTTTATTTATAATTTTTTTATCCATATTTATGAGACATTGGTTGGTGTACACATTTAAAAACTGTTTTATCAATATTTTAAAATTTGGATTATTATATCTTCATAAAATAAGTTAGTGGAACTTTTTCTGTTGTATGGAATAGTTTAAATAATAGGCAGACTATCTGATCTTTAAGATTTTAAAATGTGATTTATTTGAAAATAATTGTTTTCATGTGCTAAAAAGAATGGTTAGGGATATTTCATTTGCTGGAAGACAATTTTTTTCAAATTTTATTTCTGCCCTAAAAAGTAGGAAAGCAGAATTGAAAAAGTGCATATCTATTTTCCCTAAGGAAATTCTAAGGACCAGACAATTCTCACAAAGCAATTTTGTAGGAAAAATGAATAAGAACAATCCAGATAAAGACAATTCATACCACCATAATTTTCTTTGCTGAAATGAAATCTTTAAAATGGAGAACCTAGGCAATTAAAGCTACCAGGAAAGTTTCAGGTTGTTCAAACATGAGAATAAATCTGTGCATATTTCATTATAAGCAGAATGTAGAGATTAATACTTCATTTAGGGTATCAGTAGAGAATGAAAATGACTTCTACCTAGACCATTTCATTAAGAATGATAAAAAGTTATTTATTTATGAAATATCTGCATCATTGATCACACAGAATGACCCTCTCATAATTGACCCATTTTCCAAGACTATAATATATGTCAGTATAAATGTACACTTTGGATCCCTTTCCTTATTCTCCCAATTTAATTTCAGTAGCCTTTTAATTGAAAATTAATTATCATGCAGGCAAGTCCCAGGATTCCTATACAGGAAATACTGCCTCATTTATTTTTCTCTGCTTTGACCAATTAATACTTCTGGAATCCACTGAAATTTTTATATGATGAAGTTAAATATTTCGCAAAATCTTGGAGCAAGGGCTGTTCTGGTAACTTTTGGTTAACTGTGATTTCACAACTATTTCCTGAATAATCTCTGTCATTTTGTAAGAATAATGCATTTCTAATAACAAATGTTTGAATTGATATTGTCCATTTCTTTAATATCACAAAGCAAAGAATTTTCTGAAGTAAAGACATTAACATAGTCCGAAAAGCAATTTAAAGCCTGAATTATTGGCGTAAGTAAAGTGAGATATTCCATAGAGAGTCTTCATAATTCTCTGAAGCAATAGATCACAAAGGAATGTGCACATATACAGTTTTGAGAAAAATTTATGAACAAGGATGAAGAGTTTGTGCAAGTCAACTCCTCAGGGAGAAAAGATCATATATCCTATATTGTTTGGATATATAACAAAATTATGTAGAAGAATTACAGAGACCAACAGAGTCCCTGAACGCTCTCCATGCACCTATTTCTGAGTTTTTGAAACTGGAAGTATTGGAATTAAAGTTTTTAATCAGAGAGGTATATGAAAGTGTATATGTTGTAGATCATACACACAGAATGAGAAAAAAACAAATGCAGACATGGGAGGCTTTCAGATGAGTGTGGAAATGATAGGCAAATTTCAGAGAAAAAGAATAAAAATTTTAGAAGTGAGGTTAAGAGACCAAAAGAAGAAATATGTAATTATTGAAACATTAATTTAATAATTATTAGAGTATAAAAAATACCTTTTTCTATCTTCTGAGGGGCATTTTGAAAAAATGCCAAGATACTTATAAAAACTGATTTTTTTCTATTACTATGCAGTTTGTAATCATATATTTAATTATTCAGCATGTCTGTAGATAAGTTTTCTGTTTTTGAGAGTGGACCAGGATGTTACTGAGATCAACTAAATTTTCTTAATTTTAACTTTAGCATGAAGGGAAAACCTTCTGAGAGTTGTGTTAACATTTTTTTTTTCTTAATGCCTACAGCACCTAATCTTCCTAGGTGGTCTCCCATCCAGGTACTAACCAGGCCTGACCCTGCTTAGCTTCCGAGGTCAGATGGGATTGGGCATGTTCAGGGTGGCATGGATGTAGACTGGTTTTTTTTTTTTTAATTTTATTTATTTTTTTTTTTTTTAGGCAAGGCAACCCTTGGTTGACCTCACAGATTGCAAGGATCTTGTCAGCTTACAATCCGTTATTTTTTTATTTTTTACACCTACCTCACCTGGTCTTCCTAGGTGGTCTCCTGTCCAAGTACTAACCAGGCCTGACCCTGCTTAGCTTTCAAGATTAGACAGGATCGGGCTTGTTCAGGGTAGCATGGCTGTAGACAGTTAACATTTATGTTACACAGACGGGCTCGCTTTTCATTACGGTTATACTTTCTATTTCTATATCGTTATTTATATTTTATTTATATCATCTGAACCAAATTGACAACACTTGATATCAAAGATTAGCTTTTTTAGCATTTAACTGTTTGAGATGCTTTCTCATGTCTGTAATTCTATCATAATATTTATAAAACTTCAAGTATATTCGGTAAGAAATTAAATCAACTATACAAACCAACACCCTTAATTGCACACGAATGAATTTAGCTTCTTTTGAAGGCTTTCTGTTTTAATCAGGACCAAGAAGGTACTTGTGTTTAAAATAAAACCTCTGCAAATAGGGAAAGATTGAGGCTTGCTAATATGGAACCCAGATCTAGTTGCTTAAAAAAGGAAAGTATGTAGGAAGAGCCTATAATTTTCACTACTATCTTTGGGCTTGGAGAAATGCCCAGGTTAGTGACAAAGGGAACTTTGGGGGAAGACTCTAAATTTACCACATTGTAAGAAACAAAATGGAAAATCTGATGGATAGCTTCATTAAAAACATAAGCCATGTAAAATCTTCGAGAGTTAAAGTAATAATAGCAGGTTTTCTATTGATTTTTTTCCAAATTGAAATATTACTATGATTTAACAATTTAAATTATTTTGAAAATAAGCAGCAATGCAGCTGTAAGCCATTAACTATAGTCAAACTCATTATGAACTTGCTGTTGGGGCCAGTTTTTACATAGTCCCAGTAACCCAATCTTGAAATCTTCTTGTCTCCTCTGATCTTTACCATTTTTTTGGAGTACAATTTCTCTTGCATCCATCCTTTCTTTTTTTGAGTGTTATTTTATGATTTCTAGGGCATTGCTTCTCATACTTTAATGTACACATAAATCTCCTGAAGATTTTATTAACTCAGATTCTGACTTCATAGGCTTGGGATGGGGCCTGGGAGTTTGCATTTGAACAAGTTCCCAGGTGATGCCTATGCTGTGAGCTTGTGGCCCATACTGTGAGTAGCAGGGGCTGTAGGATACTGCCATGGCCTCCTAAATGATTATCACTAGATTGATCTTTCTAGATCATTATTTGAATAAAAATTTTACTTTGCTGGAAAACATTCAGGGATTTACCAAATCTGGTTTAAAGGCGCAATTAGGGCATTTGCCACCCTTCATAATTCTGAAATAACTTTCTAACTTTATCCTCCACCATTCCTTTCCAAGAATGCCAAGTTTTAGTCAAATCAAATTTCTTTTCTCTGCAGAGCTTCCAGTTCCACCTAAGAGGTACATCTAGCAGGACTGATGACTCTTTCGCTGCCTCCAGCCCCATCCCCACCTTCCAAACTCACCTCAGAACAAACAGAAAAACAGAGGAAACCCCTGAGCTGAGGGCTAGGGCTAAGGTGATGTTCTGAACTCATGTGGGATGGTAGCTTCGGGCAGGGGCAGGACGCAGCCTGGCCTGGCTGTAGGAGACTGAAATAAAAGCTAAAGGACTTATGGTGAGCAATGGAGAATGTGAGCAAAGATTTGAATGTAAGGAGACACCATCCCCCTATGGGAACTCAAAGGGCAACAGATATCACCTTCATATTTCATTAATTTGAGCTCAGTTGTATTGTAAGAATTTGGGGGCACACCTAATACAGCATCAGGCATGTAGTAAGTGATAATTAAGTATCTTATGGATATATACATTAGTAGATATTATAATTTACTTTACATTAGGCAAAGAGATTAGGGATGAGCTATTCTAATATTTAGGATATAATAATCATGTTTTTTTGGTCTAAATTTTATTAGTTGTTGATATAACGGCTTAATTGTTGCCAGTCTACCAGTGATATGATATTATGAAAATTAAATACAGAAATTGTTTCTTTCATTTGGTTATAATTCTGAGAGACAAAGTGAAGTGAGCCTATAGCAGGATAGAAAACCATGTGGTAAAGATACTTTTTCTCCTAAGAATGCATTAAGTGAAATGAAACTTTTAGGTAAAGAAAAGAATAAGCTAATTTTATCTATTTATTTTTGATTTAAAAAATCATGTATAGTAAGTTCTCTACTTACAGCTACTTGGAAGGATGTTACATAAGGAAAAAAAAAAACCTTGAAAAATCCATGGAATCTTGCCAACGATTTTGATCAAGGAATGTTGGCAGACTGAAGGAAGTGTCTGATAAAGTAAATGTTGCCAGATAATTTCAATGTTTATAGTAGATGGTTTTCTTAAACTTAACTGTGTAGCTCTGTGATGACACAAAAATAAAGTGACTCGGAAACCACTTTCAGGGGACAGGACTCGTGGTGGCTCCTATCTTTTCCTAGTGCAGAACTTTCTGTGGTGTTAAACATGCTCCACATCTGTGCTGTCCAGTGATAGCTACTAGCCACGCGTGGCTATTAGACTGAGCAACCAAATTTTTACCTTGCTCATTTAATTAATTTTTGTGGTTCATGGCTAATGGATTGAATACTCCAGAGAGACATTCATGAGTGTTATATCATTTGAGGAGAGAAAAAGAACAGAAGAGGAATTTGGTGGCATAAGAAGTGTGTATGGGGGTCGGTCTGTCTGTCTGTCTGTCTGTCTATCATCATCTACCATCTTCATTAATCTATTTGAGAAAGAGAGAAAGGCTACTTTTCATGGAGGAGAAAAAGGAAATGATGTTTTCTCCTCTTGAGTGAGCCTAGGACTACCTGATGGCATCTGTTCAGTTGTTGCCTCTGCTATTTTGTACTGGCATGCGGTAAACAACTTTATGCTCAGCTTTGCTATGTCCTGATCATTATTTCACATTAGTGAACTCCATACATTTAAAAAAAGATTAGATGCTACCAGTATTAATGACATTTTCATTGATACTCATTCATCAGAACTTGTTCAAATATCTGTCACGTGGCGGACATCAGAAATGCCTATCAAGTAGCTGGTCATGTTGGTGATCATTTGGTAGGCTTCATATCTGATGGCCTCTGGTTTAAGGGCTCAAAATGCTAGTACAAGCTCTGTTGTTCTCTACCCCCAGGCCAATGGAGAACAGAAGAAATGCTGAGGCTTTTAGTGGGATGAATTTGAAATAACTGCAAATAGGAAAAACATGTTTTCTGACTTTGATATGAAGTGCCTTCCAATTTAGCAATCCCGAGACAGATCTGTTTGCAAAATGCAAATAGGTACCCAGGTTAGGCTGATAGAGTACTCAATATTCTGTTGCTAAGGATCTAAGCCTGTTCATGGTATCCTATTTTTAGAGTGTACAAGAATGAATCAGAGTCTTATGATTAATTATTAATGATTGTGAAAAACACTGTTGGATGACAGAAAGTAGAAAGTTTTAATAACAGCTGCTTTGAGGATTACTTTTTACAAACACATAAAAGGATTTTTTGAAGTTATATTTTACCTCTTTGGAACGTTGCTTGTTTTGAAATAATTTTTTTCCTAATGTCTAGGCTTAGCCCTATCTTGAAAAGAAAAGACCTTGGCAATGAGAAGCTCTAAAAAGATTAATTATAGCTCTTTCCTTATTAACACGCAAACTAAATTCTTAAAATTTGTGAATGTCTAATAGCCTGTCAGATTAGAAGAAAACTTTTTTTCAGTCTGGCTTTTAGTGTCTATAATAATTAGTGATATTGATCATTTACAATTCCAGCTCTGTTCACTGTGGGTTAGAAAAATTAAATACCGGATAGTAAGGATGGGTTTGATCCTGAGCAGGCTGACTCTAGAACCACTATTCTTAACACTAATTTTTTTCCTGGTTCACATTAAGGACTCATCAAACATCTAAACAAGGACATGGAAAGATTACATCTTGTGCAGATTCCATTCTTCCACATCTTACTACTGTGATTCATTTGTTTAACAAATACTGACCATTCACTAAGCTAATACTAGATACACATTCTTAAACACTTATTGGCTAATGGGTTAAATGTATCATTTTATTTAACCCTTGCAGCAACTCCATGATGTAGCTTTGAAACCTTAAATGTCAGTGTTTCACAGCAAGTGTGGAGGCAAAAGTTGAATGCAGGTCCCCTGACCCCAGGACTGATGTTCTTCAACTCCACATCACAGGCAGTGAATTGTGCTTGGTGCTATAGAGCATGGACATTGCATACCTCACGAATGCTTCACAGATTTTGAGATGCAGTTTTGCTGATTAGAGATGCACACAAATAACCAATATATATGGGAGGAGTGTATTGCTACTAGGGATACAGATAATATGCTATGAAGATCGTCAGAGAGCAGTTACTTTTGACAAAGCAGTAAAGACTAAATAGAAAAAGATATTTGAGCTGACTAAAAAAGAGAAAGTGAAATTTGGAAAAAGAGATTTAGGAGATAAAATTCAGGTAATGAAAACTACCAATAGAAATTTGCAGTAATATTGAAAAAAAAAATCACTACAGTTTTGTTATTAATGGTCCAGTTTCCATTTTTAAAACACAGAATAAGAATTTTCTTTCTAAAGCTGATTTACATTTTCTTTCATTTATTTAATGAGTATGTACTGAGCCCTTCTTGGGTATCAGATATTGCTGATGCAAGCATTGAGGATATAGCAGTGTTTCAAGAGATAAAATATTTGCCACTCTCTTGGAGCTTATGGTCTAGTGGAAAGAGGCCAACAACTAAAAAAAAAAAAAAAAAAAGTAAGTGAATTACGCAGTCTAATAGTGACAGTGCCAACACCAAACTCCAAGCAGGGAAGAGGCATGGAGAGTCAGGGGCAGGTGTAAGGTAGGTTGCTACTTCAAATAGGGTGATAAGAGCAGGACTTACCAAAGAGGTGACATTTTATCAAGAACCTGAAGGAGGTGAGAGAGCCAATGTAAAGATCACAGTTTAGTCCATTTAGCTTTAAGAACCTCATATCTAAGGGCATAGGCTAGGTGGCTTCTTTTTACCCACTCCTCCTTCCCCCTCAGGACCCACTCTCCATCCTCCACTTTCTTTTTTGCCATGCGAGGATAGGCTGTGCGGAGCACGTCAAGAGACAACTTTGTAGTTTGGTTTACGGTTGGGTTTAGCTGATGGGCGCTCTGGAATGAGATCAGAGGGAAGAGAGTGAGGTTGGGGTATTTACTCCCTCCATCTGTCTCCAAGTGGAGCCCTGAATAATATGAAGCATAATGAAACCATTATGAGCCCTGTTTTAAGAAGTAAAAATGAGAAGCATTAAAAAATGTAATGATTTGATTATAGTGTAACCGGGATGATATAATTGGGGTAAGAATGGAAACTCACTTCAAATACCTAACCTTTAGCTTACTGACGCTAGCCTACAAAGTAGTATTTCTCTTTACAGACCCCTTTAAGCACTGATGACATTTATTGACTCTGCAGCTGAAAGAACACACACAAACATGCACGCACATACACACACACATACACACACACCCCATGGCAGATTCCCTTCAGTTCGAAGGGGTTAGCAAATTCCTTGATGCTCTTCATCTACTGCTTAATGGATTCCAAAATAAGACCCATGGCTCTACGGAGATGAGAGAGGCCTACTATCTTCAGGTGATTTGTTATGTGGACTCTCTCAGCAGCTAACATTTAACAATGCTTAATTTTATGCTTTCTGTGAAAAAGGTAAAATAAATATTTTCCACTGTCTTTGGAGATTAAATGAGTCTTTAACATGAGTTCCATATCTAGTCATTCCTCCCTGCCCCCAACCTATGGTCTTTCATTTTATTAACTCCTGGCTCATGATCTTTCCTGAAAATCTCTTCCTCCCAAGTATTTCAGTAAACTGAGCTGTTATATTCTTTTTCTTTCTTTTTTTTTCCATATTAGAAACCTGGGTAAGCATAGATCTTTCTTGACACTTTCCTCCTCTACTCCTTGACATCCAAGCAATCGCTAAGTCAGATTGATTCTACTTCATGAGTATCTTAAATCTACCTCGTTACCTCCATTTCTGCTGCTGCCACTTTAGTTAAAAAACCTTCATCTCTCATTTGAGCTCTTTCAAGTGCCTACTAATAATCTGCTAACTAAACAACCTCTCTTCCACCTAGAATCCATTTTTCACATAACAGCTGGAGTGTTACCATAAAAGCTCATGACAACCACCAGTAATTAAGAGAATTTGGATATCATGTGATTCATGATTGGTTGCTATTCTCCATCCTGCCCCCATTCTCAAAGACAGATGGGGTGAAGTTCTCGTCTTTTATTGGAGGGGACCAAAGAGGAGAAAGCAAAATCCATGAAGAAATTTCAAGAACTCCAGTCATGGGACATGCATGAAGAACTTTCACTCCCCCCGCTTTTTCTCAATCCAGTTTCCCTAGAAGGTAGTAGCAAAACAATAGATTTCTGATATTGCTGCTATTGTCTTGGAAATCTCAGCCATAGCTCTCAGAATCATCTCTACCAATATTTGACTTAGAATGGACAACTGCCACTAGCTGGTGCCAAACTGAGGCTGAGACCCAGACCCCAACTTGGAGTAATTTAGACAGTTCTTCTGGGCTTCCATGACTGACAGCCTACTGTCCTAGTAGGCTCATCCAAGTCACTTCATTAACCTCACCATAACAAAAACACCACATTTAAAGGCAATGAAAAATGTTGGACCACACTTACTATGTCTTGAAAATGTTTTGGTGTATTTTATAAACTCAAATCAGAATGTGTCACTTCCCTCATTAAAAATCTTCCAGAGGTTTTTTTGTTTTGGTTTTGTTTTTGTTTGTTTGTTTTTGTTTTTGCTCTTTGGATAATATCTCTAATCACATGGGCTCTAAGGCCCAATTTCAATCTCAAATATCTATGGAAGATAGGCAGTGGGCATGAATGTATGATTCACCTGCCTGTAAGATTATATAGAGTATGGTGAGGCCTGGGGCATGTACCTGTAATTCCTATCTAAAGGCATTTAGATTCAATTAAAAATAAAACAGAACAAACTATAGACATGCTAAACCAGGGGCGGGGGTGGGGAAGCTTTGACTAGCTTTCCACTCTGTCTACGTCATTATCTTGCCCTTCTTTCTCCCCTGACGTGTCGCAACTTCGTGAAGATATGAAGCTCCTCCCTGCTTCAGAGTTTAAGAACAGACCGGTACCTCTGCCTGAAATGCTTTCTTCCTTCTTTCACCTTATTAACAATTTTTTATTTTATAAATATTAGCTTAAACATCACTTTGTTATGAAGCCTGTCCCTTTTGTATTCCTGCCTTCAATTAAATTTCATGTCCTTGTTATAATATACTTATCATATTAGCCTTTTTTCAAAATTACGATTATCTAATATCTATCTTTTCCTATGCATCCACCCATCTATTCATCCACCATTGAGCCATTCATTCTATAAAGCATCTACTTTTCATCAGGGATCTCCAACTTATTATAAGCAATCCCATGGTGGGTTTCCTAGCATTGATTGGTTGGAAAATGAATTCAGAAGAAAAGGAAAAGAGGAATCAAAAATAAATTTTAATTTTAAACCTGGGAAAATGATGAGACTTTCCATGAATATAGGAAAATCAAAATGAAAGCAGGCTTGGGGACAGAAGGAATTATCCTTTTGTTCTGAAACTGTGGTGAGACATTCAAAAATTAATGTCTAGTATACAAGAGAAGTTTGAAAGAGAACCATTTGAGAATTATCTGCAGAAGTATGATATATGAAGCTATGAGAATACTTAAAATCCCTAAGGCACAGAACAGAAATAAAGAAAAAGGATTGGCATATTTGAAGAGCGTACTAAAAAAGTTAGCTCAAAATAGAAATTTTCTTTCACATTTTGCATGTGATACAACTTGGCAAAAATAGCCTATTATTAAAAAGAAATAAGTGTATTTTAATTTTAATAAAATAAGGTTAGATGGAGTTGATATATATCATTCCACCAGCAAACAATGTAAGGTGAAAAAAAGAACCCAGTAAGATTTAGTTCTTGACATTAAATGTTCTGTAATTGCACAAGTTGGAGCCTTATTTAGTCAATTAAATCCTGTTTCCTCTTCCTTCCTATTATTTAAATGTATATTTTGAGCTCTCTTTGGATGTTGGAAAAACTCTCCTCTCCTTGAAATAAAGCCTGAAAATATTATTCATTAGAAACCCATCCGAACAGTGATCGAGTCACAACAAATCCAGATTCCTGGAATATGAGAAAGGCGTGTGCTTTCACATCTTCCCTCCCTTCTCATCGTTCTATGCCAAGGACACAGCAGGTTTGTTCTTGAGACAGGATTTTCTGTGCTGCTATCCTCTGTGAACTCGCATGAGGGCAGCAGAGAGGTAAACCACCAGGCCCTAAAGAGCAATCAGAGAAGCCTAAAGCTCTAATTTTAATCGGAGAAGCCCGAAGCTCTAATTTTGGGCATAGTGTTTTCAGCAACATCCCTTCGAAAATTAGATCACATGTTTTTATCATTTTAAACAATCCTAGTCAATTGATGTGCCTACTCTGGTCCTTTCAAAGAAAAATGAGATCTGCATTAAGAATAGATAAGAACTATACATGTGAATACAGACATTCTCAAGAGTTGTATCTGGTTTGCACAGAATACATTTCCTAATTTTTCTCGGGCAGTTACAATTTGACGAAAGATTTATTCAGTATATACTGTCCTATATCCTTAAGAATCATTATTTTGAGCATAGTCCAAGTCCAGTTACCCTGTTTGAATATATATGGAAGCACATTTTATTAAATGTAGTTTGAATAAAAGATTGGTAAAAGGCACCAGCTTTTGTATTACATTTGTGAACTGTCTTCGGCTCTGTATCCTAGGTTGTAATAACTTTTTTTTGGTAAAATTGACTCACTACTGAAAACTCAATTTTATTACCAGGCTCCCTGTCTCTTGAGAATACCTGTGTTCTCTCTGGCAGATAGGTGTCATTTTCCCCAATTCCATTCCACCTCACTTTCCAGCCATTCCCACTAATTTTTAACCTAGCACTGTGTACTTAGCAGGAGACTAATTAAAAAATAAAAAGAATAAATGCTTAGAATTGTTATCAAGGGTATGAAGGGTATGAAGAACAGAGAACTATTCAAACTGTGAAGGGCAGAGGTGGGGGAGTCTAACATTTGAGGCCATAGTTATGATGATGGAGATCAATTCTTTTAAACAAACATTTGGCATTCAGGTAAGACCAGATAGACCTGAGGCCAGTAGCTAGTAAGTCATATGACTCAACACTGATAAAAGCCAGGAGCTTAAAAGGAGTAACAACATGTTTGTGAAAATGGTTTGTGTAATGCTAAACACAGAAGAATGAGTACTGTGTTGTCTGTTTAAAATCAAAAGAAAAAGCTTAGACCTTGTAGTGATCTTAGGCAAACCCTCTTCCTATAGCTTTCTGGTTGTTAAGGTGGTTCTCTCAAGGGCATCAGTCTGTGCTAGAGGTCACTGTGGTTGGGAGAGAGAGTGAGCTCTTTCTGGAAAGGACTCAGCTCTCCTTAGCATCTTGTTGCTAGGCAATTGCTCCTCTGGTGAAAGCTCATCTCTCTCTTTAAAAATGGAGTAGGCCTTGTTGAGAAAAATGCGGTTTGTATAAATTGGACCATATGCAAACAGTATTTTGTTCCAATCCTCAAAATTGCCTTATCCTATAAGGAAGATAAATAATTCCTACTTAAAATTCTGTTACTTAGCAACCGGATACTATAACTCCTCTCTTTTTGTTGCAAAGCAATATACTTCTTTTTTCATCTTATTGATTTATTTTTACCTTTCCACCCATATGCCTTTCCAAATTGATTTAATGAGATTCAGCAAGGCATTGTTTTGTGGTAGTATTTCCCTAGACAGCTGAATTAATTTCCATTTGAAAAATTACTTTGGATCTGCAGCTTCTAGCCAGCACCTAGCATATTGCTCTTGGTGCATATGACGTAATGATAAAATATAATGGATTGTCAATTTGAAGGGCCAAAACTTAAAGAATATAATTTTTTTAAAGGAAATGTAGACAAGTCAGTGCTATTAGTATTTATCGGAAAAACCTACACATGGCTTGCTAGACTCTAAAATTTCAAAAATCAATGTAGAATAATTATCTTTCTTAGAACTGCAAATATCAGTTAGACTCTAAGAACTTTTAATATTAACCTTTCAATATTTTAAATTGTTGGTCAATTTAGAGAGCGAAATTTACACTTTGTTTTTATTCTCATCTCATAATAATGTTACAGACTTTTGGAAGCTAGTGGCCAAATTAACATAGCCACATAATATCGCATAATATCAGTCTTTTTATTTTTTATTTTTTTTTAAATTTTAGAAGACTTCTGAGTTCATAGAGAAATTTTAAAGTAAAATCAAGGAATGTTTTAAGTTTTCTTCTCATTGTTATTTTATGATTTACATAGTTGATCCTTGCGTTCATTACAGAGTTT
>NW_011888783.1:22918278-22970790 GCF_000151845.1 Pteropus vampyrus | reverse complement strand
GTCAACAGCCTCCTCAGTCACCAGAACAAGAACTAGATGGAGGAGAGGTAGGGCCTTAGGGAAGGTGCGGGGCCAGGCTCTGACTCTGAAGTAATGTGAGGGCACAGGCCATCTCCTTGCCACAGTGGGGTCCCCCTACTGTCCCACTTGCCCAGCTCCACTGATGTGGCTGCTCCAGCTGAAGAAACTCCAGCTTGGTACTCAGTGGTCAGTAACCCTCTGCTGGAACTGGGCTCTACACTGCTCACCACTCTGTTAGTGGTAGGCGCTGGATTGGGAGATCCAGCTTTGTGCTTGGGTGTTAGTGGAAGCTAGGGACCTATAGGAACTTTTAGCAGCCCCTCCCCAAAAAAGTAAAATATGTGAATAATACAAATGCATTATTGTAATGGGAATTTTTTATATAACTTTGCCTGTTATAATTCCTAGTTTAAGTATGTACTATCATTATCTCCCTGCAGTGATTTTATTTTTCATTTTGCCATTATTTTTTCAGCTTTTCTAAATAATACACGCGTCTTACACATCAAACAAAAATATAGTCAGAGAAATGTTCCAGACAGGTCTTTGAACTAAACTCAGATACTTGCATTAAATATGCTGCTTAAAAATTCATTTATTCAGTCTATTAGGCTGTTTAGTGTAGTTGTAGGCATATGAAATTTGTCAGTTTTCTAAAGTGTAGCAAGAAAAATTCTGAATTTATGATATTCATAATACTTTTACTGGCAATAGATATTTACCAGAAAGCACATTACAAAAACCCTTTGAATTTTTGTTCTACTCTACTGACCACGATTAACCTATGAGCATTTTTCTGTGCTCTTTTTCTTTTTTAAAAACATGTTTACTTATATACCAACCAATTTAATTAAGAAAAAGAGAATTAAAGCCTTTATCATAGACTTATTTTCCTGATTTATGTCATATTCATGGTTGAGGTACTGGAAACTCAATTAATGGAAACTTCATGTTAGTGACATGAAAATTTGGAGAAAATGATGTCCAGTTTCACCAGAGGTATACCACATAATGGTATTAGGAAGTAAAGATCTTTAAATAATGCCCTTTGACACTCAAAGTTAGCTGTTGGAACATGATTCCCAAGAAGAGGTGATTTCATCAGAGGATCATTAGGATGGCAGTGCTATAGGTGAAGTTGAATTAGAAAAAAGTACAATATTTTACAAGTAGCATTTAGGCTGAATTGTAGAGAATGTAAAGGAAATTACACTAGTTAATAGCACAGTAGCTGCAATTATGATGAACCTTTAAATAGAATTTGTTTTGGGATCTGCATGTATAATGCTGCTAATGCAAATGTTTTATTTGTAATGGTAGAGATGGAAATGTCCTGTTAGATCATCTCCTGCCAATGCAAAATAGACACCTGAAGTCTGCTTATGATGGCTTGCCAATATGGCTCTAACATTGTTAGGTCAAACTTAATAGTCTTGGGAAAAATTGTTTTAATGTAGAAGGTAGTTATTCTGATGTGACTGTCCTATTAAAAACAACAGTAGAATCAAATGTCACCATTATGATTTTCAGATAACCTAATTAGGTGACTCAGCAGAGGCATCAAAACCAAAAGCAGCCCTTTTATGTCTGATAACCTTCCTGCACTACACTCAAAGTGCTTCATGAATCTTTGATGCTATTTAGGTGGATATGCAAATTATCTAACCCAGCATGTTTAAAGAGTCACTCTGCGGCAACACCAAAGATCAAAAGCAACATGCGTTGTTATTATATTGAACTTCAAAGACATATAAAATCGTGAAAAAAGTTAAATGAAAAATATTTTATATTTAATTCCAGGAACTCTTGAAATTTATAAGGCCGGTCTTGGCTGAACTAAAGATATTCTAGTGGGTTCTTGTTTAAAAGTTCTCCTGCTAGTTCTCACTGCAGCCTCTCATGACTTCTCATTACCTATGAAGACACAGATAAGGAGAAATTCTAAAAATGCAATCACAATATGAAACTGAAACATAATCTATTGACAAAATCTGAAAGGACTTTTCAGTAACTGCAAGAACCACGAAAGGGGACTAGACTCCTAATCTTATGCTGTTTTGTTATGATTTTTTCTAAATGAAAGGGGTAGAAAAATAATTTTTTTTCTTTCAGGTCACCTTGTCACCCTTTCCCTCTACACACACACACACACACACATACACACACACACACACACACACACACACACACACACTTCAGAAGATCTGAACCAATAAAAACCTGGGGCAAAACTAAACTATTATTTTGGTACCTCCATACACACGGTAAAGACAGTTGAAGGGATATTAAGCAGAAGGAGGGTGGTGGTGTTCTTACTGGCAGTAGCATGTTACATTCTGGAAGATGTGCTTCGCACAAGTCAAGTAATGTACAGAGGATGCTCAGAGCTGTGGTTTCAGACTTGTAGTGTTCCTGACTCCACTGTGAAAAGGACCAAACAACCAATGAATGGGAGATATTAGAAGGTACTACTTCAGTGCAGAGGAACTTGACTAGAGCAAAAGCTTCTTATATATTGAGCATGGGGCTGAATATGTGTTTATTTTCTTGTCCAACACTGTAGATCATAGAGAGAGATTGTATCAGGGCAAGAAGGGCAAAGGAGTTTAATTTGCTCATTTGCTGTCACTGAATGCTTTCTATCAATCAATGTTAAGAGTCTAGACAGGCATGACTTACTCAGGTTTGAGTAACTAAAAGAAAAAAATCTGCCTTGGGGACTATGAAAACTTACTTTGGGCAAAAAAGTAGTCCTAAGAATTTGATTTTTGAAAAATGGTTGACATCTTTGATATGATGCTAAAAGGTATATGTGTATATATGTATATATAACAATGTATATTTCTGCATATAGTTCTATGTATATAGTTCTCTCTCTCTATATATATAGTTTTATATAGTTTTCAAAAGAAAATGAGATGATAATTCAATATCTGGATTAATTCACATTGAAGACCGTAAAAGATGGATTTGACACTGTAGAAAGTTGAATCACTAATGTGAAAAACAGTGAGTCTCTCAGAATGTACAGGAAAAGGCAAAATAATGAAAAAGATGAGGGCAGTCATAGATATGAAAAGCCAAAAATGTAAATTCAGTCTCAAAATTATACATGATCCGAAGAAAAGACTAGAATAATTGGCTCAGAATCACCAAAGATAATTGGTGAAAAATGTCTTGGGTTGATAATGCTGGTTGAAAGGTTCTCTATGTTCCAGGCAAAAATCAATACAGAGAAATCTATAGGTAGGCACATCTTGGTAACTAAAAAAAATTTCCAGTACAGTTATAAAATATTTCAAAAATACCTAGGTTATAAAAAGCAGGTTCTTTGTAATAAAATAAAAATCATGATGACATTAGATGATTCCTCTGTTATATATATAGAAAGATAATGAAACATACTACTCATTCTAATTTTTTATAAAATTTAGAGGGGAAAAATGTAATTCATGAATTTTATAGAAAACCAATTATTTCATGAATAAAGACAGCAAAGTTAATTTCTATATAAGCATGTTTTCTAAAAATACATAACCCATATATTTTCAAAAGTAGCATGAAAATACACATCAGTGAACCAAAAGACAAATCAAAATTAAGAATTTGAAAATGACAGTGTCAAAAAAATGTATTTATGATGCTCTCCTTACTTTTTGTGGACCCTAAATTTAGTAACTCTGTGGAATTAAGTGTTTATATGTGGATTTAGAGTCCAGGTTACCACATTAGCTTTTCCATACTTCCCTGAGCTCTTCCCAGTACCAGGAAATCTGATGTGCTTGCAATATTTATTGACAAGTAGTTCTAAAGGGCTATCTTAACAATATAGCTCAACAACAATGAAATCATACTGTCTAGGTTAAGTCTGTTTGCTTAACCAAGCAAATTTGTTTTTATAAGGAAGTTATTTAACCTATCTGTGCCTTAGTTTCCTTATCTGTAAAATAGGAATATCAATAGTAACTATATCATGGAATTATAAGAATTAAATAAAGCAACATAACATTGATGTTAGCTATTGTTATTTCATATTTCTAAGTAATATTTCATATTATTATTTTACATGTGTAAATTAGAGAAATGAATAAAAAACAAAACAATCTTCTGTGAGGGGAAGAGTATAATATATTGTTTACACTGTGTAGTAGAAACCAAGCACAACAAAATCCCTCCTTGCCATTTTTTAGTAGTGTGAATTTGCACAAGTTACTGAATCTTTCTGAGCTATATATATATTTTTCAACTGTAGAATGCAGCAAATAATATTTAATGTCTATGTAGGGTGAGCAGTACATCATGGTTTGCTCTGGATGTGGACAGGTTTTGCACATAAAGTTTCACATTCTAAAAACCCCTCAGTCCAGAAAAACTGGGACTAGTGATCACTCTATTACAGGCTGTAAAGAAGATCAATTGCTTAGTATGTGATCTTTTATTATTATTATTATTATTTGTGCCTACACCACCTGGTCTTCCTAGATGGTCTCCCATTTAAGTACTAACCAGGCCCAACTCTGCTTAACTTCCAAGATCAGACATCGGGCTTGTTCAGGGTGGCATGGCCGTAGACCATGGACTGTGGCTTCACAGGGGCATGAACCCAGGACCTTCTGCGTGTAAGCAGACATGCTAACTGATACACTATGGAACCACGTCCTTAACATGTAATCTTAAAACATGTATTTAATAAATGTCTTGCATTATTAACATTCTTTTTTGTAATGTCTTCAAAATCTAGTATATATCTTACATTTGTAGCAAATAATGAATGCCGCATTTCAAGAACTCAGTAGCTACAAATGGCTAGTGGCCACCATGTTCTACAGCACAACTTTAGAAAAGCGGTCCCCAACCTTTTTGGCACCGGGGACCGCTGTTCCTATGAGAATCTGATGCCTGATGATTTGAGGTGGAGCTGAGGTGGTGATGGGGAGTGGCTGCAAATAAAGATAAAACTTCTCTCACTTGCCTACCTCTCACCTCCTGCTGTGTGGCCCGGTTCTCAATAGGCTATGGACCAGTACTGGGTGTTGGAGACCCTTGCTTTAGAATGATGTTGAAATAAGTTGAAGAAGAGATAAGTACCTTCCCCAAACTGCTTTTTTACTCTCTATCAAGAAGATTATCGTTTTTTCATCTTTCCTGTTTCATATACTCACTCAAAGTTTCCAAATCTATGATGTCAGATATTATGGTTAGACAATGAAGTTAAAGGATATTTATCTCATATTTGGGATTATCCATTGATCAACAACTTTATATATGTGTGAGGTTTTATACAACTACTTTCTGAGAGAAACCAGGCCCTAACGCATAGGCTAGAAAAGCCTGTGGCTTACTCTATTCTATTGCTTACTTATTTTTAAGTGGTATAAACTTAACCTATATTTACAAATAACTGGGCTAGAGAACAACCTTGAATTTTTGGTCATTCTTTTTTTGTCTGAAAATAATGTTTTCCCAAGAGATTATAAATCATAACATGAAATACAAAATGGTGGTAGCTAAAGTTTAATGCTTCCAAATTTTTATATCAGTTGTCTACACCTCATACAACTATGAGTAGGTTATAAGAGATATTCGTTTTGTGATTCTAATGGAAATCAGAAAATCGTCAAACTTTTCCTTAGCTATTGCTAAATTTTAGACATTCTATCTTAGATTTATAGACTCCACATAGATTACATAGTTAATAATATTATAATTAAAGAATGAAATGAAGCAATTTAATCTTATCTTCCTCTAGCACTGAGATAACTTTTTTCTTTCTTAATATCCTATAATCTCTAATTACACCCATTTAATAAAACCAGAATTAACTCAAACTAGACAGTCTTTTCTACATATAAAAACTGATATTATATGACAATCTAAAATCTATTATCTGATTATTTTAGATAAAAGCTAGGAGGTAGATGTTGAAACGATCTGGCTTAGGGTGGCAAGTTACATCTCAGATGCCAACCCTAACTGATTATTAGTGGTTGTATGTAAGGTTCTGCTAAGGAGAACTGTGAGGTCTGGTATAGTTCTCTGTAAAAGGTGAACTAAAAATGTCAGCAATGGCTGTGGGAAGTTGGAGCACATACACACATCTTTACCTCTCATTGAGAGCAATCTTCAAAAAAAGGGAGCCCCTTGCCTAATAGGGGAAAGGTGATAGAGGCACAATTTTAATTTCAGCAGACTGTCTGGAGCTGCAGGTAGTGAAAAACTGGGTCAGCTGAATTCTAAGCCTAAAGGAAAATTTTGCTGTTGTAATTCTGCAAAAAGAAGTAGAATCATGGTGCAAATGCTCTCAGGGCCTTTCCTAGGGAAGCAGCTCGACTGAGCATACTGAAAGTGGCAGCATGTTTATTTATGTGGTAACCAGTGACATTAGCAGAGTGTGGAATGAAGGTGGCAAAGAAGATCAATTAAAAAAAGTGAAAACCTCTTAAAATGTCATACATATGAATAAGACCACATCAAAATATTCTAAAATTACTTTTATCACTATTTAGCGGTGAATAGGTTATATTTGGATCTTCTTACAAAAAGATAATCTTTAAAATGTACAATTGTACACTATAAGAACTAGAAGTAATTTCACTTATTCCAACTCATCATTTAGCAAATAGTTAACAGGTCTAAAGAAGATGGGTGAATTCTAAGGTCTAAGAGTTTATGTGTATCAGAACTGTGTCCAGAATAAGGTCTTCTGGTTCAAAAAAGGTATTCGATTTCTGTAAGAAATCAGGATCTGACTTTTAGAGGCCTGCTTAAGTTTATCACAGGACCCCTTAAATGTTATTTAATTCATTTTACCTCCAGAGGGTAGACATTTTCTAAAATTATTTTGAACAGGTAGTTTCTTATTATCTTTAAAGACTCCTAGAATATTCTGTTCTTTCTGTCACTTCAATATGAAAGGGAAATAATTGTTTATCTTTTACCTGTCTTCCACTTTACTACTTTCTTCGAACCACATTTTTTAGAGAAGGGGATACATTAACATCTTTTATGTGTTACCTCATCTTTTAAGATATATAAATAGTTTCAATAGAGTCATACTTTATATAAGAAAAATTCATAACTAGTAAAAGTTGTATATTTTGTAATACATAATTTAGAACTCTATTCTATTGCATTTTAAATAGAAGAGTGACTAGATTACTAGATGACTCAGTGGGAAAAAATCAACATTAATCATAATTGTATGTAAAACTCAGTTTTAGGAATGCTATAAAATGTGTTGATTTTAGCCGAAAGTAATATGTTTATTCATTCACTAAATATTTTGAGTATTATGTGCTATGTACTAGGTACAACAAAAAATTAATCACAAAATACCCATAAAATACTTATATTTTATGGATAGAAATGTACAAATAAAACTTTAAGATGGTATATTTAAACAAATAACAGATAAAATGTTATTAGAGTACAGAAAATACAGTCCAGGAAGACTTCATGGATGAGATGACATTTGAGGCTTGTAGAATTTCCAAAGAAGATAAGACATTGCAGAGAAAGGGCAGAAGGAAAAGCAAGGAGACATAATACTATATGCAATTTTTAAGGAAGAGTGAAAAGCTTGATATGACTAAAGTACAGGCTATATGGGATGAAGTGGCAGAAGATGATTCTAGAAAAGTATATTATATTTTGGGAGTATACTCCTTAAGGATTTGTACTGGGACTGTATTTTTAAAACACAGACCGTCATCAGAGTTATTTTAAACAGGGAAATGGCAGAATAATATCTGTATTTACAAAGGTAACACTTGTGGCAACATGGAGGGTAGAGTGGAGAGGAGAGGCAGGCTGCAGTGAACTTAAGCTGGGAATGAGGTATTGCTCAGGAGTCCCATGATTTTTCATATTTGCTTCACTCTTCCTTATTCTTTTTCTATTGCTTCATTTTACTTATATATCATCCCAGTTCCTTAAGACGGTTTACAAGGATTGTCATGATCTGGCCCCTGCTTGCCTTTCGAGACCTGACCCACCCTAAATCTTCCAATTCCCTATCAAATGCCAGCATGCTGTTCTTCCAATTTAGTCGTGTTACAAACTCTTTCCTGTCCTAGAGTTTTTACACATCTGTTGTCTCCTTCCTGAGGTGTTCATTCTGTCTCCCTTTGCATGGCCAACTAATTATATTTTAAGTTACACCTTGGCGTTACTTCCTTGAGGGATCTTGTCTCTCTAGATACACAGGCACATATGCTCAAACATACAACATCCTCAGCTCTTTTACATACCTAATAGTCCTGCTGTCAGGTCCTCTCCTATGCTGCAAGGTTATATAAAAGGAAAGCCTAGCCTAGACTTTTAAAATAATTACTCATACAGTTGCTTTTTTGTTATCATTTTCCTTCACCAGAAAAGATTTGGGACTGTGCATGTTTTGTTTATTGCTTTATGTGCTCAGGAAATATTTTTTAATAAATGAACATGGTTACCAGTTCAGGGCTACACAATTATTGCTCAATATCTACTAGATACAGTTTTTGTATCTGTGAGACAGAGGGAGAGAGACGAGAAAGGTTCTGATTGATTTGATGGCTCCTGCATAATGTTTTCTTATCTGAGGATCGGGGAGGAAGGGTTACTGAGTGTGATGCTCACTCAGCATAAGTGACAATCACTCAGCAGATTTAGTGACACTGGGCATGGCACGACAGGTACCACAAAGTGTGCTTAACATGTCAATAACCAGAGCAGAGGAATTGAAAAATTCATAGATAGACATACAGAAGATATTTAAGAACAAAAAGCAAACTATATAGATGGAGAATGACTGACTAGGCAAAAATATAGGCTCAAAATTATTTGGATTCTATTCAATGACTAGCTATGAGTCAATAGTATAATGCTGCCATTTGAATTTTCAGTAGCTGAAATATGTTAATAGAAGGATTTTATGTAACTACTTCTCATCGTCATCATTACTATAATATATCTGCTCTAGGCTCTTCTCCTTTACCTGCAAATGGTAGAAGAGAAAATGATTGGTGCAGAGATGAATAAAAGAAATGAAAACTGTGAAAACTGGACTTATAAGAATAACTCAGGAGAAGAATATTGAAGAAGAAAGATATATTTTTTCTTTTATTAAAAAAAAAAAAACCTTATGAATAGAATAACAAAACAGTTGTAATAATTACTAAGGAACAAGAGGAAATAGAGTTAAATTATTACCCTTACCAACAAGATTATAAGCATGTAGCTAAGGACCACATTGTGTATTCACTGTTATTGCAATAGATGATGTTGGATTTTTCTGTCTTGTATTTTCAGGATGAGAAGAAAGATGGATACCTTCTGGATACAATAAAGGCTAAATTTACATCTACTGAAGTACTTACTCCATTGTATTGTGATTTTTTTTTTTTTTTTGCATGAGTTTTCCACGTTAGATATTGGCCATGTATGGCAGAGACTATCTTCTTTATATCTGCCCAACTCCTACCACATAATAAGCAATGTACCGGAATGTGTTAAATATTGAAACTCTGGTGGTAGTTATATGGATAGATAGAAAATGACATATTGATAGATATATAGAGAGACAAATAGATATGAAGTGTAGGGTTTTTTGAAGACAGTGACTGGCCTGAATTGCTCTTAACTCCATGTTCTAAACCCAAATTTCTTCTTTATATAATAGCTCAGAAAGTATTATTGGAGTGAAACAGGCACTTAGAGAGGCTAAGACTCTCTCCTGATTGCACTTTGGTTATTCAGCAACCCAACATACTCCCCAGATCATTGCTTTCTTGGTCTTTATTCATTAGTTATACAGCTGGGAGCTAACGGTTAGTGTGGCCCAGGTGTGCTGAAGCCAGGCTCAAAGAACTTGGAGAGATTGTGATGGAAGGCAATTAAATATTTAAAGGTAATAAAAGGAGCAAGGATTAGTATTGCAATAAAATGCCATTAAACTTAAAAAAAAAAAATCAAGCCAGCATATTTCTGTGTAAGGTTGGTGGTTCATTTTACATCTCTTGATCTGTAGGATGAGATTCGTTTCTCATGGGAGAACACTTCAGCAAGCATACTAGAGTTAATTGCATTTAGCTATTTTAGATTGTAAAATGAATGCACATTGAATATTAGACTGTTCATACCACAGTTCTTTGCAGAAAGTGAAAAGCAAAAGGGCATATTTCCACTTTTGTTTAAATTTTAATTGCATTTTGAAGAGACCCAGAAGCCTGTAGCCAAGATTTGCAGATATGAGAATCTAGGTCATCAGAGTAGTGCATAAACTCTATCTTGGACTATACGATAGTGTTTACAAGGAATGATTTAAATAATTTTTTTCTATTGCATAGTGAGTCAATAAAAATATTTCAGATAATTATGCTAGATAAAATGGATTAATCCTATTCATCACATTCTATGGATTATTTCTTTTTGGTTCCTGCTTTAGGCTGGGTGATTTTAAAAACTGATTTCATTAACAATTGCTATAGCTATTAATTGAAAATATAGACTTTGGACTCATCTCCCTTATATTATCCTGCAGAAGGGTACAGATTCCAGCTTCCCGCTTTATATCACACCAACTTAATTTGCTTGACCTTTGGTTTTCTTTTACAAATAACTATGGGGCAAGAAGATCAATGTTTCTTTTTGTGTTTTATGTTAGACCAAACTAGACATGGCCTATATTTTTATTATTTATTAGTTTTTAATATTTCTTTGCTTGTTTTTATTTATTCTCACATGAATGCCATAGCAATGGCAGGCAGATGTGAATTTATCTGAATCCCATTTACTGGATGAAATCTTTTTAGCAGGTGACTAGACAAAATTACACTCTTATTTATGTAAATTATTTGACCTTTCATACTTCTTTTCAGTGATAATTTCAGTGAGAAGTAGGGCATACTAAAATGGTAGCTAAATATATTTTTAATTTTTTTTCCAGAAATTTTTCTAATATATACTGGTAATTTAATTCAAAAACAATTTATTGTGCCAACACTTGGGTTACTGATATGAATATGCCTTGCTTCCAAGGAAAGATTGACTGAATTGTTAATTTTCTTTTTAGTTATTGAATTTTATAAATGTGAAATATAAGCTTTATAAAAGGTAATGATTATAAAACTTGAAAATTTGAGTTGAGCCACATTCCTAGATCTTATATTTGAATGGCATGTTTAACTACCTAGTATTCCTGTTTCTAGATAATAATAAAAATATATCAGGTAAGGAAAAGTTTTATAAAAATAACTTCATCAATTCTAGACTTTTTTTTTCTGGTCAAAACTTCTGACATGATAAGCTTCTCATTGTCCTTGAAGACAGACCTACCTTAAGATAAAAGAGAGAAGCATTTTGAGCTGTAGGCTACGGCCAGATTTTAAAGAAAGCCCATTATACCTTTAATTGATCAAAGTAATCAAAAGCTGGCTTTGAGCAGTGGAAACACAATCTTGACGTTTTGAAGATTTATAGCCTCTTACTTTCAAGACAATTACAGAAAACTTTCAAAAAGCTCTTCCTAACTCTATGATAAGCTCATTATAACCATTAGCACATTTAATCCTCACAACACACCTAGGAGATGTGGCACAGTTTGGTGGTTATGAACACATCCTCTGGAGCTGGTTGGTATGGATTTGAATCTACCAGGATACCTAAATAATATCCCATATACAATACTTCCAAAATGGAACCAGTTGCTTTCACCCACCAACATGCCCCCTTACCTATATTTGCTACCTTAAACATTGGTACTGCCATCCAGTCACCAGCTCTGCAATCTGTAACTCATCTTCAGCCTCCGTTTATCTCCCAATTTCTAATACTCTTTATTCACATTTATTCCTTCCCTCCTTTCCAGCCCCCTACCATGGTATTCATTGCAGCTTGCAGCATTTTTACGTGGGCGCTTCCACTAACCTTGTCTCTTTTACCTGGGACTAAAGTGGGACCCATGAAGTGAAAAATAAAAACACCCGAAAAGTGAAAAATGGTGACAGAATATTTTTGACAGTAAGTTTTTGGCCATTTTTTGTAGTAACTTATGAGATATTCAGTGTTTTTAAACTATCATGTTATTTTTGCTTTTTGGTGTGATGTTTATAGAGCTGTAAAAGCGTTCTGAAATGTTGTATGTTATTCTAACAAATATATTTACATTAAATCTATCTTTATTTTAGCTCTGATTTAGTCTTATATATCTTCTTACCTTACCTTTTTCTCACAGCCCAGTGAATCAAAAGTTGTTACTTTTCTAATTTTTAATAAGCTTAAAAATTTACCAATTTTATTTACAATAAAATTAATATTAATATAAAGTTACTCTTTTGTGTTTTATTATTTCAGGTGTTACTTCCTTAGATATTCTGAGTCATATCATTGGGATTATTTAACATTTCTAGGGAACCAAGTTTAATTTCCTGTGTGTGTGTGTGTGTGTGTGTGTGTGTGTGTGTGTGTATGTGCGCGCACATGTGCTTGCTGGGGGTAGATGTGAGGAAAGGAGGGGCTAAAACTTAAAACGAGCTCAGAGAAACATTAAAGTTATATACAGTAATATTTTTAAAAATCAATATACAGTTCTTTTTGAACAGATATCTAATCAGTACTTTCTCATAAATAACATTATTCTATTTATGAAAAAAAGGGAATATTTTTTAAATTAATATAGCTCTTGGCCTAATGCCTTATGTTCTTTATGTACGTGCACATACACATTTGAAACAGAGTTGACGATGCAGTCATGGGAATTTTTAAAAAATATAGAATATTTAAAAGTATGTTATTTCCTCTATCTGTGACAGTGCCATTAGTGAGAAATATCCTTTACTTGCCAGAAGGAGTTAAGAAAACATATATTTAAAATAGCGTATTTTATCTTTTTTGGAAACCAGTTGACACTCTTTATGCAACCAAAAAAAATAATGATTTGACAGCATTTCTTATAAGCTCCTTAGAGAAGGAAGACAACTCCTGCAGCATTTCAATTAGCATGCATGTAGGCATTTATATTAATATAACTGCATATACACTTGAAGTGTTAATTCTATTCCCCTCAATTAACATACTGTATCCATTTGCCATGGCAACACTATCTTGATGAAATGTTACAGGCTCCTTATCGAAATGAGTCATGTAGTGACAATATGACTCTCTTCCCAGAGTACTGAAGCATCTTAATCCTGTGTTAGGAAAAGAGGGAATGTTTCATGAGTGTGTGGGCTGTAAACAGAACAAAGGGGTTATCTGTAATTCAGACTAAAAATAAATTGCAGAGTTAGCAACAGTATTCTCACTAAGGGCGCTACTCCAGAAAAGCTTCGGATGTAAAATATGTGTTTGAAATTTTCATAAAGAAGAATCTAAGCATAACACAGAAAAGCACCTTTTCTAATATCTTTCCCTAATTACTTTTAAAAAATTTTTCATTTAGCTTATTACTGGTAGACTTATTCTTGACTCTAATGTAATAATAAAATTATAAAAATGTCCTAAGGATGTTGTTATATATAGAGAGCATTAAGTGTCTGAACTCAGGGAATAGTAAATTCACTCTACAGCCAGGAACTGACAGTGACACTTTTTAAGGAGACATGCTGTCAACTCAAGAATGACATTGCTGTAAATGTGAAGCAGGAGTTCATTATCTAGCTTTCTTGCTTAGTGACAATTGGACAGAACGAAAGATAAAATTTCTGTTAATGTCTGATAACAACTCCATGACATAATACTGTGTGTTACTGTGTGTAAATATAAATTGTGAAGTCTTTGTGTATAATTAGTATAAAGAGCTTGCCATCCATAAATAATGTTGTTAAGTGCAATAATAAAAAGTACTACTATGGGTATGCCTCTGATATATGACCATCAGGCCATTCTATATTGAATACACTTATAATTTCTCCTATGATGCTATCTGCAGATAATTTTTGATAGGGCTTGTTTCTGGTTCTGGGCCTACTTCCTTGATGCCTGGGCCATATGATCTTTTAGCTCATAATAAATGTATAATCATATCAATGTTTGTGTGTGTGGCATGTGAAGTGTTTTATTTTAGAGCAGTGGCTCTCATACTTTTTGATCTTAGGAATCTTTTATGCTCTTAAAAATTATTGAGAACCCCAGTTTTTGTTCATGTGGTTATATGTATTGCTATTTACTGTATTAGAAATTAAAAGTAAGAAATTTTTTAAATGTGTCTTTATTAATTTTATTAATTTTAAAATAACTATAATAAAACCATTGCATGGTAACATAAACATTTGTGTTACGAACTCTAATTTCCAAAACAAAAGAAACATGGTGAAAAGGGTGGCACTGTTTTAAGTTTTTGCAAATTTCTTTAATGCTTGACTTAATAAAAGACAGATTCCCATCTCTAATTCTGCATTCTGTCAATAGCCATATGTTGTTTTGGATGAAGTGTATGAAGTCAATATGGCCTCACATAGATATGTAATTGGAAAAGGGAAAAGAATTTTCATGGCTTTTCATATGATTGTGGATATTGTTCTTTAATACTAAACTAAAACTCAACGAGTGGGTATTTCTTATATCTTAGTTGCAACGTGGAATCTGAAACCATATTAATTAACTTGGGATTCTCTGTTGACATTTAAAATCTGTTAACCTATTTTGCCCTTTCAGTGGATCTTAACTCCTATATGATTATTATTATTATTTTTTCTATCATGGATTGGTCAATTGGAAAAATACTGCTTCACTGAGCTATGCAGATCCTCTGAAATATTAACACATTTCATTACACAATATGAAAAAATTACATTTTTAATATCATCACGAACTCCTTGGAAAAGTTTTTAAGTATTGGGAAACTGTTAAATTCACTGAGGCAGTTACAAGTTTTCCAAAATTTTTATTATTGCTGGAAAATTTAAATTTTATTACTGGCAAAAATAGTGTTTTTGTTTTTTTTTTTCCCCTTGAAGTGACAGGCTCGTTTCATTCATTTCCAGGAAAATGCCTGTCGAATACTTAAGCCTGAATAACCATAGCTTGTCTGTCAGTTGTTCTTTCAGATAAAAATGGTGTCCCATGAAAAATGCAGGTAGTTTATCTCCAAGCTGAATAACCAATTGCTTTTCCTCAAACTGAAAAGTATAAAGCAGAAGAGTCTGTTGTGTAGTCTCATTTTGTCACACAATACTCAAAATATATGTATATATGGTCAAAATTTTATAAACAATAATTTTTACTGCTTCATCTAGTACATTTTAAAGTAAAATGGTATATTTTAAAACATGCATATAGCAGTAAGAATATAATATCTATTCATATCATTTGGTGTCACTGCCTTGATTCAGGCTAAAACATCCCCAATTTTCTCTACCAATGCTTTTGTACTGTCACTGCAAATATCAAACAGTGAAAAAGGCAAATGCCATCTTTTAGTAGGGATGACTTGGTATTATTATGAAAACAGTAGAGCCCCTGCAGAGATCTTGTGTGCTACTGTCTAAATCTTGGGTCTTAACCACTTTATAACAGTGTTCTCTTTATTTATTGCCACATAACAAACCACCTCAAAAATTAGTGGCTTAAGCAACAATTTCTTCCCATAATTCTGTAAATTGATTCAGTTCAGAAGGGCAGCTTTTACTTAAGATTTCTAATGCAGTTGAGGTCAAACAGCTGAGACAGAGTCCCCTAAGGGCTGCCTCCTTGTATTAGTCAGGGTTTTCCAGAGAAACCAATAGTGTGTGTGTGTGTGTGTGTGTGTGTGATTGAGAGAGAGAGAGAGAGAGAGACAGACAGACAGACAGACAGACGGACAGAGAGACAGACAGACAGAGACAGAGACAGAAACAGAGAGAGACAGAGATTTATTATAAGAATTGGCTCCTGTGGTTATGGAGGCCGAAAAGTTCCACAATCTGCCATCAGTAAACTGGAAAAACAGGAAAACCAGTATTGTAATTCAGACAGAGTCCTTGAAAATTGAAGTGGCAGGGAGGGGATGGCGATGTCTGATGGTATAAGACCCAGTCTGAGTCGGAAAGGCCAAGAACAAGAGCCTAGAGGTCTGAGATCAGGAGAAGATGGATGTCCCAGATAAAAGAGAGAGAAAAAATTTACCTTTTCTCTATATTTTTGCTCTATTTAAGCCCTGAATGAATTGGATGATGCCTACCCATACTGGTAAGGGATATCTTCATGACTTAGTCTACTGATTCAAATGCTAATCTCTTCCAGAGTCATTAACAGACACACTGAGAAATCATCTTTTCTAGCTACTTGGGCATCCCTTAGTTCAGTCGAGTTGACACATACAATTACCCATTACACTTCCTCACTTGTCTGCTTGGGATGATAAGACTGGAAGAGCTGAGAGATGATTGGGCATCTCGCTCTCATCATGGCCACTTGGCTAGCTTGGGTTTCCTCACAGTGTGACGGTCTTGGGGTAGTTGGTTTTCTTACATAGTAGCTGGCTTTCTCCAGAGATGAGTTTTCTAAGAGACAGGAATGAGGGTCCTAATTCAGAAATTGGCATAATATCACTTCTGCTGTAATCTCTTGGTTAAAGCAATTGCAGAACTCATCCAGATTCTCATTTTTCACACTAGAGTCTATCTTATAGGGTCTCCATGAGGATTAAATGACCCAGTTATACAACCCTTAACATGATACCTGTCAAATAGTCTACTTCATCAAGTGTTAGATATTATAATTATTTTTACTGCTGTTATTATTTTATACTATTATAAAATAAAGTAGGCAAAAATTAACCAATGTTTCCTATGGTTTCAATTTAGTTTTCCTTTTTAGAATTTCACCAGTTTGTGCTTCTTCGAGTTAAACTTTTCTTTCTTTGCTTGGCTATTGTATTTGCATCAGTTTTTCTATACCAGTTATTCCGGTGGAGATGCAGAGTGCTGCAGTGCTACAGAACAGGCTTCTCTCCAGACTGCACTTCACTGTGAGTGACCTCATATTAATATTTAGTAGCAAGCAGTTTCAATTCAGGAACTGTCAAACAACTGGATGTGAAGCCTGGGTCAGTTTCTAAGTCATAAACTCTGTTTTATATATATGTATATATAAAATATATATATATTTTGGTAGACTAGATCTTAGAGCTTGTGCGTGATCTTCTTGCTGTTTTGGGACAATCTTCCCCAAAATACCCTTATCATAAAATTTTTATTCCTAATTACTACTTTACTTATCAGTGTGCCATTTCACAATGTGAAGCTAACATACCACATTCAGCAGCCCTTTATTGCTCTTTAAATTTTAGTACAGATGCCAAAATCGAATGTTTAAAAAAATGTCTTGTTCCCTGAACAAGCCCGAGCCTGTCTGATCTCGGAAGCTAAGCCTGGTTAGTATTTGGATGGGAGATCACCCAGGAAGACCAGGTACTGTAAGCATAAAAAAAAAATAAAAAAATAAGAGATCGTAAAATGACAAGTTCCTTGCAATCTGTAAGGTCAATCAAGGGTTGCCTCGCCTAAAAATATATATATATATGTCTTGCACTAAATGTGAATGACAAGTCAGAGTGATAAATCATCTTCCTGAAACTGACAAACATGGGAAACGACCCATTTCAACTTCCTCTCTAGATAACTAGATAAGTCATTTTTATTACTTTAGTTGGTAAATTTGAATACTTCACTTGTAAGTACAGTAACTTTATATCTCTTCTTTCATGAAAAGACAAAGGCAGATATAATACTGACAAAATGTTCAAAACTAAATGTGTAATTCATATGCAATTAAGAATGTGTAGAATAAAAGCATATCTCAAAAAAAAAAAATGCTTCAGTGTATCTTCTCTAACCTTGGTTAAAATGGTAAAGACTAACGTGGCTTAACACGCACCATCTCCTCCAGATCTCATTTAATACTTACTCCCAAGGCTAACATGTTTGACTTCCTGCCAACTGGCAAGGCAGCACCCAGCCTCCACTCTAAAATTTCCTTTCCCAGAATAGAATTTTAATAGAAATGTCATTTGTATGTATTAGTAGTAATAGTAGTTCTAATTTTCAAATTTGCTTCTACTTAGGTAATGAAAGAAAAGCATATTGTTAAGAAAAATTCCCATCCATTATAGCACTTTTTAAAAATGTGTTTCCAGGATATGTAATCTTAGTTTTCTTTTTAACAATATTACCAGTTATAATACTGTCTTCCACTATTTGAAAAGTAACTCATAAGTCTTCCACTATTTCGATGTCAACTCTTGACATTCACAATTAGCCAGAAAACATTTGTAGGCATATATCCCATTTCTGTTGCCTTCTCATACTCTTGGGTGCCTAAGTATTACCAAGAGATCCCTCACTCTTGGGAATTTGTTCATTTGGATAACAGGGGTAATGAACTTGAGCAAATGAAAGTTCTCCTAGAAGACTGGGTTCTACTTTCCTAATGACTTGGAGTGGTCTCAACTGTCTTCTAAGAATCTGATTTGACCTCAACTTAAAATACAATAGACTTTAGATGACTTCATTTTCTAAGACTATGTACTTGCAAACAATCAAAAAAATTTTGTTTTGTTAGCATAGTAACCTCCTCATGTGCACACTGTTCATACACAACGAATCTGAATAGATCAAGTTAATCTAATCAGAACTTAAATATCTATGTAAAAATACTAAATTTTATCTTATTTTCCCTTTAAAAACTATATTTAATTAGTACTACCTTAATATGCATTCATTAAGATATAGAGATAAAAGCAGACATTAGATGGCATAAACTACTTTATATTGTGTTAAATTAATTTCACATCATATGAAAAAGCTGAAAGATAGTTTACTCTGGTGGTTAAAACCAACCATGGGCTTAGGAGTCACCTGGGTTTAGGTACCTGTCCTTTAGTGGTTATGTGACCTTGGTTCTCTTTCTAACCCTAAGCCTCAGTCTCCACATCTGTGAAATGGAGATAAAAATAGTGCTTCTCTCATATGGTTGTTGTGAGAATGAACTGACATAACTCGTTCAAAGCGCCAAGTATGGATTTTAGCCCTTATATGTTAGCTATTCATACTTTAAAAATTAAAACACTAAGATATTTTGAAGCTGAAGGTGAAATACCTCCAATTCTGTATACTTATCAGGTGTAATTTTTCCTTTCTGTATACAATTACAATAATCATTGTCAGAATGGCAGGCATATATATTACTTGATTTACCTAAAACCATTAAATTAAGTACCCTGAGTATATTTTTTTCAGCAAATTGTATATGATGATTCATCAAAATCAGCATGGATATTAGAATATATATTCTGTGTGTATGTTTTTTGAGGATCCTCACTATAGAATTTCTTTTCAAAAAGTAACATGAAAAAATAAAATAACCATTGTAAACTTCTTGGTGCTAATAGTACTAATTTCTTTTAAATCCCTACCCATAAATACACTCACATGGATGTTTATGCTTGTGTACATTTCTGTAATGCAAAGGCATAAATAATTTGTGCATTTTTTGGCCAATATCCTGCTTTTTCTTATTAAATAATGCTGCTATTTTATATAATAAAGTTATCCTACAGATATCCCGCCAAAGAACATTACATATGTACAAGATTAATCATAGTGGTATCATTTGTATTAGGAGAAAGGTAGCTAATTTTTCTGAGTTTAAATATAGGAAGTAAAGTTAAAAAAGGTAAGTTTAGCAGCCACTTAATAAGCTCTTATGCTGGCTTATCATTCTTCCTTTGGTTTAATTCAATATTATCTTTCTCTTCATTTGTTTATTTGGTCAGTTTGATAAGTCACACAATATTTATTGTCCACTCTGCCAGGAATCTATGCTAGGCCTTGCACTATTATATGATCTGTTCCTTCAAGCGGCTTATAGCCTTGCTACCTAGTTGGTTAAATCCCTTTTATTCTTCAGGTTCACTTAGATATTCCTTTGAATAGGAAAGTAGTGAAGACTGGATTAAGTGCCCACTTTTCTGTTCCCATGGCAGCCTGTATATCCCCCCATTGCACGCACTTTTTTAAGCCTTATCACTCAGAATTAACATTTCTAGCTTGTTTCTCTGTGCCCCCTTGTTTCTCACAGTCAGTAAACTGCATGAGAGCAGAGAGTGTACTGTATATTCTTGGCCAGTGTTGTTTTCTCAGCATTTTGCACAGTGGCAAACACAGTAGATGCTCAATAAATTTGTTAACTGAATCAGTGATCGTCTTGCCTGAATTTTGCTTTGACCTCTCCACTGTCCCCATTTATATTCTTTGCTTCGTTTTTTTGTGCCTGTGTTTAATTATTTCTTCTGTGTGTGTATCAGTGCTGCCTGACTCTAACTGGGTGAGACATTGTCTATTTAATCAATCTTTTCCATGTCCAGAGCAGAACAGTTCATGTGATCAAGTCTTTTAAACTCAGAACAACTTGTTCTGAAATTAAATTGTTTTAAACTCAAGGGCAGTTTTCTATTCTCTCACACCTGATTCTCTACATAAAAAGATATTCGATAAATATTAAGCAATATCAAATGTGATTTCAGAGAAAATATTGACTAAAGATAGCTGTGAAATGGCTAACATAACTGATAGCTTTAGAGAGGCATTATGCACAGGGTTTGAATTTTGGCAGGTTTGCCACCAGCCACATCTGGATTTCAATGTTGGCTCTGCCACTGGTTTTGTGATCTTGAGCCTCAGTTTTTTCATCTTTAAAATAAGATTATTAAAATTTGTTTCATTAAGTTCTTATGAAGGATAAATAGGATAAAATTTCATGAATACCGGGCACATAATACAGTGGTCTAATTGTTGTTTTACTATTTTCTTTCTGGACAATTTATAGTCTTTATTTAAAGATAAAATGGGAGATTCTTTATACTTCTTTACATTATGCCTACATATTTATTGGCTTATTCTACAAAAAAAAAAAAAAAAAAAAGAGAGAGAGAGATTTTTAAATAAACGTACAAGCCTAGGGGTTTAATAATTCTGGGCACATAGGAGTGCATGCAGTAAACAAAATCATTTTATGTTGCAGCTTTCAGAGATGGAGAAATCTGGAGACTGGACCAGAGTGTTAGGAGGGTACAACTGCTTTTAATCAGCTGGCCAATAAGAAGTTCCAATTCCAAAATGAGTTGTAGAAAGAACTATTTATGTCAAGAATTGAGTTGGCCACTTTAAACTGAATCTCAGGATGTGTCTTTTTATTTTGAAGGAAATGATTGCTCAAGTGATATGCTTTTCAAAGCACATTATTAAAGTGGAAAACAAAATTTATAAAATACATAATTTTTTAAAGCAATATTGAAATCATTTTATTTGGTGTGGAGACTAGAGTTGGAAATGAGAACCCTTGACATCAGCTTCTTCAACTCTAGAGTAGATTAAGTTCTGCTGTTTTATTCCCCGTGTGATAACTGTGAATTGTGAAATCATTAAATATTTGAAGCTGGATTAACTTCTTGAAGTAAAATTTGAAAATTAAGAAAAGGGAGATCACATGCACATATATATTTGAGATTTGGGAAATGCCAAATTTATTTCCCTGTATCACAAACAAAGCTAGACAATTGTAGGTCTTTGCTGGAGCAAAGCTGGCCTACAAAGGTTACTGCAACAGACAGCAAATGTGAATGTTTTTCTGGAGGCAGGGAGACCCAGAAGTAGAGCTCAGAAGGTGAAAGCCAAGTTTTCCTGGTTCCTTCTACTAAAAACCGTTTCAGAGACATCACTTTTTTCACCCTACGATGAATAAGGAGGCGAACAGACCCTGGAAATATTCTTTCCAAACATTTCCCTCTGGGAAAACAAGGAGCATGCGTGTGTGTGTGTGTGTGTGTGTGTGTGTGTGTACGTACATATATGTATTTTCTCCTTAATTTTTATATAAATATGGATGTTTAACGTATACACACTGTCACACACACTGCTTATGGGAAAGAAAGAGAGGAGAGAGAAAATAAACAGAAAATAGAAGAAAGATCTTCAATTGCTTCAAGTTTCAAAGTGACAAGTTAAAGTAGTCATAAAAGTCCAGGAATATTAGCTAATTTACTGAAAATAAATTGCCATCATTATTTCTATTTATCTTTGATTTTTTTATTGTTACAATTAACATTACTGTTAATTATAACAGTCATGAAGAATTTAAATATTAATCATGGCATCAGTTTTTAGAATGTTAGACAAGTATGTGTATCCCTTAAGAAGTGCATTTTGTCTTTTCATTATAGTTTAAGATCCAATTTTATGAAGCATTTTTCATTTCTGGTTCATTTTCCATGTTTTTTTTCCAGAAAGAATTGGGTTGGAATTATGTTATAGATTCCTGTATTTATATGTTTGAGTGTGCTTAAAGAATCTAGAGAGATAAAGTCTTCGGTAAATCAATATTCGTTTATTTATAGGTTAAAAGTTCCATCTGTACTATCCATCATCTAAATATTTTAAAACATACCAATAACTTTAGTGTTGTATATAGCTCATGAGTAATGTATAAATCAAGACATTCAGGGCATCTTTATATAAGGACTTTAAAAAATTTAAAATAGTACCTGTATTTTCTTCTGAATTTTTTAAGGGAAGTAGCCTGCAATAATTAAAAATAGTTTACATGTAAGTTTATTATTTATTTTATTATTAATTTTCTTACATACTCCTTTTTCTTGTTTGGATTCTCTCCTAAAGAATACAGGATGTCAATATAAATTGAAGGTGTGACCATGATTTTCTAGACAAAGTAGCTGTGCTTTGAATTTAATAAGACTACAGAATAATGGTAGAAACATTATTTATGCTTGTTCAGAAAAATGAAATATAAAAAAATGCTATTAAATATCGCTGGCTCACATTTTCACTTTTAATTACCTTTTAAATTCTAGTTGAATCAATTTGCTCTTTTTTGTATTATAAATAGGGCATTTTTATAAAACAGGTTTTTAAATAAGTACTAATAGATTTTATAATTCTATTCGTGTTCGTTTTAGTCATTTTTAAGAAATTTGTTAGTTTGTGCTTATCTTTCTATACACATTACTGGTATTTAATGAAAGATTCCAATAACTAAACTGGAATATAACTTTCTTAAAGAATTTATATATTCTTGTTATAATATTATGTTTATTCTTATTACTAATAACTTGCTATTACATGGAACGATTTAAATATACTGTAGTAGTAATAACTTTGTCTTTATTAACTGAACCTTAGAAGAGATAAATGGCTTTTCTAAAAACAGCTCTTTGATCTGTTTAAATTTTAGCTAAGTAAATAAGTGATCAGAGTATCCTTATTGTCCCTGATACTGTGCGTGTGCGTGTGTGTGGTGGGAGTTGTTTGTATTCCTTTTCTTTTCTCTTTTAGTGTTCTAGGTTATTGCATGATGTCCACAGCAAGCAGGAAAAGGGCTCGCCGCTGTGTTCCCATGCTTGCTCCAACCGGCCCTGCAGTTTCTGCTCCGAGGGCAGAGGAGGAGGCCTCTCTGGTCTCCATGACAACCATGTGTCCTTCGGGAAGCTACTCCCAGCTAAAGACCTTCTGAGAGATGGGGGAGGGGCCCTTTCTGAGGGAAATCTCACCGCATTTCTCCTCTTTCCAGCGAAATTTGCTTAATTGTGTCTCTCTTTTATTGTGTTTCTACAGAATGCTGTTACCCAAAAGTCACGCACCAAAACTTGATTTCATAAACTAAAAGGCCATATCACAAGGATTTTTTCTAACATCTGTCAGTTTCTCATACCCCCACCCCTCTTTTGTGTTAACTTTATCTCTAGTTCTCCAATTACCTGAAATTATTTTAATATTACTGATCACTGGAAAGCCAAACACCGTCTTAGCCTGGGAATATTGTTGCTATACATTATGAATATTTGAAAAAAAAAATTTCCTTTCCTTTGCTTTTTATTTAAACAGGCTTTCTAGTGTAATTAAAATTGTAACCGCCTGCACGCACAAAAGAATTTATCATTAGACACGAGATGTGTGCCATATGTTATACAAACCTAAACTTACCAAATAATGCATCAGAGGGTGAGCATTTGCCTCCCATTTGTCACAAATTCTCAGCAATATTTTACATATATATTTTTTCCTTTAAATAAGGTCTGTTATAAAATAAGTACGTATTTTATCTTGTGGCTATACCTTGTAATGGTAGTGGGCTGGTACAGTAATCTCTTTGTTCTCTACTTTCTCTCAAGGCAGTCTCTTCCAGACTTGGGCTTTAACTAGTATCCTGAATCACATGAGTTACAACTCGTGTCAAGATTATTTTGGATCCTGTACCCTTAACCTGGGGTGGAAGCTTATACGGAATGAATTTAGACAAGCTGGAACTACATTTCCCAGAATTCCCTTTGCGGTGTGCCTTTGGTTTAGCATGGCCTCTGGGCCGAACGGAGGCAGCCGCCATGTTACTTTAGGCTTTGAGTATCCCGCATGACCCCAAACACTGTGATAAATTAGGCCTGTTGCTGTTCATCTTAAGCAAGCACCAGCGCAGCGCTGGGGCCTCAAACTTCTCCAGCTCCGTCATTCGTCTTTTCCACCTTCTCTGGGTCCTGGACTAGGCCGCTGTGCAGTTACGCGTTGCGGAGTCCTGCTTCTTTGGCAAGTCGTCCACCCTCTTGATCTCTTTTGGCTTCTCTTGAGACCTGGGCCAGGTGCGTGTGCGGACAAAACTTGGCTAAATTAAATGAGAAATAGAAAAATCCACAATTACATAAAAGATTTTAACGTACTCTTCTCAGCGATTAATAGAATAAGCAGACACTCAGTAAATACAGATGATTAAACATTGACTATGTAAATTGCGGTACCTTACAAGTGCAGAGTAGACATTGTTTTCAAATACATACCGAACATTTACTGAAGACTATATGTCATCTATAAAGTCCCTAAAAGATTTTTATTTATTTTAAAAATTTTATTGTGTTAAGAACACAACATGAGATTTACCCTCATCAAATTTTTAAGTGCATAATACATTATTATTGCCTATAGGTATATTGTTGCACAGCAGATCTCTAGTATTGCGGGATTCTCGAACAGAGAGACAGGACACTGAGGCTATAAGCAGCAAGCAGCATTTGTTGATGTAGGCACGGGCTCAGCAGATTCTTATCCAAAGACTGAGCCCGGATTGAAACATAATGGGCACTTTTATAGTCTTGTCTTTCCTACAGAGCTACAGATGTAAGGAAGAACATTGGTTGGCAAGCTATGAGAAAACTGATGTCTGTCGGAGAGTCCCTGGAAGGGGGGAGTCAGTCAGGAATGAGCTTGTTAGAGTGGGAAATGGCCAGGCAGGGTCAGGCTGCCACACCAGAGCTTATTTATCTTGCTTAACGGAAACTTTATACCTATTGCTTAATTACCCCTCTCCCCCATTTCTCCCTCCTCCAGCCCCTGGCAACCATCATTCCAATCTTTAAATCTATGAATTCGAGTATTTTAGATATCTGGTATAAGTGGAATGGTGCAATATTTGTCTTCTTGCCATTGGCTTATTCCACTTAGCATAATGTCCTCAAGTTTTGTTGATGTTTCAAATTCCAGAACTTCTTTCCCAAATAGTATTCCTTTGTATGTAAATGCACATTTTCTTTATCCATTCATCATAGGTGGGTTTTTAGGTTGTTTCCACATCTTGACTCTTTTGAATAGTGCTGCAATGAAAGTGAGGGCGATAATATCTCTTTAAGAGACTGATTTCAATTCTTTTGAATAAATAACCAGAGTGGGATTGAGGAATTTTACGGTGGTTCTAGTTTTAATTTTTTGAGGAACCTTTATACTGTTTTCCAAAGCAGCTACACCATTTTGCATTCCCTCCAACAATACGCAAGAATTCCAATTTCTCCACATACTAGCCAACACTAATTTTCTTGGGTGTGCAGATTAATGTTTTCCATCAAATTTGGGAAGTTTTCAGCCATTTTTTTTCTTTAAATATTCTTTCTTTTTCTTTCTCTCCTTTTGGCACTGGAATTACACATATGTTGGTGTGTTTAATGGTGTCTCACATTTTTTTCTGAGGCTGTTTATTTTTATCTTTGTTCTTCAGATGATGTAATCTTTATCATTCTATCCTCAATTTTGCTGACTTTTTGTTCTGCCAATTCGAATTCACTGTCGAACCCCTCTAATGAATTTTACACTGTAGTTACTGTGTTTTTCAACTCTAGAATTTCTGATTCTGCCTACCCTCCAAGATTATTGTTGTTATTGTTTGCTGCTTTTTTTTTTAGAAAAAATTTTATTTGTTTAGTCATCTGGCTGAAGTAATTCTGTAAAGTCCCTTTCCTCTACTGTGTGCAGATTCTGATTTCTCTGCTCAGATTGTTTTCTTTATTTTTCTCTCTAAGCCTGGGTACCTTGGTGTTGCCCTAGGGTCAGTATTATCCACTTATTGGTCAAAGGTGCTCAAGCCCATTTATCCAAATAAGTTTTTACTCTTTGTCATTGGATGTGTGTGTGTGGCTTGGGGGCAGCTATCACAGTTTAAGGAATTTGGGTTTTGGACCCTGTGTTCAGGCAGGGACTAGTAGCTTTGATTTCTCTCTGTTCCCCAGGGAGTACAACCTTAGACATGCATGTAATTTTTCAGACTCCTAGAAATGAATCTGAATTTATTTTTAATCTTGGCCTCCTAAGAGTTCCCCCTGGGTTAGAGTGGTTTGTCGTTCAGTCAGTGTTTGGTCAGAGGTTGCGTTTAAGCCTCTTATGCAATTGAGCCTTATGCTGTCATATGTGATGGATTTATGTCCATTTGGGGAGTCCTTTCATGCCTGCCTCATGTCTTGTTCTGATTTCGCCTAGGCGAATGAGGCCTAGTGAATGTACAGCCTTCTTGACCCACAGATTGGCTGTGACCATAAGAGAGCTCTTTTCAGATTTCTCTTTCCTTGATTCACTATTAAACTTCTGTCTACTCTGTTGTTTTGCATGTGTTATAGAGCTGATAGCCTCTTCTTAATGTCCATTAAGATCTCTGCTGTTTTTGACAACACTCTTAGACATGGAGTTCTATATTTTCTGTTCCAAATGCAGTCAGTACCTTCAGGAACTGCTCTAAAGCTTTTTGTCCTTACCCGCAGTTAGATCTAAGACTCCAAGTGTATTCCGAGAAGGTAGATTTCTAATTTAATTGCATACAAATCATAGAATATGATGTAGTCTGTATGATATTAATTATTTGAAAGTTTTCAACACTTGCTTTTTGGTCTATCATTTAATGTGTTTTAATAAAGGTGATGTACATTTCAAAAATTATGACATTTTCAAATATTGTTGCAGAGTTCTTTATGTGTCTAATAGACAAAGCTTTTAATTATAATCAAAGATTACATGTCCTTTTAGGTTTTTCTGTCCACTCATTACATTCTGACTATTGTTAATTCCCATTAGGTTATTTTTTATTTATCTTATTTTTCCTATTTTACCTTCCCTTCTTATGCTTTTGAGTGTATTAAATATCAAGTTATATTTCATTTTCCTTCTATACCAGTTTTAACATTTTCACTCAATTTGTTTTTCCATGTTTATCTTTGAAATTTTAATAAGCATTTTAAGTAAAGTTTAAAGTTAATACCTTTATCATCCTATTCGTTGTTTTTTAAAATTTTGTTTTAATTTTAATTATTATATTCTTTATTTCTAGAAATGGCATAATATTCTTCAAATATGTCACATAGTTTATCTCTCACTATTTATATTTTCTTCTTATTTTTTAATACTACTAAACATACTTATATCTTATATCTGAATACTTAATGGATATGTTCTCCTCCTCTCACTCTGCAGCTTTGTTTTCTCATTGTTTACTTTGTTATTTCCCTTATTATGAGTTTATGTTTCTTAGACTTTATTTATGGATTTGTGGGATATCTTTGCGGTCTGGGCTGAGGTGTGGTCTTTCAGAAAGGATTTCAGTTAGTTTCTACTGGGAGCCTGGAACCACTAGCAACTTCCATCTCCTTTAAATTGCAATTTGGCTTGCAGTGTTTGTACTAGGTAGGTAGTATAAATTTGGGCCATAAAACCAGGTGAATTCCGGGCCTATGGGTATGAATCTCAAGAGAGATTTTTTTCATAAACCCAGAGCTAAGGCAGGACACAGAAGTTGCTTGCTAAGTTGCCTTTCTATCTACCAATTCAAGATTGATTTTTAAAAATGTTTTCTTCAAGTATGTAGCTTTTTGTGGGTCTTGAATTTATTCAGGATCTCTAACCGTCATTGGATCCAAATATTTGTCTTCTGTTCCCTATATGCAGTCAATTAAAATCAAGCTATAGGTCACTGGGATCCACAGAAGCCTAAAGAGCAATCTCTGAGTTCAGTGCTTGCTTATCTTTCTCTATAAGCCCTAGGGAATTTCCCTTGTTTTCTTATAAGCCCAACTGTACATTAAAATGGCCTCTTAACAATATTTTATTGTTTTTAGATATTTTTTGATAGGAAGGTTTTAGGATAGTTTTCTCATTACGTAATGGAAATATATATTTATTTAAAAAACCCAAAAGTTATCACACTACCAGTGTACTCATGAATTATCAAAAGTGAAGAATATCTACATGATTAAGGTTCTGAAATAAAACTTACATTTTTATCCATGCAACATATTTATAATCAAGGACAACTAAATAAAACTATTCTTCTACTGACAGAATTAATGAAGTTTTTTGTTTGTTTGTTTCAGTAGCTTCTGCTAGGAAATAGACATTACTCATAAACCACAGTTACAAGGTATACAGTATTTCCAAGATATTTGTATATTGTTAACTAATTATATAGGTAGATTATCTAAATTTAGATGCTAATAAATTTGAGTGTCATCTCAGTAAGTCTGAAAAAAATTACTGATATTTTTTGTGGCATTTAAATGTTTTTGTGTGTTCCTACAAGAACCAATTCTATTAGCAATATATCTGAAGACCAATAGTCACTGATGCTCTGCCAGTCATTGCTGATAAAGGAAAAAAGGGTAAAAAAAATTAACGAGATATATCCCATTCCTTGGATGTACTATACTCTGTTAGAACAGATAAATGCAAAGGAGGTAATACAGCACAATATAATACATACTGTCATAGATGCACATTAGGAATCTTGAAGAAAAATGATATACTCCGCTTGGGAAAATCTGTGGAATCTTCCTAAAAGATGATGATATTTGAGCCAGTTCTTGAAAGATGAGCAGTGATTTATCAGGGGGAAAAAAGAGGGAAGGACATTCAGTCAAAAGAGAGTAGCACATGCCAACGCAGGAGAGCTATTAATACATTGTGTAATTGAGGATTATGTGATTCCATGGGAGAGGGGGCATGACTTGTGGAGTGGTGGCCAATGATAGATGATAGTAGTGGGATGTGTGAGAGGCAGATTATCTAACATTTTTTTTTTTTAACTGTATAATAAGAAGGGGAGATTGATTCTCTCAGCAGTGGGGTGCTGTCAGGTTTAGAAGGTTTTAGGTATGTACTTCAGTATGTCAACTGGCAGAGTTGCAGAGTACAGAAAGAGATTCTGGAGAGAAGAGGCGGGGAGAAATACTGCCACCAAAAGGACCTTTAGGAGTAACAGCAAATGTTTGAATGCATCAAATTATTAATTCTTTTCTTTGTGAAAAAGATAAAACATTTTAGATATGATTATAAGAAAAGGATGTGCATCTTTTATTTTTTGATAAAAACAATATATTCTAGGGAATACAAAACTTAAGCCCAACTTCTTCAAATTTTGTGGCAAATGTTAATTAATAACCAAGACAATTGGTTAGAGACAATTTTACAAACGACTAATGACTTCTTTGTTTTAATGTCTTCTGTTATATATCAGGCATTGTTTTTTAGAAATCTGTAAGATCACAAAGAAGAAACAGTCATTCTTTCATTATTGAAAGCATCCTTTAACTTCGTAGTATAAAATCTTTGGGAATAAGACTTTTAATGGGGCTAAAGTCAAGGCCAAATGTTGTGTTTCTGTCTATTTAAAGTTATCTCAGTAATGTTTTAAAAAGTATATTGACTCTTCTGGCTATTTTGGAAGATGATTATTTAGATATAATGCATATCAATTGATTGCTTGGATAGTGATTACATAATAGGATAATAAAAAGGCTAAGGATTTTTGCAAAGTAATACTTGACTTCTCTGTGGTGTTGGCAGATCTGAAAATCGACTTGAACAGAAAAAAGCCAATGAATTCCAATTAAGTCACCTTATAGCATTAATGTTGGAGAAATAGAAACGAATATTTAGATCCAATTCATCTTCAAAATATATGTGTTACAACTGGAGTAAAAATATTTGGTTTTGACCTGACATAAATCCAAGGGACCCTAAAAAAAAGTTAATATAAATACTTAATCACTGCATCATTAACACTTTACCTGTAAGTAGGAGTTTATAAAATGTATTTAAATAACAAAGTATATAATATTTATTAACTACCAAGAAATTTGGAAATGGTATCAATTACATTAAGAGGAGTTGAGATTAAAATGCTTACAGCCAAGGTAATTAATTGGAATTGATAATCATTGTAGATGGCTACTGTTATTGTACCTGCACATTGGAACAGGTGGGTTTGATCCTTTGCACATACAAGAGTTCATAAAAACTGCTTTTAATACCCTTTATTCTGTAGTCCTGCTTAGTCAATCATGCAGTAGGATATTATAAGAATCATGTGAACTTCTGTGTATACAAATGTCAGATCAAGTACAGGTTTCATTAATTATGTATGTTTTAAACTTCCAGAAATAAAAAAAAAGAGAAAAAAGAAAAAAAAAAACAGAGGCTAATAAATTAAATACAAAAAAATGAAATATTTATTCTTTCGGCTCGATAATGACGTAGCTCACCATTCTTTTTAGTAATAGCAATTCCCTGCATGCAATTCATCAATACACTACAAGTAAATAGTTTTGTAAAATGAATTAACATTAAATTTTTGGTTTGTGCAAAAAACAATAAATTTCTATCATGTTAGGTAATTGCACAGCTTTGCCACTTTGCTCATGGCTAGAAAGGACAGAGCCCATGTCATATCTCTAATAGCTTTAGTGCAGCAGGAATTAAAAAAATAAGACTAGTCTACATAAGCAAATACTACAAAAGTTGAGTAAAAAAAAAAAAACCTTCCATGAATAAAGGATTATATCGAGGCAACCATAGTTGGTAGAAAATGATCTAGATTTGAGTGTTTGATCAATGTATCTCTTATTGGCATGGTAGAAAATATAACAAAGAAATTCACAAAACCCATTGTCTAGCTTTTATTTTAGGAAATTATCCATTGAAAAGTCTTATGGATTCAAAAGTTTAGAGTTGTGATTAAAAATAAAAAGCAAAAGCAGAAAGTAAAATAAATTGCCGTGTCATCAACCTGAAAATAATTTTCTTATGTACAAAATGCAACAAATAAAATTGATTATATTTTTACATTATTTATATTTAAACAAGTTTTGGACGTATTTTTAGCAAAATATGAAGTATAGGTTTTGACAATAGGCTATATGCAGTGTATTTCCTTGAAATCTAGAGAGACACCATATGACACTCAAGTCAAATTAAAAATGCAAAAGTAAAAGTACTTTTAAATAACTGCAAGCTATTCTGCTTGACATACTAGACAGAGAGCTGGTTGAATTCACTCTACCACCAACATGTGACTCCTAACCAAGACTTATGAAGAATGGATCAAGTAAAACAGAGCAGCATAGGCAATAGTAACATGCATTAGTGATAGTGTTCAAACTATTCATGTTTAATGAATGGTACAGGATACATCCCTGTTGGAAGCTCGCAAAAGACGCATACACTGTGGTACATATTTGATTTAATAGAAGTTGTTTATCAGGCTGTATATATACTTATATATATATACATATATATATATATATTTGCCCAAACATGCACCACAGGATAAAATAACTATTTACATAACGAGGGTGTTTAATTGACATAAAATATCAGCTTTGCTAAGAGTAGAAGATGGCAAAGCAATACTGCAGCAGAAAGTGGAACAACTATTCTAAAGCAATACTTTAGATATACTTTTCTAGAACAGATTTATTAGATTACTTTTTTTTTTTTTTGGAAAGCATTTAACCAAAATTAAATATAGAACTCTGGAACTTGGAATAAAATTTGCACTTGCTGAAACAGAATACTTTGCATAAAAATAATCTTTTAAAAATTAGAGGAGACTTTACAGGCACATAACTGTTCAGATATAAACAAACATAACAGACTAAAACACTTTCAAAATTAAAGTCATCTAGAAAATGGAAGTACCTGAAATTGTCGACATTAGAATTTTGTTTCTGGTTTTGAGCAAGAATTTTACCTCTTGGATAAAACGTTTTTGTTTGATTATTTGAGAAACTTTTGGAATAGGAACGCAGGATTCTTATAAACTTTTTTTCTCAACTTAAACCTCATTTACAAAAATAGTGGCATAGTATTATGAATAAACTATGAAATAAAGACCAGGGAAATCCACTAGAACAAATTTTGTAAAAATATGGCAGATACAGAAGTTAAAAATAGAGTGGGTGCAAGTACTGTACTAAGGGTGTTTGGTGTAGTTACATTGATCACTTTGCACAGCTATCCCTACAGTCTAGGTAGTCATTGAGTTTCTCCTCAGCAGTGTCAGCTGGTAATGAAAACAGCAACCTTTGTCAGTGTTGATACCCTGACTCACAGAGTTGTAGAGACAGAGAGGTCACTGTCTTGTTATAGGCACTGACCATGAGTATTTGTTTAAACAGTCAGTTTGGCATAGACCTTCTCTGGGAGTCAGTTGACACACAGACTTTACCTTCGTAGGCTGTAAACAATTGATCACAAAGATAATTCTTTGTTTCTTTTTACTTTTGATTTTCCCTGACCTCTTTCCCTTTGCTTTCTTTTTCTGGTTTGTCTTTCTCAAACTTTTCTTTGTCTGGCTTTGTTACACTATCATAGGAAGGAGGTGATGTGGTAGAGGAACTTCCATCTGTTTTTTCTGGGGTGGAGTTCCCATTTAATTTGTCAATAATCATGTCTTCTTTTATAGGTAAGTCAACCCTCCCTTTGATTGCCTCTTTACTGTATTTACTTGACACATTTTTTAACCTTTGCCTTAAAAGATAACATCTGAAATTACGCTGAATGATAGCAGCAGACACCTCCTCTTGTTTGCGTTTCAAAGTGGTTGTGATGGGCTCATAGGAGACTTTGGAGGGGTTCGATGCCATGAACCGGTCTTCCATCTGTATTCGAAGGGCATCCATCTCTCCACTCTCACCCAAAACACGCTTTGTAAAGGCAAATAAAATGTCAAGGCAGTGGATCCGGTCTCCACTGACCATGGGTAGATCCATGGCAATGAGCTGGACTTTGTTTGGTTTTGCTATGAGAAGAGGAGGGTCCAGGGCAGCTGCAAAATCAGAGAGCTTGGAGAACTCTATAAACTGAGTGGCATCGGGATCAAACTTCTCCCAAACCTCGTAGAACATCTCAAAGTCATCCTCACTCAGGGGCTCTGCACTTTCTTCAGTAGCAACACTGAAGTTCTCCAGGATGACAGCGATGTACATGTTCACCACAACCAGAAATGATATGATGATGTAACTGACAAAAAAGAAAATCCCAACAGATGGGTTCCCACAGTCTCCTTTAACTGAGCTTCCAGGGTGAATTGTGTCAGGGTCACAGTCGGGTGGTGCACTGTTGAGAATAGGTGCTAGCAATCCATCCCAGCCAGCAGAGGTGGTTATCTGGAACAGGCAGATCATGCTGTTTCCAAAAGTTTCAAAGTTGAACATGTCATCAATTCCAGCTTCCTTTTTAACATAGGCAAAGTTGGACATTCCAAAGATGGCGTAGATGAACATGACCAGGAAGAGCAGGAGGCCGATGTTAAACAAAGCGGGAAGGGACATCATCAGGGCAAAGAGCAGTGTGCGGATCCCTTTTGCCCCTTTGATCAGACGTAGGATTCGGCCGATCCTGGCAAGACGGATCACACGGAACAAGGTAGGGGACACAAAGTATTTTTCTATCAGCTCAGCCAGAAACATGCCTTCGGAAAAATACAGAAAACAGATAAGCAGTGAATATCTTAGGCTTACATGAATGCTTTACCTTTGCAAGATCTATGAAAACAACAAATTTGTTATGAGTGTAAACCTTTGCTAAATATTTGGATCTACTCCCTAATTTAGCAATTAAAGGTTATAGAGTTTTATATAGTTATTCTATAATGTCATAAGCCAATACGAATTTTTGCAAAATTCAATAAATCTCAGGGTATGGCAATTTAAGATTATACATACCCAGCTATGAATAGTTATCCTCACATATGAAATGTGCTAATTACAAACAAAGATTATTTCTGATCTCTCTGTATATATTATTTTCTATTTTTGAATACCAACATTCTTCGGTTAGAGGAAAATGAACAAGAATGTTAAACTTTAGATCTACACACATTATAATTCTCATATCTGATTTCCATGTTACATAGCTGTCAGGCCTTGGGAGACTTTTCTACAACTGCACCTCTCTGTAATTAAAGCATTCTTACCTACGATGGAGAGAATTACCACCACAAAATCAAAGATGTTCCAGCCTATGGTGAAGTAGTAGTATCTGAGGGAGATAAGCTTTAGCACAAACTCTCCAGTGAACAGGACAATGAACACAAGGTTGATCCGGGACAAAACTAGAGTCATATATTTGCTCTGGTCATCAGTTTCAACCATCATGGTGACCATGTTCAGGCAGATGAGGATCATAATGCTGATATCAAAGACTTGTCTGGTTACAAAATCAAAGACCATTCCTTGGAATTTGTTCTAGAAAAAGAGAAGAGAGAGAAGGTTCATATGCATATTTCATAAATATTAATCTAGTAAAATTGCAGACTGAATTCTTTCATATATGGCCATGAGATGTGTACCCTTTTCACATTATCCCCAAACAGCCTGTGTGTTCCATTTCTCTTCATGTTTAAAAAAGAGAAAGAAATGAAAGAAGTCATATGACAAGAACAAAACATAATTGGTTTATTAGATTCCATGGGAAGATGAACCTGAATAAGGCATAAAGTGGTGGCTAATAAAATGTGTGGGCTTTGCATGATTTTAATTACTATGATAATTTTTACAAAAAGTAATGACAGCTAATAATATTTACAAAGTAGGTTAATATAAACAGACTTTTAGATGGATGACTACCCAGATTGATTTATCAATATTTTCGGACTCTGATTGATAATATCTTTTTTTCCATCTCTCCCTCCCTCAAAATATGTCAGTCATTTTCTATTTAATTCTACCTCTTCTAACAATAATATTTAAATAACCTTCAGTAAAGTAGGTTTATGTGCTTTTGTATATCCTGTACCTCCTCCTCCTTCCCCCTACCCAGCTCCAACTATTTTCAAAAATATGGTAAAGTGAAGTCATTTATAGGATTCATGAGAATTTGACAAGTCCCAGTTCTAGCAATTATTGTCTTTGTGACTTCGGACCTCAGTTTCCTTATTCCTTACTCATCCAACAGGATAGAGGAGTTTGAGTACAGCTCTGTAGGTATAATATATCGTTATTATGCCTTCCTATTATGAAACTCTACAGAGTATGCATTCTGAATAAGTCTTAATTTTTTTTGTATATTTGGTGAAACAAACTACTTTGATGACACCCTTTTCCTTTCTAAAAAGTTTATTTTCTAGTCATAAGAATAAAGAGAACAAATAGCATAGAGGGACGCCATGGGTGTGGGATGGGAAATCTGGAAAACTCCATCTACTTAAAAGGACAAGAGGGTGCCATATAACAAGATCGGAGAAGCAGGAATGAGGGGCATTGTTGGCAGCAGTAGGTGGCAGCAAAAACATGAAGCCTGCTTTAGAAGCGGATATCAGGAACCCTGAGTTGGAGGCTTTCAACTGACAAACTGTAAAGAACATTGCCCCTTTTCAAAGAACTTAGTAATTCTCATTTGAGTGTAGCAGTTGTGAATTGTGTTATACAATATGAACTTTACAGTTAGGGCATTTTATGTGTTGGTGTTATCACCCAATGTGTTCTGATCCAGAGCATTGCTAAGTTTTATCATATGGAAATAAGGCTTTGGAATGTTAAAAAAGAATTATTCTTACTGCTGGCCGAGGTATGGGTTTCTGAGGTTTCTTAGATCCAAGTTTCTTCATTGCATTGTAATATTTTTTCTGTTCCTCTGTCATAAAGATGTCTTGACCTCCAAAGTAAAGACATAGTATAAAACTGGTTACAATCCCAGCATGTGGTATAATAGCACTTTTACAAAATATTTCTGAGTCTTTCCTTTAATCCTCTCTCAGTTTTTAAATGAATATTATCTGGCTTCATAAAGATTTATTCTGCTTTTCCCATTTATGTGAAACTCTGAATACTTTTTAATATTATGTAAAACCCATAATCACATAAAACTATGATTAGTACAGAATCTAATTTCATTGTATTATATTTAGAAGGAAGATCAGAGGTTTTGAGTATATTTTTATGAAAGAAAAAAATGTTTTCTTAGTCTCTTTCACTGTTGACAATTTTACTTCTTTATTCAACAATTTTCGAGAACTTCCTGTGTGCTAGACGATGTATCTAGTATCAGAATTGCATAGATATTTGACACAATGTCTACATGGAAAAAAAAAAAGCACTACAGACACTGCAGAGATAATCATAAATTCCAAGACTCAGTAACGGTCTCTATGTAGGAGACTACTCTTCAGCTATACCTTAAAGAATGATTAAGGGTTTGCTAAGCAAAGCATTCTAAGGAGAGAAAATATCCTATGTAAAGTCACGGACTTACAAAAACATGGCTTATTCAAGAAAGGACAGAACATCTAAGTAGCTGTGTGTGTAGCAAGTAATACTGTTGGTGGCTAGGTGGTGACTGAAGAAAGTAAATGTAGCAAATGTGGTGTGGGAGAAAATGAATCTTGAAAACTAGGTGGAGATAATTCTTGAAAGGCTCTGTAAACAAGGATAAAGCATTGGAGGCCCACTGGATGTTTTGAAGCAGTGGTCACATATTCGAGTTACTATAGCAGACCTGGAAAGGAGCCACTGACAAGAAAGGCTGGAATCATCTGCAGCTGAATCGACCATATAGTGAACGGAAAGAGTACCAAAATGACCTAAGTATGTCATGACTAAGAGTATCTGGTTATTTGGATATATAACATACAACCTCAGAATAGAGAAAGCCGAGAGCTGAGGATACTTATCTTCTTTTTCTGTTGGTTGAAGTTATCTATGATGACACCAATGAATAGATTCAGAGTGAAGAATGACCCAAAGATGATAAAGATGACAAAGTATAAATACATATACAGATTTTCTTCATATACAGGCTGAAGTTTAACCTAAGTAATATTGAAAATATTAAATATTTAAAAATACAATAAATACTTAAACTAAGTTAATTTGGTAAATGTTGTTACTTAATATAGACCTATTTTTGCCTTGCCCTGAGAGCATGTTCTGCAAAACAGTTCAATTCCAAATTAGTATGATGTAGTACAATGAAAGTTTGTAATTTTTATGATTGTTCTTGCATCTGTTCTCCCATTGTGGCTTACCTGTACATATTCTTTAGAGTAAATAGCAGTGGTGTAAATAAGACAAACATTTTGAGCCTATTATTAGTCTTATTATAATTTTTTTTTTGGTAATATTTTCAATTTGGGTTTGGGAATGCTGCCTCTTGGAGATATGGCTTTAATAAAATAACAGATATGTTCTGAGGAATTATTTTTATTCCTATTTTTAAATTTTAGTTCCCTGAAAGTTGCTTGCTTTATCATGATATTTTTGGGAGCTGCTTTACAAACTTTGGTTTATCATACTCTCCAGGGATGGGGAAAGACAAATTACTTCCCCACTGAGCAACTTTCCTAATCTTAAGAGTCTAATTTATTGGACCAATCTTATGACTTCTGATTCATGCAGTTAGATATATATATATTATATGGTAGACATATTAACTAAAAAATTATCTATATTGAAATGTACATACAATTGTGAATATTCTGATTATATCTAATATACAATTCTTGGCCTTTTAGTTAAATTATTACAAATATTCACTATGGAAAATCTAGTAACTATAAATAGATTTGAGTGATACTTACATCTCGTGAATCAACAGCGGCATACATAATGTCCATCCAGCCTTTAAATGTGGCCTGTAAATAACATATATTTGAATTCTGCATAGAAACCTAATCTAAGAATATGCATTTTACCATATGAGAATCTGACAATGTTGGTACAAATAACTTTTGTACAATATTATGAAATTTTCTATGAAAAGATTGAAATGAATTAAATGGATAATTAAAATTGAAATAGAACAAAATTTTATTTAGAGTCTGGAACTCATTTGTTTCTCTTGAAAGATTTTCTGTTTTTTTCCACACTAGAATTTAACTAGATTCGTAAAACTCTCATCTCAGTCTCAACTCCCTTTCATACCAGAAAGTAAGCTCTGTGATTCCAGTCTATGGCATATTTAAACACAACTCAGTCATTTTCATTAACTAATTATTGATTAGTAAATATACAGTCAAAATTATTAAACACATTTTGAAATCCACTCCATAAAATGTGCATTTCCACACATAGTAAAACTATGCTCTTTAGCTGTTGGTACAATTAATTAACTGGCTATTAATCCATACCTTTAATTCATTACTACAATATATAAATTGTTATTTTAATACATAAAGTTGCTCCTTTGGCAATGATTGCTACAGAAAACTAAAAATAGTAATAGCAGAACAGAGATCAATAATACAACAAGAAAAAACAACAGAAATATAAAATCATGTTAAAACATACTAAAAGCTGGACACGGGAAAACACATTATAAAATAACTACAAAACATCTTTACAGTAAGGTCAAGCTAATAGTATAGGAGTAATCATTAACTTTTTGCTGTCAGATATTAATCATTCAAACAAGGAACATCAGAGAAAAATGATCTTACTTGAACTATTTTAAAAACTGACACAGTAGCCACTTACCACTTGAAGCAATGCGAGATAGCCAGCACCAACATTATCAAAGTTTACTTTCACATTTTTCCACCGAGCTTGCTTGCCAAGAGCCTGACAGTCACTCAAATTGTTAACTTCACTAACTTCAAACATGTTACCCGTTGTTGTGTTAACACAGTGGTAGAACTTGCCAGCAAACAAATTCACACCCATGATGCTAAAGATCAGCCAAAAGATGAGACAAACCAACAGCACATTCATGATAGAGGGAATTGCTCCAACAAGAGCATTCACAACCACCTAGAAAAAGACACGAAGATAAAGCAGCTTACAAATCATTAAAATGGAAACCATTTCTTTCATTTATTTAATACTAAAATAGATGTGAAAAGAATTAAATAAAAATCTAGGTAGACAGGTTGTTTCTTCTGTTATATTCTAGGACATATTTGATAAGGGAAAACAAATGGTGACACAACAGAAGAACTAAAGGATTTAAGGAAAGCAAAATATGTCAAAGTGTGAAAAGAAATTACAAAACCTGATATAGATGGAGTCAAAAAATGTATGCTGGGGAAAAAAAAGAAAAACAAAGATGCATTAAATACCAACAGAAGAAATAATCATTCAGTAATACATTTTAATTTTCAAGAGTGTTAATGAATGATTGATGATTTGAAAATATGATCAAACAAATCCTTTATAAATAAACAAAGTATTAATAATGCATTAAATCTATATCCTCAGATCAAGTTAACTTTTCATGGCTATGAAGAATGAGATTAGGAATTTACAAGGTTCTTTTATCCCCTATTGGTAAATTCCAGTTTTAAAAAGTATTTTAAATTAAAAAATGAGATGGAATTTATTTCTGGACACGAAAGTACTGAATATATTCAATCCCCATTATTATTATTGTTCCAAATCTCTTAAATGTTCATTTCGGGGCACATGTTACCTCACCAGGCTGATCTATTTCATGAAGGAGAAATTCAGTCACCCTTCCTCTAATTAAATTCAGACAATATTAAATTGTACTTTTAAATCTTTAGGAGGTCAACAGCATCTTTTTCTTATCTAATTTAATTTGGCTTATATAGGATTATTTTGTTAAGCATTTATATTAAATGAAACTATTGTTTAATTTTAAAATATTATAAATATCATTTTAAAAATCAGCACCAAAGATTTTTAAGTTGATATCAAAACCTGAAATCCTTAATTGTAAAAATTTCATATGCTACTTGAATTTTATTTCTTTTAGAAATTAAGTCAAATATGTTATAATTAAGCCAGGTTTTTTTCTACTAAAATTTGTGTAAAATGACCTCCACAAGTTCACTTGTCATCAAATAAATGAGTGATACATTTTACCTATGTATAGCTGGAATGTTAATTCTGCCATATGATTGAATTAAAAATGGCAAATCGAATATTTTTCAGATTAGAGAAAATTTATAGTTTTTTAATTTTGTTTAATTACTATCTTTCCTTGAAAATGAATTCTTAATATAAAATCATAAAACCAGGTGAAGGCTTAAGTAATGTCAATAATGATAAAAGGTTTGTGTGAAAAGATCCTGAAATTGTGTAATAATTTTTATAAATTTTGTCTTGTCTTGTGATTATCAAGTAGCAAAGAAATAAAATTATAATGTAAAATCTAGTATTTCTTCGCTTATAGTGCTTCTGAAAATTCTGGAGAGAGTTTTTTTCTCACTGGTGAGTAAATCTCAAAGTCAAGGCCTAAGTGTTTTATTGCCCAAACAAACTACTTCCTAACATAAAAGCCCTGTGGCCTAGAAGAAATTCAATGTCCACGTACATTTGCAAACTGTATTAAACAAAGCTGGCCTTTATGCTAAATAGTATTTTGAGGGGTGTGGCAAGTGGGTGTGTATGTAAGTTTGTACTTTATGTTTAGATGCATAAAATATACACTAAGGAAGAGAGTTCAAGAGGAAAATATAAGTGCTATAGAAAAAGTGAACCTCATTCAGAACGTTCACTTAAAAGAGATCTATGAAACAAACAACAGGGCTGCCTGCAATACTTAATTATCTTAACCCCCTGCTTTTTTTTGCTTAGGATATATAAATTTTGTCAGAGTCTACTATTTAGTGTTTTCTTGTGCAACAACTATTTTTATTACTGATATTAATCGAAGAAGTGAAAGCACACAAAATCCATTTTACTTTTCATCTGTTACCAGTAAGTTTTGAGGAATAAAGCGACCTGTTGAGAAGGAAAAACCCCTCCTAGAAAGAATATCAGTAGTAAACAGTCATTTCAAAGTGTATAAGCAATGGGAAAGAAATAAATGACAGCACACAGTTTTGGGATATTGTGGAAACATCCTCGAACTGTCATCAGAAGACCTGGATTCTAGTCCTAGTTCTGCCACAATTTTTGAGTACCTCTTTCACTTTTAGGAGGCTAGGCTTAGTGATCTCTAAGATTCCTGCTCTGAAATTCTGTAATTCTGTTAAGTAACTTTCAAAGGGTATGGCATTCCTCTGTATCTATATTATTACCTACATCTAATTTTGACACGAATCATCAGAGAGGCTTTACTGTTCTTACCCTCATGCCTTCAAACCGGGATAAAGCTCTTAGAGGTCTTAAAGCTCGTAGTGTCCGGAGGGATTTGATGGCACCAAGTTCTGAGTAGCCGAGAGCATTGGCTACCAAGCTAACCAAAGAAACCTACAAAAAGAAAAATTATTAATCAGTCCACCAAGAAATAAACTTCTGACTAAAGGCATAGGATGTGGTGTCTGTCCTTTAGTGACACCAAATAAAACTTAAGACGTATTTTGGCAGCCTTCATTTTCCACACAGTGGGATCATTTTATATTGCCAGCCTCATCTTGTGCTATTGCTTTTCTTATCAGTGAAACTGAGTCCTTGATCATTTTTATAAACATTGTAAACATTGTTACTATGGAGCCCTTTTTAACCTGTGCATATAAACTACTGATGTTTCAGGACTTGGTTCAAAAGCTATATCCTCCATATATCTTTACTTAATAACATTGATTAGAAATCATGTTTCTTTCTTGATTTTGTGTAGTATCTTGGTTATGTGCATGAGAGGCACATAACCAGGTAACAGAGTCAAATTGGATAGATATCTTCTCTTTTCTTCTAGGTCACATAAACTTTTTATGGGCAGAGATGAAACAGTCTTCTCTTAACATACCTAATACTGTCTGGTTGAATATGCTTTTGTCAATATGTGTTGCACAAATAAACAAGGGGAACATTTAATCAGACCATGTTATAGTTTCGTAATATTGAAGAAATTTTTACCTAAACTATTGGACTTATGATTTAGAATATAGTACCTCTCATTCAGAGTGGTAGTACATCTTTTTGATATTTACACATTTGTTAAATTTTACCTATATATATGAAAAATTAAAGAAGACGTTTCTTTTTTGGTGGAAGAGATTATATTGGCTTTGATTTACTTTCAACATAACATTTATTGATAATTTACTATGTGCTAGGCTCTGTTCTAAGTGTTCTACCTGTATAAATCTCAAAAATTAAATATTGTTTTGACTTTTTACCGGTGAAGAAGTTGAATGGCTCCTCCCCGCCAACCCCCAAAGGAAGATGTCACGTATTAAGCGGTGGAACTGGGGCTTCAACCCAAGTGATCTGACTTCAGAACCATATCTTAACCTTTTGCATTTATTATCAAAAATTTGTTCCTCATCTGAACCATAAAATACAGAAATGACTTGAGTAATTATCTTTTCAATTCTTGCAATGATTGTACCTAACTAGTTCTTTCCTCGATGCATAGGAAAGAAGTTAATTCATTACGTCTATTGGCTGGCTTAAGGACATTAGCGCTTAATTTCTTGTGAAAAGGACTGTTGAAAATGGTCTAAAAGAATCCCCCCACCAATCTTTTGAGGTCAGATAAAAACAATGATCTGCCCAAGAACACATGGTATAAAACCAGAACCAAGGCTTTAAAGGCAAATGGAGCCACTGTCTCCTCATCGTTTAATTTAGGATAAATCTCACAAAATTGAACAGAAAAATAAATGACTTGAGGTTAAACTTGACTAGTGGCAGGATAATTTATTGAGCTATTCATTTCTGTCTAGTGTTTGCTGCTACAGAAGACTGGAAAGATGGAAAGGTTATTAGAGAACAGGCAGACTTCTATATTCTGGGCGTTTTTTCCTCAAGAGGCATTAATAGCTACTTTACATTTCTGGAGGTGCTTCTGAAGACTTCTCTCATCCTCCCAACCAAGTTCTTTATTTAAAAGTAAATGGCCGTAAATTTTTCAAGGCCCTAAAAGTAAAGAAGCTCATGCTTTAAAAGAGGAAAAGAAAAAGAGAAAAGAGATAATGGCCAGAACCAGAAGTACTGGAAAGATAGGAAATTGTAGTGGGTTCGAAGGCTGGGAGGCACCACTTGCATATAACGACCCCACATGGGCTGGCTCTGTGTGTTGCTAGAGAATCGGTATTCGTGACTTACCGCCCCCCGCCCCCTTTTTTTTTAATAGACCTCATGTCATTTTATGTAGCACAGAACTCATTTTATTAAGTTGACTATTGTGAAAAACAATATGCTTTAAAGGTAATTTTGAAATAAATAATTAAATATTGGCAATATACTTAAAATTTAAACAATGTCCTATATTAGTAGAGTGCTTTACGGCTTACAATGATCTTTTTCACTCATTATGTCTGTCTCAGAGTTGTCAAAAGACTAGTCCAAGAAAAGGTAGCAAGGAGCAAGCTCGTAACTGGAATTTAGGTCTTCAGTTTTCGAGTCCAGTGTTTTCACCTCAGCAACTTTGTTCCCAGCTTTTAATACACAGTGTTTTAATATTCATTTCTTTTTTGCCAAACACAAAAGGCACTCCTGCTAATATGTATAAACTGTAACAGAACTCTTTACCAAAAACTGAATTTTTAATACAAATTTACATGACTCTAAGTACCTCACTATACAGCAAATACTATACAAAATTGTCTGTTTCAGGGGTGGTTTAGTTGTCATCCACATTTTTCAACAGTCCTATGACAGCTGAGACAAAGAAAGAAAATAATAATGCAGGAAGGATTGATTATTCTGAAGAAGACCTTGGAAGTCTTGTGATCGGTTAATGAACCAAGTAATATGAATTTATTTCCCTTAAAAATGGCTAGAGATGATTTTTTAAATATAATATAAAGCTAAAACATTAAAACCATATGATAACCTCCATATATTCAGATAATATATTTCCATCCAAAAGCTTGCATAATTTTTGATGGCAAAATCTAGAAGCATTCCCATTAAAACCAGAAATAAAAGAATATGCCCATCACCGACATTTTTATTTAACACTTTCTGAAAGAAAAAATAAGAGCTATAAGAATTAGAAAAACAGAGGAAGTCATTATTTGCAGATATATTATTGCTGACTTCAAAAAAAAGAATAAAGCGAAGACTATTATAAATAATAATATAATTATCTTAGGTATTAATATATTTTTTCATTTTTTTTTACAATTGTGTGTCTTTTGGTACTACACAAACTTTAAAATATTAAAAGAAAAAAAGAACGAGATAATCTAAAATAATATTGTTTTAAGAAGAAGAGCAGAGGACAAAGTCCACCTGATATTAAAACCAGTTATAAATCAGCAATAATTAAAGCTGTCATATTAGTAGATAAAGAAATAAGTGAAACAAAACAAATCTATATTGGACCCAAGACATACTGAGCATGTAGATAAGATTAGCCTTTTAAATGAGAAGTAAAAAGAACAACTTAAGTGAGAGAAATCATTGTGAGGAAAATAATATTGGAGCCTCACCTCATTTCTTACACCAAAATAAGTTCCAGATTGATCGAAAATTAAAATGTCAAAATGGATGAAGAAATGAAACTCAAACTATTAAAGTGGGAAGACATGAGAAAATATTTTAATAATAAAAATAATATTGAAAGGAAATGGTCTTCATAAGCATGAGAAAAACCAGGAAGAAAAAAGGCTGATAAAATTGATTAAATCAATATGAAAAATTTCTACATGACAAAAAAAAAAAAAAACAAACAACAACCCTAAAAGGAAAAGTAGTCGTTACCACCTGTGACAAAATAGTAAATTTCTTTAATCTGAAAAGTACTCCTACAAATCAGTGACAAAAAGGTTATTAACCAAATAGTATAACATACAGATTTTCTCCAGACTTCCATTTTAATCTGTTTGAACAACACATTTATTTAAACTCACTATTGAAATCCAACTAGAAGGAAAGCAAAGGAGTACAAACAGAGAATGTGAGAAGAGACAACAAAGCGGAGGGTTAAAAAAATAAATCTGGACTATGGAGAGCATGGGATTGATCACTTTCTCAGTACAGCAGAAGCAGCAGAAAGTCAAACCTTTGCAGTGAATTCTTAAAACACTCTGGACCTGGAGTCATTAGGTTCCTCTAAAACGGGGGGAACAGATGGCACTGAAAACAGAACTGATTGAAATTCTCTATACAGGAAAGGTGAGCACTCTTGAGTCCCTTCATCTACCTCTCTCCAGCCCTGCAGGAGAGCAGAATTGAATAGGACACTTTCACAGCCTAGGAGTAAAATCTATATCTGCTACAGAAGTCAGAACATAGAAACAATAATCCATGTTGCGAGACTTATAAAACCATAAAAGCCTCTTCAAAATATCATGCAGTTGAGGGTTTTCCATTAATAGTACCATAGGGTTTAAATAGCATGTGGATTAATTCAATATTTCTTACAGCAAGGGCACCTGGACCTTCAGATTTCTAAGTGCACACCTCCCTTCTTCTACTCTACAACAGTTGTGTTTCCTGTCTGCTAAGTGGCTTCTAAAACAGAGCTCAAGTAATGGTGGGGGTCAGGTGCACAGCTGCCGGGGAAGTGGTGTCAAGGGCTGTTGGTGTAGTCAGGAGGGTGGGGATACTGAAGATGGTGGGATTTGGCCAGCTGGGACGGTAAGTTTTGTGGCAGGAATGGAGTGAAGGATATCCAGTGTCTGTGAGAAGTAAACAGTTTCTATATAATAATAAAAATAATATTGAAAGGAAATGGTCTTCATAAGCATGAGAAAAACCAGGAAGAAAAAAAGGCTGATAAAATTGATTAAATCAATATGAAAAATTTCTACATGACAAAAAAAAAAAAACAGAAACAACAACCCTAAAAGGAAAAGTAGTCGTTACCACCTGCGACAAAACAGTAAATTTCTTTAATCTGAAAAGTACTCCTACAAATCAGTGACAAAAAGGTTATTAACCAAATAGTATAACATACAGATTATAATATACAGCAGTGTTAGTGAGGAATGAGAGTTCATTTTTATGTATGAGGAGTTTGTAACTCAGGGGCTGACTCTTTCTTTGCCTTTGACATATTTTCTGCTTCTGTCTTAAGCTTTTACAGTTTGTCTTTTACTTTGTACATGATTAGAAAATTCACAATGCTCACAAGCTATATAAAAGCGAACATCTCAGTCATTATGCCTTTTTTTTTTTTTTTTTTTTTGTGGCAGTGGGAAACGAGATAATGTAACTGTTCATCCCTGGGGAATGGATGAGTAAATTGTGGTGGTGCATCACTGGACTGCTGTGTGGCAAACAGAGCCATTGGTTCCACAGACATGTCATTTAAGTATTACAAATATCATTTTTTTAAAATGAAGATTTTGACCCAGCTAATTTCTAAGTTTATTTTCTTGTCTGGAATTGTATAGTTCAGTAATTTCAAAATGATTAAAGCAAAATAACACTATATGTTATTTATACTGAAAAGACAAATCACAGTATATTTATGGATACATCATCTTTAACCAAGTACTTCTGTATATAGGGTATCTAATTATGAGTCTATCCTCAGGTTTAATAATTTTTTTTTTTTCTGGGAAAATAGGAATTTTGTTTGACATTTTATGTAGTAAACATATGGTCACGTAATAGCTGAGTAATTACTCTGTGCCTCAATTTCCTCATCTACCAAACTGGGATCATAGGAACAGATACCTTAGTGGTTGTGAAGATTAAATGAATTAAGACAAAGGTTAGTTATGATTATTATACATGAGAATGCTTACTTGCCTTTACTGTCACTGTTTAGAATCCTAGCTCATGAATTTCTACGGTATCCAATGGACTTTAAGAAGAGTAAGAGCCATGGGGATCTTTCTAAGGGAGGCATGTGATGAGGTTATAACTGGAGACAGGGAGAACATTTAGTAAGCCATTGCTTGGTCCAATTAGTCCTAATGGTGTTGTCGTTGAAGAAGAGGATCCAGACCCCAATTCATTTTTTAGTTGGAAACATACTGATTGATTGGTTGTGAGGAGTGATAGAGAAGGAAAGGCTGAAGATAACACCTGGTTTAGCTTCATAGATATGCCAACTTTAGACTAAACAGGGAATTCAGGAAGAAATGCTGATTGAAGAGTAAGATAATGAATGTACTCAGACAGAAAGAGTTTTAGTAGGAAGGAGTTGTCAGTAGGAAGCATTTAGAAATGTGGGTTGGGATTTCAGGAGAGAACAGAATTAAAGACTAAAATCCCATTGTCCTAAAAGTTTTGATCTTTTAACAAATGGAATACAGAATTTTATACTGTTAAACTAATTAATAGGATTATCTTTTTAAACCTGTGAGAAATTTTTCATATTAAGAAATTGATAATACTAAAAGAGAATAAAATCCTTCCAAAAAAAGAACAAAGTGAATCAATCCTACTAGGAGACATTTATAGGAAAAGCCATATTTACATGGAAGTATTTCTGGAGAGAGGCCAGAAATTGATACGAAATGACAATAATTTATATCCAAAGTTATTTTTATTTAATTCTCTGCACAAGAGCTGTAGCTGAAATTAAGGAAGGTGTGTACATATTAGCAAGGCATCTCATTGTTTTCATTCACAAAGGCAACCACCTTCTAAGTATAATGTGAGAACACTTTGACTAGTGCAACACAATATTTCAAATAGATCAAGGCTCTGTTGTGAAATATGGGGCAAAGAGCACAGTGCTAGGTGGAGGTAGCTCTGCCACTCATTAGTGGTATAACATCTCTAAACCTCATTTTCTCAGTACCAAAACAGATAATAAGACTTACATTATAGGATCGTTAAGAGGATTAATAAACAATTTATATTAAAAAGAGATTGATAATGAGCAGTATAATAAAGTGGTTAGGTGCACAGTCATTAGAGTCAGACTGCTTGGGTACAAAATCTAGTTTAGCCTCTTATTAGCTATGTTTACTTGGGCAAGTAATAACCTTTCTTTGCCTTAGTTTGCTCATCTGCACAATGAGAGGGGTTATGGTTTCTAACTCAGAGTTTTGAAGATTAAATGAGTTAACACATACAAAGTGCTTTTAGCAGCAACTGTACACAGGAAGCATTAAATTAGGGTTATCAACTTTCCTTTTTATTAGGTAAGGCTCTTAATTAGTGCCATTCCCACAGTAAGTGCTTAGGAAGTACTAGGCCTCTTATTGTGCTACTTCTAATACTAATAACACTAGTTTCATTTTTGAGTATGCCAGTATGTCAAGAGTGAATGTCAAGAGCTAAGGCAGGGACCACTAGAGTATAGAGGCTACTGGCAATTGTAAATACATATTAGAATCAGAATGTATCCCTATTCTACTTTTGTTCACCTCAGTAGAGCAGCCGATGAGGGTACTAAGGAGCCCTTGAACAAGCGGGAAAAAAAGTTTCTGAGTGGCAAACATCAAGCATCTCATTTCAACCACATCAGCAACCTGTGCTGTCTGTAGAGTGGAAATCACTCATGGGCAATAAATATTTCATGATATTTGAATATTTTACTAAGACTGTGTTTTGGATACATCACTACTTTAGATAATTTAGAACCAAATTTGAAGTCATCATGACAGGAGCTTGGATGTATTTTCTTGGAGATGACATTTATGCAAAAATCAATAAAATCATAAGAAATCTGAATTTCTTTTAAAATAAATTATTATCATGTATTTAGTTCATTGTGGAGCTAATAACAGTATCTATATTATAACTCGTATAGTGATAGTATCGGATAGTTTGGTTTTTATCTGAAGATAGTATCTTTTTGACCTTTGGATAGGAACAAAATACAGAATCAGAAAAAGTAGTGGTACAGTATCTTGGCAGACAAAGGCATGAGTTAAGTTGTCCTACTTGATTCCAACTTGAGTTATCATATTTGCTGTTTCTGTCTCTTCATCTCCATTCTTCAATCTTTCCAATATTTCTAGTACTTTATTCCCATCACTTCCATGAGGCAATGCTTATCTATAACACCAGTGACCTCTATTTTGCCAAATCTAAGTGGCATTTCTCTGTATTCATGTTAGTGGCGTCCTTATAGCCTTATAGAATTGATCACTCCTCTTTTGGAAAACCCAACTATCTTCTCTGGGCTTCTGTGATACCGTGCATGTTCTATTTTCCTTTTTCATCTAATAGCAACTTCTTAATCTAATTTACTGGCTCCTTACCTTTTGCCTAACCTCTAACTGTTGCAGTGTTCCCCAGAGTTTAGACTGTGCTACCTTGTCACCTTGCATTCCCTGCCTAGGTAAACTCATTCAAGTTCATGAGCTAATACAGATGGCGTCAAATGCCATCTGTATCCCAATGAATCCTAAAATGATAATCAGGTCCTGGTTTCTCTCCAGATTTGAGACTTACGTAAAATTCAACATCTACTCTTCAATGTCTAATCAGCATCTCAAACTTAGTACATTTTTCTTCCACTTACCATCTGCTTGCCCTGTCAAACCTGATCTCTTCTTCTCCATTCCAGTTAATAGCTTCGTTCTCTACCATTTATTCAAGTCGAGGTTGAAAGAAAATCTGTTTGTCAAATCCTCTCTTTACACCATACATCTAGTCCATCATTGTCTCATCACCTTAGTCTAAGACACAATCTTCTCTTTCCTAGGTTGTTAACACAACTCCCTGGTTGGTCTCCCTGCTCTGACTGAGCCATTCTTCGACTTTAAAATGTTATCATTTTAAAATAGTAGATTGGATCCCTGCTTGCTCCCCTCCCTCAGCTTCCCACTATATAATCAATATGTAATAAATTACATAATATATATAATATATAATAAAGCACGGACTTCTTGCTATGGCCCCTAGGTAACTTTCTGAATTGTTTTTATCATCCTTGCCCATGTTTCATCACACATAAGTACAACAGTTTTCTGTCTCTTGAGTTTCTGTGGCTCATACTTACTTCAGGGCCTTCAGATTGCTCTTTTCTATTCCTTTAGGTCTTTGAATTGCTGGACCATTGTTATAGACTGAATGTTTATGTTCCCCAAAATTCATATGTTGAAACATAAGCCCCAAAGTAATGGTATTTGGAGGTGGGGCCTTTAGGAAGTGATTAGGTCATAAGGGTGGAGTCCTCATGAATAGAATTAGTGCCTTATAAAAGAGACCCCAGGAGCTCAATTACCCATTTCTCCACACCAGAGCACAGAGGGAAGATGTTGTCTATGAGCTAAGAAGAGTGATCTCACTAGACATCGAAACTGCTGACAACTTGATCTGGGACACCCCAGCCTCCAGAACTATAAGAAATAAATTTCTCTTGTTTATAAGTCACTTGTTTATGGGATTCTGTTAGAGCAGCCCCAAAGCACCTTTTCTCATTGTTTACTTTCACAAAGACACCTTCCCTAGACACTCTACCTAATACTCTCCTCCTGCTTCCTACTTTGCAGCCATTGTCTATTTTATTATCCTGTTTTATCTCATACCAGTCATCACCATCTGCATTTATCTTATTTTTAGATTTTATTTGTTTACATCTCTACTATCTGTTCTACTCTCCCATAGAGTGTAAGCTCTAACAGGACTCGATCCATCTTGTTCATAGCTCTTTAAAGTAGCATGTGATCATTATTAGATGCTTAACATATTAATTGAATTAGTGAATGAATGTTAGAAAGTTAGACAGATAGCCCACTACAATCTACTTTTACTTTTAGAGAACTGAAGAAATTACATTTTTTACATAGATAAATTTCTCAAAGTTCAAAAGTATATTTCTTCTGGTTTGAAGTGCTTCACTCTTACCTCAGTTTTGTTTTTTCTTTTGTTTTAGCTTTTTGTGGCTATTTAGTTTTGTTACAGCAATATACCTGAAGGATTGTGAAACTATTTTAACTCTGCATTTACTTTAGCTCAGTGGACCCAGTGGTCTGAGAACAAGTTGTTATCTGAGATTACAACTAACTTGTGTATTTCAGTCCCTGCTTTGGGAAAAAGAAAAAAATAGACCCATTTAAGGTAACATAATTTACCCAAAGGTAAGATGTTTTAAATACCCAGTTCTAATCTATTAATTTAGTCTCACTTAAAGAAAAAGTAATTTTTTGGGCACCATTCTTTGTCATTGATTTATTCATTTTTGACATTATTTGATAGATCCCTAAGTGTCTATATCAGCTGTTTAAGGATACAAACAAGATACAAAGCCCCTGTTTTTGAGAGATTTTTTTTGCATCATATTCACATCTTCTGGATGAGGGAAATACGTGGAATACTAAAAGTGCAATGTAGTATTTCAGTGAATATAAATTTTTTAGTAAATGTAAATATTCAATAAATTTCACAATGTTCTGAAGAACTTCTATCAAATTTGTAAATGATCTTCATACATGACAAAATCTTTTTGAACTAAATAAGATTCTTAATGTATTTAGTGTTCCATCTTTTCAGGAAGAAGCTAGAGATTATAAATGCTATATCCTAAAGCTAATCTGTAAAAATAATAATACATTTGTACCAGTTAGATAAGAAATCTGTGGGATAAAAGAGCCCTGAATTGAGAATTAGGAAATTTGGACACTAATCTTAGCTTTGTTACTAAGTAGATATGCTATTTTAGGAAAATTATTTAAACTGAGGCTTCATTTTAAAATAAACTCTTTAGAAAACCAGAATAAAGGTTAGATATTCCTTAAGGTCTATTCCAGCTGCAGAATATGAGAATATTAAACTTCCTCTTATGGATAGCTTTTCAGGATAATACTGACATTCATCTTTAGTATTTATTAAATACCAGCCATGGAAATTGGAAGTCATTTCTGGTCTATTAAGAGTGACTTGGCAGCAGATTTATTCTCAACTCAAAGAGTTGAACACATTTTGGTTATAGAGATGAGTATGTATGTGTGAGAGAAAGGGGAATAGAATTTAGATAGGCCCACACTTGTCAAAAATGATAAAAAGAATGAATGGACATGTACGATAATCATTGATTAATAGTGGCAAGTGTTAAAGCTAAAAATAAAGTGCTTTATGATTGCTAGGAAACAGCTAGAGGTTGCTTAGAGCACTTTGTTTTGTTGGGAAAGCCTTGTGCAGTGGAATATCACAGACTACAAAGAACCAGGTGACTGTTATTTTGCCCCATTGCCTCTATATCGCTTGGAATAAAAAAAAAAAAAGGCTGTAAGTCAGATCCCATT
>NW_011888783.1:22886456-22918228 GCF_000151845.1 Pteropus vampyrus | reverse complement strand
TATTAATTGAATTAGTGAATGAATGTTAGAAAGTTAGACAGATAGCCCACTACAATCTACTTTTACTTTTAGAGAACTGAAGAAATTACATTTTTTACATAGATAAATTTCTCAAAGTTCAAAAGTATATTTCTTCTGGTTTGAAGTGCTTCACTCTTACCTCAGTTTTGTTTTTTCTTTTGTTTTAGCTTTTTGTGGCTATTTAGTTTTGTTACAGCAATATACCTGAAGGATTGTGAAACTATTTTAATTCTGCATTTACTTTAGCTCAGTGGACCCAGTGGTCTGAGAACAAGTTGTTATCTGAGATTACAACTAACTTGTGTATTTCAGTCCCTGCTTTGGGAAAAAGAAAAAAATAGACCCATTTAAGGTAACATAATTTACCCAAAGGTAAGATGTTTTAAATACCCAGTTCTAATCTATTAATTTAGTCTCACTTAAAGAAAAAGTAATTTTTTGGGCACCATTCTTTGTCATTGATTTATTCATTTTTGACATTATTTGATAGATCCCTAAGTGTCTATATCAGCTGTTTAAGGATACAAACAAGATACAAAGCCCCTGTTTTTGAGAGATTTTTTTTGCATCATATTCACATCTTCTGGATGAGGGAAATACGTGGAATACTAAAAGTGCAATGTAGTATTTCAGTGAATATAAATTTTTTAGTAAATGTAAATATTCAATAAATTTCACAATGTTCTGAAGAACTTCTATCAAATTTGTAAATGATCTTCATACATGACAAAATCTTTTTGAACTAAATAAGATTCTTAATGTATTTAGTGTTCCATCTTTTCAGGAAGAAGCTAGAGATTATAAATGCTATATCCTAAAGCTAATCTGTAAAAATAATAATACATTTGTACCAGTTAGATAAGAAATCTGTGGGATAAAAGAGCCCTGAATTGAGAATTAGGAAATTTGGACACTAATCTTAGCTTTGTTACTAAGTAGATATGCTATTTTAGGAAAATTATTTAAACTGAGGCTTCATTTTAAAATAAACTCTTTAGAAAACCAGAATAAAGGTTAGATATTCCTTAAGGTCTATTCCAGCTGCAGAATATGAGAATATTAAACTTCCTCTTATGGATAGCTTTTCAGGATAATACTGACATTCATCTTTAGTATTTATTAAATACCAGCCATGGAAATTGGAAGTCATTTCTGGTCTATTAAGAGTGACTTGGCAGCAGATTTATTCTCAACTCAAAGAGTTGAACACATTTTGGTTATAGAGATGAGTATGTATGTGTGAGAGAAAGGGGAATAGAATTTAGATAGGCCCACACTTGTCAAAAATGATAAAAAGAATGAATGGACATGTACGATAATCATTGATTAATAGTGGCAAGTGTTAAAGCTAAAAATAAAGTGCTTTATGATTGCTAGGAAACAGCTAGAGGTTGCTTAGAGCACTTTGTTTTGTTGGGAAAGCCTTGTGCAGTGGAATATCACAGACTACAAAGAACCAGGTGACTGTTATTTTGCCCCATTGCCTCTATATCGCTTGGAATAAAAAAAAAAAAAGGCTGTAAGTCAGATCCCATTTTTGGCAATGTTCCTATGACTGCTTATCCCAGGGTAATCAGATTCAGAGCAGGGCTCCTACACCTAACTCTTTGCATGGTAAATATCTGATTAGCTCCTGGGCTATCTAACTACTGATTTAAGAATAGAAATGCATTTTATTCTTTGTGGGTATACAGCTGAATAGATACAATGTAGGGTTTTTTTTTTTTAACATTATTTAATAAAATGTACTCTAGTAAGGTATTAAAGAGCAATTCTCATAATTGCTGGCCCCAAATCTGTCCTGATTTTACTTCCCTGAATTTTTTTTTTTTGAACTGTTAGTAAGTGCTTAGATCTGTCAATTAACACTGATTTTTTTTAAGTTATTCCTTAACTTGAGGTCCTTAACTTTCAGAAAAAGAAGAGCTGTCTCCTTATGACAGAGCAGTTCTCTCTCTGTTTTCTCTTACCACTGTCCACATCTTTAGGACCTCTTCTACTGTTTTCCAAGAGACTTTTAACATTTTTTGCATTTATTGCATTTATTATATTTTTAAAAAGATAATTGCATAATTGTGTCAGCATTAGTGAAACCAGGTTCTCAAAAGTCAAAGTTTTAATTCTAGAAGTATATGAAATGTAAAATTTGCCTTTTTAAAAAACAATTTAATAAAAATCACTCAGTATACTTACATCAACGATCAAGAAATCTAGCCAGCACCAGGCATTAGTGAAATATGTTTGAAATCCATACGCTACCCATTTGAGAAGCATTTCCAGAATGAATATATAAGTGAAGACTTTGTCAGCATATTCTAGCATGGTTTTGATAGTCTTTCGCTGTTCAATGTATATATCTTCAAAAGCCTGTGAATGAAGAATGCTTTTATTTTACTTGAATGGCTTGCCTCCCCCAAATACTTGATAAAATTGCTTAGTATAATACTGGTCACAAAGCAATAATTTAATAAATATTAGCTAACATCAGGCAAACATTGAACATTAGACAACATTTAAAGTCTAAAACTAATGGAAAATGTTGGCAAGGAAATGTCAGTATCTTCACTGATTTAGTATGTACTTTCTTCCCTGCCTTTTACCCCAAAATTTCTATTTCAATTACTACTACAAAGACGTGCTTTTAGAGTAGTAAACTCAGAAAATAATTAGAAGTTTTGTTGATGAGGGAGAGACTTGAACTATTCCAACATAATGATTGGAATGATTTCCTGAATGATCCGTATTATTTTGAAAGAATAAATTGATTAGACATAAAGAAAGCAAGATATACTTTTAGTCTATAAATGTTAATATGATTAATAGTGAGAACTGGATGGTATTTGATGTGGAAGGTAACATAGTTACAGAATGTCTCTGTAAATGATTGTCTCAGTGAGGAAAACATCTGTTAGAAAAACACCAGATGAGAAATTCCATCTGGCTCTTCATGGCCTTGATTTATTTTGTACTGAATTTTGCACAATTCAACTCTGGGTGCCAAGCTCTGCAAGGCACAGATACACTTTCTCCTTTACTTCTTAAACTCAACATATGCTTCTGGTATTTTCAGAAAATAAGCTATTCTACTAGAATCTGATTCTTGCAATATGCTTTTCACTTACCAAAGCACCACTACTAAGAAGGATCATGAAGACAATGAAAGTCTCAAACCAGTTGTGCTCAACAATACTGTAGCAGGTTTTCCGAAGATTCCACCAGATCTTTCCTTTGCCTTCTTCTATACTTACTTGACAGAATGGAAACTTTTTAATACATCCTAAAAGATAAAATTAAATATAATAAATTAGAAAAATATTTTACTATTAATTAGGAAAAAAAAAAAAAAACTTTGTTGCTCCCTCCACACCCCAGGCTCAGATCATTATTTTATAGGGTAACTGGTTACTCCATTCTCTAGTTATCTTCAATATCCTTCCTGTATAATGAATCATTTTCAGATTTAGTTATTTAGCCAGCTATCTAGAATTCAAGGAATTACTTTACCAAGAGTTGCTTGAGTATAAATGTTTCATTCCTTAACACTAGTTAGGATCTCTCTTCACCTCAAGGTCACTGATGAAAATAGGGTCCAATAACACTTCTCAGGTTTGGGGGAAAACTACACATTCAAATTGTTTATTCATTTTTTGATGTGATCCTGGACTTTCACTCCCTTCTTATCATGACAGAAAATCCCCCTGTCTTCCCAGTTATCAGCCATTGTCAGTTTTCCCAAGCTAATTTATTTTCAGCTTCAGTGCTTTTCTAAGTCACACCTATGACTCATCTTGTCAGTCAGTATCTCTATTTCTTTTCCTCCCCCTCTTTGCTTTCATGTTATTTCTAACTTGAATCTACTCTCCTCCTCTAACTCTCTGAGCTTTTAACTTATCAGATTAAATCCAATCACACTGAGTCAGCAAATCTTTATTGATTTGTATGCAAGACACTGCACTGGTTGCTGTGAGAATTACTCTTCTCTGTGTCAAAGCTCTACAACACATTTACATCCCTAGACAGCTCTGGCTACAGCACAAATTAACCACATTTGAAACTATAAGGGATGGGGTGTAATTATTGCAGCATCTATAAATCAAATAATCACACTAACAATGAGGTCTGAAGGGAGTGCTGTATCAATGAGATGACATTCCAGAATGTCATTTATCTCATAGAGTCAACTTTATTCTGAGGACTAAAGGAAAAAGACATGTTAAATCATCTTAATTGTGCAAGCACAGACACTGCTATAGTATAATCTGGAAGTATAGATAAACTAACATTTTGGAAGAAAAGAGGAAAACAAAGATAAACATGCCTTCACCAATTTTTTGAAATATTTCTTTGAAATGAGGTATCATCCTTCTCTGTAAGGAAAAAGGGGAGATGACATTTAATCATATTAGAGCTTGTTTACCTTCAGTAAAACAAGCTTCTGGTTTAAGGTCTTCCTCTGGTTCAATTTCAGCTTGGTCACCTTCTCGGGGTGGAGCAACATCAACTGTGCTTCCTTCAGATGAGCTGGTTGCATTTAATTTCTGGAAACAAAACCCCATTGCAAAGATGTAACTTTTTTCCCCTTTTATTCAGTTAATTTGGAAATACTCTGTCATACGGTGCAAAAAATGGTAGAGATAGCATTTGATTCTATTAACATTACTGATTTTACATAATTCATACTAATAATTATAAAATAATTAAAGTCCTACTTTTCAAAACAATGCAACTACTGACTTGGTTCAGACAAAAAAATGTTTAGACAGCATTCAATGTGGGTGATTTGGAAAGGATGGATTATACTGATTAACTTGTTCTGTGATCTCCATTTATGTATGAATCCATACGAAAATAATTTAATACATTAAGACTAAGACCAACTCAAGAATAGTTTGATAAAAGTCTTGTATGCTGACATCCACTGCTGATTATATTAATTAAAATGCATCAAATCAAATTGTACTTTCCATCACTTCCAATGGAAATTTTCAGAGGGCAAAGAACATTACCAGTTGTCTGTAACTACTGTCCATGTTTCTATAATTTTAGAAAGGAAGAATGGCTCATTAACATTAGTCACAGTCATTATACTTCAATTTTGAGCTATATTTTCCTCTGGCTTATGTAATTTTCTTCACTCTTTACTAGCAGAAAAAGATGGATCTCTCTCTCTCTCTCTCTCTCTCTCTCTCTCTCTCTCTCTCTCTCTCTCTCTCAATTGCTTAAATGAATTATGAATTCAGTACTTGCCAAAGAATTCTAAATGGAAATTTCTTCGTAAATGGCATTGTCCAGAATCTGGGTAGACTTATTAGGAGCACATTCTTAATTCAACATGTGATCAGGCTGTGAATTTTTCCATTATATAAATCACTATGACATGCCACATGGCTAAGAAGAGCCATTTCAGTGTTACAAGAATAAATATCTAGTAAGTACTCTGAGATCACTTGGGAAGACATTATGGATATGTAATGCTTTATGAAAACTGGTGCAAAGACATGACATACAACACAGCCTAGGCAATGTAAAGCTTTTAGAAGGAAAGAACAGCACATGGACAGGTTAATGCTTTCAAAACCTCCATTTACTTTAGTAGCTAGTGGTAGGGTCACTCTGCTTCTGAAAGAGTAATGTGTTATTAAAAAAATATCTAAATGACTCCCTCAATATAGGTCATATCGGAGGAAATTTGGCTCAAAATTTTTGATTTATTGAAATTATAATATAAATGTAGTTTAATATTTTATAATGTGAACTAATTGAAGAATAGTATCCAGATGATACTTTCTGTGATGTTACTTTGAGGGAGAGGCTAGCCAGGTACAACTAAATATATTATTAAAATTACTTTAAGTCAAAATATAATTCTATAATAAAATACCTCCATGTCTGGAGTAGTCTGCAGATAGAAGCTAGACTGATGATTTTTGGCTGATGATTTATAGGATTATTATAGTGCAAGAATTTTACCATTAAATTCCTCTACATTTTGGAGAGGTGGAAGGCCAAGACATTTTCTTCTCCTAGGAATTTTGGGCTTACTACAGCCAGGATATCTTTATTTTTCTAAGGAAATCCTATGAAAGCTAGTGCTGGATAGAATTGCTGCAGCTTCTGGTTTCATGAAGAAAATATTAGATAATTGTTTTGACTCAGCAACTAACTCTTTCCTTCAAATGTTACTTCTTGTTTTATGGATTGGACACTATGACATTTAATGAGTGGCAGTAATAATATCATAATTGCATAATATGATAATATCATAACTGCATATATAAAACCAGTAAGAAACCAAATTTTTTTTGAGATTAGTTATGAAAAGTTTCGTGTTTCTTCTTTTTCTTGGCCATTTCAAGCTCAGGAATTTCTTTTGAGCCTGGTCATGGTCCACCTTCTCCATGAATCCTTTCTTTCTTGCATATTTCCACACTTAATTTTATAGACTTTTAGTCCTTATACTTGTTTGTTTTGACTAAATATTCTTATAAATATATATAAATTATATATGTACATAAAATTATATACTTATGTACATATATATAAACATATATACCAAAAATGTACACACACACACACACATATGTATATCAAAATATCCAAGCATAAAATAGACACTAAATAGTGTTGATCAGGTTTATGAAGAGTGAATAAATTAATGATTGCATTTTAGAATTATTCTTATAGAGAGAATTATAGTATTTAGATAATTTCATCTATTTTGAAATAATCATGGAAATGTCTAAATCCCTCCATCATGGTCTTGACAGAAGTCTAATTGTATTAGAAAATGTATTTTCTTAATGAATAGGAATTGTCTAATTAATAATATGTTAGTGATAAAAATACATGTTATTTCCAAAATGTTGCTCTAAAATATAGGCTGACATTTGATAAAGAAATCTAAGGGAAGATATTAATAAGTATATGTGTATATACACACACAAGTACACATATACTTTTCTTTTAGAAAACTTTAGAAAATATAGTCATCCTTCACTTCTCATTTTACTACTGTTAATATAATTGTGAAGTGTTGAATATTTTTCATTATAATTATCTGCCATATATTATACAGGTATCTTAAACACTTATTTGAACAAGCCCTTCACAGCATAAGTAATAGTAGCTGCTAATCTGAATGACAACTGAATCTGGTGTTTACTAAGTATTGACCTCTCTGTATGTATTTTTGTTATTGGTACTGGCTTCACATTATTAACATTGGTAAATATGGTTAACGTGTTGGATATAAATAATTTTAATTTTCTAAATGCTATGGAGACTATGCATTCAAAAATCATAAAGTAGGGAGGATCAGTAGTGAGTTAATTAGCCTCTATCCTCCTAGCATTATGAGGTAAAACATGTCTTTTGAAAACAGGCAAAGGAAAAAACTCTGCATGTCTTCTCAAACAAGCATTTTACATAGAGAATTGCTTCACTGTTACCCAGGAGTTTTTCTGTTTATAAGGATAATATAAGGATAAATTCTTAAAATTTATGCTCTGGAAAGTTCCTTAAGGAATGTTCAGACAGAGACTTGAGACCCTCAAACCAAAGCTTAAAAGATAATTGGTAAACTAGTGTTCATTTCACTAAAAAGTGTTTTGTGAGAAGTTCCTTTCCCTATGGAGGTTGCCATAAAGTTAATTCTTCCTAAATTGAAGAATCAGGCTTATTTATATTATAACCTTCATAGGCCATGATTTTGTCATAGAATGCATTTTATTCTATAAAATTATGAAAATATCGAATCAACTACATAAAATTTTTGAAAATGTGAATTTACTTACAATTTAAAATTAAGGCTTAGGCTGTCTTTAAGTTATAACAACCAATTATCATATATTTCCTGATATACTTTGGTCACTGGATACATAAATAATTTTATTGCTGTATTTTTAAACCATTAACTTATACCCTAGGAAACTTCTTAAGCATTTAAACTTCTACACATTGATGTAATACTATCTACAGAATCTAAACATTTTCTAAGTTCAACACTTTGACATTTATACTCCGGTAGGGTGTAGTTTGTGATACATTTTGTCATAGCCATATCAATATGACTTCCAAAATGATTTATTTAAAAGCATGTAACTGATTTAAAAGCACGAGACTGATGATAAATACAAAGAATAACTTACTTTCTATATATTGCCATAGCTGTGATACTATGATATAAAAAAAGAGCAAAGAAACCTGAAATGAAAATTTCCATATTAAGGAACTTGATGACTATACTAAATAACTAAAATTAATACTCATTCTGAAGTAGTTAGAAAAATATTAAGAAGTATATAGGCATAACAATAGAAAGCTTCCATATAAAACCACATAGTACAAGCTCGGACTTGTTTTCTTGTACTATTTTCTTCCTACTCTTCCAATATTTTATGGCATTTAAGGTTCGATTCTTCCATCCCTTGTAGAAATTACTAAGTCTACAGAGGGATGATGGCTTATGCACACTGGGAAGCAGGTTTTAAGATGCAACATTCTCCAGACCTAATTCAGCCGCAGAAAACATGCCTGGCTGTAGCAGAAGCCTGGCGCAATGCTGTGGAAGCCGCACGCTGATCCAAGAACCATGTCCTCAAGGACATGGTACCTGAATATGAAGTTTTCAAGAAGGTTAACTGCAATACCACTCATAAGAAATGACAGAATCAGCACCCCAAAAGGCCATGCGACCATGTTTTCCCCCTAATAGCATGAACTTATGTAGAAATTTCCTCTTATGCTGAATATTGCCGTTGATTTTTATCCAATTAAATAATGAAATTTAACTTTCAGAGATAGACGAGAATGTTAGCAACTGGCCTACTTCCACTGAAATGCGCTCACATTTCATTTATTTCCAATCAACTATCAAATGTTTGACTCTCACAAACTGCAGTATGATTCAAGAGGCAAAAAAAAAAAAAGATTCAGCCATTACAGATTGCCTTTAAAATCTAGCCATTGATCTCAAAACTTCTGGAATTTGTCTTGCAAGTGGAAGAGGAAAATCTTTTGGTCATACATACTGTCAGGGCCTTAGTCTGATCTTTTGGATGTGCATATCCATATCTTGACTTAAAACATTTTACTTGAAGAAAAAGTAGCCACAGTGAGGCCATTGGGCTGCTTATCCAAGGCAGCAAGAATACGACTAAAACCAATAGTTCTTTTTTCTGGACCACTTATTGAAGGGTTAAAAATATTTGGTTTGACCACAACATATTTTAAATGTGCAACACCCCTGGTGCTCCTTTTGTTTTAAAATCGTCTTAATGAGTATATAATGTGTGAAGCAAAATAATTGTGTAGTACTTTAAAAGTAAAGTGAAGGGGTATCAAGAAGGCAAAAGAAAAAGCTGGTTTATTTTGAGAAAATACGCAAAAGTTGCCACTAAACCAGCCTTAATTGACTTTAATTTCAGCAAAAGTACACTAAAACACCAAAACAGTTCTCTAAAGGTTGAGGTACATTTAAAATGGCCATTCACACACCCATCTGTGCCTCTGCAAGAGTTGCCTCATATTGTTTCACAAAGAGTGTAACTAAAAAGTCAGTGCTTGCAATGTAAAAATCACACAAACCATCAGGGACTGTATTTCTATTTTTCATTAATAATTTTATTCCTGAATTTGTTGCATTCTACAATTAATTCTCAGTTATCCCTAAAGAAGAGCATATATACAAATTAAACCTAGAGATAACCCCAGACTCTACTTATTTTTCACCAGAAATCTTGAAAACTTCCAATATTCATGAACTTTTCATATTTCCTTTAGAATTTTCCTTGCAGAACCCTCACTCAGGCTGAGATTCCAGTAAGCAATTATATCAACAGGAGAAAGTTGAGTCAAGAGAATAAACTAGATTTAGTTAACCACAAACATACAGTAATTTTAGATGATGCCTTTTATTCCTCATAAAATTATATAATTAATAATAAAGTAGGAAATTTTCTAAGTCTTTTTTCTGCTTTCTTAGTTTTGGGTAGAACATTTAGAGAGAATTAATCTAGATTAGGGAAATTTTTTTAAAATGGCTATACTGGACCAATTAATGATGAAGATGCAATGAACTTTTCCTAACACATATCATGTTGCTTTCCTTCTTTTAATTACCTTATAGTTATCACTTATGGTTTTGCAGACACATGACTTAACAACTTTCCTAAATTACTTGAAAATCCAAGATATGTGGTGCCCAAATGCATACAGACTATGGCCCTTCATATCCAAAATTTCATGAACACTACTTTTTTTTTTTAACAGAGCCTTTCTCAAAAAAACATGGAAGCAAACCCTTCCATCTGGAGCACATGAGTTGGCTGGGTTAAAAATTATATTCACAGATCTGAATATAATAATCTGAAAATGAAATCACTATCAAAAAAACCCCAAAAACCCTGTGAGATTCATTTTGGTAATACAATTTACTTATAAGGGCTGAATCAACAACAAAGAAGTTGTGGTCTTATTTTAATGAAACAAAAGCAGAGAAATAAAAAAATGCATGCTCTCAAGTTCTTGACTATATGAACTTTCAACATTCCTATTATGTTTTAAAATAGATATAAATCCTATGAGCATGCAATTATTGCTTTTAAAAGTCTAAAAAGACTAAACTGGAAAACTCATTAGCAGAATCAAATATGATGGTGTGACTGCCCGCCTTGCCTGACCATGCTGTGATATGTCACACAATTCAGCAGAGAGCAGCTGGGTATGTCTAGCACTTCCTTGCCATGGCAGGGGAAGGAACATAGCTGAGTAGCATGCAGGCCAATCAAAATTCATTTAGAAAGTGATTGTACATGTACAACTTGCTTGGGTAACCTGGGTAAAAGTGGTGGCACGAGTCTCTGGCTGGTTAAAAAACACCAGAGCTGCATTCTTGATGTCTCCAGCTTGATTTTACCCCTGTGAGAAGTAAGAATGGTAAGCAGTGAAGGTCACAGTATGATATTGCTAGATTGTGCTTTGGAATTTAACTTCAAATATGATTCTTAAGAGCATTTATTCTATATCCTTTGGGAAGACAATGAAATCTTTTAAGAATTAAATTGTTGGAATCCAGAGTCATATAAAAATTTCAAGAAATCATGATTAAGGGAACTTTAAAAATATAAAAACAAACAAAATTCTGTTTTATCTTGTCATAAGATTTGTACAGTTCTAAGTTATTCTAAAATAAAAAGAACACTATTTTGAAATCCATACCTTCGATTCTCTTACATTTTTTTCCTGCAAATCTTTATATTTGTTTCCACACCAGCCTGTTTATGTCAGTGGTCAATATGAATAGATACAATAGATACATCTATATAATATATATTATATAATATATAATAACAGTAATTATTGTTTTTATCTCTAAAAACTTATAGGGAATCATTTCTCCCCAACTACACTATGACCATATATACTTTATTATTAAAGTGAATGGAAGTAGAGTTTTCAAATACCATCTAAATTAATGATTAATTTACTGCCTCTTCTTAAAACAGAAATGTATTGAAAAGATTTTTCCTTCCTCCTTCTCTTCCTTCCTCCCTCTTTTCCTTCCTTCCTTCCTTCCTTCCTTCCTTCCTTCCTTGGTTCCTTCTTTCCTTCCTTTTGATTGAGACATATATCACTGCTGGGTTTAGCTTGTATGTTTTCTCATTTTTTTCAGCAAAGACAAAGGATATTCTGTGTTCTCCAAAGCATGGTTCAATGTTCTTTTTCTACTTGTGGTCAAAACACTAAGAAGCATAAACCAAAATGTCACTTTATGAATATGTCATTTTCAATTTGTGTATGTGCTGTAGCTACTAAAAAAAAGAATAACACAGCCACCATAAATGCATATCTGAAATGTGACCTGTGTTTAATGCCAGCAGTTTTCAGAAATTTCTGCTCAAAACTGAGCTTTGCTGGAATTTGTCTAAATCTGCTTTATAATGTTAGAATGTGGTGATTTTTGCTTTTATTTTTTAAAACAGCATACTTTAAAATCTTTGTGTGAGCATATATGAGAATTACCTTATTTTTCAGGATTTTTTGGTACTAATTTTAAAAACCAGCAACATAAAATTTATCGTTGAGTTTAATTTACTGCACAAAATAATGTGAAATTGTATCCTAACTTTATAAAAGTATTTAATTTTATATTTACTTTATTTTCCTAGTATTACATTTGTACACTTTAAACAATTTTATTACATTCTGTAATTAGATCCCATGTATCCAAAATTAGCTTGGAAGAAGATGGAATGCTTATTAAAAAAAGTCAACCAGTAAGGAATTTTTGTTCAGAATAAAATGCTTCCCAAGACTTTATAATGAAGACATTATATCTCATTATTCCAAATTTATTATTTTTTAGCCATTAAAAAGACATGACAATGAGATAGTATTTTTCTAGGTAATCATTTGAAGTATCTGTGGACATTATAGAGTTTCTGAAGTATTCTGGAAACCATCTGTTTGAAGATTTTTAATTTCATAGATCCAATGTGATAAAACCTATGATATTAATGTAGCAAAAGTTTATCTACTTCTTTGGCTTTTCTATCTCTTCTTGATCCCAAGCTAGTCTTCTTCCTGGCCTTCCCTTATTTTGTCTTTATAATAACTTCTTTGGTGAGCTCCTCTATTTTCAGGGAATCAGATAATTATGAAAACTGCATTATTGAAGCTATTTTTAAATCCCGACCTTTCACCCAGACTCAGGTTCCCAACACTGTCCACTTCTACTTCAATACATCTCAATCAAATCTCTCCTTTTCCCACAAAAACTTGGTAACTTTTCTAAAAAGTCCGTTTCAAACAGTGGCATTAAAATTTTTCCAGTTTCCCAGATTCTTTACTAGTTTTATCATAGTGACAATTAGTCTCAGTTCCCATACTTATTACCCTAGCCCAGCGTTTCCTCACCTCATTGCTATCGAATTATTGTTACCACATTCCCCAAGATAAACCTCTTTTATCCCTCACTTTAAACTATTTTACTGATTGATATCAAATACATTTTCCTAAAACATCACTTTTCTGTTGCCTTTCCCCTGCTACAGAACAAATAGCTCCTTATTGACTACGCAGCCAATTCCAGACTCTTGGACTTACTTCAAAAACTATACAATCTGAAACTGCCTTTTTCATTCAAACCTATTTTTCCACTCTCTTCTCAACCACTAATTTTTTTCATGCTGATTGTTTCACTGCCTCACCTTAATACTAAGTTCACTCTTAACTCTGTCTTTTGTTTAGTAGGTTTCTGCTTTTTGCTTCCTATTCATGTATTTGACCCAAACATTGAGTTGTATTGTAATTTTATCTCTTCCATTTAACGACTTGCTAAATTCTTGCTATTCTCAATACCTATAACCTTACATTCAGTTCTGTAGGATTAAACTTTTTAATACGTCTTTAATGGTTTTGTGAGTTCATGTTAGCTTCTTCAAAGATGTTGAGACTTCTCTGAAGGGGGTTATGTTATGGAGCTCTCCTTTAACTCTTCCTCACTCTTAGTGTCCAGCTGAGTTCAGAAAAAGTGCTCAATAAATGTTTAATTAACTGGTGTTTCTTCTTAAATAAATCTATATCAGGTGATGAAAAATAAAATTAGAATTAGATTTTTATTTTACCAGAATATGCAATGTATAGATTATAATTGAACTCACTAAGCAGACTTTGAGTTGAATTCAGATAAAGAATCTTTACCTCATTTTGAAATATATTCAAAATATTTTAAAATTTACTGTTATATAATACATCTGGGCAGCTCTGAAGTGCCTGAATAAAAGGACCATGATGCTATGAGTTGTAACATTGTCAACTATTTATTACTTATACAAATTCTGTACATATCGTTATTAAAAATAGATTCCAAAATATGCTCACAAAATCAGACATCTTTGGTCTGATTCCTATGGTGTCAATATCTTCAAACAAAAACATTCTTTTATAACTATGCTAAACTTACTTCCTATTGGTCTATTAGAAATCCACAAATATGTAATAGTAAACATTTTCATCCTGTTCGTCACAACACAAAATTGCAGAATTAATACCATTAAATTACTATTATGAGATTCCATGAGTTCTAATCGTACAGTAAGAATAATTTTCTTCTTTTAAATAGCTAGTGAAAGTGAGAGCAGCTTTTAAGTCTACAGTTTAACTGTAATCTTCAAGTGGAGCTTTTCTAAGTAGTTCTCAGTATTTTTGAGTTCATCTGGAAGACCTTATAGATTTGTTTACCCTTCACTGGGCAAAATATAACCAGTGCTACTTGCACTTTCCTTATATGTGTAACACTTTCATGAATGAAAACACGTTGTCTTAGTTAATAAAACTTTCAGAGGTGAACTAAAACTACACAAAACTTTCACATTAGAATAAATCATAGCAAAACAATATATTATAGAAAGTAAGGAGATGATACAATGATCAATAAAATATAGTTCATTGATTTTTCTAGTATAGAATAGACTGCATTAAATAACATCTCTTTTTTCTAAAGCCATATTTTGTTTTTACCAGATTTTCAAACTATCAAGAAGATGAATATACTAATTATTCAGAATGAAGATTTCCAGTAGAAAGCTGGAATTTCTATGAATGAGTTTCTCAATAAAGAATATCTCATACTTTTCTAACATTACCATTTATATGACCTTTAATATAGTTTTAAATAATATAAACACAGTAAAAATACTAAATAACCATATTTCATGGCTATCATAGGAAATACAACAAAAGTTTAAAAGCATTCTTACCTCTTTGCTTTCTTCTAGTTCTGACTCACTGCTGAACTCTTCGGTATTTAAGTTTTCAAAGTCAGACTCTCCAACAGCAATTGGCACTGTTACAGTGAGGCTGGGGTTGTTTATGAATGACATATAATCATTTTCGTCAATTACATATTTTTCAGCACTGCTTCCAGTACCTACACCACTGGTAGTTCCATTCCCATCTTTAAGGTAATTTAGCTCTTTGCCTATTTCAACTCCAGTATTATTGGACATGCAGCTGTCTATTTTGTTGCCTTCTTGGACTTCTATAACTTTTGGCTTTCTCAAAAAGGCTTTTCGGAAACATTCCCGTATCTTATTTTTCACATAATCAATTCCTTTTTGCATCCTTCCTACTGCAATCTGGAGATTGTTCATTTCATTATCATCATCAGTAGCAGCAAGATTGTCTGAGCTAAATGAACTCAACAGTAAGGCCAGAAAGAGGTTCAGAACCTAAAAGAAAAAAAAATGGCTACATTGATCTTGAAGTATACATAAATATAACAGCTTAAACAGAAAGCATATAGATCTTTCTTGAATGCCTACTATATTTTTGACACCATGTCTAAATTACGCACACTTCAAAGGATCTAATATCTTCTACCTGCTGTAGGGGCACAAGGTAAAATAAGCAAGCACCTTCTTTTTCTTACTGAGGACAATGTGAAACTTTTGAGATCTAAACCGTATCTATTCAGGGTTGCCAGTGGAAGACAATAATACCATTTTTACGATTTTAGCCAATGAGAAAAAAATAGGTATTTTTATTTTAGTCATTTTGCTTCGTTTTACCAGTTTGATTAGGGAATATTTAGCTTCGTGCGTAAATAATAAATTTATTTATTTAATATCCTAGTGACACATGTTAAAACAATATATTTGAAATATAAATTCCTTTGTCCAATGGCCACAAACTTTTATAATAGCAGAAATTTCTAAATGCAAATTATATAACACATTTCCCATCAGTATGCTTTGCAATTTGTGTGTCCAAATAGTTCAACAGATGGAGAAAAATCTAAAATTATTCCAAGGATAGGCTAGACCCATATAATATAAATTACTTTTCTCTTTACTATTTTTGTGCAGAAAATATGAAGAAATCTTAAATCTCAGAGTATCATTGGGACACATGGGGGAAAACTACCCTATTAACTGACAAAATATGACTAATACAGGAATAATTAATTATAGCTGATGCAGAAGGAAATTTATTTATAGGAATATTTTTAGTTTGACACATGGTTACTGAGTTTCAAAAAAATGTTACATGGTAGGAAGACATGCAAAGCAAGCACCCCAGTTTGCTTTCTTAATTCTGTATTAGATTTTGTTCAAAATCTAGAATTTCCTAATTTACTATTCTGAAAAAATCGTCTGTCTACTGGTATCCCAGAACATTCTTTTAAGCAATCTCGTTTTTCCTCTCAAGGGAAAAATCTAGTATGATAGCATAAAAAAGTGCTTTGTCCATACATGATTGAGAAATTTAAACATTAAAACACAAATATACAAATTGTGCTTTTATGTTAATATTTTTAAGTCAGAGCTAAAAGTAAGTCTTTTAAATCTGGTCAGTGTCTATACATATGAGTAACTTAAACTGTAATAATTTATTTTCCTTTAAGAAAGAAAATTCAGGAAAGAATATATTTAGTTCCTTTGAAGTCATTTGGATAGTTATAATACATAGCTAAAATATAATGCTCTATTTAATTGAAATTTTTCTTCAAAATTTGGTAATATGCAACTTATGCCTCTGAGTAAGCAAACAGTATGAATTGTGAATGTCTAAAGAACAATTTAAATATAGAATAGATAGTTGTATTTTTAGATTTACTGGAGATCATTATCTTATCAAAATAATGTTGGGATAAAATAATTCAGACTATAAAAATATTAGGGTAAAGTTGGTCTTGATAAAAACATTTCTTCGAAGAAAAAAAACCTAATATTTTTGCCCTTAAAATTTCATATGGCCTCATTTAATCCTCACATCAACCATAAAATTTCAGTTTTGTTATTTCAGTTTCATAGTATGGGAACTTGAGCCTCAGAAAAGCTAAGTAATCTGCCCATGCACAGAGTGCTTGTACTGAGATTCGAGTCTACATCATTGATGATAAACCAGAGATATGTCTACTGTGTCAGGCTACCTTCCTAGCTACTATCTGATCTTGTTCTTAATTACAAACATTTGTACATACTTACCACAAGATTTCCAATGACCATGACCAACATGAAAACAATAAGGCACATGGTTTGGCCAGCGACCTCCATACAGTCCCACATGGTCTCTATCCACTCTCCACACAGCACACGGAACACAATCAGGAAGGAGTGGAAGAAATCATTCATGTGCCAGCGCGGAAGTTGACAGTCACTGGAGATCTTGCAGACACATTCTTTGTAGCTCTTACCAAACAGCTGCATGCCGACCACAGCAAAAATGAAGACAATGATGGCTAACACCAAGGTGAGGTTACCCAGAGCTCCCACAGAATTGCCAATGATTTTAATTAGCATATTCAGGGTGGGCCAGGATTTTGCCAACTTGAAAACTCGAAGCTGTAATCAAGTGAAAAAGAACTCTTAGTAGTAATTACAATATAATTTGAGAAGTCAGTTAGACATTGTTTTATTAGTATGCCATATTGCAAACCCTCCGCTGAGGGGTATAAAATCTCAAACCATACTAAACAAATTTCAGATTTTGAAAAAAAGTGTTAATGGAATTTTAAATCAAATCATAATATCACTTAAATGCAAAAATTTAAAAAGAAAATGTTTCAGAGGTGATAAATAAAACATTTCTGATTTATCAATAGATTTATGTATGAAAACAAATTAATATCTTGATTGGAAACACCGTGAATTTAGCAAATTAATGTCACCTTCAGACTATATTTTAGAGAGTAAGAAGAAATATTAAAAGCAGGCATTATATATTTTAATGCACACATTTAAAATAAAAGTAAAATAAACTAATTTGATTAAAAATTTACAGGCGGCTTATTTTCAATTGGAAAAAAATGCACATTTTACTTAATTTCCAAAAAAATGTTACGTATTCTTAAATAATTTTTTGATACATTTTAAAAAGTTTGTTATATCATTATTTAAAGTGCTAGTTGTATCAAGTATTTTCCCATATGTTCATTTAAAGTAGCTCCCACTGATATATGTAAGGTTGATGAAAAGGTAAGTGTAACTGGGGCCTAAAGTTTTTATTTGCATTTCTTTACAGACTTTAAAGCAAAAAATAATAATAAATTGAAAATAATTTTAGAAACACATAAGTATTTTAAAATGTGTTCTACATAGCTAACTCGTTATGTAGTATTTCAACCATTTTTATCATTCTTAGGAAATAGTCACATTTTGCTTTAAAGAGAACATTTACATATTTTCTTAAAATACCACACATATTGGTGTAAATTTAAAATATCAATTAAAATAAATAACAATATAAATATACATTGATTCACTTTCAAAATAAATGTTCCGTTAATTAAAGACAAAATATAAACTGTCTATGTAGGTACCAGTCTGAATGATCTCAGTACAGATAATCCCTCCACATTTGACAGGCCGAGCTCCATTAAACTGAGACTGACAATAATGCCATCAAAGATATTCCAGCCTTCTTGGAAATAATAATATGGATCCATGGCAATTATCTTGAGAACCATTTCTGCTGTGAAGATCCCAGTGAAGACCTAAAATGAAGAATTGATGGAAGTTTAGCATTATTTCAGGGGAATATTTTAAGTAGATTTGTTTTATTTTGTGAATCTGAGAGATTTCTAGGAAAATGCTGATTTTAAAACATTTCAATGCCCACATTTTACATTCAATACTAAATAATAGCTACTAAATTGCTAACCTTTTTTGGTATACTGTACTTCTACCATAATCACAATAATTTTTTTTAGTATTATTACATTTGGAACAAATTTATAGGTTACCGGAAGTTACACAAAAATTACTTTAAATTTGGTAAAAACCATATTTTGTTCTTGTTTTTTTAAAGGATATCATCTTATTTCTATGATCTTATAACCATTCCTGAAAGAAGAGTGAGTTTGCCACAAATGTTTTATAATAATGATCTCTGGATGCCTCAGAATTAAAGTTAAGTGATTAATAGAGCAAGGAACTGCAGATTTAATTGAAAGCAGCAGGAGAACATCCTCAGTATGCATACATCCATAATTAAGATTAATAAAATTATTTGATTGGAGGGATGAATGTCTATTTGACAGTAGAAAGAAAAACAATGAAACAAATTCAAAATTTGTTTTTAACTCAAAACCACGGGCTAAGAGACCCAAGGATATGAAGAATTATGAAATTACTCTTACAAAAAACAATCTTTTAAAACTATTCTTTTAACTATAAGTAAAAGCTTCATTTTATGACTCTAAAGTCAAGCTTACTATTTACCAGGTAAACAGACCTTTACCTTGGAGGAACTCTGTCAGAACAACAGTATCAAAATTACTTGGTTCCCTAAAACATCACTTTAATTAAATCTTAATCCACTCTTACTAATATGATAAAGCAGCTAACATCTCATTTTTCTAGGCACAGAAAGACCTAAGGGAAATAATATCCATCCAGAAAAATAACTTTAGTTTATCATTTATTCACTCAAATGGAGATAAAATGTATTTCTAGCAAGCCTAGTACATGAAAATCCAGATATATGGTGGAATGCACATTGAAAAATGAATTTTTCATTTTACAAAATGATTCACCATGGGATTTTTTTCTCCTGGTGAATGTAAATAAATTTTGATTTATACAAATTTTATTTCTTATATAAAATTTCAGAAGCACTTACTATTTGAAATAGCCTAATTATAGAAATATATTAGTTAAACTATCCAGGTAAGAGAAACTATCTAGGTAAATGATCTACAAATATCTCTTCCTAATGAATATTATACAACGATCTTTTCAGCTCTTCTGAAATGACTAGGAGATATTCCACATTATAAAAATGTATACCATAAACCTACACCCTTTCATCCAAAATTTAATCCCAACATGACACTTCTCTTTACAAGTAACATTTTAATTACAATTTGCAATTTTAAATCACAGCTGTTTATATCTTTAAATGTTTTCAATTTAGGCCCTAAAGATCATTGGGATTGCTTTTTGTACATTTTAGACTAGGTTTAGCATTGTCAGTGATTAAGAATTTTTAGAAAATTTTTCTCATTCTACCTAAGGTCAAACAAGCACACTGATTATGATGCCTATATTTATATGATTTTTAAATTCCATCAAAAATGCTAACAACAGAAAGAACTGGCAACCTCTGGATATGTATAGATTATATATATGACACCCATAGATGGTTTATAAACAATGCTAATTTATGGCTTATAAACATACATTCATCCGCCTTTAAATTTTCTGCATTACAAAGAATTTTTAAGACCCAGACAATTAATAAAAAACATTGAATGTTTATTGTTTGGACTTAGACTAATTATATCTTGTCTGCAGCGAAAGCTTGTCTTTTGAAATTTTGGATTATATGCTCCTGCCGCCACTTAGTCATTCACTTATAAAAAATTGCTAAGTACCTAATAAATGGTAGACATTGTGCTAGCTTTGAAAATGCAGTAGTAATTAAGATATACAAACCTGAAATTGCATAAACCTAGTTTATTTAGACCGATATATTTCTTATGGATAGTGAATTTATAGGCTTTCTAAATCAGTTTCTTTAATGAGGTTCAGTGAAAAGTTTCTAATCTATTCTATGTGACGCATAATAACTAGTAAAAATGTAATTGCTAAGGATGGGAATGAAAATCAGCTTGTGAGTCTGGATTAAGAGAAAAGAAATTGGGGGCATTTAGAGTTGTTTTGTGGTGCACAGAAATTGGGATGATCAAATGTTAGGGATTAAGGTCTCAACTCAGGGATAGGAAGGTAAAAAGGTTGAATACTATTGAGTATTTAGGAAAGTTCTCTTGGTATACATTTAAAAGATAGAAATGTTCATTCTAAAAGCGGAAGTTTTCATATTGATCAGTTTACAGAACCTCTTCTTGTTCAGATTGATGTTCCATTGCTTTGTAGTGAATTTAATGTAACTGTAGCCTTTTGCTCCATTGCTGCTAGCCTCTGTTTTAATGGCTATAGTTTTATTATTCCTGTGCCTTTTGGATATATATCTTTAAATATTTGTTGTTGTTGTTGATGATTCTGTTTTGTTTTGCATGAAATTGAAATACAAAGAAAAAAATCGTGGCAAATCATTTGACATTTGTGATTTTCATTTCCTTCATCTGTCAAATGAGGGTATTTACTGAGATGATTAATCAGGTCTATGTCTAAAATTCTTGGACTTCTATCGATATTATATATTACTTAGCAAATTTTATTCAGAAATTGGTGTACACATGATTATTGTTATACAAGAGCCTCATTAGAAATTGTTAGCTTGGTGATGACAAGGCATTATTATATTATACTAGGAAAGGAGTTAGGTGGCTAAATAGCACTCCATTGATGCCGGAGGCCTTCCAGGTAAATTCTAGAATTTGGTTCCCAGATGTTTTATCGTTCTGTAAATAAGAGTTATTATTTTTCCTTCAAAGAGTTATCATATACCTTTCCTATAATTTTAAATTAATGTCATATGGCACACCGTTGAAATTATTAAATTATTAAAATAATTTTGATAATTATGTTTCTTTAGCCTCTATTTCCAATTAGCCTGTAAGATCCTTAGAAGAAGTACTCTCTGTGTTCCCTTCTAGGTCTAGGAGAATAAGGACATATCATGAGCCTTTATCACTGTTTATAAGGAAGAGTTATAGTAAGAAAAGTAACCAGTTTGTATATAAATCTTTGTATTGCCTGAAGAAAGAGTTACAGGTTAGTTGGAAACGTCTGTGTGATGAAGAGTTTGTCTAACCTACTATGATTTATTGGAGGATTTCTTGCTTAGAAATCCCTAAGGTGGTGCACGTGCTTTATAATGGTCAAAACAAAATTAAAAAAAAAAAAAAAGAGCATGTTAGAGAAACTCAATTGAGGTTTGAAGTCTCTTGATACTCAAATTTAATCAATCAAATCAACAGAGAAGCGATGTAATTTTTATATGCTCCAGAAACAGGATGCAAAAAGGACACTGACCTAAGTAAAGACAAAGTTATGCAGCTCTTTTATGGGTGATTCTTTTGTTATCAATTCAGCTGAGACCTCTAGTATTTATAAGCAGTATGCAGTCATTTGAGCAGTAATAAACTAGTCTATAAAAATTCTAAATTTATTTTAATGAGCAGACTATACACTCCCCACAAAATATGAAATGTATAATATAGTCAAGTTGGCTAAATAACAATGATATAAGGAATAATCTACCTATCTATAAAATATATATTATTTTTATATTTTAGAGGACATATTTAAATACATTATTTTTTATACATAAACATTTATTATAGGTTTTTTATTGGTATCTGAGATATATGAGAATTTAACCTACAATGTTTTATGGGGATATAATAATAATAATAATAATAATAATAATAATAAATAAATAAAAAAAGAGCTTAGAACCAGTTTATACATTCTCCTATTCTTATGGTTAGGAATAGTTAATTCAAGTCTGGATTAAGCATTATCTACATTCTCCATATTGATGAGCCTTGTTTCGCCAGTACTAATCTCAATTTACCAATGGTTCTGCCAGTCAGTCTTCCACCTCACTTCCTTACCACATTGTCTTTGTTGCTGCTCATAAAGATATAGAATTTTAGAAGCGGAGTTTGGAGGGAGGGCATGAAATGTTATTTAGTCCAAACATTATAATCATGAGAAAACAGACCCAAAGATCTAAGTGACTTTTTTAGGACCACTCAGATATTTAGCATGGACACTTGAACTTGGACCCTGATTTGGTGCTTTAGTCTAGTGCTTTTCCATCTGATTATCCTATAATCCAATCTCCTTTATCCTCTGCTTCCATACTCAATTGCTTCAGCTTTGAAATTCTAGTAAAACCTCAATTTCCTGCTTCACTCTGGCAAATTTCCAAAATTTCTTCCTTCATTTGTTCCAACTTCCTTCACACTCCAATATCCTGGGAAAAATACAAGAGCTAGAGCAGAACTATTTTTCATCAGTATTTCAAACAAAGGTTAATAACATATATGAGGAAGGAAATTGTTTATTGAGCACATGCTAGATGCCAAGCATAGTGCTAAGTGTTTTTACATTACCTCATTCAACCTTCACAACAACTCTGGGAGATGGGTATTATTATTTCTGTTTCAATAATAGAAAACAAAGACTCAGATGTTTTATCAGAATTGTCCAGATGCTACTTTATTAGTAAGCATTGACAATGAGGCCAAATCCAGTTCTACCTGATTCCAAAGCCCATGTTCTTCAGCAAAACATGCTATCTGAGCAGCCCTTTCGGATAGGAAACAATGAGTTGTTTATTTATTGAGCAGCAACCATGTAAACATTGTTGGAGATATGAAAGAAAAATGAGACATAATCTTAGCCATCAAGTAATTTATAATGGATTTGAAAATCAAGAATTATGATACAATAAAGATACAACAAGGAAGTATTTAATATTCAAACATGTTCTGTTACAGATGCATTTGTAGTTAAGAAAAGAGTGTTCAATTGGGTGAGTGTCATGTTGGAGGAGATGGGGCTAGAGTTGAAGTGGAAGACTATGAAGAATTAAATGAGGTGATTTGAGTTGGAATACTCTAAATGTGAATGTAGAGAACAGTGAAATATTTTCCCATATGTAAACATATAAACATTTGTGTGATATTTGTGTAGTATAGTAATAAGGCTGTTCTGATGGGGCTGTTGTTGGCTAATTAGGAAACAATGGACAATAAAATTGTATAGGAAAAATGGGATCAGATCAAGTGAGAGGAGTCTTGAAAATCAGATAAGAGTGTTGAACCACAAATATGGACAAAAGATGCTTTATCAAGGCAAAAGCATATTGAGTGCGGAGTATTAGAAATATTATTTTAATTGTAGTTATAGGATTGAAAAAGAGATACCCTGAAAGAAGTAATAGGTCTTCATATCAAGTTGTATGTAAGAAATAAAGAAAAAGTAAGTCAAAATGGCTGTAAGATTGAAACTGGAAGGCCACTACTAGAGGTAACAGAAAAGTGAAGTGAGGTTGTTAGGACTTTCAATACATTGTGGGAAAGATAATCTTTCATCTGTCATATATTGTGTTTAAAGTTACCCTTGAGCAATGACCTATAACAGTTGGAAATACAGGATTGGAACATAGCTTACATCACAAGAGTAGATAATTTCTAGAGTTGTCAAGTACAGAAAAACATTGAGGGGAAAAACAAAGCAGTAAGAGGCATAAGAAGAGAAGTTCAGAAAAAGAGGCAGAGTTAGACTGATTGGAAAGATCAAGGAACAAGCAGAATAAAAAGCAATATCACAGGTGCTGAAGATGAAGAAGACCCCAAGAATCTGGTGGAGTTCTATTGAGTCAAATAACGCAGTGAAGTTGAGGCCATTTATTGGGGTAAATGTTTATGAAATTTTATGCAATTGTATGCCCAGTATTCTCTTTCTCCCTTCTGTTGGGGATTGCTCCTCTACCTGTATGATCTTTTAGGAATGCCATGTTTTCCTATGACTCCACCCTCTGCCAAGGCTGATAAACCAGAGGTGAGCATCTAACCCAAGCTATGGCAAACAGAATCCTCCTGTCGTGAGAGTCTTTGAACTGGAATTGAAAAAGATGTCATCTTTTTTTAGTGCAGAAGTTACAAGATGTAAAACCAGTGAGCTATGGCTGAGCATATTTCCTGACCTAGAGACAAAAGATGCAATGAACATTTGGGCTACATCCAAGCTCTTGGTTAAAGCAATTTCCTGCAGCCCAACTACAAAATTACCCTTCACATGGTTTGGTAGTTTATCTTTTCTTTCCTTTCCGCAGCCTCTTTTTTTCTCCATCTTAAGCTAGTTTGAGTTTGTGCCACAAAGGAAGGTCTTGATTAATATAAATTATTTTCTTACTTGTTCATCCATTTCAATTTCTTCATATAATTTAGGAGAAAATGTACATGTCAGCATACCCATACACAGATACCTGCTCAGGTAATTGGAACCAAAAGAATGGCTAAATTACAAATGCATTTTTACTATTTCATCTCTGTGTGAATCCTACTGAAGCATTTTATTAGGCAATTCAATTTGAAACCACTATGCCCACTTTGGTACAGAAATCAACCTGTGTGTTCCTTTCAATGGACATGATCTCTTCAGAGACTGTGTGTGTTAAAACTGCATGTTTGTGGAGCGAGATTTAGATCTCATGGTTTCTCTGGACCTATATTTCCAGCAAGAACAATAAAAAATTTAACAAGTGTACCCATGGTAAGACACCATTATCAGTCAGCATGGATGGTGGTCTAAATAGTCACCATTCATACTAGTTGAATTTTAGAACTTATCACCGAGATTCCCTGTAACATTCCTTTAGGTATTTCTTTATATGAAGAAAGAGGACGTAATTTTTTTTCAACACAGCACAGACGGATTTCTTTTTTGTCTATCTCTCCCACTCCTATCCAAGGAAATAAGTAAACTTCAAATGAACTTACCAGGTTTCCTACAGTCAACACACTACTGAACTGACCAGTCATTGGGTAGTGCTCCATGGCCATAAAGAGGGTATTTAAGACAATGCAAATAGTTATGGCAAGATCAACAAATGGATCCATAACAATTAAATTCACCAGATGCTTCACTTTTAACCATGCATCACAGCAGTCCCAGATCAAGAACATATTGGCAAATCTGTACCAGCAAGGTGGACATTTTTGTCTAGATTCTTCAAGTTCTAGTGAAATAATAAAAAAGAAGAGTAGTAAATAACTAAAAATTAGTTATTGTTGCTGTAGATTATATATTATTTGATAAAATTTATGCTTCTACTTGGGGATGGAAGTTCATATAACAGCTTAACAAACATGAAAAGTCAATCTCATTAAATATTTTGACAAAATATTCATTAAAAATGTCATGTAAATAGACTATTCTTTAATTAAATACAGAAAATAAACACTTTGAATTTAATATTTTGCTTTAAGCGTACTTCATTACCTAATAACTTAGATTAACAGTTGATTAAATTGCTATATTCTCTGTATCATAACAGAATTTTTATATCAGCTTTACACAGATATTAAGTATATCAAGCAATTATCGTTTCTTTGGAAAGTACCTTTTCGAGAACACTGTCTAAAGCTGTGATCCTTATTAATACATGTGAGTCATTCTCTCCTCTGATTGTCTCCACATCAGCACTGATCTTGCACACAATGAGAATATATGTCCTTTTTAGTATAAATTTAGTATAGATTTAGTATAGATCTACTTCTGTTATTCATATTTTCTCATATCTTTCAGAATTTTACCTAATGTATAAAAAGTTACTAGTCATTTTAATGGGTGAAACATGTTATAAAATAATTGTGTAACTGTCCAAATACACCAACAGAACAAGATACAAAATGTAATTAATATTTTCTAAAGAACAAATGTTAGATATGGCATATAATGGACTAATAAAATTACATAGCTAATGTAACATCTCTCTAAAGTTCAAGAAGTGGGGACTTATTTAACGAATGAACAAGGGAGTAATAGTTGCAATCAACTGGCATTGGGTCAGCTCTCCTTTGAAGGAATGTAGTGGTTTCTGTATGAGTGGAATATGGAGGAGAGATCTTTTTTTAGGGTCTCTGTTGAAGTGGAGCACAGATTTTAATTTGTCCAACTTATTTATGTGCCTCCTTGAACCCCATCACCACCTCCGGGCCTAGAAAACAGACTAAAATTTGAAGGAAATTTCCTTGTGCTTCTGCATTCCAGCACTTAAAAAGTGTAGTGTTCACTCTAATTGCTTAAGGATAACGTTACATAAAGATAAATCCTCAGTGATATAATATCAAGTGGCGAAATAACATTCTACATTCAAGATAAGAACCCAAGTCAAAAAGAAATGACAATATTAATTTTCATAATCAGTGTGAACATAGTGTATTCTATATATCATCTACTTAGGTCTTTTATATAGTTCTGATCCTGGGTAATTGACTGTGGTAATTCTTTAAGAAGAAGGCATAGTTCCACAAAACATATAATCATAGAAAGCTGCTTGTCTCATAGCCTGCTTCTTACCCTCCATTGTGTTGGTCAGGATGCTGGCTATGCTCATGGCTCTTTGCCTTCCAGAGGAATCCTCCAGCATCTCCATTGAAATCTGGTAAGAACTTAGCCTCCTCTTTCTGACTTCCGTTTCAGTGGTGGTGCCCTGCAAACCAAATACTGATGGCTCAAACCACCCTTTTCAATGAATAATACAACACCACATAGCATTTCTTAGGAAAATCATGCTACATGCAGTTTTTCCAAGCAACAGTTTTCAAGTAATAAGCATATATTGAATTTATTTTTAAGTTATAAATACTTTTTTAAAGAAATATCACAGAAAATACCCTTTAACAAGAATTCACCAGTTTGATGCAATTGTATAGGGCAATTATAGTGCAGAAATATTTTAATTAACCTGCTGGAATTTTCAGGGAAAATTTTAATAAGCTTGCTAATGTCATATATTGTTTAATTTCACTCAAATGTAAATTATCTTGCAGCTTATTTCAGTGATTACTAATCAGATAAATCTTCCCCCAAAACAAATAATAGGATTATATATTCCCAAGGCTGAATTATTTTCTTTGAGGCTATATTGATAGTATTGACATATGTGGGTTAATTTTTTTTCCATGCACAAACACAGATGTACAATGAAATGTGTGTGCTTTCCTGAGATTTCTTTAATTATTTCTATATGCATCCTATAAGAAATCAAAACATTTTAGAGTCATTTTAATAGATATCAAAACATTTGAGAGTCACTGTAATATTGGCAATTATGGGAAAACTGCCCATTATCTATACTGGTCATTACAATATTTAGTTTTAACTATACAAACTTTCCAGGATATGAATAGATAATTATATACTTCTGAGTGAGCACATCTATAATAATGATTTGGTTGTTAAAGTGTCCAGTATTTGTGTTGGTAGGTCTACCGAATTTGCAGGTATATGTTTCATCCCACATTCTAAAAACTGGGCTCTTTTAACCTGAAGCATTTGAAAGCTAATGGTTCCATACAATTCAGTTGGTTCTAAAGATTTTATTGTTTTGCATATAATAAATCATATATTATTTTTAAGGACTTCATTTTGGGGAAGCAGGATGGTGTAACAGGCTAAACCACCCAGGCCTCGATTATTTCAAATTGGTGTGTAATGTCAGTAGTAGCTAACTTATTATCTATTATCACCTCTGGCAGAAGTTGTCCAGTAGGTGAGGTTAGAGCTGATGGTCCACCCACCAAGGAAACCACACCATTGCAATCCACAGTGCTGTGCATCTTCCCATTTGCTGGAAGCCCTGGCACCATCCTGGATGACATACTGGCCTGACTAACGTTACTGTTGCGTCGCTCTCCGTGTCTGTGGGGCACAAACAGTGAGTCTCTCCTGCTCTCGCTGTCTTCAAATGTACTGTGCTCATCATCAGCAAAGTCATTTTCAGAACCGACATCCTTTGCCCGACCTCTGAAGCTGAAAATGCTTGTTTTGCTGTTGCGTCGTGGGGAAAACAGGGAGCCACGGATACTTAACAGAGACTGAAGAGAGAGCAAGGAAGAAAGTAATGGGGGCACACACAATTGTTTAATAAAAGTCTTAATATTGCAGAATCTATTTGCTTTTGGGTTAGAATAGCCTTGCTCTCAAACAAGAAATTAAGTTTATAAAGAACAAATACGTTTTGATATTTTTATTATAGATCACAATGCAAATTTAAGTATAAAGAGTGTTTTCTGATTAAGAATCCTGATTTACAGTTTAAGTGCACGGCCACTTCATTTAATGTTCACACTAATACTGTGAGATGGATTTTGTTCTCATAATAATATGGGTGTGGAACTTGATGCTGGAGAGGAAAATTATTCTTTTTGGTGGGAGTGGTGGTTAAACAGTAGGTGGTTTTTGCTCTCAAATGCTATGATCTGAAAAGCATGCAACTTGGAAAATAAGTTATGGCTCAAGAGAGACTGTTGGCTCAAATTTACAATATTTGTTGCAAATATTTTACTTCTGGATAATGTTTTAAAAACAAAACCATTATCTCTCTATTTGCTTCTTTTGGATTCTAAAAGGAAATTATTCTTTGTCTGGACCACTATCTACATGGATATAAAAGTCTCAAAAATTTACCTGTGATGTTGTCTTCCAGATTTGCTAACAGTTTCCCAAATGGCTACTAATTATTCATATGATCTGAGAGAATATATATCATAGCACTGACAACAGAGAGACTAAACTGCTGTATGTATTACTATTCTTATTTAACATTTAACACTAGCTTTAAAAAGCAAGACACATATACCTGACTTTACTAAAGGTGATATGGAAAACAACTTATCCTTCTGAACTCACTTTAATTTTATTAAAAGGAACCAGATAATTCAAAAATTTTTTGTATTACATATATTCATAGATAAATCAATTAAATACTTTCTGGTAGAAGAAAATGAGGATTTGGCATGAAGTCCCTTTCACTTTTTGGATAGATTTTAAACTAGCAGCACCAAATAATTATGTTTATTCTAGCCTTGATGATAGTTTTCAAAAACACCTTTATTCAATCCGCAGAATCTTTGTTTACTTTCATCCTTGTTAAAGGTGACATTCTCTGTTGCTCCCCCTGCTCTGTCCCTTATGACCTTTCCTACCTCTCTGCATAGCCAGGGTAGTATGTATACATAAATACACATACATATTCATACATAGCCATATGCCAGCGTAAATCTGCCTGTACTTTCCCTTTCCTTCTCCGAGCTTCAGTATAAAACCAAATAAAATAATTTTAGTGGAAAAAAACATAGGAAAGGCGGACTCCATCAAATTTATTTTTGGTCCCTTTGCCTAATTAGGTCATGCTGATTTTCTTAGGCCCCCATTTGTTCTTTATTTTTATGGCTTTTCCCAGACTGCAAAGCACTAGAATAATCTTTATTGCCCTCTGTCTCAGTGATGTCCTTGGAAAGATATTTCTCATTAAGAAATGTGCCGTTGTTTTGGATTTGGTTAGGATATCCAAAGGAATTACTGACTGCCTAGTTTGTCCAATCTGCAACTATGTCTACGTGGCACACAGTTTGAACAGCAGGTTTGTCTCCCCAATGTCAGACAGTAGTTAAACTGATTTTCCAGTCATCAGACTGATCAAGAAATTAGACGTTGTGAAGACATTAATTCAGCCCCCTATAATAGAGAATGTTAATGTTTTTAAATCTCTTCAGACTCAATATGAATTATCAGTATAATATTGGTTATGTTCAGACTTGCCTCTGAAACTCTAGTGTGTATTTTTAGGTCCTTGCTTTTTGGAATTGGGATTCAGTATGTAGGGGTTAGGACTCTGGAATCTGAACATTCACCACACATTCCAGGTGCTTTTGTACAAATGGACCTCACCCTACGCTCAGAGGAATACTAAATTTGTCTCACATTAATCCCTAGGATGGTTCAGTGTAATCATCTTAATATGCTTTTGTTCAGAGACTGCTTTGGAGACTGAAACTCTTGTCTACATGATATTTGATTGGGAGTAAATAGTATGTGGTACGTCCATAATATATCTTGTGCATGCCTTTAATTTGCATATTTTTATGTCAGGGTGTTTTCAAAGGCGGTCCAGATCTTTGAGTTTATTTGAAACTTCTCTTCACTCTTTGGAAAGTATAATAATGGGTGTGAGCACACAAGGCAATAAAGGCTGAAAAAGAAGATAACAAAAATAGTATTCAGAGAAAATAAACCAAAAATAACACACTAGAAGATGCAGCAGAGTGGTGGGAATGCCCACAGCTGCGGCAGTCCTTTCTCTAGGAAAAACAGGCTTTTAAGTTTTAAGGACCAAAGGGTCATCTTTCTTTGACTCAGGCATGCCAAAACATAAATCCCAGTTTTTTTTTGTTTTTTGTTCTGCCTTGTTCCAAGAAGGTAAATCTGAACTTTTTTTTTTTTTTTTTAATTTTCAATAACAAAAGAGAAAATGGAAGAAACTAGGTGTATAAAACACAATCTTGCATGTAGGGATTGAACTCAAAGTGAATTGAGAAAACTCAAGATGGAAGATGATGCAGGGAATTTGAGGATGTTCTAATAGAGGTATGTAAAGTGAGTATTAGTTAGAAATACCTACTTAATAGCATTTTAAGTTAAATGTACATCTCTTATCGATGTTTTCAGTTAGTCAACGATTAAACTTTGTTCTAGCTACAAAGATTCTGGTTTAAAATAAATTGTCTCAGTGTGTCCAAACAACATAGATGATGTCTCTGAGGGAGATCACTTTCCATTGTACTCTCTAAAACACTTTTTCCATTTTGTACTATGAATATGTATATCTATTTAAGAATAAAGTAATGTAATAAATGTAGAATGCATTTAAAATGTATGATAGTAGAGGGTAGGGTGCCCTTACTTTATGGCTTCTCTGCTTTGACATTTTCAGAAGATTTATTTGTTTTGAACAGTATGCTTTGTCTAATGCTTCATGTTTCCACTACCTTCACTGATTCTCTTTCCCATCAGAGAGAGTTCTTTTTTGTTCACAAAACTAGAAATTGTAAACTACTTCTGGCATAGTTTTGCTTGTGAGTTGTGTTAATCTTCTCTGCCTCTGTTTACTGGGGCATGTAAATATCAGCGCTAATAGGCTTTTTCTTTTTCTTTTGAAATATCTACTCTCTATCTATATATTAATAATCTATCTACCTAATTATCTACTCATTTCACTATCTACAAATATAAAATATATACGTGTGTATGCATATATGTATG
>NW_011888783.1:22871207-22881982 GCF_000151845.1 Pteropus vampyrus | reverse complement strand
TAACAGGCTAAACCACCCAGGCCTCGATTATTTCAAATTGGTGTGTAATGTCAGTAGTAGCTAACTTATTATCTATTATCACCTCTGGCAGAAGTTGTCCAGTAGGTGAGGTTAGAGCTGATGGTCCACCCACCAAGGAAACCACACCATTGCAATCCACAGTGCTGTGCATCTTCCCATTTGCTGGAAGCCCTGGCACCATCCTGGATGACATACTGGCCTGACTAACGTTACTGTTGCGTCGCTCTCCGTGTCTGTGGGGCACAAACAGTGAGTCTCTCCTGCTCTCGCTGTCTTCAAATGTACTGTGCTCATCATCAGCAAAGTCATTTTCAGAACCGACATCCTTTGCCCGACCTCTGAAGCTGAAAATGCTTGTTTTGCTGTTGCGTCGTGGGGAAAACAGGGAGCCACGGATACTTAACAGAGACTGAAGAGAGAGCAAGGAAGAAAGTAATGGGGGCACACACAATTGTTTAATAAAAGTCTTAATATTGCAGAATCTATTTGCTTTTGGGTTAGAATAGCCTTGCTCTCAAACAAGAAATTAAGTTTATAAAGAACAAATACGTTTTGATATTTTTATTATAGATCACAATGCAAATTTAAGTATAAAGAGTGTTTTCTGATTAAGAATCCTGATTTACAGTTTAAGTGCACGGCCACTTCATTTAATGTTCACACTAATACTGTGAGATGGATTTTGTTCTCATAATAATATGGGTGTGGAACTTGATGCTGGAGAGGAAAATTATTCTTTTTGGTGGGAGTGGTGGTTAAACAGTAGGTGGTTTTTGCTCTCAAATGCTATGATCTGAAAAGCATGCAACTTGGAAAATAAGTTATGGCTCAAGAGAGACTGTTGGCTCAAATTTACAATATTTGTTGCAAATATTTTACTTCTGGATAATGTTTTAAAAACAAAACCATTATCTCTCTATTTGCTTCTTTTGGATTCTAAAAGGAAATTATTCTTTGTCTGGACCACTATCTACATGGATATAAAAGTCTCAAAAATTTACCTGTGATGTTGTCTTCCAGATTTGCTAACAGTTTCCCAAATGGCTACTAATTATTCATATGATCTGAGAGAATATATATCATAGCACTGACAACAGAGAGACTAAACTGCTGTATGTATTACTATTCTTATTTAACATTTAACACTAGCTTTAAAAAGCAAGACACATATACCTGACTTTACTAAAGGTGATATGGAAAACAACTTATCCTTCTGAACTCACTTTAATTTTATTAAAAGGAACCAGATAATTCAAAAATTTTTTGTATTACATATATTCATAGATAAATCAATTAAATACTTTCTGGTAGAAGAAAATGAGGATTTGGCATGAAGTCCCTTTCACTTTTTGGATAGATTTTAAACTAGCAGCACCAAATAATTATGTTTATTCTAGCCTTGATGATAGTTTTCAAAAACACCTTTATTCAATCCGCAGAATCTTTGTTTACTTTCATCCTTGTTAAAGGTGACATTCTCTGTTGCTCCCCCTGCTCTGTCCCTTATGACCTTTCCTACCTCTCTGCATAGCCAGGGTAGTATGTATACATAAATACACATACATATTCATACATAGCCATATGCCAGCGTAAATCTGCCTGTACTTTCCCTTTCCTTCTCCGAGCTTCAGTATAAAACCAAATAAAATAATTTTAGTGGAAAAAAACATAGGAAAGGCGGACTCCATCAAATTTATTTTTGGTCCCTTTGCCTAATTAGGTCATGCTGATTTTCTTAGGCCCCCATTTGTTCTTTATTTTTATGACTTTTCCCAGACTGCAAAGCACTAGAATAATCTTTATTGCCCTCTGTCTCAGTGATGTCCTTGGAAAGATATTTCTCATTAAGAAATGTGCCATTGTTTTGGATTTGGTTAGGATATCCAAAGGAATTACTGACTGCCTAGTTTGTCCAATCTGCAACTATGTCTACGTGGCACACAGTTTGAACAGCAGGTTTGTCTCCCCAATGTCAGATAGTAGTTAAACTGATTTTCCAGTCATCAGACTGATCAAGAAATTAGACGTTGTGAAGACATTAATTCAGCCCCCTATAATAGAGAATGTTAATGTTTTTAAATCTCTTCAGACTCAATATGAATTATCAGTATAATATTGGTTATGTTCAGACTTGCCTCTGAAACTCTAGTGTGTATTTTTAGGTCCTTGCTTTTTGGAATTGGGATTCAGTATGTAGGGGTTAGGACTCTGGAATCTGAACATTCACCACACATTCCAGGTGCTTCTGTACAAATGGACCTCACCCTACGCTCAGAGGAATACTAAATTTGTCTCACATTAATCCCTAGGATGGTTCAGTGTAATCATCTTAATATGCTTTTGTTCAGAGACCGCTTTGGAGACTGAAACTCTTGTCTACATGATATTTGATTGGGAGTAAATAGTATATGGTACGTCCATAATATATCTTGTGCATGCCTTTAATTTGCATATTTTTATGTCAGGGTGTTTTCAAAGGCGGTCCAGATCTTTGAGTTTATTTGAAACTTCTCTTCACTCTTTGGAAAGTATAATAATGGGTGTGAGCACACAAGGCAATAAAGGCTGAAAAAGAAGATAACAAAAATAGTATTCAGAGAAAATAAACCAAAAATAACACACTAGAAGATGCAGCAGAGTGGTGGGAATGCCCACAGCTGCGGCAGTCCTTTCTCTAGGAAAAACAGGCTTTTAAGTTTTAAGGACCAAAGGGTCATCTTTCTTTGACTCAGGCATGCCAAAACATAAATCCCAGTTTTTTTTTGTTTTTTGTTCTGCCTTGTTCCAAGAAGGTAAATCTGAACTTTTTTTTTTTTTTTTTAATTTTCAATAACAAAAGAGAAAATGGAAGAAACTAGGTGTATAAAACACAATCTTGCATGTAGGGATTGAACTCAAAGTGAATTGAGAAAACTCAAGATGGAAGATGATGCAGGGAATTTGAGGATGTTCTAATAGAGGTATGTAAAGTGAGTATTAGTTAGAAATACCTACTTAATAGCATTTTAAGTTAAATGTACATCTCTTATCGATGTTTTCAGTTAGTCAACGATTAAACTTTGTTCTAGCTACAAAGATTCTGGTTTAAAATAAATTGTCTCAGTGTGTCCAAACAACATAGATGATGTCTCTGAGGGAGATCACTTTCCATTGTACTCTCTAAAACACTTTTTCCATTTTGTACTATGAATATGTATATCTATTTAAGAATAAAGTAATGTAATAAATGTAGAATGCATTTAAAATGTATGATAGTAGAGGGTAGGGTGCCCTTACTTTATGGCTTCTCTGCTTTGACATTTTCAGAAGATTTATTTGTTTTGAACAGTATGCTTTGTCTAATGCTTCATGTTTCCACTACCTTCACTGATTCTCTTTCCCATCAGAGAGAGTTCTTTTTTGTTCACAAAACTAGAAATTGTAAACTACTTCTGGCATAGTTTTGCTTGTGAGTTGTGTTAATCTTCTCTGCCTCTGTTTACTGGGGCATGTAAATATCAGCGCTAATAGGCTTTTTCTTTTTCTTTTGAAATATCTACTCTCTATCTATATATTAATAATCTATCTACCTAATTATCTACTCATTTCACTATCTACAAATATAAAATATATACGTGTGTATGCATATATATAAATATATATATAAATATATATATATTTAAATATATATATATATATTCACACTGATTCTCTTTTTAGTAGTCAAATTGGCTGTCAGTTAACTTTCCTCTGCTATTGCCTCTCCATGGTTCACTCAACACAGGCCCCTCTTTGAGCATTCCAATCACACTGTTGCATCAGGTACTTGACACTTGCTCTTCCATGAGCCGGGAATGCTCTTCCATGCTCCTTCTTCCCTCACCACCTCTAAGTCATTGCTAAGATGTCTCCTTTGCAGTGAGATTTTCCCAAACCACCTTATTTAAAATGTTTACCTTCAGTTAGCATGCCTGATGACTCTTTCATGCTTTATTTTTTCCCATAACACTTATCACCTTCTAACATTGTCTATAACTTGTTTATTCTCTGTCTCCCCCTTTAATATAAAATTCCATGAGGTCAGTGAATTGTATCTCTCTTGTTCATTGAAGCATTTTCAGCATCTAGAATTATTTCTGCTACATAGTAGGTGATCAAAAAATATCTGTTTATAGGCTGAATGAAGCATTCTACAAGTTTTTATTTGAGCATAATGATGAAACAATTGTGGACAGGCATTATTTTCAAAACCACGTAAATATGTTAATGTAAATATTGCTATTATGCCTGTACATTTGTGAGAAGATGAAACTACTCAAATTTTTAGTTTCCCTCATGTGGAATTCATTTACCCATTTTAACTTAAGAGCTTTACAATTTGTCACATTGCTTAATTTCCCACGACTCTTTAAAGAAACATTATTACCCCATTTTATAGAAATCTTACAAAGTACAAGTGACTCAATCAAGGTCACAGAATTGATTTGGATTTGAGATACGGACACCAGCTTTTGTGAAATCAATCATTATGCTCTGATGTCATATCAAATACTACTAATCCCAATGACTCCTAATATTCTTAATAATATTAAAATATCAAGGGTGTCAGTTTAAGCCAAAAAATTCTGATCCGAGAAACTGACTTTCTCTATAGAGCGTCGTGTTAACCCCAAACATGATAATACTGATCTACTACCATACTTTCTATTTGTATTATGCAAGATAGTATTTGGATCTCTTGATACCAACATTGTCTGTGGGAAGATGGCTTTTATGTTATAACTTTTTGTGTGCGCATAACTATTTTGTCCTAACATGAGAATTCAAGTTATGACTTATTGAGTTTATTTCATTTTAAAAAATTATTTACACATTCAATATAAATTATAAAACAAACACCTATTCATAACATACGCGCCTTTTCTTCCCAACCAAGCACTAAACACTATTCTGAACTTTGTGCTTATCTCTCCAATTTTTTAAAAAGATTTTATTGTTTATAAGAAGGCTATCATAGCCCTTGGTCGATGTACAGGTTTTTGCTCTAATTTAATTATATAGAGTGTCCCTCAAAGCATTATCTTTAGGATATAATTCTAACCCAGATTAATATAATTAGAAGAGTTAATAATTCATAGCACATGAAATTTTAATAGAACCAGTGTTCAAAGTCATAACTGTACTTATCATGGATTCCATAACTATTTACTCTTTTACATTAGGCAACAGATAAAACTTATTAACATACAAAAAATTGAAACTATTTTTACTCTTTGACTTGAAAATATGCTGAAGAATTGGTTAGTTTACATGAAATCAGAACAAAAATAGACTGTCTTCAATTTAGTTCTCTTCAAGAGCATTTAGGTCATAATTTCATTCTAATGTATCATAGCATGACACTAACCATATCAAGATAACAGAGACTCATTAAAAGTATAGTTTTCATATCAAAAGATATAGGCAAAATCGAGACATTTCTTTTCAAGATTCATACCTATGTTGCAATCAGAACCACAGATAATCATGGCAGAAACCCAGATGCAAAGATAAGTTCATTTGAGGTCTCAGAATGGAAAAGGTAACCAAGAGATTGAAAAACTGTTTCCCTGAAGAGAAAAGTCTGATTGATAGATTTTACCCCCACCCCCAAAGCGGATAAAGAAACATGGTCTCAAAATAGTGCAACATATAAAGCTGATTACCTTAAATTAAAACTTATGAATGGTTTAATAAAAGTCTTATTAAAGACAGTTCATGATACGGAATTAACTATATTAAATGTTAGTTACCTTTCCCTCATTTAAATCAGCTATTACAAAAACCAAGTACAGCAATTGAAAAGCAATAGCAATGACAAAACAAATTGGAGCACTCAGTAGAAAACCGTACCTGATGAGGGGAGTAGAACTTCTTGTCACTAGTCAGTCGGTTTCCATCCATGGAGAAAAGGAAGCTTCTTCTTTTGACACTGTCTTCAGATTCAGATTTGGGGAACCTTTCTCCCTCTCCTTTGTTGTTTCCTTCAAGATGCTCCCTCTGTCTTCTTTTCTTCCTTCGGTTCCTCCACTCCTTAGCACTTTTGGAGCTTAACTTTGATGCTTCTGAAGAACTTTCCAAGAGCTCTCCTAAGCCACCTATTCCACTGAAATCTCTTGAAGCAGCTGATGCTGCCGCAACTGCCTGTTTAAAACAAGGCAAGGCTCTATTTAGAACACATAACTTTGAAAAGAGTTTACTATGGTACAGTTGTTGCCATTTATGACTATTGACTATATGGAAAAATTAGTCTTCTGGTCATTTCATTCTGCTTTACTACAAGAGAGTTCACTTAATAATGATGCAGTTTTAAATAGTATAAAGCAATATGTTAGCCTATGCATTAAAGCAAGGAAAGTCTGGCTTGGAACATCTCCTGGAGAGCCCCCGCTTTAAAAAAAAATGCTGTTGAGATTAATTTTATTTCAGGGGACAATTGCTCTCATAAAAAATGTCTTCTACAATTTAAAAGCAAATCTTCTTTTAGTAGTGGTTCTGGTCTGATTACTATTTCAATTTCATGCATAGGCTTATTCCTCCCACATGTGACAGTGAACAACAGTCGTATTTTTTCCTTCAAAATCTAGGACAAGAGACTTTTTCTTTTCTTCTCTTTTTTGTGAACTCAAAGCATTAAAAATGTTTCCTATTTTATTTCTAGATAGACACAGTAGGGATGTGTTGGCTAGTTTATCCTCTTCATTTGAATTACATTTATTACTATATTTCACATCCTTGGGGTCCTGTTAATCCCAGAGATTAATATGATTAATTTATTATATAACATTTCTAGTTTAAATTTTTTTAATGTTTATAAATTATTTATTATTATAAATAATAACAGATTATTAACATATCAATCAATAAGTACTTGAAATAATCATTCAAGGGATGATGAGAACTTCTTCAAGTATTTTCTTTCCATATTTCAGCACTAAGTTATACTTAAGCATTTTGAATTTCTGTACATACTAAAGAAGCATAGCTAGCTCTGAGGTGAAACATGGCAAATGTTTTACATTTTCACTTATATGAATAGTATTTTTAGACTGGAAATGATCTCACCATGACAAGAGAGGATATGAAACAACAGTATAGTGCATATCAAAGCTGCGTTCTCATTAAGTATATTCCTGTTTTTGAACATAATCAAGGAAGTAGAAATGATTAAATTATGAGACTGTTGTTTCAACTATTTATATATGTCATTACTAAGTACCAACAACTCATAATTTATCTACCATTCTGTTCTATCTTCTCTACTAGACTATATCATATAGGAATTTTGTCATGTTTTTGTGCGCATTGCCAATATGTCACCTGACATAAAAAGGACTCAGTTACTATTTGGTGAATAAAGATGAAAAAAGGCATCGTGCGGTCAATTGTTATAGACACTGAGGTGGGTTGGGGGAAGAACAAGACAGACTTAGACTTGGCTTTTCAAGAACTCATAAAAGACTATGTTAGAATTATCTATATAACAGGAATATATTTTAGGAAAGAATGAAGACAAAATCCATTTATAATGCTATGACAACATGTTGTGCTTTATGTTTCTTCCTTCCCAAGGGAAAGCAAACCCTCCTAAATAGCTTCCATTTGTGAATCTCATCTCAACTAAAACAATAAAGAACAACACAAATTCTCTAGTATTAACATGACCCTAGAGATGGGAACCATAGTACTACATATAATGCTACATATAATACATATAATGCTACGTAGTACTACATATAATATATGTGTTGAGCTAAGCAACACATAAAATGTAACACAGGTGTTTGTTTATACTAAATAGTATATTCATTATGGAAATCAAGATCTAAAACTCAGTATAAGACAAACCTAGCATTTAAATGAAACATTAATTCAGAATTTGGATATTTACAGAATTGCATATAGTCAGATAGCCATATTTTTTATTGATTTCTTAATCAGTATTCTAATATCAGTGATGAAATATGAGAAATATTAGAAGCCCTTTTTAAATATGAACGTTTAATATAAGTATGTGCAAAATAAATAAATGAAGCACTTATCTGTAACAAGTTAAATATAGTTGCATAGTGCTTGATACATAAGAGATAAATAATATACACCATTTATTTGAAAGAATGAATATACATATAATCCTTTTTTTTCAAATAAAGTCCTTAATTGACCTTTCTATTTTGTATAGACAGAAACATGCAACACACAATGTTGATCATTTACTGACTTACTTGTCATTAGAAACAAAGGAAGTGGTGGTAATTTTCTCTTGCTGTAATCCTGAAACCCATGGTCATTTAAATCACTTCCGGAACTTGTTTTGCATAAGACACGATTTCCCTACCTATTCTGGATAACAGTTCAAATAACTGAAAACCAAAACAGATTTCTAAGGCAACAATGGTAACCTCTCGACACAACACATTTTCTATGTCACTCATCAACTCAAATCTGTCACTTGTTCCACTTCCAGTGATTTGACAGTCCCTCAAAGGCAGATGTTTCCTGTCACCTCCCATATCTGTGTACCTGTTTATACCTAGTTCTGCGACATGGTCAGTGTCCTGCTCGTTTAGACTAATAGTGTTATTTTCACAACTGACTTGCTGAATTCTTCTTGTAACAAATAGGTCCTTAATATTTACACAAATAATAACATTTTTCTCTTCTTATAACATTGCCGCGTGACTCAAAATAGACTAGAACTCACCGTATTTGTGTGTTTTTTTAAAAATAAAACCACTTGACTACCTGTGATTATATTTCATTTTCATTTCACTATTCTGTATTTACACTTCATTTTAAACATCAAACCCAGTTTAAAAATCCCATTCAAAACTGTAAAGACTTTAACTGTATCTCTTTCAATTCTACTCCTAATTATATTAGGTCTCTTAAATACCACTATTTCTAATTTTGTCCTAAAGCTTACTCTTAATTTTTCCCATCAAATCACTACACACTGCTATGGTATATGCTATGCTGGGCATTATTAGACATTTAAAAATCACACAATTACGATGCTAGACACAATTACGACGATCTAGGACAAAACATTTATCAGGTGTGCCTTTCTCTGTCTTTTAAAGTTGCACTTGATTTGAGTCCACTGAACTAGGAGGTCTCTCAAAAGATACAAAAAAAAAAAAAACAAGTTATGCTAAGTTTCATGAAATTATTGATTAGTAACTTTTGAAGAGTCACAGGTGGTTAGCAAGAATCAAGTTATACCGGAACATCAGTCATCTCACGGGTAGACTAAGTCTCCTTCTCTCTCTGTCTCCAACTCCCTCCTCACCTTCAACATAGGGTATTTATTGGTTATTGTTACCTGTATTGTCAATAACGAACTGAAATTGATTGGATGCTGTGCTATCCCAGTTGGTACAAAAACACTGGGATCAGCTTAAATTTTTGTACATATGAAGCTAAAGGTGAGTCAAATAATGATTTGATTAGTAGAATCCAATAACTGACTTTTAAATGAAAAGAACTAACATATTTTAGCTGGCCTAATAAAGATGTAGATAATTAGGTTTCTTACACCTCTATTAGACATAGTGCAGTTTTACTTCTAAATTAAAAAAGATGACATATTATTTTAATTGATGCCATATTGTACCTGCAGTGGTTGAATTTCAGAATACATTCTTACTCTTGTACTGTGTCTGTGTAGCATTTTCAAACACATCACTCTGTCTGTTTTTATAAACGATAATAGAATAATTCAAAGTTTTAAAACACAATTATATGCAATCTATAAATATTTCTTCTAACATTTATTTAAAACTTTGCAATAAAGATTTTGCCCTATAAATAGCTATTTTATTTCATTATCTTACAAATGTGTTTTAATTATAGTGATCTGAAATAAACTCTTAAATATTTGAAATATAGTATAACTTTCTGGCAAGCATGAGGTATACTTTATAAGATTTTTAAGTATCACCAAATCTGTTTATAGCTTTCCTTCTAAAGTCAATAAAATATAACCATGTTACTATTCTGTACCCTGTGGTAAGATGAAAATAGTAAAGCCAGCGTGTTCAGCAAATACTAAGTATATAATTGGGTTGGGTAACCAGCTAACCAATTTATTGTCAACTATCTGTCTCATCAAAATTGGCTCAAAAAAGGATCTAATGGTTTATGTGATGTATTTTCAAAGTAACTCATTAACATTTAAATTTTGATGTATTTTCAAAGTAACTCATTAACATTTGAAATTTGAACCTACAAATGCCATTCAAATATACTGTCATTCAAATAATTCTTCAAATATCTGGAACCATTTATCTGGAAAAAAAAAATCACTATATATCAAAATGCCACCATGTACAAAAGTTATTTTGGACTTCTGTTTCTGTACAAGAAATAGTAACAGGAATCGGATTTCCTCTCCCTCCTGAAGTAACCAGTAAAACAGACAGAATACATGTAGCAGTTGTTTTAAAGACACTGATGAATAAGACATTGTGTAGAGTATTTAGAAGGATCTTCACTTAATAGTAGGAAATAATTAGCCTTAGTTTAAATTCTACCATAGTCCTAGCTAACAAATCTTCAAAGGTTTGAAGATGCAAACAGATCAAACTATTTATAAGTAATGTAACTATGTCCCCAAACAAGGATCAAGAATTTTCATAGGAATACAAAAATATTCAGCACCTAAAAAGGTAAGATTAATAGTGTCTGGAATTCAATTGAAGATTGTCGGGAATGCAAAAAAAAAAAAAAAAAAA
>NW_011888783.1:22868192-22871157 GCF_000151845.1 Pteropus vampyrus | reverse complement strand
AAAAAAAAAAAAAAAAAAAAAAAAAAAATCAGGAATATATGACCAACAATGAAGAAAATAATTAAAACTAAGATCTGACACAGATGTTAGAATTAACAGAGGAGGACTTTAAACACTTATTATAACTGTATTGTGTATATTCATAATGTTAGAAATAAAAGAGATATAAAGGCGATGCAAATCAAGCTTTTAGAGATGAAAACTAAAATGTCTGAGATGAAAAATACAGTCGACGTTATTAATGGAAGATAGGACATTGCAGGAGGAAAGATAAAAGATAATAAACTTGAAGATTTAGCAATAGAAACTATTCAAGCTGAAATCAACAAGCTGATTATGAAACTCATATGAAACTACAGAAGATATAGAACAGTCCAAATGGCTTTGGAAAAGAAAAAGTTGGAGAACTACCATTATCTGATTTTGAGACTTATTAAATACCTACAGTAAATAAGAGTGTGATATTGGTGTAAAGAGATACAAATAGATCACTTTAAAAGAATAGAATCCAGAAATAGACCCATTCACATATAGACAACTGATTTTTTTACGACGTTCAAAGGCAATTTAGTGGAAAAAGGATATTTTGTTCAACAAATAGTGCTGGAATAATTAGATAGTTATATGCAGAAAAACCTCAATGTAAATCATATTTTATACAAAAATTAATTTAAAGTGGATCATTGACCTAAATATAAAACACAAAACTATAAAATTTTTAAAAGGAAAAAATAGGAGAACATCTTCATGATGTTGACTAGGCAAAAATTTCTTAGATACAGCACCAAAGGCATGATCAAACAGACAAAGAAAAAAACTTGATAAACTACTTCATCAAAAATTTTTTTTATCTTAATACTGCTAGAAGAATAAAAGACAAGTTATAGTCTGGGAGAAAATATTTGCAAAGCATATATATAACAAAGGACTAAAAGATAAAGAATACTCAGAATTCAATAATAAGAAAACAAACAACCCAGGTAATATAATATGCAAAAGATTTAAATATCCACTTCACAATAGAAGCTATGCATATAGAAAACAAGAACATGAAAAGATACTCAACATCATTAGTCATTAAGAAAATGCAAAACAAAACAGCAATGAGATACTTGATAGAATGGTTAATAAAATTAACCATACCAAATATTGGCAAAGATGTATTTGAGGCAATGTAATTCTCTCTGACATGAATTAGATCTCACTATGTCTTCTCGTGATTTCCACCTTTGAAATTATGTTTTTTTTTCTTTTTAATCTGTTATTCTGTCCTTTCTCATCAAGACATAAAACCCCATTCACCATGCCTCTAGTCCAAACAGCCTTTAATATTAATTTAAAGTTAGAATCCAATAGCAGATGCCTTTCTGATGTCTTGATAGGGGCTGTAGCAAACAGCTTTGTGCTACAAAAACCCCAAAGAATGCTTAAAATTAGATATACATAAAGTTTTCTTGTTAACATTTGAGATTAATTCACTCCAGAATAAAACCTCAAAAGTTATAATTAAGAGTGAAACCCAATTGTTGGAAATAACAGTTATGTATCTTCTTCACATTAAACTGAAAATCAGATTCTCCCCTAAGGGTTCATAAGAAAATTGCATAGTTAACCTTCTCCCAAATGTGTTTTCTACTTCCAGCTTATTTTCTTACATATAATTTCTAAAAAGTTCCTTTACTCTAACTTCAGAAACAATTTGAATAGCTTTCTCTTTTCTAATAAGAATGTCTGCATACCAAATGAAAAGCCAGTTCCATTTTGGCATCTATGATACAAAAATATTGCTACTTAAAACTTAATAACAGTGATAACAACAACAATAATAAAGCTTTGCTTATTACCAGTACCTGAGCTTCTTCCTGTTGCTTTTTGAGTTGTTCAAGCATTTGCTGAAATTCAGCCTCTTTCTGTTCTGCCTCTTCCAAGGTGGCCTGATTCTGTTCCTCATAGGCCATGGCTACCACTGCCAGGATCAAATTCACCAAATAAAAAGAGCCCAAGAAAATCACCAAGACAAAAAATATCATGTATGTTTTTCCAGCAGCACGTAACGTCTAAGGTAGAGAAAAAGGATCATTTCATCAATATTTTATACAATGTCAATAAAGATATGATTACCATAATTAGATAGGAGATGAGAGCTTTTAAGCATTCAGTTTATTTTGACCAAGATTTTTTTGTTGTTAAAATGCATGTGCACACACTAATTAAATTATCTGAGGCTTGACTGTAGTGTTATTTATATAAACACGCACATTTCAAATCAGTATATATTTGCTATTATTTGAGCCCTACGAAGATGCTTTTTTTAGAGTCCATAATGCAGGACAATACTATAAGTGAGAACATTATTTTAGTTCCTTTCAGTGAAGTTCCACTTCTATTGCAGCCTATTCTCCACACTGTCTAGAGATAATATCTTTCTTCCCCCTCTTCTAACTCTAATTAATCATAAGTTTAATTAAAACATTTTATATAATTGATTTTTAAAATCTTTTCACATGTTCTTTTTACATCCACAGCTAAATTATAAATTCAAAGTCATGAACATTCTTTGCATCCTCCATAGACCCTAGTAGAATGCCTTTCATATAAGAAGCTCTCAATATGCATGTACTAACTGAATGAACAACTGGGATCCTAGGTACACTTGCTTGATATAGGACCCTCCTCTGTATTCTAGAGTGTTATAAACAAGTATTCATATTTGGTCATTCCATATATGTTTATAAACTTAAGTCCCATGTATGTTAATTTGAACCTTATTTCTATGTCTTGAGAGCTGTGTCCCCTAAAATTCATATGTTGAAATTCTAAAGTCCAATGTGGTAGTATTAGAAAGTGGGGTTTTTGGTAGGTGCTCTCTACTCCCTTCTACCAGGTGATGACACAGTGAGAAGTTGTCAGTTATGAACCAGAAAGAGGCTCTTGCCAGGATGCAAACATGTTAGTGTCTTGGTTT
>NW_011888783.1:22865656-22868142 GCF_000151845.1 Pteropus vampyrus | reverse complement strand
TATTATTTGAGCCCTACGAAGATGCTTTTTTTAGAGTCCATAATGCAGGACAATACTATAAGTGAGAACATTATTTTAGTTCCTTTCAGTGAAGTTCCACTTCTATTGCAGCCTATTCTCCACACTGTCTAGAGATAATATCTTTCTTCCCCCTCTTCTAACTCTAATTAATCATAAGTTTAATTAAAACATTTTATATAATTGATTTTTAAAATCTTTTCACATGTTCTTTTTACATCCACAGCTAAATTATAAATTCAAAGTCATGAACATTCTTTGCATCCTCCATAGACCCTAGTAGAATGCCTTTCATATAAGAAGCTCTCAATATGCATGTACTAACTGAATGAACAACTGGGATCCTAGGTACACTTGCTTGATATAGGACCCTCCTCTGTATTCTAGAGTGTTATAAACAAGTATTCATATTTGGTCATTCCATATATGTTTATAAACTTAAGTCCCATGTATGTTAATTTGAACCTTATTTCTATGTCTTGAGAGCTGTGTCCCCTAAAATTCATATGTTGAAATTCTAAAGTCCAATGTGGTAGTATTAGAAAGTGGGCTTTTTGGTAGGTGCTCTCTACTCCCTTCTACCAGGTGATGACACAGTGAGAAGTTGTCAGTTATGAACCAGAAAGAGGCTCTTGCCAGGATGCAAACATGTTAGTGTCTTGGTTTTCCACTTCCTAGCCTCCAGGTCTATAAGCAATAAATTTCTGTTATTTATAAGCTACCCAGCTGTGGTATTTTGTTATAGCAGCCCAAATGGACTATGACACTTACCAACTGGTAAAGGTTCTCCCAGTAGTCTTGAGTCATGAGTCGAAACAGAGACAAAAAAGCCCAGCTAAAGGTGTCGAAGCTTGTGTAGCCATAGTTGGGATTTCGGCCAGCTTTCACACAGATGTATCCTTCCGGACACTGGCTGTAAGAGAGAAATGGAGCTGGAGTAAGCAGAGCAATTATTGTTATTTCAATCAATGTTGATTTTTTAAGAATTATCAAAACCCAGAGTTGCTGTCTGTGATGAATTTCCTTGCCCTTCATTTCCAGAACACTTTAGATAATTGCTCACAGTGAAACTGTTAGGTGATGAAATTTATTAGGAAAACAAACAGAAAATCTAGGTGCAAAGGAGTCAGATTTATAGACATCTAGAATGGCAGAGAGGCAGCAACTGCATACTTTTGTCTCTGACATCATCAATATCCTGCTCTTTACAAAGTGGCAAGAATCAACAATTAAAAATGAAAAGCCAGAAAACAGCCAGAGAGTAGGGAACCACTTAATGAGCTACTTCATTAACCACTTCTGTAGAATTTTCTAATATAAAATTTATGTTTTAGAACAATTTTAGATTTACAGAAAAATTACAAAGACAGTACAGACTTCTCATATATCTCATGCCCAGTTTTCCATATTATTAACATCTTTTGTCATTGTGGTACATTTCAATCAATATCGATACATCATTATTAACCAGAGTCCATACTTTATTCATATTTCTTCAGTTTTTCTCCGACATCCTTTTTATGTTCTAAGATTGCATCCAGGATACCACATTATATTTAGTCATTATGTCTCTTTAGGCTCCACTTGGCTGTGACAGTTTCTTAGACTTTCCTTGTGTTTGATTACCTTTACTGCTTTGAGGAGTACTAGTCAGGTATTTTGAAGAATGTCCTTTAACTGGTATTTTTTTTACTTTTAAAAAAAATTATTTATTTAAAATAGCTTCAAGTATACAGTACATTGGTTAGACATCCATATAGTTCATAAAATGATCCCCCCAATTGCTCCGTCCCTCCCTTGGCCCTCTACCGAGCCATCACATTAATGCTAACTGCATTCCTTCTGCCATGCTCCCCATCCCCGTTACCAACTATCAACTACTAATTTGTACTTCTTTAACCCTTCGCCCCATTCTTCTAGCTCCCAACCCCCCTCCCCTCTGTCTGTCATCAAATTGTCTACTATATGTGTGAGTCTGTTTTTGATTAGTTTTTTCTTTTTGTTCCTTAGATTCCACATGTAAGTGAAATCATATGGTATTTATCTTTCTCTGTCTGACTTATTTCACTCAGCTTAATAACCTCTAGGTCCATCCATGTCATTGCAAATGGTAAGATTTCATTTTTTAAGTGGCTAAGTAATATCTCATTGTATATATGAACCATAATTTCTTTATCCAATAGTCTGTTGATGGATGTTTAGGTTGCTTCCATATCTTGACTGTTGTAAATTGTGCTGCCATGGATATTGGGGTGCATAGATTTTTACGAATTATCATTTTGGTTTTCTTTGGATAAATACCCAGAAGTGCAATTGCTGGGTCAAAAGGTAGATCCATTTTTAATTTTTTGAGAAACCTCCAGACTGTTTTCCATAGCAGCTGTATCAGTTTGCAATCCCACCAACAATGTATGAGGGTTCCCTTTTCTCCGCATCCTCGACAACACTTGTTTTTTGATTTGTTGATG
>NW_011888783.1:22863754-22865606 GCF_000151845.1 Pteropus vampyrus | reverse complement strand
AAAAAAAATTATTTATTTAAAATAGCTTCAAGTATACAGTACATTGGTTAGACATCCATATAGTTCATAAAATGATCCCCCCAATTGCTCCGTCCCTCCCTTGGCCCTCTACCGAGCCATCACATTAATGCTGACTGCATTCCTTCTGCCATGCTCCCCATCCCCGTTACCAACTATCAACTACTAATTTGTACTTCTTTAACCCTTCGCCCCGTTCTTCTAGCTCCCAACCCCCCTCCCCTCTGTCTGTCATCAAATTGTCTACTATATGTGTGAGTCTGTTTTTGATTAGTTTTTTCTTTTTGTTCCTTAGATTCCACATGTAAGTGAAATCATATGGTATTTATCTTTCTCTGTCTGACTTATTTCACTCAGCTTAATAACCTCTAGGTCCATCCATGTCATTGCAAATGGTAAGATTTCATTTTTTAAGTGGCTAAGTAATATCTCATTGTATATATGAACCATAATTTCTTTATCCAATAGTCTGTTGATGGATGTTTAGGTTGCTTCCATATCCTGACTGTTGTAAATTGTGCTGCCATGGATATTGGGGTGCATAGATTTTTACGAATTATCATTTTGGTTTTCTTTGGATAAATACCCAGAAGTGCAATTGCTGGGTCAAAAGGTAGATCCATTTTTAATTTTTTGAGAAACCTCCAGACTGTTTTCCATAGCAGCTGTATCAGTTTGCAATCCCACCAACAATGTATGAGGGTTCCCTTTTCTCCGCATCCTCGACAACACTTGTTTTTTGATTTGTTGATGATAGCCAATGAGGTGCTATCTCATTGTGGTTTTAATTTGCATTTCTCTGATGATTAACCATCTTGAACATCTTTTCATTAACCATCTGTTTTTCCTCTTTGGAGAAGTATCTGTTCAGGTCTTCTGCTCATTTTTTAATTGGATTGTTTGTTTTTATTTTGTTGTTGAGTTGTATAAGTTCTTTATATATTTTGGATATTAACCCTTTATCAGATGTATCATTAGTGAATATCTTCTCCCAAACAGTTGGTTGTCTTTTTGTTTTGTTGATGGTTTCCTTTGCTGTACAGAAACTTTTTAGTTTGATATAGTCCCATTTGTTTATTTTTTCTTTTGTTTCCCTTGCCCGAGGAGATATATCTGAAAAGAAATTCCTGTTAGTAATATCAAAGAGTTTACTGCCTATGTTTTCTTCTAGAAGTTTTATGATTTCGGGTCTTACATTTAAGTCTTTAATCCATTTTGAGTCTATTCTTGTATACAGTGTAAGAAGATGGTCTATCTTCTTCTTTTTTTTGCTTGTATCTGTCCAATTTTCATAACATCATTTATTGAAGAGACTGTCTTTATCCCATTGTATATTCTTACCTCCTTTGTCATAAATTAAGTGAGCATATAGGCATGGATTTATTTCTGGGCTCTTTATTCTGTTCCATTGATCAATGTACCTGTTTTTATGCCAGTACCATACCGTTTTGATTCCTGTAGATTTGTAGTATATAATTTGATATCAGGTAGTGTGATACCTCCAACTTTGTTCTTCTTTCTCAAGATTGCCATGGCTATTCAGGGTTTTTTTTATGGCTCCATATAAATTTTAGGATTATTCATTCTAGCTCCCTGAAATAATGTCATTGGTCTTTTGATAGGGATTGCATTGAATCTATCGACTGCTTTGGGTAGTATAGACATTTTCACGATGTTGATTCTTCCTATCAATGAACACGGTATATGCTTCCATTTATTTGTATCTTCTTCCATTTCTTTTTTCAATGACTTATAATTTTCTGAGAACAGGTCTTTTACCTTCTTGGTTAATTTGATTCCCAGGTATTTTATAGTTTTTGACACAATCGTAAAT
>NW_011888783.1:22835843-22863704 GCF_000151845.1 Pteropus vampyrus | reverse complement strand
TTTTTTCAATGACTTATAATTTTCTGAGAACAGGTCTTTTACCTTCTTGGTTAATTTGATTCCCAGGTATTTTATAGTTTTTGACACAATCGTAAATAGGATTGTTTACTTAATTTTTCTTTCTGAAAGTTCATCATTGATGCATAAAAATGCCGCTGACTTCTGAATATTTATTTTGTAACCTGCTACTTTACTGAATTCATTGATCAGTTCAAACAAATTTTTGGTGGAATCTTTAGGGTTCTCTCTATATAGTATCATGTCATCGGCAAATAACGAGAGTTTTACTTCTTCCTTTCCAATTCAGATGCCTTCCATTTCTCTTTCTTGTCTTATTGCTGTGGCTAAAACTTCCAATACAATGTTGAAGAGGAGTAGTGAAAGTGGGCATCCTTGTTTTGTTCCTGATCTTATGGAAAATGCTTTTAGCCTTTCCCCATTGAGTATGATGTTAGCTGTAGGTTTGTCATATATGGCCTTTATTATGTTCAGGTATGTTCCCTCTATTCCCACTTTGCTGAGAGGTTTTACCATAAATGGATGCTGGATTTTGTCAAATGTATTTTTTTGCATTTATTGATATGATCATATGATTTTTATCTTTCTATTTGGTAATGTAGTGTATCACATTAATTGATTTGTGGATATTGTACCAACCATGCATCCCAGGAATAAATCCAACTTGATCATAGTGTATGATATTTTTAATGTATTGCTCAATTCAGTTTGCTAATATTTTATTGAAGGTTTTTGCATCAATGTTCATAAGAGATATTGGCCTATAGTTTTCTTTTTTTGTAATGTCGGTTTTCTAATCAAGGTAATGGTGGCCTCAGAAAAGGGGCTATGGGGCTTTCCCTCTTCTTGAATTTTTTGGAATAATTTGAGAAGAATAGATAATAATTCTTCTTTGAATGTTTGGTAAAGTTTGCCTATGAAGCCATCTGGTCCAGGACTTTTGTTTTTTGGGGATATTTTTGATTACTGATTCTATTTCATTGGTGATAATTAGTCGGTTCAGATTTTCTTTTCTTCTTGACTCAGTCTTGGGAGATTGTATGTTTCTAGGAATGTGTCCATTTCTTCCAGATTGTCCAATTTGTTGGCATATAATTAGCAGAGCAGAAAATTTTAATTTTAATTTTAATAAAGTCCAACTTATATTTTTATTTTGTGGATTATGCTATTGTTGTTACTTTTAAAACTCATAACCAAATCCAACGTCACATAGGTTTTATGCTATGTTTTCTTAAAGAAGTTTTATAGTTTCATATTTTATATTTATTTCTATGATTGATTTTGGGTTATTTTGGGGGTAAGGTGTATATGTAAGATCTGTATCTAAGTTCATTTCTTTGCATATGGATCTCCAATTAGTCCATTGCCATTTATTGAAAACAACTCTCCTGTCTCCACTGAATTACATTTTCTTCTTAGTCAAAAATTAGTTGACTACATTTGTGTGTCTTTTTTTTTCTTGCTTTCTGTTTTGTTTTGTTGATCTACATATGCCTATTCTCTTCTTGTATCATACTGTCTTGATTACTGTAGCCTTATAAGAAGTCTTAAAATTGTGTAGATATCTTTAGAATTGTATTTGTCATTTAATAATAGAGAATATATAAATTTTACCATGTAAGTTACCTAACCCATTACAGGTACTCAATAAAGGGAAGTGATTATTATTATTTAATGGGGATAAAGTATGCAGTAACGAACCTTATCTAAAATTTTACTTAGTCTTTTAAATTAACTATAATAATAAAAAATAATTGGTAACAAGCTTATGATGGACCAGCTACTAGTCCAAGTGCTTTATGTGTATTAATTACCATAACAACCCTACGAGAGGTAATAGTTCTCTCTCCATTTTAGAAATAAGTAAATTCAAATACAGAGAGCTTAAGACACTTTTCCAAGGTGGAGTTAGGATTTGAACCCAGGTATATATGAACTCTAGAAACTATGCTCTTATTCACTATGCTCTCCTAACAAAAATTGGGCAGACTATCAGGGAAAAAAATTCTCCCCTAAGCTCCATCTCTATGACTGTATATATTTTCAATAACACTCTTAGATCTTTATGGCCAAACTAGTTTTCAATTTTCAAAATATGTTCTGTATAAGTTCTGTGGCCTAAGAGTACTTACTGTTGCTATTCTTTGACTTCTGAAAAACCTATCCTCTACCCTGGCTTCAAATTAATTTATAGTACTCTTGGGAAAATATGTTAAGTATTGAGAGACTAGCAGGATGACTGAGATATTACAGCATCTGTTATTATAGAATGTTACCACAAAGAACTGTTAAGTATATAGACTCAGACTCGAACACATGCCTGTGACATAAATCTGCCCATTTGCTTCTTTGCACACAGGGTTCATGCTATTTCAAGAATATTAAGTCTCTCAAAGCAGTTTCCCAACTGGACTTCTACCCTGAAGACCATGTTATATTCTAGATCTTTTCCAGCCATAGCACATCAACATATATCAACAACAAGCAAAATATGCCCATCTTGTGTTTCCTTCTCTGTATTTCTTAAGCAACTCTGATGAGTTTACAGAAAAGATAGACTATGGGCCTTCACACTTTGGAACAATAATACAAGTACATCTTAACTGAAACTTGGCATAGTAGGTATTCACCCAAAAAGATGATTTTAAGTCTGTGAATTTAGAACCTGTAGCAGTCTAGTAAGACAGAGAAGGTACTTCCTAGGTAGGCAGCATAACTCTTTATTATATACATATAATGAGACCCTTATATATTTTTTCTCATCTGCTATTTTTCCCATGGGTTTTATATCTTTAAAAAAATTTGTTCCTTACCCTGCATCTGAGCCATTGCCACAGAGTAAAGGGTCTTTTTGTCCATCCAAAACATAGAAGTGACCTGTTAATATAAAGAATAAACTGTTTCATTTCATATCAAGCTTATTGACATTAGGAATAATGAGAGTTTGACTATGTCATTTATTTCCAAAATGGACACCAATAAAGTGTATTTACAAGATGGCTTAACACCTACAGCCTCAACTACTTATAGTTGAAAACTCATTCAGCAACAGCTAAGATTAACAATGTAGCAATATTTCTTACTGTCATCTTCAATGTAATCCTTCCAGTTAAATGTGCTCATTGTTACATTAACAAATGTCCCATTTGAATCCATTGTGCCATTAAAAAAGGAAGTGGTGTTGCTTTCAAAAGCAGAATTGCTTGGAGGCCATTGCAAGCATTTATTCCGCAGGTTGCCCATGAACAGCTGCAGACCAATTAGAGCAAACACACTCAAACAGAACACAGTCAAGATCATGACGTCAGAAAGCTTTTTTACAGACTGGATCAGGGCTCCCACAATGGTCTTTAAACCTGAGGAGAGAAAATGATAGGTCAGCTGAAGAAGAGTGCCATAGCCACAATGTCTTCTTCATAGTCATATGTATTCTCTTTCCCGACAAACAGTTATTTGGCTGTTTAGACATCAAAGCTTTATGGACAGCCAGATGGTTTGAGAAATGGATGAAAAGCAGATTTTATTTATGAACAGTGTGATTTCTGGAATGAAAGTGTAAATATCTAGATAGGAAATTTTTTCATGTGTATGGTTTTACATGTTGCCACAAACATTCAAAGACAAACTTGCAATTATTTTTCGTTTCAGATTTTGTGGTTCATGAGGCTGTTTCCCTCCAACCCATTATTTATACTAGCTTACAAGTAGCAGTAATTTAGAGGAGAAAATAATTTTAAAGTGATAAAATCCTCATGCCATGTGCATGCTGTTCAATAATAATCTTTTCTCCTTTATAAAAAAAGATCCATTTTCAAAACAGATCTGAAGCAAGTGGTAAAATCCAAATCAGTTAGTAAAGCCATGGTAGCAAAGCTTTTTTAGGAATGTAAAAGAGAAAACTTTATATCATAAATGTAAAAAAAAAAATAGATGAAAAGAGCAAAGCTAGTATTTTTTATAGACTTCTCATGCAATTCTCTGTTAAACTCAAAGGCTGACTTGATAAATAAGAATGTAATTTCTAAAATTTTAAGAATCGAACTGCATTTCATTTGTCATTCTTGAAAGTGACAAACAAGGATAATAAACAACAAAGCTAATGTTATAAGTGTGATTTCAACCTCAGGATTATTACGAGTGTATTTAGTCAGCCTTAGTGTTTAACTAGCTCTCACCTGGAATGACTGAAATTGTTTTCAATGCTCGGAGAACTCTGAATGTTCTCAACGCTGAGACATTGCCCAGGTCCACAAACTCTGTCACATATCTGTAATAGGGAGTTTACACACAAACACAACAACACACAAGAAAAGTTGAAGATATAGGGGGCCTACCATCTTACACCAGTTTCTTCTTACCTGGAATTACAGAAATAGTTTTCAGAGCTCTCAAGACTCTGAAAGTTCGAAGAGCTGAAACATTGCCTAGGCTTACAAATTCTGTTACATACCTGTAGAATTAAATCAGAGTTACTGATAGTTTTGACAAAGTTTATACTAAATAAAGAATGAAAGCTGGGTTTGGCATATAAAGTCCCTTGAGTTTAACAAGTGGAATTGCTGTAGACCTCAGGGTACCATGTGCTAAAGGAATAAAATTTTGTTGCTTTATTTCAGTGTCATTTTCACTAATGTGAACAAGTTTGTTTGCAAAACTAATCGAAGTACAGTTGGCGATATTAAATTATAGTCAATGAATAACTTTATTCTGATGAAGTGGAAGACTATCTGACATGAAAGTAATTCCATTTATTACTCATTTACCAGATAAATTTACCTTGCAATATGTATTCTCATAATATATAGGGCATATAGTTAATTTGGCTAATAAGCAAACTCACATTTAAAATATGTCACAATAGCCTGATTTATGCTGCAGATATTTTCATTCCTTTGAGCTTAACATTTTTTCAAAAATACTCACGCCATCACAATGACACTGAAATCCAACCAATTCCATGGATCGCGAAGGAATGTAAAATCTTCTAAGCAAAATCCTCTTGCCAAGATTTTTATAAATGACTCAAAGGTATAGATTCCAGTGAACGTGTACCTAGGAAAAACATCGAAACAAATATGAAGAATTTTGTTTGAACTGTAAAAATAGATATTTTCAAAGGTAGCAAATCCTGTCCTTTGGTGGTTTATCAATTCACTAATATTGTGTTCCTTATTTTCTCTTATCTAAGAATCTACTATTAATTAATCTTACAAGTCCGAGTAAAAGGTTAAACCGAAGAGATGATATCTTCCCCAAAGAACATCTCATTTACTATTAAGGTTTTAGAATGATAGTTTCGTGTGTTTTACGGATAGCTACGCTTGACTCTCTTGAACACTGTCTGGTTGAAGTGTAATGCAAGCTATATTTGTAGTTTTCAAATTTCTAGTAGCCAAATAAGGTAAGAAGGAACAAGTGAACTTAATTTTCATATTATATTTTATTTAAACCAGTATATCTAAAATGTTATCATTTCAACAATTAAGACAAGCCAGATTTTAAATATCAATAGCCACATGTGCTGCTGTCTCCCTCATCAGACAGTACAGCTCTAGAGGAAACATATCTTGGATTCATTTATTTATAATAAAATACTTCATTCAATTTTTTTAATGATTAGAATTGTTTTTAGGGATATTTTACATGTCTAATTTAGAAAATACACGTCCCTTTTTTTCATCTTTAGAGTCAGGCATAGAGTTATAAAACTGCTTCTCACTCTCTTTATATATATATTTACCTATATACATATTTTCAAAAAAAAGTTTTCAATTTATTAGTATTTTATGTGTGTGTATACACAATTGCCAAAATTCAGGAATAAATAAAATTCCTGGGTCTAACTTAATACCACATACTATCTCTATGCAGTTGGGTCAAATCATTTAAACTTGTTCACATTCAAATTTTAGCCTCCAAAATGGTGAAAGACTTTTCCATTTGCTGTTCAATATAGTGTATTTCTAGCGCTCCCTTCTTTGAGTGTTGAAAATGTAAGTTATTTGTCTCTTCCAAAAACAGTCGTAGTACTTTTCAATATTGTGTTCTTTTAAAAAGTACAATTTAAGTTATTCTTCAGATTATTTTACTTGAGTCACAAAGATTTCATTTACTCATTCTAAAATTCATTATATTTTCCAGCCGACTAAAATTTTATATATGAAAAAAGTCGAGTATTATTTTTGCATTGTTTTCTGTAGAAAATTTTCTCCCAGAAGGAAGGAACAAAGAAATCAGATGTGAAAAAATCTTCACATCTAGTCTTCCTTAGAACAGTCCTCCCTTTTTTTTTTTTTAACCAACTCAGTTGATTACATAAAGAATATGTACAATTGCAATCTTTACTTATTATGAAGTAGCTGACTATTAGAAAGAGAGGTAATTTACAGTATCAAGCTTATGTTTACTTTTGTTTTAGTTTGGGTCTTTGTGTATTACACATAATCATCATGACATTTCTGTTTGGAGAAATAATTGGCCTTATAAAAGTCCAAAAGAGACATGTAGGTTCTATTTATCATACTAATGGTTAGTGCCCTATGGTTATACAATTCTAAGTAATCTACAGTTACTAAGAATAAGATTCAAATCCACACTTCTATTCCTTTTTTGGAAAAGTATGAAATTTTGTTGGGACATTTGGAGTACATGGTGAGAGTTGATAGCTACCCAGAGAGAGTTCTAGAGTTTAACATCTGAGACAGAGCATCTCACAGAACAGATGTTAGAAGTCTATTAGCAAACAAGATTGAACAGGCAAGTGAGAATCAAAGAAACCTTGATGTTTCTTGGCTCTACTCACTAGGCTCCTAATCATCCTGTTAATTCTGTCCATGTCACAGAATGTTTTTTTATCTGTAATTATGATATCTATACAAGTGCCTTATCTTACATAATATGACTCTCACTATACAATATGGTCCTCAGGTCATATCTGTATGTGCCACCTCTTTGAACAGGGACTGTTTCTGCTATCAGTGACTCATGTTTTCATGTCAGAACTGATCTTCCCTTTTCATTGGACTTTGTTTTTTTTGCGGGGGGCGGGTATTTTTTATTTGTTTGTTTGTTTTTGCTGTAACCACTGATTGCTTGTTTTCCTGATGCCTTGCTGTCAAGGGACTAGAGATAATCAATCAACCTGTGTATAGTTTTCCAAATGAAAAGTATAAGTCAAAACTTTTATAAGATTATGGCTATTTTCATAATGGATATAGTGAACATTAAATATGACTTTACGAAGAGAGACCTGAATATTCAAGTAATAATATTCAGATGTCCCCTTTACCTATCTTTTGATAATGATACAAATAAATGAAATGTATACATCTTTAAATGCTTCAATAATTTCTACTGAGAAAAGTATATACAGAATAGTTTTCTATAGGTTTGTCCATTTATGAACCTCCACATCATCGTAAGTGGTAACAGAATTTTGTTAAATGGCTTGCTTCAATATAAGAACTGGATTTTCTACTAAAATGATTTCTAGGGAGTATTTCCAAGCTACTGTAAAAAAACCTTTATTTGTTAAATCACTGGGCAATGATGGCTTAAGATGATGCATTAAATCTTTATAGAAATCAATAAAAATAGTTAGAAATAAAAGTGGCAGAATTTATCATAATTTATCTCCTATTGAACATTGCTTTTAAAAATATGACAATAAAAAGATCATGCTAATTTTTTTCCACTAAACCAAATACCTAATTATTGTATTATACTATACATAAATAGGCTATGTAACCTAAACACCTGTTTCACTATCATGTTTCTTCGTCATGAATAACTTCATATGCAATTGATAAATTAAGGACTAATGTTGATATAGTGCAGAAATTGTGTTAGTTAACATACAGTTTTCCCTGGCATATTGATGTTTTGAAACAATCAAGGGCCTTTATTCCCCACACTTAAATAGAACGTCCTTAGCAATAAAAAACCTTAATACTAAAGCGGAAAATTGACAGACGTGCCTTCTTTAGTGCAAGCAGGGGCTAGTTTAACATGCCCAAGAACTACTGTGCCTTTGTATTAAAATATTGAATCAAATGTTTTATTTTAATGACATAATACAAATGTCCCCAAAGGTCTCCATCTCAAGGGAGAAAGGATGATACCCAGGGTCTCAGATTTCCAAGGAGTTGCTGACTGCGATTTTAGGTACTAATGTCCATAGAGATTTAACTAGGCCAGTATCTTTTTGGGGGAGATTGTTATTGTTTTTATTAGTGTCCTAATTACAAAGTTTCATAAGTTTTGAGTGATTTTCTCTTTATTATGTTTTCCTCTTAAGCCCTCTTATTTTTTTTAGCAAAATTTTGCTGAGATGTTTTATTTCTTTTATGAAACATGTCTATGGTGTTTTAGCACACATGCTTTGTCTAAATAACCTATATATCTGAATATAATTAAACATCTAAGTAACTTAAATACCTAAATGTATTTTCCTAAATATAATAATATAACATATAACCAAAATGCCTAATATATATAATGCCTAATATATAATATATAACTAAACACTTAAATCTATTTTATCAGACTATAACAATAATAATAATATACTAGAATAAAATAATTTTATTCATCAAATTACTCAAATGTTTATTGTATTTTATCTAAAATACATAACTATGATTATTAACTTTTGTGCTAAATGATTGGTTTAGTTTACCAGGTAGTACATACTATTTATAACCTTTTGTAAGCAGATACTGTCTTGAATTTGTTGGGAAAAATACTTACCTCATAGAAGAAAAACTCCCCCAAAGAACTTCCCTTATCTTCTTTCATATTATGGAAATAACTTTTTCTTAAAAGTGTTTAGCCTGACTTCAAAAAGTGGAAACCATAAGTAAGACCATAACCATAAGGAGATTGCTAAAGAATTTGAGTGTGCATTTCTCATTGCAAGAAGTCATTTCTACTTACTCTACATTCTTTGTCCAGTCTGGAGGGTTACTCAAGGTCATAAATACACAGTTGGTCAAAATAGTGCACATGATAAGCATGCTGAATAAAGTAGATTAGTTAAGGAATAAATGCTAGTACATCATCATAGTCATTTAAAAATCACCATAACAAATTATCTGTGATATTAATTTTGTTTTAAAACAATGGCAAAAAATAATAAGAAACTTCAAAGCATGTCATATATTCTTGGTCCACTCTTTTTTTCATTTTACATCATTTTCTTGCAAAATTGAATTTAACAGAAAAGGATTTCTATTTGAAGCAAGTGGGAATTTTGCATTCCAATCAGTTGCATGAAATTGCACTGCAAGAGGAAATGACCCTTAAGTTTACAGTATAATACATGTATAAAAGTTGTAGTTCAGATATAATTTAAAATACCTACTGACTGACAATATGTTAATGAACACAAAATAAAAAGCCTAAGAGTGGATAGCTAGGTATATTCAAGGATTACATTGATTAAGAATCTACTGTAATGAGTTACTCTAGTACTCTTATAGTGACTAAACCAATAAACACTATTTTGAAAACTTCTTGAGAATTACTGTAACAATTTCTCTAAGGATTCCAATCTAGACTTCATTCTAAGGAAGCTTATGATTATTTTGAGGTAAATCTTTTATTTTAAAATAGAAGTACTTTCTAATACCAAACCACAGAATGAAAGAATTCAAATGTACTTCAAAAGGTTATCAGTTCTATTTGCCCTTGTTCTAGGGTTACCAGTCTTTGGTTTCTTTTTTCGTTTCTATATAAGCCTATTTTGAATCTGCCTATATAAAACGTCCACTCTTGAACACTACCTCAGATCACCTTACTATTTTATTATTACTTATGAGAATTTTCTTGAAATCCATACCTATTCTATCCTTTTCCATGTACTTTTTTGTAACTAGTTTTAAGTTAAATGGTTTTTTAAATATATATTATCGATCAGATATATAGGCACATAGTAGTTAAATAAATATTTACTGAAGGCAGAAAGAAGGAAGGTATGAAGGAAAGAAAGGAAACAAGGAAGGAAGGAAGGAAGGAAGGAAAGAAAGAAGGGCAGACAGAAAGATGGACTCAGGTGCTGAAGATACAGAACCAATTAAGGCAAACAAGTTTGAACATTTAGTAATATAGATAATGATACTAACCACCGTAGACTATGTTTCTTTAGCAATGATTATATATGATCTAATTGAAGCTAATAAAAGTGTAAAGGAGCTTTGCTGTTGTTCTTACTGTATGACGTTTTTCATTTATACATTCACTATCTTATTTGCCTTTTTACTTCTAGAATAATTCTGTAATACAATAGTCATTTTATAATATAGCATATAAATAGAATAGTCATTCTATAATAATTTTGTTATAAGTAGCAGAAAATCAGTGAGAACAACAGATTAAACAACATTACCATTAATCTCAAAGAAATTTTATATATTTTTTTAAAGAAAAAATTACATTTTGTATAAAGTCAGCCACTAGAAGCAACATTTAGATAATTCACATGAAAAGGATATGAATGTACCAAAATCTTAATAGCAATTTTTCTAACAGGGTTTAGTGGAGTTAAAATATACAAGGCAGAGGTGGCACTGAATCGGAAAATTGCCTTCCCTTTATTCAATACTATAAAAGTCTGAAAAGAAAATGTGAGAAAAAAATTACTAGGTTAGACATGTGGCTTATTTGAAGAGCATACACACATGAAAAACTTTTTACCTGATTTTTTATTCAAACTTGTTTATTTAAACCAGTTGGTATGTCATAACCATAAACATTAGATGTTTGTCCCTTAAATTAACGTATAGCTACAAATAAAAAAATGACTACTATCTAATCTAAGTTTCTAACTTTCTAATTCAAATTAATATCCTATACAAAATTTTACCAAGTTGTAAGGTAACTTTACAGATTCCAATTCTATTTAAAGCTTACCATCTATATCCAGCTTTGGTAACTTTTCCATTTATTCTGTACATGTTACTATTAAAATAATTTTTAAAAAATATTTTAATTATATCAAATCTTTTAACACCAACATTTATGAAGGCTACTTATTTTCTCTATGGTAGTTGTCCTACTTTAAAATGTTCAAAAAGGCTGAATAACCTGGTTATGCTGATTGTATGGGTCTGCTGGTAACACTGAGAAGGGACAGCTGCATTGAAAATTAAGCATCATTTCAAATACATCATTTCAAAGGGCATTCCATAGCTAAAATCCTATGACTCGAAACCTATAATCATCAATTTAGCATTTAAACTATGCTACCCAGTGATTACCTACCATGTCTCTCTAGGATAATCTTTTATTTTTTCCCCACCAAGGCATCTCTGTTCCAGCCAATTCAACTCACTTTTCAGTCCCATTCAGCTCTCAACTTGTCAACTTCTCCCTCAGATCGAACATGAATGTCATAGAATCCCAGAGGAAGGAGGAACTGAAGAGGTCATCTCTGCAAATTCCCTCCCATTTCAGGTCCCTCCCATTTCATGACAGATTTGACAGTAAGGTCCTGCTTTCAATGACCCACTGTTATATCAAAGCTTATTATTCCTAGCTGCATATTAGACTCTCCTGGGGAGGTTTTAAAATTGCCAATATTCCAGAGGACGGGCATAGATATAGTTATGTTTAAAATTTCCCCAGGTAATTCTAATACTCAGGGTTGAAAATCTCTACTCTCTGGGAATGTCCTCAGCTATCAAAATCACCTCCTCCGTTATGTCTTTTCAGATAAATCACACTGCCTTCTGATCACTCCCTCATTGTTTTCATTGACCAGTTGTCGTGGTATATTAATTTGCACACATTGGCATGTTGCTTGTAATTAGAGTCAAGTAGCAATTTACATGTAGGGTTCATTCTACTGAGGACTAGGTTGAAAATTGTTATAAACCATTGAGCATAAAGAAATACAATGTACTTTTTCTCCATTTTTCCACAGTATTTAATAGTGTGATTTTCAAATAAATACTTGTTTTAAACATTAAATGTGAGTTTATCTTTAACATGCCATTTACCTTTAAAACGTCTATATATCCATTTAATTAATATGTGTTTACCTTTTAACTAAGGGCTATATCCCATATATTGATGTTCACTGACAATCTGCTCTGTTTGAATAGGTAGTCAAAATTCTGTTTATATTGTGACTATAAAGGGTAGAGAAAACAATTTCTCTGTACATTGCCCTTTTGTATTCAAGACCATGGAGCCAACTATTACCTAACCAACCATTTTCCATGAACTACAGTCTATAAATTTGAACAATTCTATGAAGAGGGTAACTAAATTGTTCTTTACTAGTACTGAGATTATCTACAAGGGAGAATAGACATTGAGAAGACTGCCCTTGAAGCACAAATGCATTAAAGGATTTTCTTGAATTCACAGATTAGCTCATTTAATATTATAGTTTAATAATCTAGATCCATTTAGGCATTCCGTGATAGCAGTAACATGTGAGTTCACCATAACTTATGGTGTATTTATTTATGCTTTTTTGAAACAATTTCCATGAAAAAGCAATTGCCACTTGTAACATTAGAAGATTTTATTTTGAAAAATCTCCAAGAATAAAGTGAACAGAAATGAACTGTCCTTCTCAACATGGAATTCTCTGCTCTTCCTACAAGATTAGCCTATAGGGTATTAATGGGGTTTAAAAATGACATGTCAAGGAGATCTTCATTGAATTTACAGGTTCTGGAATGGAACAGGCCTTAAGAACAAAATGACAGTTTATTTCTGGAGAGCAACACCTGACACAAAGAAAACCTTGGGTTCTGAGAAGTGAGGAATAAAATACTAATGTTCTATATCGTGAAAGAATAATAGGAAAGACATTTGACATTTTATGCTTTGATATATTGAGAGGTGCACCTAAACTGAAAATACTTGAGAGAATGACAGATAATTGGAGGGATAAATAGTGTCAACTCCAAAATCTAGTCTTCAAGTAATAATAAATAATGACGTGACTTAAAAAAAAAAGAGCACTACACATTGTTACTAAGGAGATGAATGTTAGAGCTAGAAGTATGTTAAACTGGTTATTGTCCACTTTGAGTGCTGCTTGTTTCTTTTTCCCAGGTAAATGCACACATAGGTTTACTAAAATTTTTACTATTTGAGGCAAGAACAGCTTTACATCTCTGAGTAGTACAACGTCAACCAGAATTCCAAAATTATACAGTCAATTTTAACATTTTATTTTATTATATTCATAAACACCATATATAGTTTTGCTTAGTGGTTAAGAGCTCTGGGTCTGGAGCCTGACTGCTTGGGTTCAAATTCTGAGTCTACTATTTATGAAGTGTGATCTTGGGAAAGTTACTTAACCTTTCTGGGCTTCACTTCCCGATCTGTAAAATGAAGCTAATATAGTACCTGGCTTACTGGTTCTTTGAATATTAAATGAGTTTTATTTGAGTTATACTCAACAGTGTCTGACAAAGTATGTTCACAACAAACGTTAGCTATTGTTATTGTCACCATTCTTAAAATATTATCTGGTCAACTTAAATGCGATTAAAATACTACGATGTTGCTTATCTGATTAAATTAGGTATGTAAATGTATTTTAGGCAGCAAACAGTTACATAATACTTTACAGTTTTAAAATGCCTTTCATTTGCATTATTTTATAATTAATTCATTCCAGAACTTCTCCATCAGCTTCTTACATTCACTTTTACTATCCTAAGAATCAAAAACTACCTTTTTCTTCAATAGCACCTCAATCTTCATCTTTATAGACATTTCATAAAGGAAAGCCGTGCAGCCAACAGTAATTAGTAAATAGTCTAGATATCTCTCAAGATGTGTTACAGCCACTATTAAATAAATCAAGGTCCAAGGCTGGTTCTCAGACAGGGAAGCAATAACAACTGACTTCGTTAGCACACAGAGAACAATTCTGTTTCCAAGCGGCATATTTACATTAACCAAGTTTGAAAGCCTGACATAAAATCACAATGCCAATCTATTTATTTATAAAGAAATACATTACTGTCACATGGACTGAAATAATTGCAATGGCATAACCAGCACAATCATTCCTTTTAAGCAGATTTATGGGAAGACAAATTATAATAAGAAGGTTCTTTGTTGAAGTTAGGGTCTAACAAGCCGACTTAAAGCAAATGATTCTGAATATTTAACATCTCTGTTACGTAGCCCAATGTAGTCCTCTTACTTAATTCTCTTAAGGACATTTCCTTTCTTTAAGTAGCAGATACGTTTAATCATATGAGAGTAACTGGTACCCCTGTCTCTTGAAGGTATCTTTGCAAATATATACTTTGAATTAATAGTTTTCAGAGGAGAATCATTTGCTAGTTCATTGGAGGATGCCTTACTGTTGTCATCATGTGCAATAATACAGTAACTAAATATCAAAATTTTCTTTATCAATTCAGTAAAGTGCTGAAATAAATTATTTTTAGAAATATATGAGTATATACTAAATACCGCTTTTTATGGAACTAGTTTAAAAGGAAAAAGAAAGGACCTATTTAATTTTGTTTTATAGCTTTAAGTAAAGCATTTTAAAGCTTGCTACTCAAAATGTAGTCCCTGTGCTAGCTGCAGGAATCTCACTCAGAGGCTTGTTAGAAATGCAGGATCTCTGGGCACACTTCAGATCTATGGAATCAGAATCTGTATTTTAACAAGATCCTCAGGTGATAAGTATCTACATGCAAGTATGAGAAGCACTCCTTTAGAGTAATAGGGATAGTTCCATGTCTGAATGGTTGATTGGCAGTTTCTGTAGCCATCACTTATCTTATAAAGTTAAATTATATACTTTTTAAACAATGCAGTTTCATTAGCTATTCCTTTTAGAAGGACTGACTTTGACTAATAAAGGTGTTCAATATCCTCTTTAATTTATAATCCATCAACTCATGATGATATTAATTTATCTTTATTTCTACATAGACCCGTTTTTATGTTTGTAAATGTGAAATCTAGATTGTGGTTACAAGATACCAAAATACACAATTAGAAAGTGTGGAGTCTGTTATCCATTAAAAAATAATATCCTATAAAATACTACAAAGGTCATTTACCTTTAAAAGAAAACTGCTTAATTCCGACAAAATTATGTGGTTATTCTAGCATTAGGAAACCACAGTGATTATCATTGATTTAAATTATACATATATGGATGGAGAAAACGTGAGGGTTTTTTTTCTTTTTGATTTTCTGTTCCTGACATTTTTTTGGTTACGGTGATGTTTTAACAATCTGTAGATGTTCCAGAATCTAGTCTGTCACAAATTAAGTAAGGTTAGAGAATCTCTAAATCATATTCCAGGTAGACAAAAAAAATGTATGTCTGGGTGAACATGCTTCTCAATGTGATATTTCTCTATAGGGGGATGCTAAGTACAAGATTATTACTCTTTAGAATACAACTCTATTGTGAAGAAACCCAACCCAAATAAGAACTAAAAAATAAGAAGTACGCCTTCCCATAATTCTTCTTTTACTTGGCTATTATTCTTTTGTCTACCATGTGCTTAATTATGTCAGCAATAACGGATATTTTGCTTTGTTGGTGTCAATTTTAATTTTGACTATCTCAGTTACTGTGAAATTGTAGAAATAGTTTATCTCTTCATATCTCTTCACTATAGCCAAATCTTGACTTCATTTCTTATAAATGTTTCTGCTTATTATAGCGTAAAATCTTTTAACTATAGAAAAATTATGACACAGTATGTATATGAACCTGAGAAAAGTCTATTAAAGATAAGTGGTTAATTTGGAAGTATAACTGAACTTTCAGAAGTATAAAATCAACACTCACTTTCTTACTGATGTAGTACGGGTCCAGGTCCTCCAGGGGCTCTGACACCATCTCTGGAGGAATGTCTCCATAAATAAATGGAAGGTTTTTTCCAGCTTCCAAGTCGCTATTTGGCTTTGGTTTGTTCTCATCATCATTGTCTTGTTCTCTCTTGGGCTTTTTGGCTTTCTCTTCTGCAGCACGTTTTTCGATAGCAGCAAGAGATTCTCTAGTAAAAAGGCGGAAGCTTTCGGGTCCCGGGGGTACCAGCAGTGCCTGTGCCATCTTTTCATCCTGCACATTTAATTACGTTTAGCTTCTTGCATAAGAATTGCCTACAAAAAAAAAAAAATGCATGAGAGTTAGGAAAGCAAATGAATGAGAGGAATTAAGAAAATCAACCGAGCTGTTATTTAACGTTTCTTCTAGTAATTTTTTTAAGTATTCACATTTAAGTAGTGCTTTTAGTGCTGCACTACAAATTTTAACTTGGAAACAATCCAATTTTCAATCCAATTTTCAATAAGCCAACTTTATCAAATCTATCAAAAGTCTGTTCTGAGACCTTTGAGCCAAATATATTATAGGAAATTTTTGGTAAAAAAGAATAATGCCAGTAATGTTTGTCGATAAAATACTAAAGGGCCCATTATTTCTTTCTCCCCTCTTGTATCATATCTTACAAACTCTCCAAATAAAAAAATACTGGAAACAGTGCAATCGTATATCCCTGACTTAAAATCTCGGGATAGGGAAGAAGTTTTACATAGCCAAGTGCTGTTCTGGTTATTGGCATCATTGAACACTGATTCTTCAGACAAGGTCTGACCGTCAGCAGCAATGGAGAAGTCAAAACTCTGTTTCCTTTTAGCTTTTCCTTTTGGATCCTCTGAGGCATCTTCTGAGGCAGTGCAAAATATATTTACTTCCTTTTCTAGTCTGCTGCTCTTAAACAATTCCAAGACAGTTTTTATATTCTTCCTGAATCTTTCATTTGGTAAGTGGTTAAAAGCATGGACTGTGGAGCTAGACCCCTTCTGTTCTGAACCCTGGCTCTGCCACTTATGAGCTAGGTGACTCTGCAAAATGTAACCCCTTAGTGCTTCAGTCTTCATCTATAAAATGGGATAATATGAGAACTGACCTGCTAGGTTATTGTAAGGAATAAGTGAATTAATTTGCATTGTCTAGAATAGTTTTTGGAATTAGTAAACCATGTCAATGTCAACTATCATAATCTAATTATCTTCGGTTCTTCCAGCCATTTCTTCTGTTGCGGTTTTAAGTATCCCCACAATTTAAGCCATCCTCCTCGAAATAAGGTCTTGATTTGGTGGAAGCACGACTGACCATGGAGCTTCAGTAGTGAGCTGGGAAGTGCAGAGTATAGGGGACACATTTACACATTCCTACCACCTGGGTGGGAGAGGAAAGGAGAGAGGCAGACATGTGAAGCAGCCCTGTACAATTTCCCAGGGAAGGAAAAAAATTCCATCTACTGGAAATGTGACAGAACTGTCAAAAATGCAGGAAATCAGCTACATAAATTTTGAAACATAAGTTAACAGTTAGTTTATTTTGCATTGTGCCAAAAATCACATTTAAAAAATCATGATAGAAAATAGAAATAATAATAACAAAATACGAGTACATCAGTCATCTTGTAGAACAATCTAAAACCACAGCATCAAAGTAATCATCAAAGTCATCTGTGACATTTCCCTATCCCCAACCAGCCACCCTATCTCTGCCCCCGCACTTATTCTAGTCTCCATAGTAGTTTATCCCTAAATGGCTTCCTAACTCTGAGCAATTTGTTGCATGTATGTACTGAGCTTACAGACAATAAGAAACTCTAGATCGTATAGTAACATAAGAAAAATTATATAGGTCACTATATGATTTTTGAGTATATATCTAAATACTAGTTCCCTGGTCTGCTCCGATGACAAAAAAAGATTTTAGTAGCTGTGTCTTTATTGAATTTGTATTTATAATATAACATTGTCATTGTAGTTCCTGCTACGGTGAAGATATACTCTAAATAAGTTATAAAATATCACACATGTCAAAAAATTATGTCATTTGCCATACTGGTTTTGAAAAAACTTCTGATCTTAGGAAAGACAAAGCCCGTTTTTGTTTGTTTGTTTGTTTATTTGATACTCCATTAGGTGGTATGTGAATATAAATCAGAAGGTGGGAAAAATTATTTTATTTTACTCAAAAATCAATCAACTATTTATTTTGTGCCTTCTATATTCAAGGCAGATGGCAAAAGTAGAATTAATGTTTTCCACTATTTTATGTTAATTTCGATGGCCACATAGTCCAGCTCTAGGTTGTCTGAAATAGTCACAGCTTTTATACTTTTGAGTGTGGAAGAAGTTTGCCCCTAACTACAAGATGTGTAGTGTAATACATCTGCCTCTTATCACCTGTCTTGAATGGAATGGATAAAATTCTTCCTACATGCTAAATGAAAATGAAACAGCATGAGAAATGTCTTAAGAAATTTCTATGAAATGTGGTTGCTTTCCTAGGGGAGAATAAGGTTACTTTTGTATTAGAGCATTTAGTTGAACTGATTTTGGTTTCTTTATTGACAATGGAATGAAAAACATATAGCAATTGGAATCAGAGAGCTGGGTTAGATTACTGTCAATAGTTTGCCTGTGTCATTTAACCTTCGTCGACATCAGTGCCATCGAAGTGCCTTATCATACATATGGCAACACTTTGCTAAAATGAAATTAGATTAAAATATTTAATGTGGAATTCTTTCAATAATCTCTACAAATGACTCTGACTTCTTTGAGATGACATGGAACAAGGACCATCACAAAATCATGAAAAGTTATTTAAAAACAAAAAATTCCTTTATGTTCACTTGTCATAAAAGCAAGAACAAAGAATTTGAGTCTTGGCCAAAAGGAAGTAAAGAAATTTCTTTTAAATTTTCATTCTATTATCTCTTAAACCCTGAGAAAACAGGCCAGTTCCAGACTCATAAACCCTGAGAAGGCAGGCCAGTTCCAGACTTACAGCTTTCCCTTTGCAAGGGAAACTGTTTGGGTAGGTTGAGACATTAAAGATTATAGTGAGCAGAGTTTCTTGTTGCTTCACCTGCAGCTTTGCTGTCTTGAAACTTCTCATAGTTCTTTGGAAGTTTTTAAAATTTAATTTAATTTAATTTATTTTTAATTAAATTTGTTGGGGTGATATTTGTTAATTACATTATATAGGTTTCAGGTGTACAATTCTATAATGCATCATTTGTATATTGCACTGAGTGTTCACCACCCAAAGTCAAGTCTCCTTTCATCACCATATATTTGACCCCCTTTGCCCTTATCTACCTCTCTCATCCCCCTTTCCTTCTGGTAATTACTAAACTGTTGTCTGTGTCAATGAGTTTTTGTTTGTCTTGTTCGTTGTTGCTTTTGGTCTTATATCCCACATATGAATGAAATCGTATGGTTCTCAACCCATTTTGTCTGACTTATTTCCCTCAGCATGATTACTCAAGATTCATCCATGTTGTCACAAATGGCAGTATTTCATCTCTTCTTAGGGCTGAGTAATACTCCATTGTATATATGCACCGCATCTGCTTTATCCAGTCATCTATTGCAGGGCACTTCAGTTGTTTCCAGGTCTTAGCCACCGTGAATAATACTGAAATGAACATCAGGTGCATGTATCTTTATGGATAAATGTTCTCAAAAATTTGGGGTAGCTGCCCAGAAGGATTGTTGGGTCATGGTAATTCTATTCTTAATGGTAATTGTATTCTTAATTTTTTGAGGAACCTCCATACTGTTTTCCATAGTGGCTGTATCAATTTACACTCCAACCTGAGGGTTTCTTTTTCCCCACAAAAAAGTTCCGTTTCAATTTTTTTCTTCTTCTTTCTTGTTCTTTGTGAGCTTATTATACAGAACTCTTACATAATCTTCCTATTAGAGCAGACTTTTAAAAATTAATTCCTACTGATGCCTTGGTGTGGAATATATATTATTAATGAATATATGTGCATTATAATTTATTAAAATACATCAAATTTAACATACCCAATTTTCTCTAGAGCTGCCCTTGCAAGGACAAAGAAGATAAGAAAAAAGATCTGAGAGGATCTCTTTGATTAAAAACCAAAGTGTTTCTGTGTGTGTGAATGTGTGCGAGTAAAGCAAAAACATCTCTCTGCTAATCAGTAAAAAGATTGTGGTTCAAAATATCATATCATAAAGATGAACTACAGAATTTCAAACCTAGAAGGGAATTGGGATCATTTATTCAAGAAATATTTATTGAGGGACTACTATGCATTGACACTGCTTGCATGTTTTTTGACATATTTCATTATATAAGATTCAAAAAATCACATTTATTAATATCATCATTGATCTCATGATAAAAATCATAATGTATTGGGGAGGCTGTCAAGCTCCCAGTGGCAGGTAAAAGTTTTCCAAAATTCCAGTTTCCACCTGAAAGCTCCATTTTTAAGTGTCAAAAATGCTGTCATTTGCTTTTCCTGAAGTGACAGGCTTTTCCTTTGTTCAATTTTGAGAAAATATCTGCCAAATACCTGAGTCTAAATAACCATAGTTTGTCAGTTCTTTCAAGTGAAAATAGTGTTCCATGAAAAAAAAAAAGTGGCTTATTCAGCTACTGACTCACAACCACACAGTGCTTTTTCTTGAAACAACCATGATGTTTCAGTATGCAGCAGAAATGCTTTATGTATTCTTCCCATTTCATCATATAGAGTATTAAAAATATGCATTCTTTAGGCTCAAGAGTTAATAAAATTAATATTTACTGCTTCAGCAAAGATTTTCTTGCATGAACCGGCATTTCTTTCTTACAGAAAATGTGTGCTGAAGAAAACAAAGACTGTTTCTACGGCTTAATGCCATTGTCTTGATTCCTGCTAAGTCATTAACAGTTTTACCCCATTGACTTTTACAGCATCAGCGCAAATGCCAAAACTGTGAAAAAAGGCAAATGGCATCTTGGTATTAAGAAAATAATTTAGACCTCACAGTCCCCCATGAAAGAGATTCCGGGACCCCCAGTTGTCTTCACACCGCCCTTTGAGAACAGCTGCCCTAAAAGAAAGCAGATAGACACCAGTAGTCTAAAGAAGAAGGTGAGGGATTTTGACCAAAGCTCTGCTATTTAAGGGCATAGACAAATCAACTGCATTCAAGCTGCGGTGCCGCTATGTTCCAGAAGTGTGCTCTTGGACAGTTTTTTTTTTTTTTAAATTATTATTATTCTTTATAATCTTCAGGTTCCCTAGCTGCACATTATCTGCATTTTCTGTAGATAATGATAACAACAATTGCACATACTTCATAGAGTTGAGGTGACATTTAGATGAGAAAATAAACCGAGAGGGTGAATACAGTGCCTGGAAGATAGTAGGCCATTGCTAAGTCAAGCAGAAAATAAACCCCGGCCAGAGGACCGTATTCAAGGCACAATTAGGAGAGAGAAACTCAATGAGATTTTGTGATGACTGTATATGAGATGGGGAAGAAGGAAGAGTTATTGGGTTAAATTCATTCCCAGATTTCTGGTTTAAGCCACAAGTTGTCATTAACTCAACAGAGAAGTGGAGGTTTGTAAGGTACAATAATGAATTCTGTTTATTTAGTTTGAGATGCCTGTGAGACAACTGGTGTGTAATTAAAATATGGTTCTGAGACTCGGGAAAGCCATCTGGGCTGGAGAAATATTGATTAAGAAGTCAGTGATTGAAACTGAAGTTAAGAATATGCATTACATTGTCTAGGTAAAAATTGGAAACATAAAGAGGGAGGACTCCCGTGACTACCAATTTTTAAGGAGAGGGAACACAGAAGATATTAAACAATGAAGTCAGAACAGTTATATGGATGCCAAAAGAGGAATTTCCAAGATGCTAATTAAAGGGCATACACTGAAAATGACAATTAGTCCAACTCCCTGCCTTTAAAGTAAATGAGGAACAGGCGCAGAGAAGCTAAGCGATCTTCACTGAAATGTCTACTGACAAACACAAATTGTAACTTTGAGGCAAAGCATTTTCCACACATTCTATTCTTCACTGACTTTTACTCGACATTTTTATCTTGAATTTTACTATTGTGTGATTTGATTTTAAAGTCTAAGCTCTTTATAAATAACTACAGAAAAGTAGATTTGTATAGTTCAATTCAGTTTTCCAGACTCACATACTATAAGCTATGATACTAACTTAAGCTTCAGAAACTATATGAAGCCATATTTATTAGTGAATCATACTCCGACAAAAATGGTATAATAAACATTTGGGATATGCTGTGGCATTACTGAGGCAAAGATAAAAGTTTTTGTTTTTCATTAGTTATATAGCCAATGGGTTCTCATCTTGCTGAATTTTATACAATAGCAGACAGTTTGGTAAATTGTATTGTATTGGTCTTTAACCTGTTAGTATCAATAGTCTCTCTCTCTCTCTGTGATTATGTTATAAACAAAATCAATTATTAGTTCTGGTCTATTCCCATGAAAACAAAATAGTGTCAAAGGCTGTAAATTTGCCATTTTGAAGGATGGAAAGTTGCTCTGTATCATACAACTTGAAAAAAAAAATCCACAATGTATTTTCATGTTCTTAATGATGAAAGAGCGAGTTATCAGGGAAAGGCTGAGACCATTACTGAGGACCCAGTATTATTATTAGTTATTATTAAGAAAATAATTTACACCTCACAATCCCCCATGAAGGGTATATTCTAAAAGACAAGATGGACCAATTAACTACTTTCCTAATCTTATGGGGTGGTACTATTATAATCCCCATTTTACAAATCAAAAAACCTAGGTGCAGGTAGGCTGGATAAATTTTCCAATTTAAAAAAGTAATAAGTCAAGGAGCCAGGATTTGAACCCGGATAGTTCAGGAAATAGCCTGGGCCCCAAGCCTGCAAAATGAAAGTTTTAGTTCTTGTTTTCTGAAACAGTATTAGGATAAGTCAGCTACCTCACTGGGAAGTTACTATATTTAGAGCCTCATGTTATGAGTTATGAATGAATGAGGTGGTGAAACCAAAGAAATATAGTGATATAATCCTCACCTTTGATTTAAGATAGAAGATAAAACAACAAGAATGAATTAATAACAAAAATAAAACCCACATCTAATAGATATGTGTTTACATGTATGTTCAGCACTTTGGAGATATTTAAAGGTAAATTAAAAGCCTAGGCTAGCTGCTTCTATATCATGTACCTGGTGTCAAGGAATTCAGCATTACTATTGGTCTGACTAAACCTACCAAGAAAGTAACTATAGCAAAGATATTACTATGCCATGGCCAAATACAAATGAAATCTAGACCATTGTTCCTTTCATGTTAGCTAAACACATGACTGTCCGCACATAAATATTATTTATCGATTCACTAATTGTTTAGTAAGAGAATCTATGTCTGCCTTTCTCTACGTGGACTCTGGAAAAAAAAATACCTGAGTATGAAACCATGAGCTTATCTTTATCTTCAGAACAATTTTTATCCTGGAAATAATAATAATTAGCTTCTAGGATGATTTTCCTTGTATCTTTATTCTTATCAGAGCAGCTATAAGCTTAGAAAGACAACTGCTAACTAATAACAACAACTGAGCCAACATTTTAATAGACAAATCAGCATCATTGGTTTTATTAGCTCCTGAATTTTTCTCCTGTATGTTCGCAAACTGAAATTAATTATGTGTTCAACTCCCCAACATCCATTTGACTCCAGATACTTCCTCCAAGCCCTTTGCCAACCATTGGTTAAGGAATAGGCATGTGGTTCAATTATAGCCAACAAAAACGGAACGGAATTTGGCCAAGGGGGTGTCTGTAAAAGGTTTCTTCACTCCTAAGAAATAGAGGAAAAGACAGAATTCTGTGTCCTCTGGACCTTATTGCATTGGGATATGATACATGGCACTACTTCAGTCAACTTACTACCAGAAGGGATGACATTCTGAGGGCAAAGCTGACACACTGAGGGTGGCAGATCACAGAGACAGATACACCCCTGGGCTCTTGATGGATCACTCAGTTCTTGGACCTAAACAACCTCTGCACTGCTTGTTATGTTCAATAAATATTCTTCTTGACTAAGACAATTTTAGACAGCTTTTCTAGTTAGTTGCAGCTGATACACCAAACAAATGCTTCGAAAACTTGGCCAGTTCAGAAGGCAGCTTACAACCAAATACTAACCACATATTTGGATATCTTTTACCCCATACAAACAGGTGAGCTATGGACCCAATTACCAAATAAATATAATAAAATTCAAGTAAATACAATCCTGGGTTATTTACTAGATACACAGGATGAATGTCTTTCTTAAAAGAAAAAGAAACAAGGAGCTGGATTAGTCTCTCTTACATCAATAGCTTTTGGCATCATTCCACTCCCTGAGGTCATCTCTGCCATGTCTCTAAGTGTTTGCCTCTTTGGAGGAACAAACTAGCGAGGAGGGAGGAAATCATTTTTCTGCCTTCTTTTGTCCTGATACAGCTGTCCTTGTTAGCCAGTAAAGATTTCAGTTTACTTTCCACATACACAAATTTATACCCACTAGTAGTTTAGGTACCTTAGTCACAGCACCTTTTTCCGGAAAAGCTCCAGGCCACTTCTGGGAATTATCTCATTTGTTCTTATACTATCCCTAGAAGAGATTCTGCATTTTTATTCCAGTAAGCCACTCTGCCACAAATCCTTGACAGATATCTCATCCCTGATGAACTCTGATGTGGCTTGGTGTCAGCTTTCTTGCTCCATGATCTGTGTAGAAAGGGAACACAGGTGAAGTTAGTCCAGCATCTTTGGCATTTGGACTGAAGCGGATGCTCTGGCTCTGGGTCTGGGTTTTCATACTTTGTTTACTCATAGCACTAGATCGAGAAAGCAGGATTGATGCAAAGTTGTTAGACCTTTGTAAGCAGTGTGCCCTGGTGTCCTCACGGAAGAATGGGGTCAGGAACCACTGCCAGGATCCTGGGGAGGGGGTGGGGCTCTCGTTCCTTCTTTGGCCGCTTTGATTCAAGTACTCTTTCTGAAGGCATGGTGGAGCTCCAGAGTATCTTCCTGTTCTTCACCTCCTACTTCTTTCACTTTTCTCTCCTATTTACTTCCTCTTTGTTTTTTTCTTTAAATCCTAGAAAGACCAAAGAGGCAGACCAGTGGAGCGTGTGGTCCACATTGGTGTTGTGGGTCATTATTCTAGTTCCTTTTCAGCTCCTTTTCCTCTTTACTTAAAAACCCATTTGATGGTGTGACTAAGATAAGACCAATCAACTTTACTCAGTGGCTTCTAAGAGTAAGTTTGAGACAAGCAGAGATGAAAAACCGGCATGCTAAACCAAGGCATAACATTAACTTAAATATAACAATCTGATGTCATATTCCTGTCAGCTATAACTATTAGCAATGGCTTAGCCCAGTTAAACTAATAATTATTTCAGAGGACAATATATGTAATTTTAAGATCAGCAATTGTTGTTTAAAACAATATTTACTTTGATTCACTTATAAATGCCCACAAGCCAAACTTGGTCAAGGATTCTGACCAATAAATCCTTTTTTATAATTTACTAAGACAAAAAAAAAAATCATTAAATCTCACTTTTTAATTTTATACGTGGTCTTTTAAAATCTTTATCTCCAGATGAGAACTCACTCCTAAACCATCAATCTTTTCCCGAATTTGTCATCAGAATGATCTTTCCAAGACAGGTATCCTACCCTTATTAAAAGTCAGTAGCAAAATGTGCAAGTGCCTTTATGATCTGGCCTCTGCCTTTCCTCCCTTATCTTTCACTTTGTAGTAACACAGACTTGGCTCTGCCATTTACTAGCTGTGTGACATTGAACATGTTACCTAATTTTTAGCTTCCCATCTGTTAATGAGGATTACAATACCGAGTGAAACAGGGTTGTTGTTAGAATTAAATGAAATTATGCACAAACACACACACACACACACACATGCATACATACACATATGTAAACCTGCTTATACACTACTGGTATATAGTAGATTTTCCATAAAAGCTTGAAGTTTTAGTAATATTAGAGGTAGCAATAATAGTAAAATAGTATTATAGTTATTATTTTCTATAAAATGACAATAATATTAATAAAACAGACCCACGAATCAGAACTTGAAGCATTAAATTATTAAACAAATGTATAGCTAGCTATTTGATAAATGTTTGTTCCCTCTGCTTTGTAGCTATAAGCTTAATAAACACTACTTCCCTTCTCTTCACAGCATACAAATATCTAGGTTTTAAACAGCTTGATCTCCAGCCTGACATATATAATAAGCATAATGTTAAATAACCAAAATTTCAATTTAGATACATTTTCAAAATACTTGAGTTCTTTTCTCTGGGAGCAGAGAGGGGGATGAGGTAGAGTGGGGTGAATATCAAAGAGACTGAGAAGTCAAAGAGGAGCAGGAGAATGGAGTTGGAGAAAGCATCCCAGATGGTTCTGATCTGCTTGTGTTCTCTCTCTTCTCAAAATCTCTGATTCCTGGGTCAGAGAAATTATATCTCATGGTTTGGGTTCCAAATGGGAGAGATTTTTCCAATCCCAAGTATCCATGAGAAAACGCTGTAATTTTTGCATATGTGCTCCAATTTAGGCCTCATACTTCAAGTTGCATTATGTCTTAATAAGATCTCTGTCTCACTCATCTTTAAAAGCGGACCACGGTTTACAGATTAACTGCAATATAAAATGCTCTTCTTGTGTTAAGAGACAATGAGGATTCTTTTTAAAGAGTTCTGAACTTCAGTGAGCACAAGAATCACTTGGGCTACTTGTTAAAGATGCAGATTTCTGGGTTTAATCTCTGGAGATTCTGAAAAACTTGGTCTAGGGCAAGACCCAGGGATCTGCATTTTAAACAACCTCCCTAAATGAAGTTAGTGCAGGTGACACATGGATTACAGTTTGAAAAGACTGCTCTAAAGGAAAAGAGTAGGTTACTAGGAATATGAGATGGGCGCTTTTTACAATCAAGGCTGGGATTTAGCTCCAATGTTCACAGTAAGTAATAAAAAAAAAAAATAGTGGAAGCACGTTGCATCCCATAGATTTTATTTTAGGGGGAAAAAAAAACCACATTCCTAAAGGCTATGTATATAATTCTCCTAGAACTAAACTATAAAGAGGTAGGAAGAAATTTTGCTTAAGACATAGCATAAGGGATATCTTAAATTTAATTTCACAAAAAGACCCATATAAGGTTTAATCAAATAAGTCTACTACTGATGTTTAAAATTAGTTAAACTCAATGAATCCCCTTTAGACAGTGATGAGATCAGATGGTTCAGAAACTTTACTTTCTGATTATCTAATACAAGTGTTGCAACTGGAGATCTCCTCAAAATGGATAGCCTGCTTTTGAAATTACCTTAATAGAATTTCAGCATTATGGAAATTAAGGGGAAGTTCATGCTATGAATGAGGAAGTGATAGCTTAAAGAGCATGACAGTGGCTTTATCCTGAAAATAGCTGATGAACCTTGGACAAAGTTGCTTTAGTTTTATTTTTCTTAACCCATTTTTACTTTTACTATTGATGTTCTTACCTGTATGCTAATATCAACAATTAAATTTTTAGAGATGAGTTTAATTGTTTATATTGATTTTTGTGTTATTTTAGTTTATTGTGATTATTTATCATTTAAGATGTTCTAGTCCCCAGTGTTTTTTTTAATGTTTGTTTTATTTCAGCTTCATTGTTTTTAATTGTCATTTTGCCTCTTTAGTTTTTCCTTTAACTATTTTTGGCCATTTATGATATTTTCTTAACGTTCAATCCATTTTATCTTCTTTTACACTGACAACGTGATGCACCTGCTTCAGAATTTTCCAGTTCAAAACCATTTCTGTCATGCATTAGGCTGTAAAACTCTGGGGACTCAGGTCTTAGTGCAAGGGCTGAAGCAGATCCAAAGCCACTCATTGAAGAACTCCCGGATTTTGCCAGCAGGTCCCTGGCAGCGTTTCCCCATGGGGA
>NW_011888783.1:22819236-22835793 GCF_000151845.1 Pteropus vampyrus | reverse complement strand
TTTTAAAGAGTTCTGAACTTCAGTGAGCACAAGAATCACTTGGGCTACTTGTTAAAGATGCAGATTTCTGGGTTTAATCTCTGGAGATTCTGAAAAACTTGGTCTAGGGCAAGACCCAGGGATCTGCATTTTAAACAACCTCCCTAAATGAAGTTAGTGCAGGTGACACATGGATTACAGTTTGAAAAGACTGCTCTAAAGGAAAAGAGTAGGTTACTAGGAATATGAGATGGGCGCTTTTTACAATCAAGGCTGGGATTTAGCTCCAATGTTCACAGTAAGTAATAAAAAAAAAAAATAGTGGAAGCACGTTGCATCCCATAGATTTTATTTTAGGGGGAAAAAAAAACCACATTCCTAAAGGCTATGTATATAGTTCTCCTAGAACTAAACTATAAAGAGGTAGGAAGAAATTTTGCTTAAGACATAGCATAAGGGATATCTTAAATTTAATTTCACAAAAAGACCCATATAAGGTTTAATCAAATAAGTCTACTACTGATGTTTAAAATTAGTTAAACTCAATGAATCCCCTTTAGACAGTGATGAGATCAGATGGTTCAGAAACTTTACTTTCTGATTATCTAATACAAGTGTTGCAACTGGAGATCTCCTCAAAATGGATAGCCTGCTTTTGAAATTACCTTAATAGAATTTCAGCATTATGGAAATTAAGGGGAAGTTCATGCTATGAATGAGGAAGTGATAGCTTAAAGAGCATGACAGTGGCTTTATCCTGAAAATAGCTGATGAACCTTGGACAAAGTTGCTTTAGTTTTATTTTTCTTAACCCATTTTTACTTTTACTATTGATGTTCTTACCTGTATGCTAATATCAACAATTAAATTTTTAGAGATGAGTTTAATTGTTTATATTGATTTTTGTGTTATTTTAGTTTATTGTGATTATTTATCATTTAAGATGTTCTAGTCTCCAGTGTTTTTTTTAATGTTTGTTTTATTTCAGCTTCATTGTTTTTAATTGTCATTTTGCCTCTTTAGTTTTTCCTTTAACTATTTTTGGCCATTTATGATATTTTCTTAACGTTCAATCCATTTTATCTTCTTTTACACTGACAACGTGATGCACCTGCTTCAGAATTTTCCAGTTCAAAACCATTTCTGTCATGCATTAGGCTGTAAAACTCTGGGGACTCAGGTCTTAGTGCAAGGGCTGAAGCAGATCCAAAGCCACTCATTGAAGAACTCCCGGATTTTGCCAGCAGGTCCCTGGCAGCGTTTCCCCATGGGGACGGGGCAGCTTTCCATCTGAGTGGAAGCAATGGTTGGCTCTCAATGCCTGAAATCATCCTACCCTATCAGCTACTCATTTGGATTTAAGATTTGAGGCCCTTATCAAGGAGATAACTTCAATTGGCTAAATCACCAAGATATTATGCTATGAAATACTGAAAGTTTGTCTAGGAAGCAAACCATACATCCACTTCTCTGGGTGCTCCAGACATTCTCCTGGATCAAATCTGACCATCAGAAGGCTTCATGGTGGTCATGTTAATTTCAAATCTGAAGTTTCCTTGTTTGAGTTGTAGAAAATTCATGCTTGCCTCTACTCTAAAAACGTTGTGCCCAGCAGGCTCAGAGGCAAATATGTACATTTTAAAATAGTAACTTCATTAATTCACAGTCTTAGAAAGGTTTATTATCTACATTTTCTACATTTTCCTTGTCTTCAACTTCCTATTGTGCATTGATTAAAAAAAAATATATCGCTTTATATCATTTTTTAATAAAGAGGTAGGATATAAATAAAAGTCAAATTTCTCTAAATATGTGATTTAAAATATTTGTTCTTAACCATGAGTCTTTGTTTTTATAATAAACCATTTCTCAAGGACTATACTTAATTTTGTAATGAAAATAAATGTTAAAATTTGAACTTGGAAGCCCAGAATCTTTAAATTGCAATGGATCTTTCAGGCCATCTAGTTTCACCATTCGAGTTTATAGCAGTGGTCCTTAAAATTTAAGCATCAGAATCACCTGGAGGACTTTTTGTTAAAACTGCTTGTCACGTCCCACCCCAGAGTGGCTGATTCTGTAGATATGGGTAGGCTCCAAACTTTGCATTTCTAGCACACAGCTGATACCAATGCTGCTGGCCTAGGAATCACATGTTAATAGTGACCGACTTACAGAATTCAGAATTAAATGTCTTTTGAAGTTAAAAACATATGTGCCAGTCATATTGCTCTCATTTTATGATTTCTCAAAGATGACAATCATAGCTTCTTTAGCCTCATTTGTTCATTCATTTAATGTCCTATGGTGTAATTCCTCCAACCTGGAACCTTAAAATGATTTATGGCAATATTTCACTGAAGCCTGCAATAGCTTCTTCACTGTCCCCGTGCTTCCAGCCTGACTCCCATATAGCCTATTTTCACTCAGTAGTCACAGTAATTTGGGGAAAAGAAATCAAATCATGTTATTTCTCTCCTCAGAATCCTCTAGATGCTACTCAGAGAAAAGGTCAAACTCCTTACAGTTGCCTATAAGGCCTTATGATATGGCTTCTCAGTTACCTTGCTGAATTCACCTCTTCCTGCTTGCTATCTCCCTCACACCTCTCTAGCCACATTGGCTTCTGGCTGTCCTCTGCATCTGCCAACCACAAATACACTGGTCCTTCTCTCAAGAACGCTCTTCCTCTAGATAGCTGAACATGCCTAACTCCTTCATCTCCTTCAAGTCTTGGCCAAAAGTTTACCTTCTTAAAGAGGTCTACTGCGCTTCTCATCCAGCTTCTTACCCCACTCTGTTATTTCCAGAGTACTTATCACCTTATTATGTACTACATAATTTGCTTATTTATAATGTTTATTATTCCTTTTCTGTCTCTCCTGGGTAGAACATAAGCCTCGCAGTAAGCAGGACATTATAAGATATCTGTTGAATGCAATTACCTAAAACAAATCCTACGAATATCTTGTCCAATGTGGTAACCACGGGCCATGTATGTAGTAGTTGAGCATTTGAAATGTCGCTAGTCTCAAATTTTGAAATGATTACATTTTGGGTATGTTGGATTAAATAAAATGTAGTATGAATAACATTAATGTCACTTGCTTCTTTTGTCTGCTTTTGATGTTAGCACCTACAAAATTTCAAGTACCTATGTTGTTCTCATTATATTTCTATTGAATAACATTTGTCTTGTGTATACCTTTCCCCTACTTCTTCACCCTCCTCCAAGTGATCAGATCCATAAACAAATGCATGAACTAATAAAGAGGGCAGTCCCTATTCTGAGATGCTCTAAAAGGGAAGGCAGCTCTCTCTGAATTGATAACTTTTCAATTTTACTTGGTCAAATTGTTGTTTTTGTCCTTAAGTCATAGGATTTTGGATCAAGAAACAGCATGGTAAAAAAGCTACTCAGTCTATACGTAAACATCTGAGTTCATGTACACATGTATTTGTGGAGCAGAAACCACATTTAAATCTGAATGCAATAGAATTATAGGAAGCTTTCTATTTTGAAATAAATTGGCATCATGGCAAATAGAAAGAAACAGCATTCTCAGACCAATAATCAATGTTCGATCTGCATTTCTACCATAACATCCGTTTTGCTTCAGCCATAATAGCCCTCTGAGTTGCCCTTGGCCATGTTTCTCCCACTTCTTGCTGGTGCTGTGTGCTTTAAGCAGTTTCTTTCCAGGCAACCGCAGACTGTTTACTGACTGTAATCAAAATGACAGTGCACTGTTTTCACAACTGAGTGTCGAGTCGATTGCCTTTTTCACTTGGCAACCTGAGGGAACTTTAGAACTGCAATCTTGAGATACAACTTGCATAACTTCAAGATGGTGGTGCTTACTTCACCTGTTTCCTACACTCCTTAGAGGTTTTATAATTCAGAAAATTGAGTTTTATCTAGCCTGTAGCAGAGAGGCTGTAATCACAGCCTTCAGATCAGTGCTAGTGGTAAATTCCACTAGAACATTGGTTGATTCAGGTGGAGCTGAAGTTCGGCTGTCATGTGATTCTTTACCAGCCAGAACCCTGTCACCTGAGGGGCCTTCTCTACCAAGCACACCCTGTAAATAGTACTGTGGACTCTGATCTCCTTAAGGTGATGCTGCAGAAGAGAGTGTAACATAATAGAAAAGCATGCCTTGCCCCATCTTTTAAGAAACAACCTTTAATAGAAAGATAAGGAAGAGATGGAAGAAAACAGAAGAAAAAGAATGAAACTCGCACTTTAGGGAACCTATATTCTAGACTTCTTTTTACCATCACTTGCTGTGACATACTGAACACTCAACACCTTACGTGTTCAGTGTCTACTGTAAATCTGAATGCAATAGAATTATAGGAATTCAGTGTCATCTGTAAAAGAGGAGGAGAGGAGAGAAATCGACTAGTTCATTTGTAGTGCTTCTTTTATCTCTACAACTCCAGTCTAATGCCCAGACTTTGAGACTCTGTACTAGGTAGACTCCAACATTCATCCCTTCCGAGCAAGAATGATCTGAGGGCACAGCAATAGCCACATACTCTGAACAACAAAGATCATTGACTACTAGACTAATTCAGTAACTGAGGTAGGCTATACTATACCTAGTAGAGGCTATCTTCATATTTGGAATACTTTAGTGAACTAAGTACTTGAACAAATTTAAATTATGTTTTTTGATGAGTTAATACTATGACTGCTTTGAGTAGAGCATAGCTGAAAAGTTGGTTGTTGAAAAGAATTGTCCCTCTAATCCTTTCTAATTCTAGATATTCAATTCGATATAGATGATTTCTTCATGAAATGGTAATATCAAAAATCACCTCATCTGAGAAATTCTATCCAAATAGCAGTTTAAAAAAAAAAAAAAAACTGACAAAACTTTAAGTCTAGTTTTCAGTGAAATAGGACACATCACTTGGTTAAATGCCCCTAAAATACGGTGTTTTAAAGTAAAGAACAGATGAAAACAAATTTTCTAGGATCTGAATTCAGTACCCTGAGAGTCTGTGTTTTTCCTTCCACTGTCGAGCACATCATTGGCACCAAAACAGAGTGAGGGCCTGCGTGCATTGCCCTGTTTTAGGTGTCAGTCATGCCACTTACTGCAGCAGGAATGCAAAGTGGAAGCTCTCTGAATATAAAGGTGGGAGGATTCTGTTTAATGCTCCATTCTTTTGAGGCTGAAGGAAGGTCAGAATGCTGTAAGAGAAAATTACATGATGCAAATTTTTTTTCCATTCAGGAATTGCAATGACCAAATTGATAATGAGAGCCAAGACTGGCATAGCCTGTCTGTCTTGCCCAGGGTAGAAGATGTAGCCAGTAAGACCCCGGCTAGAGAATGCAGCAGTCACGAGGAGAAATGTAGAGGAGCTGAAGGGAGAAGATTCCAGACAGACAAAACTGGAATTTGCGGCGTTCTTGCAATGTTCCACGTGTGCCACCTGCACTATCTCCTCAAGGACATGGACAATTCAGGATTCTGATAAAATTGCCTGTGTAAAACTGGGCATTGCTTCCACTCATTCTTTAAGGGCCCCATTTAAAAAAAAAATAGCCTATTTTTTTAGAGCTGTTCTAGATCTATAAAAAAATAAATCAGAAAGTACAACGAGTTCTCACATCGTTTCTTTTTTTTTTTTTATCTTAAATATTTACTCTTTAAATGTTTTATTCAGGAGGAAATTCCTTCTGTTTACTCTAGATACACCAGCCTCCTGCTTCAAAATATGGATACTGTCATCCTGAGATTGAACAATTCTTTTCTATATGGTGATAATTTTACTGAACAGGCTGATAGAATGGGAGAGGTCGTAAAGAAAGCATAGTTAAGTAGTAATATTAAAGAATGTTTCTCTAGAGGAAAGACTTTAGGATATAATCTTCACTGAAGGATGTAGAGGATTATTTTATTAAAGGCTACCACAGTATCATCCCCAGCTGTGGAAAGGACTGAGGGAAACCAACATGGAAAAGCAACTGGGGTGTTAACCCAGCAAATGTCTCCTTAAAGTGTTGAAAAAGCTGACTCACTAAGGAAATGGAATTCCTTTCAAGAAATGCAATTCATTATTAATTCCACTTAGCTATTAGATTAATTCATTTCTTTCTCAGAAATGCCACTTTCTGAAAATGTATTTTTAAAGCATTTTGCCTTTAAAAAATTTGTTAGTTTACAGATCTGCCTTTTCTCTAAATCTGCCACAATTGTAGTTTCAAAAATTAGAAATCATGTTTTGTTTCCAGCTGGATGATCTAGACATTCAAAGAGTGTCTTTCAATAGACTCTTATTTGATTATTTAAGACAATTTTCAGAGGAGCAATTTATAAGGTAAAGAATTAAAAAAGGACAAATCTCTGATCGTACAAATCGAAGTTCATGGATGCTTATTTCCCACTGTGAACAATTGTTTGTATTGTTAGTTTGCAGAGTATACTATAACCAACAGCTGGGTCAACTTTCAAGTAGAGGTAAGAGTAAGAAATTAACAATTTGAAATATAAAACTGCTTAAACATATAGAATAAATACCAGCTTGTTCAACCAAAGGAGAAATGAACACAAATGTATTTTTTTGTTACTTTCTTAAATATTTGCATAGTCTCTTTGCTTAACATGCACCCACTCATTAGCATTTAGAAATTATTCCAAAAGTCTTTTCTCAGCTAATTTTCACTTCTCTAGTTAAGCTTTCATTTGTTTCTCTTATTTTTTTCAGCCTTCCTTTAGTCAGTTGGTTCTCAGACCTGGCTGCATATTTGTTTGAACTATACTCACAAAGCTTTTAAACAAACACTGATACCGGGGTCAGCCCACAAAGAATCTAATTCAATCGGTGTAAGGTAGAGGGAAGCATTGCTCTTTTGCAAGCTCCGTAGGTGATTCCAGTGTGCAACCAGGGCCACTCTCTGAATAAGCTCATCGTGTTTCATCTCCTTCTTTTTTCTCTCAGAATGTTTGTATATTTCCCTTCAACTATTTTTTTTTCCTGTCATTTTTATTGGTGAGGTTTTAAAAATCTAATTTTTTTTTCATTTCTCATATTGCTTTTTTTTCCTGATTTTCCATTTACTGTCCAAGAAGTTCTCATTCCAGGCATATGTATTTGATTTGTATTCTTATCTAATTCTGCCAAGTTCTTATGTCAATAAAAGATAACGCAATGTAATTGTGCTTATACTTTTGTCTGGTCTTCCAGTGTTAATATAATAATATACTTTAATTTTTGGTATAAATACAAAAAGATTGATAGCAAAGCCTAATATAATTGTTGAAAACTAATGCTAAGAATGGATTTGCTTGAATTGTAATCATTATTGACTATGATTAAAGATATTTTAAAATGTTGAGACCGTATGGGACTCAAAGACGTAAATATTCTATTAGTAATAATTTTACCATTTCACAGCTAAAGAGCATATGTTTACTCTAAATTTTAAGACTTAAAGACAAATTTCAATAGTTTCAGAATAGGGCAGAAGTGGGAATATTACATACTGCACCAACTAGCATATCAGTAACAAGATATCCACAGCAGAGGAAGCATTAAATTCAACAAAAAGGGGGAAAAATAACTATGATGATGAAGTTTGGCGATATAAATATTAGTAGGAAAAACAGAAATGTTTGTGGGGGGGTAATGTATAGAATATCTGAGGATTTGAAATGAAAGAGATGGACAAGTGGTGGGCAGGTGGATGAGCCTGGGTGGGAAGAAAATAAATCTTGATGCCAGTGTGGCTGTGCCTCCAAATACAGTCAAGCCATTTCCTCTCTTGAGGTTTATTTTTCCTCACTGGGAAAAATACTGGTTGGATTGGCAAAGCAAAAAAAAACTCGGCAAAAAATTCCTTGGCCATATCCTGCCTGTGGGTATGTTTTGTTGGATCTATCCAGTATTGTAAATGATTTGAAATAGATGACAGCATTTAACAAGAGGGAAATTTCTAATAAAAAATCTGGATTTTCAGCTTCTTTGGAGAAATTATTTGATTCAATATTCTCCTAGACCTAAGAAAGAGCTTCTCACTTTTAGAAAGGGCATGGGCTGTCGAATTCCTTAGTCCCAACCTGATCGACTTCACTTATTTCCCTTATCTGCTTTGCCCATGTAGGAATTTGGGTTTGTTTCCTTGAGAATTTATTCTTAAGACCATTTCCAATTATGATATAAGTTCCATGGAAAGAAAATGCCCAAAATACTTTGTTTAGGCAGAACAAAAATAACTTATAAAGAAAAAAAAAATGTCACAAGTAAAACCACCAAGGGGACAGAGAAACTAACAAACAGGTGACAGGTTCTCAAATACAGGCTTAAGCTCATAAAATGTGTCCTATTAACCCTATACAAGAATATTTTGGGCTCCAATCCAGAAGCACAATGTCACTTAGCAATAGGAACTGGGAGTCCAGTTCGAGCTCTTGGGAAAGGAAAAAGACAAAATGTTCTGTACAACCCAAGGAAGGATAAAGTATATTCTGAATATTAGGAGATTAAAATTCCCAAAAATGAACTTCTTGGCAGAAAATGGCCGAAGTTATTTAAAGAGTGACTTCCCATCTTTGAATTCACCCATTGAATAAAATAATATTAAACCACTGTTTAATAATTCAAGGATCATCATTTCTTTCACTTTGCTCCAGCACAGAGATTAATCACATGAAGGGCTCCCTCTACGCAGTCTCCTAAATGATGAAAACCTAATTCAATTATTACAGAAATAACTCTAGACTTTTAAAAGCTTTCTCTGAACTAAAACAACCCCTGAGAATTCCCTTATACAGCTGCCACCTAGCATATGTTTATATGTACTGTATTTGGGCATGATTATATGTGTGTGTGTATACATACATATATATATATATGTTATATATATAATCATGTATACATAAGCATACACACACACACACACACACACACACACACACACACACACACATATATGATATTATAAACCTGATTACGAATTACTTTCAGTCGTTCTCTATTCCTATATCTTGGGCAGAAACTTCTTTAAAATATTTTCCATAATGTCTTTTATCACTTAAAATCCTGGAGAAAAGAGGTAGGTATACTATAAAAAAAAAAATCAATAAATACTTGACACATTAAAACTTGTGGTTTCCAGTTGAGTGGGTATTTATACAAATTTTAAAGCATTCTTTTGTGGTGAATTATATGTCTGGATGTAGATTCAAATTTCGGATACCCAAAGAGTTGGTGCCTGCCAGGCAATTCAGAGGATAAAGCATGTCTTTGCTTAGCAAGAAAATAAGATCTTATTACTGTTTTATCAAGTAAACTAAAATTAACACTATTCTACTCTGAAATATGTATCTACACTTAATATATCCCATTAAAATATATCCAAAGAAAGTGTTAACTTTATCCCAGAGTGAAAAATATCATCAGGTAAAGCTGAACTAAAAAAGTAGCCAGAGCAACAATACAATGGCTTTTATCCTTCCCAAATTTTGTAACTACCTCTAAGAACCATCTACCTTAAGAAGTAGTAGTTCAGATACCAGGTTCTATATTGAGTTGCCACTAAAATTGTTTATGGGGTAAAATTCAAGTGGAAGCAAAGATAATTTATAATTGAAGTTAATCAAAATTTAAAATGAGATCCTAAAAGTATAGAAGTATATTGTTCATATCTTAAGTTATATTTCAGGGGTAGGTGAGTAATTCATCCTCATAGTTTTGAAAAACTGGTGAAACAACCATTAATGTTAAGGTGGAACGAATAATATATTTTTAGATGACAAATGAGATGTTGATTCCCAACTTTCAGTTAGTTCACAGTGTTTCTACACATGAATGATAATGAGAAAAAAGTAATCTGCACAGCTACCTATGCAAAGAAATTTTACTACCTAGTCACATGTTCAGTCTTTGATGGAAAAAAGCATTTGTCTTATACTTATGGGTGCTTTCGGTAAACTTCAGTAAACTTCAACACTAAAAATAAGGAATTATAAGAGCTGGGAGTGACCTAGTGTCAGGGAAATGAACTAGCAACTAATTCCAAACAGAGCATTGTCTAATTGAAAAGCCTTACCTTCATATCTTTAAGCCTCCCAAACTCTTGGCCATCTGAGATCTGTCTAATCACGAGCCCATTAAGTCATCTCGGCTGCCATGAAGATGAAACTGACAGCACAGTTACTTGAGTCAGTTTAAAGAGGCCCAGGGTGGTTGAAGGGAAGGATTAAGAGGCCTGGGGTGCTGAAAGAACATCCCAGCTCTAACTTCCAAAGATCCCGGTAGCACACAGCTGTCAAGAATATGAAGCTGCTCATGGGGAAAGCCTTTGGAGGGAAGCAGGGATTTTGCAGTATGTCAACAATTTCATCAGGCACAGTTGGCCTTTCCACCTTTTATTGTACCATTAATAGGATTTAAGTAGCGGAGAGTTTGTGAGTTGATCATATAGCCAACACACGCAGTCATTTCTGGGATTTAAGCTCTAATTCGATGATCGTAGTAGAAATTATTTGGCATTTAAATGTAGTTCTTGGTGAAACCTAGATTTTCTTTGTGAACCTTCACAGAAGGCTTTTGCCTAATAGGCATATCCTATTAAGGCACAAGTTGAAATAAAGCCCCTTGCTCCTATTTTGTTTAAAAGCCCTTGAAGTGTGGAGTTCACGATAATATATCATTGGGCAAAAGAACAGTCTTCTAGAAGGTATTATGAGAGTTCTATAGATTCTTCAGGAAATGTCCAGGATATTAGCACTAATTGATATTATTACAGGGAACACATTTGTTGTTATTGTTTCAGCAAGGGCACTCTTCCAAGATGAGAATTACTCACTTTTCAACTGCAGAATTCCTTGGCAGTTTCATTCTATCCTTCCTGTTGTGGTGGAAGATATTATATCATCATCACCAATAATAACAATAATACCTGTTCCATTTGGTGGAGGTTGGATGGCAGTTGTGGGCACTTAATCATGTTTCAGGATATATAATAAGCACTGAACAGGCATTATTTTATTTACACATCTTGCAACAGAGGCATCATCATTCCTGTTTTATAGATGATGTAATAAAGGCTCAGAAAGTTTAAATACTTTAATAGTGGAGCTAGGATTCAGTCTGCCAGCCCTTGCTCTTAACCACTTCTCTACATTGCTTCCTAGTTGTAAGCACCACAGAAGGAACTGGCCAAGGACCGTTAAAATAACTCTATCCCTCTATTTCTCTATCCCCATGTTTAACACATCATTAGTGGTAATATACAAGTCAGTAGGAGTTAAGGATGTGTCAGATTACAGTTAAGCTGAAAAATCAATTGGTAAAAATCCAGATAAATTAGAGTCATAGAATTTTAAAATTGAAAAGTGTCCTTATATATCTTTGATTCTAATTCCCATTTTGTACAGGCAAAGAAAATGCACTTCAGTGATATTTGGTTCTTTTCTGAGGTAACAAACTCATTAGTAGCAGAACTTGAACCAGAAATTAAGACTTCCAGCTCAGTACTCAACCTATTTATCTCTACTACATCAATAAATTAGTGTTATTCCTCACCTTACAAATGAAGTCACTGTTAGATGCTCCTAAACAATAAGATATCCAAACTTATTTGATATATCATTTAATTGAAACAGGTCGAGTTCTAAAAATTTTCAAAGAGCACATTTTGTGAATAACTGTGTACATTTGTTCTTCACATTGTGACTACATATTATTTCATGGAACAAATAACTACGAGATGGTTGCAACTATTCCAAAAAAAAAAAAAAATGCTAACATTCAAGGCCCAAATGTAAGCATCCATTCATAAATGTAAAACAGTTCAATCAAGACCAGCTCTTGTGTTTACACGGAACCAAGTTACTCAGATTCAGTCACCTGTAGAGAAGCACAGTGTGTACAATACACACAAGTCAATTAACATTCATTTCTGGAAACCCTTTTCAAGGAAACAGTTTTCTTTATATCCTGTGGTAGGAGTTCTTCTGAAATATACAAGACCCAGGGCCTTTCTCTGAGGCGTCCACTATTTTTTTATGTTTTTAAGAGGAATATTATTGCTATTCAATGTAAAATATTAAGTGAGAAATCAGTATTTTTACCATATCATTAAAAATTACAATTGTTTTTAAAGCAGAGGCCTCAAGTTCTATTTTTAGGCCCTTTCGACCAGTGCTGACTGGAAACCCAAGTTGAAATCGGAGGTCTTTATTTAACATAAGGCACATACTACTTGGAGTGAGTGATGAAATTTTTCTATGCAAATCTCTACAATCACTTATGCCTTTATCTTTGTCCTCATATGCTACATTACACCACCTGTTGTGTTAAAAAAAAACCTTTATGATATTTAAAACCATTCTTTCAATTAACACCTCTAGATTTTCTGCCAATAATTTTATTCTAAGTATGTAATAGCTAGTTGAATGAAGCATTTGTGGTTATGCTACAAAATATTTTAAAGAAAACTATAGAAATGTAAATTATAAGTATATAATTGTTTTTTGGCTCAAGTGGTTCTCCCTAGTAATTAATAATAATGATAATAATAACAACCACTAATTTTTAAATATACACAGAAAAAAAACAAATGTATCAAGCTTATGAGATTTCATCAAGATGATATACCTTTAGGTCAATAAATTGAAAGGTAAATACTTAATATAGACATGAACATATTAAAATATAAAATAAATACATTATAGAGCAAATAGGGATTATTTTATTATTAGAAAGTTAAATCTCTTTTTAATCATTAGTATTGGTGATCTTCCCTCAGTAAAAATAGATTATTTTAGAAAAAATTGATAATGTATTTCAAATAGCCAAACACCTCTATTTTATCACTCCCTATAGTCGAGGCCTTTCCAAAGCCGTTAAATAAAACACTGAAGCACAAGGATGATAGTTCTAATTTCATTATACATTTATGTTTAAAAAATACTGTTCCATTTGGTGGAGGTTGGATGGCAGTTGTGGGCACTTAATCATGTTTCAGGATATATAATAAGCACTGAACAGGCATTATTTTATTTACACATCTTGCAACAGAGGCATCATCATTCCTGTTTTATAGATGATGTAATAAAGGCTCAGAAAGTTTAAATACTTTAATAGTGGAGCTAGGATTCAGTCTGCCAGCCCTTGCTCTTAACCACTTCTCTACATTGCTTCCTAGTTGTAAGCACCACAGAAGGAACTGGCCAAGGACCGTTAAAATAACTCTATCCCTCTATTTCTCTATCCCCATGTTTAACACATCATTAGTGGTAATATACAAGTCAGTAGGAGTTAAGGATGTGTCAGATTACAGTTAAGCTGAAAAATCAATTGGTAAAAATCCAGATAAATTAGAGTCATAGAATTTTAAAATTGAAAAGTGTCCTTATATATCTTTGATTCTAATTCCCATTTTGTACAGGCAAAGAAAATGCACTTCAGTGATATTTGGTTCTTTTCTGAGGTAACAAACTCATTAGTAGCAGAACTTGAACCAGAAATTAAGACTTCCAGCTCAGTACTCAACCTATTTATCTCTACTACATCAATAAATTAGTGTTATTCCTCACCTTACAAATGAAGTCACTGTTAGATGCTCCTAAACAATAAGATATCCAAACTTATTTGATATATCATTTAATTGAAACAGGTCGAGTTCTAAAAATTTTCAAAGAGCACATTTTGTGAATAACTGTGTACATTTGTTCTTCACATTGTGACTACATATTATTTCATGGAACAAATAACTACGAGATGGTTGCAACTATTCCAAAAAAAAAAAAAAATGCTAACATTCAAGGCCCAAATGTAAGCATCCATTCATAAATGTAAAACAGTTCAATCAAGACCAGCTCTTGTGTTTACACGGAACCAAGTTACTCAGATTCAGTCACCTGTAGAGAAGCACAGTGTGTACAATACACACAAGTCAATTAACATTCATTTCTGGAAACCCTTTTCAAGGAAACAGTTTTCTTTATATCCTGTGGTAGGAGTTCTTCTGAAATATACAAGACCCAGGGCCTTTCTCTGAGGCGTCCACTATTTTTTTATGTTTTTAAGAGGAATATTATTGCTATTCAATGTAAAATATTAAGTGAGAAATCAGTATTTTTACCATATCATTAAAAATTACAATTGTTTTTAAAGCAGAGGCCTCAAGTTCTATTTTTAGGCCCTTTCGACCAGTGCTGACTGGAAACCCAAGTTGAAATCGGAGGTCTTTATTTAACATAAGGCACATACTACTTGGAGTGAGTGATGAAATTTTTCTATGCAAATCTCTACAATCACTTATGCCTTTATCTTTGTCCTCATATGCTACATTACACCACCTGTTGTGTTAAAAAAAAACCTTTATGATATTTAAAACCATTCTTTCAATTAACACCTCTAGATTTTCTGCCAATAATTTTATTCTAAGTATGTAATAGCTAGTTGAATGAAGCATTTGTGGTTATGCTACAAAATATTTTAAAGAAAACTATAGAAATGTAAATTATAAGTATATAATTGTTTTTTGGCTCAAGTGGTTCTCCCTAGTAATTAATAATAATGATAATAATAACAACCACTAATTTTTAAATATACACAGAAAAAAAACAAATGTATCAAGCTTATGAGATTTCATCAAGATGATATACCTTTAGGTCAATAAATTGAAAGGTAAATACTTAATATAGACATGAACATATTAAAATATAAAATAAATACATTATAGAGCAAATAGGGATTATTTTATTATTAGAAAGTTAAATCTCTTTTTAATCATTAGTATTGGTGATCTTCCCTCAGTAAAAATAGATTATTTTAGAAAAAATTGATAATGTATTTCAAATAGCCAAACACCTCTATTTTATCACTCCCTATAGTCGAGGCCTTTCCAAAGCCGTTAAATAAAACACTGAAGCACAAGGATGATAGTTCTAATTTCATTATACATTTATGTTTAAAAAATACTGTGCACTGAACATTTAAATAGAGATGTACAACCATGAAATCCATTATGTTAGCTTTGTGTAATAAAAATATATTTTCTCTAAATACAATGAATCATAAATATCTGCATGATTCTAAAATACAAGCTCAGTAATACCTAGTCTGTACCATAAGTCACCATTTCTAGACAGATGCTCTATTTCTATTGAGAGATAAAGGAATAGTAAGCAGTTTACAAATCAAATGAAGCCTTTGGTTCCTGTAATTTACATTAAAACATCATTAGGTTAAAAATAGCAGCATGAAGATTATTTTAAAATAAGAAAAATTGTGTGGTAGCTAGATTCTATGGTGCAGATAATTAAATGTTTTTACTAGCTTACCTGATAAAACAGAGCCTTGGAGATCACAGCATAACAAAGCCCGGCATCCAAGATGGGTAGAGTGTAATGTGTCTCCCTTTGCAGTTGTTCACATTTTTGGCCACAGAGGTTTACAAATGAATTACAATGTTTTTTATTTGCTTTCTCTGTATACAAGAAAACAAAGAGACCTTTCCAGAATTCTCTCTGCTGTGCCTCCGCTTCCTGTTCTGAGATTCACTCTGTGGTACCCAACATATATCAGAAAACAGCTTTGAGGGGGAAAAAAAAAAAAAACCTGAAAACCCAACGTGGTACCGCCATCTACTGGCAGACACACAAAATTGAACAATAGGAAAAACATCCTCATTATTCTCTATCATAAAGTAAAACATAACCTATTCACTGCATATGAGCGTGTACAAGGAGACTCTTTTGCATGTTCAGTTATTTGCACCTCACTAATATTTTTTCTTAACTCTATAAATTTTAACAGTTGATTCACCCATAAACTATCACAAAAATAAAACCTATAAATTTATGTTTGAAAATTAGGTTTTTAGATTACTTTACACCCTATATGTAGTTTTGCAGTATCACTATTGTGGTTTGCTCTGGTCTTCCGGAAACTTTTTCTTGTCATGGAATGAATTCTTTTCCAAGTGAGTAATCTGACTCTTTAAAGAACATATTCACTGATATGATAGTCTTTTTGTGTTGCTTTTCTGTAAAATATTTTCAAGAAATAACATCTGAATATGGAAAACAACTATAATGTTATTAGTTTACAATTAATTAAATACATTCATATGGATAGAGCACCTTAGTATATGTCAGACACTATAGTAGCCTTGAAAAGACAAAGATAAAAACACACAGTGCCTGTCATCAAGGAGCTGTATAATGAAGAGAGACAAATATAGCAGATACCATATTTTGAAGCCATGTGCTCAAGGAGTGTTATTTACTTAGTTTTTATTTCCAGCCCCCATTTTTCCTAATGGCAGAAAAACAAATCTAGTCTGTTCCAGAAAATTGAGTCATTTGAGGCTTTTCCCAATGATTTCTGGTTTGCACTAAACCAATGCATAAATTTCCTCCTCCATCTCCTCACGTGGACTGATTTAAGTCCAGGAACACTTACATATATAGAGAAAGTAAAGTATAGTCCCCAGCCTCTCACTTTTCTACGTAGTCACCCAATAAAGTATAAAATCCTATATGATCCACATTCCCCTTTAGCCCCAGAAGCACCATCCATTCAGTTTTGTATAGCAGCATCCCCTCT
>NW_011888783.1:22807784-22817991 GCF_000151845.1 Pteropus vampyrus | reverse complement strand
GTTAGCTTTGTGTAATAAAAATATATTTTCTCTAAATACAATGAATCATAAATATCTGCATGATTCTAAAATACAAGCTCAGTAATACCTAGTCTGTACCATAAGTCACCATTTCTAGACAGATGCTCTATTTCTATTGAGAGATAAAGGAATAGTAAGCAGTTTACAAATCAAATGAAGCCTTTGGTTCCTGTAATTTACATTAAAACATCATTAGGTTAAAAATAGCAGCATGAAGATTATTTTAAAATAAGAAAAATTGTGTGGTAGCTAGATTCTATGGTGCAGATAATTAAATGTTTTTACTAGCTTACCTGATAAAACAGAGCCTTGGAGATCACAGCATAACAAAGCCCGGCATCCAAGATGGGTAGAGTGTAATGTGTCTCCCTTTGCAGTTGTTCACATTTTTGGCCACAGAGGTTTACAAATGAATTACAATGTTTTTTATTTGCTTTCTCTGTATACAAGAAAACAAAGAGACCTTTCCAGAATTCTCTCTGCTGTGCCTCCGCTTCCTGTTCTGAGATTCACTCTGTGGTACCCAACATATATCAGAAAACAGCTTTGAGGGGGAAAAAAAAAAAAAACCTGAAAACCCAACGTGGTACCGCCATCTACTGGCAGACACACAAAATTGAACAATAGGAAAAACATCCTCATTATTCTCTATCATAAAGTAAAACATAACCTATTCACTGCATATGAGCGTGTACAAGGAGACTCTTTTGCATGTTCAGTTATTTGCACCTCACTAATATTTTTTCTTAACTCTATAAATTTTAACAGTTGATTCACCCATAAACTATCACAAAAATAAAACCTATAAATTTATGTTTGAAAATTAGGTTTTTAGATTACTTTACACCCTATATGTAGTTTTGCAGTATCACTATTGTGGTTTGCTCTGGTCTTCCGGAAACTTTTTCTTGTCATGGAATGAATTCTTTTCCAAGTGAGTAATCTGACTCTTTAAAGAACATATTCACTGATATGATAGTCTTTTTGTGTTGCTTTTCTGTAAAATATTTTCAAGAAATAACATCTGAATATGGAAAACAACTATAATGTTATTAGTTTACAATTAATTAAATACATTCATATGGATAGAGCACCTTAGTATATGTCAGACACTATAGTAGCCTTGAAAAGACAAAGATAAAAACACACAGTGCCTGTCATCAAGGAGCTGTATAATGAAGAGAGACAAATATAGCAGATACCATATTTTGAAGCCATGTGCTCAAGGAGTGTTATTTACTTAGTTTTTATTTCCAGCCCCCATTTTTCCTAATGGCAGAAAAACAAATCTAGTCTGTTCCAGAAAATTGAGTCATTTGAGGCTTTTCCCAATGATTTCTGGTTTGCACTAAACCAATGCATAAATTTCCTCCTCCATCTCCTCACGTGGACTGATCTAAGTCCAGGAACACTTACATATATAGAGAAAGTAAAGTATAGTCCCCAGCCTCTCACTTTTCTACGTAGTCACCCAATAAAGTATAAAATCCTATATGATCCACATTCCCCTTTAGCCCCAGAAGCACCATCCATTCAGTTTTGTATAGCAGCATCCCCTCTTCATGACCATTGGTTACCTCAGGTTTTGTCAGTTTTTCCTTTCAGGTAACTTTTGTTCTTGTCCTTGGGGGAAGAGGAATAAAAATAAGTCGCAGCTTTCCAGGTCTCTGCACTGTAATTTGCTGACATAAGCACCAAGTCCCAAATGCCCCACACCACCATCTCTGTTCTACTGTTTGTAGCCCATGGAGTATAAGGTTCTCTGTGGGCTTCAGACAAGTGAGGCACAATTTCTGACACATTAGAATATCCCAACTTCTCATATCTCTACCTTTAAAACTAACCCTGGACAGGCAAACTATCTGTGGAGTCCTTATCAGAGACCCCAGTTGGATTAGGCTTTCTTGCTTTTTCAGAATCTTCCTTTCCAACCCCAAAATAATTTGGCTTGGATCTCTTCCTTCTGTGCCAGTAGTAAATTGATGAACAAATTTTCTTCTCAGATCTTTCTGTTTTATAACTAATTTATTATTTTGCTAGGGCTGCTGTAACAAAGTACCAGACTGGGTGGCTTGGACCAACAGAAATTTACTGTTTCACAGTTCTGAAAGTTAGAAGTACTAAATCAAGGTATCAAGTATGGCCAAACTCCTTCTGAAACCTGTAGGAGAAGGACCGTCTCTTTCAGTTTCTAGTAGCCCAAACATTCTTCAGCTTGTGACAGTAGAACTCCAGTTTCTGTCTTCACATCATCTTCCCTCTGTGCATGCTTGTCTTTGTATTCAAATTTCCCCTTTTTACAAGAACATCAGTCATTCTGGGTTTGGGTCCACCCTAATGTCTTAATTTTAACTTGATTACCTCTGTAAAAACCTTATCTCCAAATAAAGGTGTATTCTAAATTACTGGGAATTAAGACTTCAATATATCTTTTTCTGGGGGCAGAGGAGGGGTGTGTGTGGAGTGAGGGGCACAAGCCAACTCATAGCACTTAGACTGAAAGCCTTTAAATTTAAAACACAAGACTCTGATGATTTTTTTATCTGTTTCCTATAACAGTTCCATTTGGAAATTAATAACCTTGGTATCTGGCCAGAATTTGGGGGAGTGGCTGGAGGAAGAGCTTCAGATAATATGGAAAGATTCAATAATAGTACCAACAATAACAAAAACCAACATTTATTCAGTGCTATGTGCCAGACACTGTTCTAAGCGCTTTGAATATATTCATTTAATCTTCACCCATAGGTGGTATTATTATACATATTTTACAGATGAAACAAATACAGAGAGAAGGAAAACACATTAGTATTTCACATATCATCTTACCACACAGGCAATTATAATTGAGTGAGGTAACTGCTATGATACTAACGTGTCAGATACTGGAAGAGCATAAAGGAAAAAATCTTCCACTAATTTAGACCACTGCTACTTACACATTTAGTGAAAATTTATGACATTTTACCATTTCATTGTATAAGTTTCCTTTCATGAGATATTTCTATTTTCCAGGAACTTTTACCTTTTTCTGTAGTCACAGCCCTTAATTCTGCCAGTCCCTAGCTAGCGCTTCATACTAATACTAAGCACTAGTAACAGTACTTAGAAATATATTCATTATAATGCCCACTTTTGGGTAGCTATATACTCAAAAGAGTTTCTGGTAGTGTTTTCCGGGAAACTAATTTTTTTAGGTGATTCTGCGCCGTGTGTGTGTGTGTGTGTGTGTGTGTGTGTGTGTGTGTGCGTGTGTGTTAAAGTATAAACTATTCTGAGGACAATATGGGGGAATTATTGTGGGATAAAATTAAAACTGAGGGGAAGAAAAGAAACAATGCAGTTTTACAACACATTCAACAGACATAATTATAAGTAACATAGTATATATATAATTATAATAAGTATTAATGTAAATTTATAAATTATACCAAAATTAACAGAATTCACATGTTATGGAAATACTATTCTCATCTAACTTACATATTCATTGTTAACATTTTTAAGTGCTCCACTACATCTGTCAATGAGTAACGATTATTCCAAATAGCCAAACCTAATTTAGCAATTCTCTTTTAATTTTTTTCGTTGCCTTCCCCTCCTTTGCAATTTGGAGCAGTGGTTCCCTAGGTCTAGTTCAAACACAAAAATAGTATAAATGAAATCTGAAAAATCAAGGCAATGTATAGAGCTAAGGTAAATATATAAATACTATAATTAATATCTTAGAGAAATGAGTATATTACATGTGTGAAGTGAGAATAGGATACCTTGGGAGAATAATAAAGTATAGATAAAGCTGGGGGAAAATGACTAGACGGTTTAGAAGGAAAAAATAAAGACATCTTTTAAAAAGTTGAACAAAACACAAGGATATGAAAATGTAATTTAAAAAAAGAACATCAATCCCCAAAGTAAAATACCAAGTAGATGTATTACAAGAAAATTTCCAGAAATGAAAAGTCTTACCAAATGCCCGCTTGATAGAAAAGAACACACACTTAGATGCATTTTAAATGTGTTATACTGAAATTAAAAAAAAAAAAAAAATCAAGGATTTCACAGTTGTCACTTATTGGGAAAGGAACAAAATGATGGGTGCAATGTATGGAAATTTCAGAATTCGCTCTATATATTTCTGTTGTGTTTGAACTTCGTATAATTTTACGTGTGTATTAGTGTAATTAAAATATGCTTATGATATTAAAAATATAATAAATATGTACCTCCATGCCATTTATACTTATTTATCTTTGAGTTATTTCTTTTTTTGAGTCTAGAATAGATCCTTTCTGCTATTCAGAGAGATCCTGGAGTCTGTCTTCTTCCGGAAGCCCTCATTCATGCTGATACTTAGTTTCTATGCTTCTGTCTTTAGTCACCTTAATAGCAAAATTAACTACCACTATGCTTGCATTGATTTTTATTAATTATAATTAATTTAAGTAAACATAAATTAATTTACATCTTCTCTGTACGTTTTCACCTCTATAGTCCATTTTAGATCTGAATCTGCCGTTGGTAAATACTCACTTTTTCCCAGTGTTTAATATATAAGGTGCTGTAAATTATAAAAAGGAATAAATGGTCTTTTTCTGATAAAAGATAATTTAATACTTTCACATATATCTTTTTCTTTACAACATCTAAAAGTTGAGAAGTGTAGATATTTTTCACATTTTTCAGCTGAAAAATATCAGTACAGAAAAGCAAAAATTACATGGTGGTAAAAACAGTCAAAAAAACGGGATAATTGCCAGTTTTAAGTCAACTCAGTAGACAACTCAAATATTCCAAATATAATAACTGTCAAAATATTACTTATTAGGTGTGCTTCAATTCAGTAATATTAATATATTTTACCTTTATTATAAAAGAATAATACAGTAAAAGAGTATTTCATTTCAAAGTGGTTTTCAATATAGATTACCCTCCATATTGTCTTTCTAGGGCTGTGCAATTACAATTTTCTGAAGGTAGCTTGGACCACTCTGCCTTTTAAATTACTTTTCATATTTCATTATGTCCTTCTCATCTGCATTTCCAAATGTTGTTTTCCAACCATTCTCTTTAATAACCCTCCTACACAAGACTATGAGTTCCTTGAGAGCAAGTACTATACCTTTTTTATATCCTTAGTTACTTAACACAGTGCTTGGCACATAGTAGACATTCAATAAGTATCTGTTATACGTAGGATAGTAATGTGTCACTATGTATAAATTGGTGTATTATCTTTTCCATTAAGAAAACCAGTAATGAGAAAAAACTTGACATTTAATACTAGAGTAAGAACAAGATTCTACTCTATTTTTAAAAGGTAGGCAAATGTACTCCAACTCAACCTATAGTGTAACAACTTGTGAGAACCTATATCTAAGTGCAAAGTATCACCTATAACCTTTCAATATTACCTTTCATACTACCATATACATTGTCAGAAGTGAGAAGATGTCATTCATTCAAATGACTGAATATTCTTAAGATGCTTGTAAGTGCCCATTATTTACTATGGGGTTTCATTACAAAAAGACAGATGTGAAGCAGATGAGGTCGGGTATTGGAGATACACTTTTCTGCTTCTCAGAAAAGATCACTGGATAATTTGTTTACCCATAAGCACACACACACTCCACTCTAGGGCTTTGTGACTAAGCAACAGACCTCTTTTTCCTACACAAACTTTGTTAGTGTGACACTGTCAGACTGTCAGATCAGCTAAGCTAAAGAGAAAAATACATTGCTGTTTTTTCTATGATCCCTTAACACCTATTGCTAATTATAAGTAAGCACTTAGATAATTCACTTATACAATCTCTCATTCTATCTTCTAAAATTTGGTGGGTGCAAGTAACTATACCCAAATCATGATTAGGTCAATAAGAGAATTAAAATTTTAATTTAAGATGCTCTCTTATTTTTTAAAATATTTACTTGAACTTCTATTTTTTTTTTTTTTTACTGTTTGTTTAGCATTATTTTTTTAATGCTAACACGGTAAGATAGGAAACCATGCTTAGACCATATATCTTCTAAGTCTAGAGGGTATAACCCTTTGAAAAGCTTATCTTATATGAGATGTATTTTTACTTACTTTATTGATTTTTTAAAATTTAGACAAAAAATATTCTTCATAGTTTGTAAGTTCACTTTATTAGTGGGGAAAAGAAATTAAAGGAATTATATTTTAATTATATTAATCACATTTGAAATTATATGTTTATATCTCAGAAAACTACCCTGTTTAAGTTTACAAAGGTAAATAGATTCTTGCAGCTTTCCAGTGTGCTGTGGATGGATAGAGGGTTGTTGAGAAAAATATGAAGATCAGGGGGCGTGGGAGGAATTGAGAGGTGCTAATGAAGAAAAAGCTGAGAAGGAAGCAAGGGGCTGCATTACTAAGGGACTCCATCTACTGGAAGGAAGCCAAGAAGAAAGGCAAGGAGAAACAAGGCATGTTACTCTTGTAACCCTGGAAGAAAGGTGGTGGTATGTGTAAGTTGATGGAAGTGAAGGTAGATGAAGTAAATGGATTTGAAAGTTATTATAGAGCGTATGTTGTATTTATGAATTTTAATCTAGATCCAAGTATGTGAAAAATAATAGATTGATAGTTATTTCAATTTCAGTAATTACCAGGGCACCCTCACTCATTATAGAAAAGTTTCAGAGTCTTGCATAGGGCTAAGACATGAAGGTAGAGATGAGGAGTTCAATCTTTGGTCATGTGTTTACATAGGTTACAAAGATTCTTTTATTCAACAAATATTATTGAGCATCTACTGTCCACCAGGAAATGTCCTTGGTGCCTAGGACACATCAGCAAACAAAGACCTTCACTTTATGCACCTTGTGTTTTATGTGTGGAGAAGGTGGAGACAGTAAACAATAATCATAATAGACTAGTAAATTATATGCTATGTTAGATGTTGAGTGCTATGTAAAGAAGTTAAAATTAAAACATAGTAGAAAGGATTAAAATATTGGCTGGGATGGTGGGTTTTAATTTTAAGTTTAGTGATTTAAAAGAATTTATTAAGATGGTAACATTTAAGCAACAAGTCATGTTTTTGGCAAATTTTGTCAAAATCTCTTATGAGGCTGGGGATCTTGGTTCCTGGGTTTATATCTTTTGAATGTAAAATTTAGTCATCCCTCTTTAATGTGTAGGTCCCTCTCCAGGCTTCTGCTAGAGAAGAGGACAGAAAGACAAAGACAAACTTTAAGCAAAATTTGGTTCTATGAAGAAAAATTATAATTTACCATAGATCTATTCAATTGCATGCTTAGATCCAAACAATTCTTATCTCCCCTTGATAGCCAACACTAAATATTTTTAAAAATCTTTTGGAGGACATCTGTGTATTTATTTTTCTTGCAATAGGTTATCTCTAGCAATACAAGTTATTATTATTTTTTTTTACCTCTATCTGGAAAATAATGGTAACATTACTTCTTTTGCAAAGTGTTCCTTCAGCTAGAGACAATAATTTGCCCCAAATTGGCAATGTGTAGTCTTCTAGAAAAATCTTTCCTTCTGCTATCCAGCTAGACAGGTGGCTCTGGCTTTGGTCCCTGTTACTATGGGTCACTGCACACCTGGACTCAATTGTTCAGCCTCAAATGGAACAGGTGGGATGAGGGTGGGCCGTCCTGTGGGACATAAATGGACATAGCACAGTGCTTTGCAGTCTTACTGAGTGGGTGGGCGGTCACAGGCTATGGGAAGCTCGGGAGGGTGCCAAATAGAAGGGCTGATAATGTAAACATAGACTTTAGAATCTAAAATAATTCCTGGCAGTAAGTAGGGCCTGGCAGCCGCTCACACAGTAGTTAAATGCTGGTTAACACCAAGGCAGGTGCTTTGCATAGGCTGGACAATTGTAAGCACTTAGATAAATATTAGTTGTTGATTTATTCTCTTTGTTTTAAGAATGTCAGCTTCCCAGCTTTCCGGTAGATATTACTAATCCACTCTATCTAACCCCTTATTTATCTATCTATCTATCTATCTATCTATCTATTTATTTATTTAGTCAGTCAGTCAGTCAGTCACTTAACCAGTCAGTCATTTTAAGAATACAGCAGAGAAAGTGGCTACCATGTTTGAGCAAGGCTGCAGGTCACTTGATTTGGGTAAGTTTGCAAATATAAATAAAAGCGTATAGACTGATTAACACTATCTCTTAGGGATGGAAGCTTCAAAATAATAATCGTGTCATTTATCTGTGTTATTTGATTATTATGATAAATCAGAGATATATTCAATGTGTTTTATGTAAAAAATCATGTAATATTACTGTTGTTAAAGGGTACCTTGAGACAGGGAACCTCACCTTCAAAGTTCAAGGATAATTTATAACAGTAATCTGGATGTTTTAAAAAACTGAAGTTTGAGGTATTTTTTACTCAATAAGTATTTATTGAAAGCTTAAGCTGTACCACTCGGTCTGCTGGATGGTGGGACATAAGTAAGAATAAAACATAGTCCGTGACCTCAAGGAGCTTACAGTCTGGGGAGGGAGGCCGACAACACAGCAGTTTCAACATGATGCACTTCTGAAGATAAAGGTATGCACAGGTGCTATGGGACACCTGACTGGGACTACTCTTGAGAGAAAAATTATTTCTGCTTTTATTATGTGACGTAGAAACAGCTTTAAAACTGAGATAGCATGCTTTAAAATGTATAAATGCCCTTAAGTCACTCACTTTGCACAGACTGGTCTCTGTGAAGTGTATTATAATGGGTGCTTCTAGAAGACTATTTTAAAGAAAATCATGTGGCCATATTGACATGTATATTTTAGAGCTCTATGTTTTCTAAGTGACAGAACCTCTGTTCAAAAGACTTAAGATAAAACGGGCAATAACAGGCTCATAAACTAAAACTTGGAGGAACTAAAGGTCCTTTGGGCTCCTCTGAGTCCAAATCCTAAAATGATGGCATCTGGAATCATTCCCCCTCTCTCTAGCTCTATTTTTTTTAATTTATTTTATTTTTATTTTTATTTTTTTTACTGTTCTGCCTTCCTTCTTAGGCTGTTTGCACATGGTGTATGCCTGCAGGTCCTGGTTTACATCCAACCAGATTCAAGAATAGAATGAAGAGTATACTTCATTACCAAGTATACCAGCAAAAATCTCAGGATCAGCTCTGATGACTTCTGACTGAGTCAGGCATCCAACCCTGACTAATCACAGGGGCCAGGAAGATGTGTTGCTCCAAAAGGCCAAACCTGGGTCATGTGCCACCTTCAGAGCAGGGGAAGAGTCAATTAACACAAATCAGGTGGACTGAGAGCAGGTAAGAGGTAGTTACCTGTGGGAAGTTGGGGAGCTTTTACTAGTAGTGAGAATGGTTGTTGGGCAAACCAACTACCAAAACCCCATGGATTTCTTTCTTAATTAAATTTTATATTTTGAGATAATCGTAGACCCACGTGTTCTTTTCAGATTAAAAAAAATTAACATAAATTTTCTCAAACTTCCTAAACTACTTTCTTAAAACCTTCTGTTTTAAAAAGTTATTAAAGGAAATTTCCAATTCATATTCAAAATGAACATCTCTGTTTCAGAACATGGAAAGACCCTTAGATTCCTAATTTTGCTACCAAAAATCTATGTGGTATTACGGAAATCACTTGAACTTTCTCATTTTCAGGATTCTCGTATGTAAATATAGTAATTTTTTTGTTCTTACCTCTCTCAAAGGCTTGTTGCCAGGATAAAATGACAATCTGGTTTTTAAATTGTAAACTACTACTGTGTTTCTTCACAAGCTTTATTTTTGAAACATATGTTTTTACTCAACTTTGTATAAAGGTTTCTTTCTACTGCATTCTACCTCTTATATACATATGGAAAAAATTAATGTGATGATTCAGCCTCTTCTACTTTCAAGAAAATTAAGATTTGGATTTTCTACTCCCTAATGCCTTTAGACTCTTCCAATGGCTTTTGGCTTTTTATTGTTTGTTAGTCATCTATAAGTTAGCTATACTTATTTCATTGTTTGGCAGCTTTTGAAATAAGATAAACATTCTGTTGGTAGTTAAATGGCTACTAAAATGCATGAACAAATTACATACAACAACTCCCATTCAGGAGTTTTAGAAATAATGATTCTTATACACATAATCATGATGTACAGTTGACCCTTGACTAGATTTTTTTTTTTTTTTTT
>NW_011888783.1:22804160-22806652 GCF_000151845.1 Pteropus vampyrus | reverse complement strand
AGACTCTTCCAATGGCTTTTGGCTTTTTATTGTTTGTTAGTCATCTATAAGTTAGCTATACTTATTTCATTGTTTGGAAGCTTTTGAAATAAGATAAACATTCTGTTGGTAGTTAAATGGCTACTAAAATGCATGAACAAATTACATACAACAGCTCCCATTCAGGAGTTTTAGAAATAATGATTCTTATACACATAATGATGGTATACAGTTGACCCTTGACTAGATTTTTTTTTTTTTTTTTTGTAAACGCTTGTACTATTTTAGATCCACAGTTGGGAGCCTGTGGATGCAGAGAGCCGACCGAATGTATTGATCTATGCCATTTTATATAGGAAACTTGAGCATCTGAGGATTTTGGTATCTGCAGGGTGCTGGAACCGATTCCCTGCAGATATGGAAGGACAACTAAATTTTGGGAAAGTCAGGAGTTATATTTAGATTTTCTACTGCACAGGGACTTGGCACCACTAATCCCTTGTATTGTTCAAGGATCAGCTGTAAATACTGGACCATCAATTCGTTTATAGAATATTCACAGCCAAATTATACATTAAACAGGCAGGGCTCACAGAGTATATAAAAGGCAATCCTCCGTAGAGGATGTTTTGGGAACTAATCAGTAGAAGCTTCAAAAAAACCCTCTTTGACAATCCCCTCTAATTTTCACAGACCAAGTTTTGTCTTTTTGAGATGAATGCGAGGTTTTGAGAGTCATGAATCTTCTTTCAAATATGAATGTCTGGAACCTTCTTTGGAATACAGCATTTATAAATTATTGGTTCTTTGGTTGAAATTTCTAATTTGAGCATCCTGGTTCATCTCTTGTGCTTAATCCACACTCATTTTATCTCTCCAAATTCTTTGTAATGTACCATTGCATCTGTGTAAAGCTCACTGATTCATTTACTTTTCAACATCTCTATAATCTACTGAATTTCTACCAGCAAAACTGATCAGGCACTACAATGATTTTGTCCTTGCCATGTTCCTCTGTTTGAAGAGTGTCCTTGTAGATTAATTGGACTCATGCTGTTTATATCATCACTGAGAAGCAGCATGATGTAAATGTAGATAAATGTTAATAATGCACTTCATTTTTTCCCTTTAATATTGAGTAGCATGAACAATATTTCTTTACAAATTAGAAAATTGTCTTACAAATTCCCAAAATTTTGGTAGTAACTTTAAGAACAAATGAATATTAAGAACGTAGCATTTATTTCTTAAATAGTTGCTAATTGTTAGTAATTGAGTGATAAAAGGCCTTAAAGAGTAAATAGGCAACTTTGCGAACAAGAAGCAGTCATAATCATAAACCAGAGTTCTCTTCTCCTAAAGGACCACTTTTCTACCCCAGAGTCTGACATAACTAAAACCATACAATTAATTAAATTTTGACCACCCCTACTGATCTAGAGAGAAAAGATCTGCCAGGAAAAAAAAAAGTCTATTCTGATTATAATAGGTAGGCGACATAGAGAAAGATTAATGATTGAGTTGTAGACAATCTCCGATTACACACACGCATACATACATACAGAGTTCTAACTAGAGAGGAATATTTAAATAACGTCTAGAAGAAAGCATTGATGGACTCTATTTTGTAGATTATAAACTTGGGGAAAATAAATGAGGTGACAGAGAAGAGTGTCTGCCATATCTCTTTCACGAGTGGAAGGAATTGCATTTAGGTAGCATTATTTCGGATAATCTTCATGCCATTTAAATATGGAGATTGATTGCAGGAAGAACTGAAGGCAATTTCCTAAGAGTTTAATTCACAGGTCGTGTCCTAAACATTAGCAAAAGTAAAGCCCAGTGCATTGTAATAGCAAATAAAATTAAATTGCCATTTAATAGCCAAACTTAAAATTGAGAAGAGTTTCAAGTGCTAGAACTAAAACTGCTTTCTGAGAGCTATCACATATCTGATAATGTTTTCCCTGAGCACTTGCAAATAAAAAGGTTTCTTTAATGTAGTGCTATTTCATTTGTATGTTTTGCACAGTTAGATCAATCACATTAATAATCAACATCATTTGGAAAGAAAAGATGTTTGCTAAGGCAGCCTCAATTTATAATTTATTTTTATGTAGGGGCCTTAGCTGACTCTGAAAATGACTTCCCAGTTTTCTTTTGCCTACCAAGAACAGGCATTTTATAAGCAGTAATGTAAAAAACGTGAGGATTATTTGGTTTCAAGTGACAGAAAACCCACCCATGATTAACTTAAAGAAGAGTTTTTTGGCTCATAGAACTGGAAAGGCTAGAGGGTGATATAGCTTGAGGCAAGCCTGCACCAAAGGGATCAAATGAAATCCTCTGGATCCAATTTCTCTTCCAGTTGTCTCTTTTTCTTTCCTCACTGCTGGCTTTATCCATAGATACGTTCATCTCTCTTATGCCAAAGTGGCCTCCAGGAACTCCATGTTTACATCCCCACAACTCTTGTACAGTTGAAAAAGAAGTGTGTACTAGATGGAGAGGAA
>NW_011888783.1:22799883-22804110 GCF_000151845.1 Pteropus vampyrus | reverse complement strand
GGGCCTTAGCTGACTCTGAAAATGACTTCCCAGTTTTCTTTTGCCTACCAAGAACAGGCATTTTATAAGCAGTAATGTAAAAAACGTGAGGATTATTTGGTTTCAAGTGACAGAAAACCCACCCATGATTAACTTAAAGAAGAGTTTTTTGGCTCATAGAACTGGAAAGGCTAGAGGGTGATATAGCTTGAGGCAAGCCTGCACCAAAGGGATCAAATGAAATCCTCTGGATCCAATTTCTCTTCCAGTTGTCTCTTTTTCTTTCCTCACTGCTGGCTTTATCCATAGATACGTTCATCTCTCTTATGCCAAAGTGGCCTCCAGGAACTCCATGTTTACATCCCCACAACTCTTGTACAGTTGAAAAAGAAGTGTGTACTAGATGGAGAGGAAGGGAAACATGGTGGAGTGAGAGATGTCCCCAGATTTCTCACCTTGAAACAACAATAAGCTGAACACATAAACTCAACAAAAAACACCCAAACTGCACACCCACACGTCTGAGTGTGGGATCTGCACATAAGAGCTACCACAGGTGAGAACCCTGGGTGTCGGACAATGGACTAGGAGAAAGAAAGAAGCTACCTCTTGCAGCCAATGGAGCTCCCTGTAGGGGAAGGGAGAGGGGAGAAGGTGTGGTGACTTCCCTGAACAGCCCTGCCTGAGAGAGTTTGTGTGTTCCATGTAGCTGGCAGCAAGGCACAGTTATCAGGGCAGAAAGCAGAGAAGCAGACGATAGAGAAATAACAGTTGATTTTTACCAGCCGCAGTTGCAAAACCAAGGCGGAGCCGCAGCCTCCAACCCCCTACTCAGAAGGCCTCTCCTCCTATACTCTCTGAGATTGAATACCATGGAGCTCCAGGGGAATCTGAGCAAAGGCTACCAAAACTGTTGTTAACACTGACAGGGACTGAAACTGAGGGTAGTGAGCATGATTAAATATCTACATGAAAATAAAGGCATTAAATAAAGGCATTATTAAGGCTTTATATAAAGCAGAGATCCAAGAGGCTTAGACGCCACCTACTGGAAACCAAAAGAAAAGCTCCTTCTTTGCAGCAGGCTAACGAGAGACCTTTATATAATAAATCTTCTTTCTGGAAAAACAACAGAATACATTTCCTTTAATGCCCAGTGGAGAAATAGTCCATTAAACACCATGAACAACCAAGGTAAAAATGCATCTCAGAAAGAAAGAGAAAAATCTCCAGAAAATACGCTTACAGACATAGAAATATGAAACTTAAATGACAGAGAATTCCAGATAGTGCTTCTGAAAAAATTCAGTGAGTTCCGAAACAAGTCATATCAACAATTTCAGGAATTGAAAAAACACATAGATGAACAGAGCAAGGAGATTGAAACCCTCAAAAAGAACAGAATAGATCTTCTGGAGACAAAAAACATACTGCAAGAGTTGAAAAATGAAATAGCAAGCTTGGGAAATAGAGTCGACCAAATGGAGGAAAGGATCAATGATATTGAAGAAATCTAGAAATAAATCAGAATGAAGAAGAGGGAAACCAAAGAATGAAAAATAATGAGAGAGAAATTCAAGAACTAGCTGATACCATTAGAAGAAACAGAATAATGGGCATTATCGAAGGCAAGGAAAAGGAGCAGGGACTAGAAAGCATTTTCAGACAAATAGTAGACAAGAATTTCCCAAATCTAAGGAATGAGCTGAAGCTTGGAATTCAAGAAGTCAACAGAACACTCAATTACCTCAACCCAAAAAAGCCTTCACCAAGACACATTATATTAAAATTATCAAAAATCAATGACAAAGATAGAATTGTCAGGGAAGCCAGGGAAAAGAAGATGGTAACCTACAAAGGAAAACCCATTAGATTGTCTTTGGACTTCTCAGTGCAAACCTTACAAGCCAGAAAGAAATGGAATCAAATATTTAAACTATTAAGTGAAAGAAACTACCAGCCTAGAATAATGAATCCTAGAATAATGAATAGTAAAGCTCTCTTTTAGATATGAAGGAGAAATTAAGACCTTTCTGGACATACAAAAATTGAGGGAATTCTCCACTACGAGGCCTGTACTACAGGAAATACTGAAAGGGGTCAGCTCACCTAAAACAAAATGACCAAAAAAAAAAAACAAAACCCAAAAACGTAATTAAGAGTAGTGACAAATAGAAGCAGAGGAGTGCAACACTTACTAAGAACAGGACATTATAAGCTTAAATAATAATAAGAGAGTTGCTATAGCAAGATAGTAATGAACGTTCAACATACATAGGAACAAATTGAAATAACAATGACTGAAAAGGGGAAAATTCAAAGATCCAAATTCACAAAGGGGAATAGAGATAAGGCACACACAAAAGAAAATAGACTGTATATGTTAACTATCCTTTACATATTCATAATGGTAACCACACAGAACTGAAGTATACAACACAGAACAAGAAGAACCAGAGGGAAAACTCACAAAAGCCAACCAAAATAAAGAAAACAGAAACACAAGAACAAGGAAGCAATAGAAACACCAGCTACCAGAAAGCAGAAGACAAAATGGCTATAAGAAGACCTCATATTTCAATAATTACCCTAAATGTAAATGGACTGAACTCACCAATAAAAAGGCATAGAGTTGCGGAATGGATCAAAAAACAAAACCCAACCATATGCTGCCTTCAGGAGAAACATCTCAGATCTAAAGACAAATATAGACTCTAAGTGAAAGGGTGGAAAATGATATTTCAAGCAAATGGCATTCAGAGAAAAGTGGGAGTAGCGGTACTAATATCAGACGAAATAGACTTCAAAATAAAAAAGGTAAAGAAAGATATTGAGAGACACTTCATAATGATAAAGGGAATCATGCACCAAGAAGACATAACACTTATTAATATCTATGCTCCCAATCAGGGAGCCCCGAAATATGTAAAGCAATTACTAACAACTAAAGGGAGAAATGGACCAAAACACTACGTAGTAGGGGACCTAAATAGCCCACTGTCGGATATGGACGGATCATCCAAACAGAAAATCGATAAGGAAATAACATCCTTAAATGACACATTAGACCTACTGGGCGTAATTGACATTTAGAGATCTTTCCATCCCCAAACAGCTGCTTATACATTCTTCTCATAGTGCACATGGAACATTCTCAAGAATCGACCACATACTGGGACACAGAGATAGCCTCAACAAATATAAGAGAGTTGAAATCGTACCAACCATATTCTCTGATTATAACACTTTGAAACTAGACATCAACTGCAGAAAGCAAGCGGGAAGAACCACAAATACATGGAGATTAAACAACATGCTACAGAAGAATAACTGGGTCAGAGAAGAAATAAAAAGAGAGACGAAGAGATACATAGAAATGAATGATAATGATAGTACAACATATCAAAACTTTGGGGACATGGCAAAAGCAGTCATAAGAGGAATGTTCATATCCTTACAGGCCTATCTCCAAAAACAAGAATGAGCCCAAATAACCTAATGCTTCATCTTAAAAAAAAAAAAACTAGAAAAGGAAGAACAAATGAAGCCTAAAATCAGAAGAAGGAAAGAAATAATCAAAATTAGAGCAGAAATAAATGAAATTGAACACAAAAATACAATAAAATAATAAATGCAACAAAGAGCTGGTTTTGAGAAGGTTAATAAAATTGACAAACCCCTGGCTAGACTCACTAAAGAAAAAAGAGAAAGGACACAAATAAACAAAATCAGGGATGAAAGAGGGGAAATTACAACTGACATCACAGAAATACAAAGGATCATAGAAGAATACTATGAAAAATATATAACACCAAATTTAATAACCTAGAAGAAATGGACCAGTACTTAGAAAAATACAATCTTCCTAGACTGAATCAAGAAGAACCGGAAAATCTAAATAGACCTATCAGCAGTATGGAAATTGAAACAATCATCAAAAACCTACCAGAAAGTAAAAGTCCAGGACCAGATGGCTTCACCAGTAAATTCTACTAAACATTCAAAGAAGATTTAATACCTATTCTCCTCAAACTCTTCCAAAAAATCAAAGAGGAAGCAATATCCCCCAACTCATTTTATGAGGCCAATATTACTCTGATACCAAAACCTGGTAAGGATAACAGAAAAAAAGAAAACTACAGACCAATCTCTTTCATTAACACAGATGCAAAAATCCTAAATAAGATACTAGCAAACCGAATACAGCAACATATTAAAAAAATCATATACCACGATCAAATGGGCTTC
>NW_011888783.1:22798133-22799833 GCF_000151845.1 Pteropus vampyrus | reverse complement strand
TTCATCCCAGGGGCACAGGGATGGTTCAACATATGCAAATAGATTAATGTGATATACTACATAAACATATTAAAAAATAAGAATCATATGATCATGTCAATAAATGCAGAAAAAGCCTTCAGCAAGATACAGCACCCATTTATGGTCAAAACACTTAACAAAATCAGTATAGAAGGAAAGTATGTGAATATAATAAAGGCCATATATGACAAACCCTTAGCCAATGTTATACTTAATGGTGAAAAACTAAAAACCTTCCCTCTAAGATCAGGAACTAGGCAAGGCTGTCCACTATCATCATTGTTATTCAATATAACATTGGAGATCCTAGAGAGTGCAATCAGACAAGAGAAAGATATAAAAGGCATCCAAATAGGAAACAAAGAAGTTAAACTGTCACTATTTGCAGATAACATGATTCTTTATATAGAAAACCCTAAAGACTCCACAAGAACAATACTAGAAACAATAAGCAAATACAGTAAAGTTTCTGGATACAAAATCAACGTTCAAAAATCCATAGTGTTTGTATACTCTAATAATGAAGTGTCAGAAAAAGAAGTAAAAAAAAATAATTCCTTTTGCAATTGCAACAAAAAGAATAAAATACTCAGTAATAAATTTAGTGGAACATGTAAAGGACCTATATAATAAAAACTATAAGACCCTATTAAAAGAAATCTAAGAAGATACAAAGAAGTGGGAAGATATTTCTCATTTTTGGATTGGAAGAATCAACATAGTTAAAATGACCATATTACCTAAAGCATTATACAGATTTAATGCAATCCCCAACAAAATGCCATCGGCTTTTTAAAAAAAAGAAATAGAAAAAAAATCATCAGATTTGTATGGAAGCACAACAGACCTTGAATTGCCAAAGCCATCCTGAGAAAAAAGAATGAGGCTAGAGGCATCACTCTGCCTGACTTCAAATTATACTACAAAGCGACAGTAATCAAACTAGCATGATATTTTCAGAAAAACAGACACTTGGACCAGTGGAACAGAATCGAGAGTCCAGAAGTAAACCCACATTTATATGGGCAAAGATTTTTTGACAAAAATGCCAAAAAATACAGTGGAGAAAGGAAATCCTCTTCAATAAGTGATGCTGGGAAAATTGGAAAGCCACTTGCAAAAGAGTGAAATTAGACTGTTGTCTATCACCATACACCAAAGTTAACTCAAAGTGGATTAAGGACCTGAATATAAGACCTGAAACAATAAAATGCATGGAAGAAAACATAGGAATGAAACTCAAGGACCTTGGACTTAAGAGGATTTTATGAATTTGACCTCAAAAGCAAAGGAAGTAAAAGCTAAAATAAATGAATGGGACTACATTAAACTAAAAAGCTTCTGCACAGCAAAAGAAATCATTAACAAGGCAAGGAGACAACCATCTGAATGGAAAAGTATATTTGCAAGCAACACCTCCAATAAGGGCCTAATATCCAAATATACAAAGAACTCATACAACTTAATAACAACAAAAAACAAACAATCCAATCAAAAAATGGGCAGAGGACCTGAAAAGACACTTCTCCCTAGAGGACATACAAATGACCAAGAAATATATGAAAAGATGCTCAACATCGCTAGCTATTAGGGAAATGCAAATCAAAACCACAATGAGATACCATCTCACACCTGTTAGAATAGCTGTTTTCAGCAGGAGAAGTAATAACAAATGTTGG
>NW_011888783.1:22782368-22798083 GCF_000151845.1 Pteropus vampyrus | reverse complement strand
AATATATGAAAAGATGCTCAACATCGCTAGCTATTAGGGAAATGCAAATCAAAACCACAATGAGATACCATCTCACACCTGTTAGAATAGCTGTTTTCAGCAGGAGAAGTAATAACAAATGTTGGAGAGGAGGTGAAGAAAAAGGAATCCTCATACACTGCTGGTGGGACTGCAAATTGGTACAACCACTATGGAAAACAGTATGGAGGTTCCTCAAAAGACTAAGAATTGATCTATCATATGATCCAGCAATCCCTCTACTGGGTATTTACCCCAAAGACTTGAAAACTCATATCCAAAAAAATGTTTGCACACTGATGTTCATAGCAGCATTATTCACAGTGGCCAGGACACAGAAGCAACCGAAGTGTCCTAGGATAGATGATTGGCTAAAGAAACTGTGGTACATATATACAATGGGATATTACTCAGCCATAAGAAGAGATGAAATACTACCATTTGTGACAACATGGATGGACCTTGAGATAATCATGCTAAGCGAAATAAGCCAGACAGAAAAAGTTGAAAATCACATGATATTACTTATATGTGGGATATAAACCTAAAAGCAACAAATGAACAGGACAAACAAACAGAGACTCATGAACATAGACTATAGACTAATGGTTACTAGAGGGTCAGGGTTGGGGGAGGAGAGGGTAAGTACACTGGGTAAAGGGGCTCAAATATAGAGGGGTAGGGAGTGGGTGAAGGAGGCAAAGGGAATCAAAATATGGTAGCTGAACGAAACTGGACTTTAGGTTGTAAACACAATAGAATATACAGATGTCAAATTATAATGTACACTTGAAAATTATATAATTGTGTTAACCAATGTTACCCTAATAAACTTAATTAAAAAAAAAAAAACTCACTAGCGGGAAATGTTAAAAAAAAAAGAAAAAAAAGAATGTGAGGTTTCGAGAGTCATGAAACTTCTTTCAGATATGAATGTCTGGAACCTTCTTTGGAATACAGCATTTATAAATTATTGCCTCTCTCTTCACACTGTTCTAAAGCTTTGATATTTCCATCCATTGGCTCTGATTGAGAATCATGTCTAATCTTGAACCAGGTTTGGTGACCAGAGGAATACAGGGTCTTGACCAATTCTAAGTTACATATCTATACCAGAAGCCACATGAACTACAGACACCAAGAGTTTGAGCAAGAAAGATCTCTGGAAAAAAAAAAAAAAATGGAGTGTGATCATAAGAAGATGAGAGGACACGTGTAAAGTTGCAAGTACATCAAGTATCCATGACAGATTTTTATTTTCCTGCTTGTCAATCCCGGAAGAGGATAGTGAAGTAACAGGAGAGTGTCTTGTGAAATCAAAAGGCCACTAAAATTTCTCTCTCCAGAAATGGTTGCTTGAAAGATGCTGTCTAGTAGGGAATATGATTATGGGCAACTGCATACCCAGATTAGTGAACAGCCCCTCTCTTTGGCCCAAATTTAGATAAATTTTTATGTAAAACTCTCTCACAGACACTCTCACTGTTAGGTGATTTCTTCCTATGTTTTGTTATACCTCTGATTAAAAACAATAAAAACTTATAAGAAGAACTTGCAATTTTTAGGGTGTTTTCTCATTTATATTTCATCTGAAATGTTCCCCAGGACTTTTCCATTTCATTAACTAAACAAAATTTGTTTTGAATAAATACCAAAGTGACATACATAAAGTCAAAGACAATGATCTCTACAATGTTTTAGTTTGAAATTTATTGTCTAAGCAGCAAGAACACAACATTTTTCTTTTTCAGATTCAATTTTATTAAACCTGTTCCGCCTCATTCTAAAGTTAGATTGTTATATATAAGGTCACAGTTTTATATTTAACTCTGTTAACCATTCAATTTGCTTTCATTTTTGTAAGATGAAACTCATTTTTCCCAGCATATTGAGAAATTTTGAGGTCTAGTTTCTCATGTAATAAACTTATTATAATCTTCACATTGTCTTCTTCCTAGTCTTCTGCTCACCTCATCTTTCATAGCTTGGCCTTAAAGCAAAGTTTCAGTGATATTCTTATGCCATAGTCCTCTCTACTCAAGAGATTTTACCCATCCCCCATGCCAGACTTAGATGACATGCACCCTAGAGTTCTTCTAGCCAGAATTTATGATCTGGTTCTAACTTAAAGGTGGGGAGTGCAAATTGGGAAAGGACATAGGAGGAAAGGCCTCTAAATTCTTGACATCTGGTATAATGCGACAGAGGAAGGGGAACAAAGATGCTAAGTTTTGGTAAGAAGGAAAGAAGATTAAATGTATAGACATTGTGTTTGGCCTGTGTATTCTCTTAGTCTAATACTAGAGATATTAAAAGGGGTAATAAATTTCTTGTTTAATCTTGACTATTGCAATTTGATTCTATGCCTACTAATCCTCAGAAACCATTTCCCCGGGTTCACCAATGTCCAAAGATTACCAAATGCACGGATCTATTTTTGTTCTTACATCACTCGATATTTCTGTGTTCTTTTGCACTCTTGGCTCTCTCCTGATGTAGTTCTGTTCTCTGTCATTTTTGGTGATATCATTCACCTTAGTAACTCTTCTCCTGACCTCTGTACTCTTTGATTTCAATCTCTAGTCATCTAAGCTAGATACTGAGAGTGAGCCTTATCCCTCACATATATTCCTTCCCCAATGCATTTAATTTGATTTTTAAAACAACCTATCAAGAAATAATTGCATGCTATATAATTTATTCATTTGAAGTGTACAATGTTTCTTGTATATTTGCAGAATTGTGCAACTATTACCACAATCACTTTTAGAACATTTTTATCACCCCAGGAAGAAACTTCATATTCTTTAGCAATCATCTTCCATTTTTCCCGAGTCTTAACCCCTTCACCCCCAACCCTAGGTGACTACTAAACTGCTTTCTGTCTTTATCAGTTTCCTTATTCTGGGTATTTCATGTGATGGAATCAAACATTACTTGTCTTTCGTAATTGGCTTCTTTCACTTAGCATAGTGATTAAAAGATTCATCCATCGTGTAGTATATATTAGTATTTCATTCATTTTAATTGTCAAATAATATTCTGTTGTAGAGATATACCACATTTTATTTATCCATTCATCATTTGTAGACCTTTCGATTATTTCCACCTTTTGGATATTATGAATATTTCTTCTATGAACATGCATGTACAAGATTTTGTGTGAATGCATTTCTTTTTTATTCTCTTTGGTATATATCTAAGTGTGGAATTGCTGGGTCACATGATAACTCTATGCTTAACTTTCTGAGGAAGTGACAAACTATTTTCCAAAATGGCTGTGCCATTTTACATTCCTGTCAGCTTGTAGAAAGTTCCAGTTTCTCCATATCCTCACCAACACTTGTATTTTTATGTATTTTTTTTTTTAATAGCCATCTAGTGGGTATGAAGTGGTATTCATTGTGGTTTTGATTTGCGTTTTCCTAATGATTAATGATGTTGAACATCTATTCCTGTACTTACCGTCCATTGGTATGTTTTCGTCGGTGAAATGTCTATTGAAACCCTTTGCCCATTTCTAAATTGGCTTATTAGTTTTTTAATGGTTAAATCGTAAAAGTGATTTATGTGTTCTGAATACAAATTCCTTATCAGGTACATGATTTTCAAATATTTCCTCACATTCTGTATATTGTCTTTTCATTTTCTTGATGAGGTTCTTTTAAGTACAAAAGTTTTTAGTTTTGATGATCTAATTTATTGACTTTTCTTTTGTTACCTGTGTTTTTTTGTGTGTGTTGAATCTAAGAAATCATTGCTTAATCCAAGGTAATAAAGATTTACTTCTATGTTTTACACTAATTTGAAAAGATATATGCACCCCTATGTTCATTGCAACATTATTTACAGTAGCCAAGATATGGAGCAACCTAAGTGCTCACCAATAGATGAATGGATAAAGTGTATGTGTATACACAATAGAATGTGTATATATACATGCGAAATTTATGCACACAAACACACAATGGAATATTATTCATCCAAAGAAAGAATGAAATTTTGCTATTTGTGACAACATGGATGGGCCTAGAGGGTGTTATGCCAAGTGAAATAAGTCATACAGAGAAAAACAAGTACTGTGTGATTTCACTTATATGTGGAATCTATAAAAAAAGCAAAACAGATGATCAAACAAAACAAAACAGAAACAGACTAATAGATATAGAGAACAAACTGATGGTTGCTAGAGTGGAGAGGAGTGAGAAGGATGGGTGAAATAGGTGAAAGGGATTAAGAGGCCCAAACTTCCAGTTGTAAAATAAGTCACAGTGATATAATGTACAGCATAGGGAATATAGTCAATAATATTATAATAACTTTGTATGATGACATATGGTTACTAGACTTATTGAGGTGCTCATTCTATAAAGTATATAAATATTGAGTTACTATGTTGTACACCTGAAATTAATGTAATATTGTATATCAACTATATTTCATTAAAAATTTTAAAAGTTTTATTTCTACATTTCCTTCTAAGAGTTTTATTTACTTCTTAAATTTAAGTTTATGATCCATTTTGACCTAATTTGTTTGTATGGTCTAAGGAAGAGGTCTACCTTTATTCTTTTTGCGTGGATATCCAATAGACCCAGCTTCTTTATTGAAAACACCAATGAATTTTCTTGGCACCCTTGTTTTAACTTGTTTTTAAATAATGTACACTATAAACGTTTAATATCTCTTTTTCCTATTCTTTCCATTCTGCTTCCTCTGCCTTAGTTAGGACCTTATTAGTTCTCATTAGATTTAGGGAATGTGTGTGTGTGTGTGTGTGTGTGTGTGTGTGTGTGTGTGAGAGAGAGAGAGAGAGAGAGAGAGAGAGAGAGAGAGAGAGAGATCTCATCACATATATCATTATGTTTTATATTTGGTGCCTTAATTTCTTACTTATGAAACAGAATTTATTTCATAAAGATTTAAATGTTAAAAAGGAAAATAATCTGAAAAGCAATTCTTTAGTTTTTCATTAACTGTGAGACTGAATTCTTAGAAACCACCTTGTGATTTGTTCTTTAGGAAGCAAGTAAACAATGAGAAGACTGAGTACCTGAAATGAGAAAAGTGATCCTATTAAAGGGAAAGAAAGGCTGAGACATGAAAATGAAATTATATGGAACAAAGAAGAGTGAGGGTATGGCAAACTTTGATTTTCCTGTATTTTTTTTGGCAGGGGGAATTTCAAACATATGATAGTCCTTTAAGCCAAATCTTTTATTTACTTTTTTTATGAACAATTTCCATATTTAAAATATCCCATGTAGTGTAATAACTTTGGACTTTTTAAAAGTTAATTCTTGTAAATCTACGGGAAACTACAGTTCTAAAAGAACATGGATATTAGGATAAAGAAGATCTCTAGATTGTAATTAATCATTGACTTAAATTCAAATAAAATGTTATTGATTAATTTTTATGGTATTTACTTGAATAAATTCATTGTTAAAGGGTTTGATTTTTTAGTTAATTAATTAATTAATTTATTTATTTTTATGGTGACATTGATTAATGAAGTCCAATAAGTTTCAGCTGTACACTTTAACAGTAAGGCATATATATATTTACACTGTATATTTACCTCCCATAGTTAGATTTCTTTCTGTCACCACATATTTGACCCCCTTTACCCAGTCTACCTCCCCACTCTCCCCACCCCCTACCCATTGATAACCACTAGTCTCTAGTCCATGTCCATGAGTCTCTGTTTGTTTGTCCTGTTCGTTCGTTGCTCGATAGTCTTTTAAATAAGAGAAAAATAAATGAATTTGTTACTATTTCAGAAGAGCTTTTTGGGGAATATTTAAGATATAGTTCTGCTGGAAGACTCATAGAAATGAATAGATTTTTGTATCCTAATTATACTAAAAATGTATTTCTTTCTCTAGCCAAAGTATAATTAACATGAATAAACCTCCTTTATCATAGTCTATGATATAATTTGTATAGATACCATAACATTTATTGAGTGTTTACTCTATTCTAGGCACGCTGCATTTTTTTTTTTACTTAATACTCACAACTTTGTAAGATAGTTACAGATGAGTATCACAGAGGTGGTAAATGATACTACAAAAGCTTAAGAAAATATTTGAACTGAGATTTCACCCAAGGATTGTCTTGCACCAAAGCTGACATTCTTTTCTAGCCTAGGCACACATCAAAATATTGACCATATATTTGTTCTATGATTAAGTGTCAGAATCAATGCAAAAAAAAAATGCATTGTTTAGCGAAAAGAGGTGATGCAGCCAGGGTATTCAGGACAAAGTCAGAAAGAGGTGACTCTCGAGCCAACATTTAGAAGGATGATGGAGGAGAAAAAGTGAAAGAGAGATAGATGGTAAAGGTGTTCTACCATAAACAATAGCATGGCATAAGAAAATAATAGTTCTTAAAACATTCAGTCTGGGGCTTATGAAGGTTGCTTTCTGATTCATCTCTTTGGGACAAATGTTCTTGCCTAATTTAATAGAAATGGTATTTTCTCTGCAAATACCTTTGAGCCATACTCCGAGATGCAGAGATATTTCTTGTTGGAACTAACTCTGCTAGCATGCTTGAATAAGCAGAATTATTCCTCTAAGCTATCTGAAATGGAGCTGAGATACCAATAAGCAAATCATAGCACACAAGAATGGAAAAGACAAACATTTATTCCATCCAACTAGTGCTTACATTAATCCGATTAATTAAAGCATGAATGAAAACTATTTACTTGAGTGTTGTGAAAGAGCAGCATTAAATCGGCTCGTCACCGTGGGAGACGCACTGTGATTGTTGGCTCTCATTCTGCTTTTAGCTTCATTGCTTTCTTCTTTAAAGTAGTGCCTTACTATATTTTCTCATATTTTCTAGTAGTTGAAGCTGGGCAGTTTACAGCCAGAGAAGAGCTCTTGCTTGTTTCATTAATGACCAGATTCAAAATAAAGCAAGGTTTTAATAATGAAATTAATCATGAAATTTGTCATCAGACAAGGTCACGTGCACATGTGCAATGATCTTCCAAATGGAAGCAATGATCTGAGGATCATCTAATACCTTTTTGTGGGTTTTCCTAGAGGTTTAGTTCCCACTTGTGTTTTATCTAATCAACTTTCCTCTAAAAATTTTTATAAGCACCAGGTTTATTTCCAATTTTCTGTCTGTTGCATTTACTATGGGGTTTCAATAGGGTAAATTATTTTTATCAAATCATTTCTAAAGAAGGATACGTCAGGATTCGTTGAAGTATATAAGAAATAAGAATCTAGTCAAAATTGCTCGTAAAATAGCCTTTTGCTCAAGGTTTGATGCTGCTTAGTTCTGGCTTTGACCTTGAAATGTCTATCTAAAGTGACCTGTTACAATGTGTTGGTGGAACTCAAATGATCCTCTGTTTTCATAAGTGGGTCTCCAATATGTCCCAAGGACCAGAGAGTGTTAATAGTCTCACAAATGTAGAACTGAAAGTCACAAGGTATAGGAAGTGACTTAAAATTGAAATCAACTTAAAATGAAATTTAACCTGAAAATAGTTAATTATTACATTGCTTGCCATAAAATTGAAAATATTTGTAAATTAATTTGTAAAAAATTAATATGCAAAGTAATAGTTTAAATATAATATCAGTTATGTTTAAATAAACATCAAGTTTTTTAAAAATTCTGACTGAGTGGGAGGCAAGAGAGAGAAGGTGAAGCTTTAACTGGCAATTCAAAATGCAGGTTATAACGTATTTCCAAATTTAGAAGATACTCGACTAAGTGATAAATTCATAAAACACATGCTCTGGAGGGCTGAGCAAAAACTCCAAAACAGCAGGTTTTCAAATAACATCATTTTGTTATAACATTGATGAAAAAAAAATCAATTTCCCAGCCAGGGAACTTCTGTGTGGAGTTTGCATGTTCTCTCATGTCTGTGTGTGTTTTCTCCGGGGACTTTGGTTTCCTCCAGCATCCTAAAGATACGCATGTGAGGTTAATCGGTGTGTCTATATTGTCCCAGTCAGAGTGAATGTGGGTGTGTGTGTGTGGGCCCTACAATGGGAGGGCATTCTGCACAGGTTGGGTTCCGGACTGCTGCCCTCAGCTGCCAGGATAGACTCCAAAAGACCCTTGACCTCGAACTGGAATAAGCGGGCTGGGAAAGGATCCTCTTACTTGTTTATATTCATCTTTCTTAAATGTATGTACAGCTTACATTTATTTCAGTGTTTACTATTAGAAATGTTTTGGGTCTTTATTCAGAATTTTGGTGAGGGCTTTGTGACCAGAAGTATGCCGTCATAACTTAACTCTTGTTTATATCGATTAGCCTTTGATAAATTGGTTTCGTTATAAATTATTTTACTTAAAGTTGCAGTTTCCAAGAACCTACTGGGAGCATTAAGAGAGGACTTACTGTAGATTTGTGGTGAGAAGTTGTATAAGAATGCTGGTATATGTACTTCTGTTATTTTACCTGAGAAACCTCTTGATCTCCTCTTTGCTTTCAACCTTGGAAGTTTCCTTAGCTCTGTCATCTGCTATACTTGCCTGTATTATGAAATATATCCCACTCTGAGGTAATCTGGTTTCATTTTCCTTCTGATCTATTAGAAAGTGAACCCCTCGAAGCAGAGATCTTGCCTTGTTTGTGTTTATGTCCCTAGCACCTAGCACAGAGCCTGCTAACGAATGCTTATCCGATTGAAGGGATCCACACAGTGGTCTGCATCTGCCCAGACATTCGGCATTGCCTTTATTTAAAGAGACAGGACAGGTTTGAAATTTTTTGTCCTATCTTTCTAAGTTCACATGACTAACACCTAGAGGTGCAAACGAGGTGGAGAAGAGCCCAGGAGCTATTTCTAGGAAGAAAGCATTTCTCTGATCCTTTGCTTCTGCCCACGGTGTTAATAACACTTTGTTCAGCACCCACACTGTCAGCTTCATTCCAGCTGGGACTCTTCTGATTAGCAGTCTGCTCTTTGTGTTCCCGCAGACAGACTCAAAGAAGGAGGGGCTGCATGACAAAATTAAATAAATATGATTTTACAGTATGATGGCATCTTACGCAAAGTTTCTCTTGGTATTATTATCCCGCCCTGCCTACTGATAACTTTAAAATAATTTTGTAGTAGTTTATTGTTTCAGGAATAACTTCATAAGCATTTTTTCCTTTGATTGATCCTTATAACAATCTTGTGATTTGGGTGGTAGTGGGAGCTATAACACTATATCCAAGATCAGAGAGAAGAGAATAATGAGTCTGCTTTAGGTGGTTGGCAGTCTGCACATGACCTGAGATTTATAAGACTGGTAGATTATCAGACAAATGATAAAAAAGAAAGAAGTTTTTCAATGGAGATAAAGAAGAGGGGAACAGAGCTATGGAGATTATGTTGGGATTGGCAACATAAAGTAGTATGGAAGGTTATGGTTTCAGAGAGGATTCAGATAAACCTGCAAAGGTAAGGCAGACAGATGTCATATTACAAAGGATCTTGCTCACCATCCTAAGGGACTAAGACTTCATCCCTAGACAACAGTGTACTATTGAATGTTTTCTAGCAGAGGGCAGTTATTAGTCCTGTGCTTAGTAAAAATTCAGAAGGCACAAATGCTCATGATGGAACAGAGGCATGAAATCTTTCTCTGTTTCAAAGTATAAGCTGTTCACACTTGAGATCCAATTCCATGGTTTTTCCCAAGGTGAAATGTTATTATCAACCTTCTAACTGTAAATCTAACTTTCTTCTACTCTTAAGAAAGCCTCTCTGAATGCATGTGAATGGGAGTCACACTCAAATTCTCACTTTAAATTATATAAAAAAGTAATCATTTCTAACTGTTAGTGCATTATCATTATTAACAAACATAATGCTGTTTACAATTAAAACACTGTGTCTGATTAGGTAGAAATGAGAATAGAAGGAGAAGAAATGAGAATAGAAGGTGCTAGTTGGAGAACCAGGAAAGACACCTGGAATTATCAACACACGGCAGAAAACCCAAGCCTTGTTGATGTAACCACAACTGCCATTAAATTTGTCCCAACAGCAAAACTCCAACTCTTATATTTTAAGCTTTCTGTGCTAATACTCTGTTCTAAACTTATAAGGCTGGATGACTTTTAACTAACAAGTGTTAAAAATACTGACTACAGCCTGTGGACAATTTTTTAATGTATGGGTAAAGCATTTTTCTCCTTCAAGAGTACAATTGAAGAAACTCTTTCTTGCTTATTTCCAAACACATACACAAATTTGGGAGCAGTGAGAAAAGTTCTCTGTAGTTATTTTGATTTGTTTTGTTTCTCCCTTTGCAATCTATGGATAGAAATGATTATATTAGGTTCCACGTTATTAGCTTATTCCAGTCGAACTTTAGAAGTGAGCTGAGAGATTTAAATAGTAGTCTCCTCCAGAGATCCTTTTCTCTTTTCAGGGGCAAGTGAGTAGATTGGTCTCTGCTTTTATAACTAGAGAAGGTTCATAGGCTTAATGTTTCTGATGGTATGTTTTATAAAATACTAGCCCCAGAGATGTTCCAAGAAAAAGGGTTTTATAGTCCAATATTTTTGACAAATGATTCTTATAAAAAGCTCTCTGTTGAAGAATCATAATACACATTAGTGCTTTAAGTTTCTTGAGAAATCCTTCAGTAAGAAATTAATCTGTTTTTTATTTTTTAACTCAACTACTAGCTTTCGCTCAAAATGTGTTCTCACCTTTTTCCATAGTAAAACACTTTAACCTGGAGCATGGCTACACACATCTTTCCTTGAAATTAGGCAATGCACTTGAGTTCTCAACAATGGACTGTAACTGAAGATATATGTACAACTGGTACATTATTTGCTTAAATGGGAATTGCTTGTTCCCCTCTTTTTCCCATTGGCCAGAATGTAGATATTACTCTCAGCCAACTTCAAACATGAGGACAAGGACAATGCTCTGCCTTCATACTTTGGACTTTTATGAGAGAGAGAATTTTCTGTCCTATTTGAGCTAGAGTATAACTTTGTTATAATATCTCAGTTTATACCTTATTATACGCAACATTCCTTGAACTATTTTGACCATAGAAACAACCTTCTTCCTTTCTGTGGAAAATCTATTAACATGTTGAAAACCTAAACTTCTAGGAAACACACTTTAGACAACACTGGACCATGCCAACGGATTCTTTAATTCTGATTTATTGGTTAGCACTGCATACTTTGGGGGATGAGGTCCTCTGTGGTTTTCCTAATAATTCTCTACCTCCAGTTGGAACTCCTCTAACTGATGACCCAGATTCCATCTATCTAATCATTCTTGAAGATCCTCCACTGGATTCTCTGGACCTGGCCAGGATACAAGCAATAACGGAGAGTATCGAGGATCACGTGAGAAGATTAAGGGGCCTACAAGAGGTGAACATCACTTTTGGTTACATTGTTTTGGCTGTAAATCATGTTGTCCTATCAACTGCCAGGAAACTGAGAATTGTAGGTTAGTTGTGTGTTAAAGAAGAAAATAAAATGGTTTGGTGAACACAGAGAATTGTCTCTGCTACCCTAGAGTTTTAAAAATGTCAGAGACTCACTTCCTTAATTCAATTCTTTCTAGTTGCACTCTCTTTTGGAAATACATAAAATGCTTCCACATGTAGGAAGACAAAGCAATGCGACCACTCTTACTTATAATTTCCATAAGGAATTGTACATCCTTTTTATGATAAGAGACTCTTAGGTGTAGTGGAAAGAAAACTGTTTGTGGAATAAAATGGTAAGGCCTCTAGTTCTCTCTCTTGAAGTTATATCTCTATTAAGTCACCTACCTTTTCTGAAGTGTAAATCTGAGGTATAAATCAGCTTCTAGCTTTATAAAACAAGAGAAGTATTTAGATATTTGCCCTGGTCACAGTGTCTTGTTATTTAAGAGCCAAAGAGGGTCATAGGAGCCAGCTATTTCTATATCAGTAGAGAAATCTTCAGTTCAGAAACCCACTTGACAGCACTTTTGAGAGGTGTTTAAACTCTGGTGGAACTTGAAGAAATTCCTGTCTGCAAGGAAGCTCTTTTTTCCATTGTCACATAGCTATCATTAAGTTCTCTTTGTTAGTAAACAAAAGCATTATGGTAAAAGCAAGTGAAACTTAGAGTTGAGTCCTTCCTCTTTACCTGAGTTACTCGTGAAACTATTGATAGTCTCTGCAACATTTGTATTTCCACTGAATCATGCCACCTATCTTCATAATTTCTCAAATACTATACATCATCATTAGGCTCTCTCATCTGCAAATGCTTGTTCCTCTTTTGTTCCACTCTTTCAACAACTTTGCTCACCAATTCTGGAGAACATAAAATGTCACTGCTGAATGTTTGATACTCTGTGACAATTCTATCTGTCTCAACTACGGGTTCACTTTGTATCTCAACATTCATATCATTTATTCTGGCTCACCATCCTCGTCTGTTCACTTTGTTCGCGATAATGTAAATTGAACTTCTGTAATAAACATGGTTTACTATACTTTATCTGACATTTTTCCCCTTCTTCTATGGATACTTTTTTTTTCCTTTTCTTAGCCTCTATTTTCCCTTTATCCAAGAAGGAGATGGGTCAAATGTCTCCATATACACAGACATTTTCCCCCAGATCTTTTACAGACCTCATCTGGTGAAAAGGTAAAGATCAAAATGGGAATTTCAAGCCATCCCTGGGAATGGGACACAATGGGTACACAATGGGACCCTCTGTGTACATGACCACAAAGCCTGTACAAAAGGCCAATTGAAAGTGTTCACTCTGGGATATCTTCATTTAATTAATCTATCTTATCATTTCTAGGGTTTTCTAGATACTGATGATGGGCCATTCTTAATTTTATCACTGTCTGTCACAATTACTGATCTCAAGAAGGCAAAGGGTTTCATGTAGTCTAACTAGAACTGAAGCCTTCTTCACCTAAAGATCTTGTTGGCTTCTGCTCTGAAAGCTAGTTTGGAAGTACTGATGACTCCATCATGCCAAGAAGATATTACTCCCCCTTCCCCCGCCAAAATCTCTATCCCATTTATGCTTTTCCAGGTAATTGATTCTGCTCAATTAGTAAGATCAACTAACCAATGAAATCTCCTTTGAAGCCTGAGCACTTTCCTTTGGGATCATCTTCTTGTACTCAGCCCATGTCACTAAATGACCCTAGTTTGTCACAGGAACAGTTTTGACATCATACATTTATAGCTGTTGAAGATTTGACTGGCCTGTTCATGGTCCTTCTATGCCCCTTCTCTCACCACTGACCTTACATTATTGATCTCAGTTAATATCATTCTAATTGTGGTGTTTCATTCCTTCAAAGAACACATTTAAACTACTACTCTAATTTCAATCTTTCTCTCTAACATCTCAATGACTGACTACATGCCTAAAGCAGTGCTTGTCCCTCTAGAGGACTCTGTGTTTCCAGTTAATTTTTAGAACGAGAAGATGCCCACTGGAACCAAATCCAAGGGAAGAACAAGCTGGCTCTCCAGCATCTCCAAAGATGCTGGATGCTGGAGGAATCCTATTTGTTGCCCAGGTGGCAAAGTTGTTAATTCTGTGACATTTCATTTCTAGGTGTTCCTTCATTTGTGACATTCATCTTCTATGAGTCAGCGATTTGCCTGGTTCAAGAAAGCACCTTCCCAGTGAACTATGATGTGATAGAAGTAACCTTCAGTAACTAGTACATTGTGATGAGCATGGGTCAAGGGAAAAGATGTGCAGTACCATCTCTTATCTCCAGAAACTGACCAGAGAGTAATTAGCCCATTGTAATATGAACCTGGAGATCCTCAAAAATTTCTCCAGATTTCATCTTTTTCTGCCCACTCTGTTGATAGAACAATTAGCATATTCCAGGCCCCATCACTCTAAGGTTTTATTTTGAGTTCACTTTTCTCATTTGCCATGCTGGAATTTTCTCATGTGACTCTGGTCCCTATAACTTGTTACAGTAAAATAAATCCAAATAACAGAGAGGACTGCTTCTAGTAATTAAGGCTTCTAATGTCTGCCCTTCCCTAGTTCACCCTTCATATTTCATATAGGTGGGCAGCAGGGTTCTATGCCCAATGCAGCCTCAGAATTCTTATAATCTCTGATCTCACAGCTCCATCCTACAATCCATCCAATGAGAACCTATTAAAATTCTGTGTTAGGTTGAATTAAGAGCATGATAGTAGTTTTTTATATTGTGTTACCCCACTGAGAATTGAATTGTCAAAAAATAAAATAAGGAGTTTACTAAATGTAGTTTTTAATCAAAAATATTTTAGCTGATAATCACCATTATTAGTAATAATAATAATGATAAGCTTGGAAAAGTGAAACACTATGAAATGGCTACCACAAGAGCCATAAAAAAGGAATTGGAATTTATGATTGGTCTTCTGCCTATCAGGTATTTTTGTGGACACCAAGTAGCCATACTTTGTCATAGAGTTCAGAGAATGTGAATGTGTCTAAGAGGTTCTTCATCACGTTAGTTGAATTTTTGCTTCAGGACAAAAGCACACTTCCCGACTAATGATGTCAAGACAACCAACCAGCATTAATGTGTTTCTGGTGTCAGTAACAGGATCATGTGGGGTTTTGAACATGTATGAGAATGTCTCGTTGTTCACTGGATCATGGAAACCTGCACTCTCTTTCAGAGAGTTATTTCCTGGGAAGAGAAGTGCCTCTGGCAGAGTTCTAGGGGTCCTTTTCTTCTTTTGCTACTGTGCCCTGTTCTCCCACTTACTAATCTCTTGATACTTTGTTTTTTGTAATCATTCTGGCTCCTTCTGTTTCTCTTCCTACCTTCTCTTCCTGTCTTCCTGTATTAGTCTCTCACTCTATTACAAACTCATCATCATCTGCTCTAAAATGCCATATTGAAGAGTTGAAGAGAGGCATATCTGATGATCATCCTTTTCTTTCACTTGAATCTTGCTCTTTTGGCTCACATAATTGCGAAGCCTTGGAGCTGAGTACAAAGAGTACTTAGATTCTAAAAGTTACTGGAATAGTTTTCTCATAGTTTCTATCTCTTGAGTCACAAGCTGATTTCAAATGGAACATGAACACTGAGAATAGAGGTCTGAGTTAGAATTCAAGATACATCTTTTACCAGCTAAGGAATTTTTTTCTTTATTTTTCTTATCTTTATGAGGGGAAAAAATGAGAACCTCATTCATAGGCCTGTTGTAGGAATTTAATGAGATAATCTATGCAAAGTGCTTGGCACACTGCTTGGCACATAAAAAGTACTCAAAAAACATTAGCTATTGCTAAAATTATTTGTTACCCCCCATTCAAAGGATTATGGCAAATATTCTGTTTGTCAGATTTTATTTACGGAAATTATACACTTTTGCCAACCTAATTTTTACTTCCCTATATTTTTTCATCATTTGATAATGTACTTGTAAATGTCTACTCATATTAAGTGAAACTAGAGTGATAAGATATCTTTTCATGAGTATTAGAAATCTTTGAACGTGGTACAAAAAAAAAATCTGCCTTTTCTAGCTTGAAGGTCTGTGATGCCCTAGCAATAAATGCTGCAGGAGAAACAGATATGGAGTTCAACTTTTTTAAAACTGAGATCAATAATGTAAAGTCAGTGGTGGGGGGAACAGGCAACCAATAATTTAAGAGGTTAGCATATTTCAAAGTGACTAAAACTATATAAAATAAATTGTTGTGTTTTT
>NW_011888783.1:22742498-22781343 GCF_000151845.1 Pteropus vampyrus | reverse complement strand
AAACCAAGCTGCCAAAATAAAACTGTAGATTTTATGAATAAAGCAGTGCTAGAGAAACATATTATTGAGAAATTATGTATTATTGGTTTGTTGTTAGTAGCCAAATGAATGTCAACCCAAGCTGACTTCAAAATATATCTATATTTTCTCTCTCTACACATACACGTACACAGCGCATGCACGCGCGCGCGCGCACACACACACACACACACACACACACACACCATGGGACATAATGCTTATATTTTTACAACTTATTTTAAAACACTTAAAATATTCTAGATAAGTGAATATTTTAAATAAAAACTAAAGTTACAATAGTCTCCCCAAAGTCTTCTTCAAAGTCTGGCAAAAAGTGCTAACATGAAATAAGAGTCGTTCAATGGTATTTTACCAATTGGTTTTTTTTTTTTGTTTTTTTTTTTTCAGAACTCCATTGAAAATAATTCAAGAGCATAGTAGTCTAATTTCAACATTTGTATAATTAACCCAAGTTATTTAATAAATTCCTACTATATGTCCAGCTTTCTGTTTAGATCTTAGATGATATTTTAAACAAAGAACATGCTATTTCACACTCTATGACAGACATGTTAATGAGAACATAGAAATCCACATGTAAAATAAGTAACATTTCCATGATGTATTAATAAAAATAATATGCATAGTCTATGTTTAAGACATTCATTTATTATTTGGGCAGCTTTTTATGATCCAGATACTAGTCTATGAACCAGTTTTATAGCAGTGAACAAAACATAAATATCTCTGCCTTCATGAAGTTTACATTTCCCTTAGAGGCAGCAGACGATAAAATATATAGTATGTCAGCTAAATACTACATTAGAATATAAAAATAAAAGGGGTTAAGGCATGGCATAAGGGGTCAGGGCTAGCCTCACTGAGGAGGTGGCTCTAGAGGACGTGAGTCATGAGGAACCTATGTAAGAGCATTCCATGCAAAGAAATCAAAAGGTGGAAACTTCCTGAGAAAGGAGCATTGCTGCCATGTCTGAGTAAAAGCAAAAACATCAGAATTGTTGAGGATAGAATGAAGGCAAAGATAACTAGAGAATAAATTAAAAAAGTAAACAAGCCCAGATTATTCTGAACATTGTGAGCATTTGAGCAGGCTTTGACTTTATTCTGAGAGAGTTGAGTACCCACTGGAGAGTTTTGAGGAGTACATTTTATGATTTAGGATTTAATAGGATTACTCTAGTTGCTGTGTTAAGAATATAACAAAGGCAAGGGGAAAAGTAGAGAAGGAAACTAGTAAATAGATGTTGTAAAAATACTTAATAAATATAATGCTGGCTTGTGCCAAGATAAAGTAGTAAAGTAGTGAGTTAGATTCTGAATACATTTTGAAGGAGCAGGTAACAGTACTCACAACCTGATTAGATGTAGAGTATGAAAGTAAGAGAAGAGTCAAAGATGACATTAAAGTTTTGGTCTAAATCATTGAAAAGATGGGATTGCTGTTATCTATGATAGTGAATACTGCAAGAGATGCAGCAGCTCATTTTAGACATGTTAATTTAATAGGGAATAAATATGTTTAATGCCATTTGAATATAAATCTGGAGTTCAGGATAGAGGGCCAGTATAGAGCAATAATTTGAGAGTTTTCAAAGACTATTTTCTGGGGCACATCACCATTCAAAAGAAGGAAAATGGAAGGGAAAACTAGCAAAGGACACTGAGAAGAAGCTGCCATGTGTAGAAGAATGAGATTATAGAATGGTTCTAAGTAAGAGCAAGTGAAGAAAGTATTTCAAGAAGAGGGAAGTTAGCAATGTTTCAAATGCTTTTTAATATTATGATTGAAAATACACTATTGGATTGAGCATGAAGAAATTAGATCTGGCACATGACAAGCCATCTCCAAATAAACATTGAGTTGGTTCATGGTTTTCTGGTTCTGCTGATTCTGCTCAAAACTGGCTGATCTTAGTAGATTTGTTTATTCACCTGCATCAACTGCCAGGTCAGGTTGGAGCTAGTTGTTTTTAGAAGTCACAGCTGGGAAACATGTCTTTGCTCCATGTGGTCTCATGTCCTTCACCAGGTAGACCAAGACTTGTTCTTATGGTGGTTAGAGAGGGTTCCAAGAGCAAATCTCATCCAGAAACACCCTACATTTAAGATGGGAACAGTATCACTTCTGCGGCATTCTATTGCCAAGTCACAAGGTCAGTGCTGATAAAAGATGGAAAAATAGTCTCCATTTCTTAATGGTAGTCACATTGCAAAAGACATGAATATGGGGAGGAGAAAAGGATTGTGACAATGTTTATAATTTACCACAGTAATTTTGACAAGAACATATTAAAAATGAAGAATGTAAATATATTTTATAACTTTTTAAAGGTTTTACTTATTAATGTTGAACTTCATGTTTTGAGATTAGTCAAAACTGAATTATATGATGGAACTGAACACATGAGAAAAAGTTTGGGGTAATTACCTATTTGCTGAGATAAATTGATTTTACATCACATAATCTCATGGGCCTCTAACTGGGATGTTGTATCCTTAGGAGCATGTGGCGGCATGTCTACATGTACATAAAATCCCAGGACAAGTTAGACACATCTTCCTAAAGGGTAACATTTACCCTCAGAATAATAGGAAATATAATATTTTAAGAAAAATATTTAAATGTCATATAAATTATAAAACTCATGATTTTAAAGATAAAGTGAAGCTTCATGTTTGTGGCATCTCAGGCTCTAATTTTAGGATTTCAAGCTTCTTGGCCATTAAGAATGCTTTGCTTGAAAATTTGAGAAAAATTATTATAGTTTATGTGCCCTGAGGGTTTAAACCAGTATTTTATGTTTGTGCAGAAAACTTATGAGGTGAGATAGTTGAATATATGTATTTGAATAATTTGATCTTCCAAGTAACTTTAATTATCTGTGAAATGTTAACAACGTATTTTTAAAACATTACAAATATTTCTTAATTATATTGTCAAATTAAGAGTAAGTTAAAATTCAGAGAACCAGGTTTGTTCTTCTGACTTGCTTATTAATTAATTCTGCACAAGTGGGCTTGGGTATCCTCATCTATTCAATGGAACACTAATGCTGGAACAATCTGTATAATCTAACTTTAGCAAAAATATAATTAAACATTATGTAAAGGATCCAAAGAAAGTGTGACTGATAATCACATTTTTATTAAATAGAATTATCGGCATTATGTCTTCTGATCAATATGTATAAATATGTATTCTGTGGATAAAATATTAACCAGATACGTGTATCTTAGATAATGTCATTTATTCTGGATGATATAAGACTTTTTAAAATAAAAATTTATATAAATTATTACAAAGACAAGATTTCAGACCAGTTTAACTGCTGGAATCCTTTGATAGCTGAAGTTGGTTTTCAGCACCATGGACAGCGATACAGTATTCCTACAACAGCCGCCTACTGAAAGACTGCACTATCAAAAGACTAGGGAGAATTTTAGTTCATATACCTGTCCCCAAATTTAAATAGTATTGTAAAAAAAGAAAGAAAGACTATCTTTTTTATTTCAAAGTTGAAAATTTAACCAGAGCCTCACAATTGACCATAGAAAAATTAATTAAATGAATATATTATTGAGCACATAATATGCTCAGTATAACTGGTGTTATTTACCAAATGCATTCTCATTATAATTTAATTTTTCTCTTATCTCCCTGATAAAATATAACTACACACTATAGTATATTATAATTACCAAACTTCATATAATGTGTAATTTGATATATGTATACTTTGAAATATCTTTAAAAGCTTGGGTTGACTAAAGATTCTCTAGTTTATCCTTTAGTAATTTCGTTGTCCTGTATTAACTTTAACCCTTCAATATTTCCCTCAAATAAAAACAATAACAACAAAATAATTCAGAATTTTTTTAGAAACAAACACTCATACAACTTCTCCTCAAAGAGATACCCAGCAAAGACTTCTAAAATTGACATCTAAAATTACTATATAGGAGTTACGCATTACTTTTTCAAGGGTAAATAAAGTTAAATGAGTCTTAAGATAAGCATGAAGTTTTTAATGATGTATGAAAGTTTCAATTTAAATATAAGGTAAATAAATTTAACTAGATCCTAAAAGTAGAATTAAAATTTTTAAAAATTCATACTCTAATGCTTTTTAAATGTTTAATTTAAAATTAATTAAGGTAGTTGATTTCAATTACAATAGAATTATGGGCTATACACCACTTAATTAAACTTGCTGAATGTGACATTGCCAAAGGATCTTGAATAAATGTGGTTCCACTTTTGGCCAGGAGATGGAGCTGTCATGTAAGAGGCTGCCTTACATTTATTTATTTATTTCAATTTAGCATGCTGCTTTCCAACAGACAGTGGATACCATCGAGTGAGTGTCAGAACAGAAAGCTAAGGCAGAAGCAGAGAGGATGCTGTGGTCGTCCTTTCTCGTTTTTTATTTTTCACTAAAGATGGAACACATGTGAGATTTTACTTTCTTCTCTAGTCAAAATTCTGAAAAACTGCATTGGAGACTATTATATTCAACACATATATGGATTCTGTGCTATGATTTACAATTCCCTGTATTTCAGGTAAGCCAATATTATTCTCTCATTTATCTATTGAGGAATCGTTATCTATGTTAATGAAAATGTTTAAAATAAAACGTTTGCTTTGTAAGCTTCGGTTCAGATCTAAAATATTCAAAAGCTCTAAATCTAGCTGTTCTGCGTTTTTAAATCTTTCTAGACTGAAATAGGCTCCAACTCTGGCATGCTATATTTTAATATGTCTTTGGCTTTTTGACCTTTAGTGTCTGTCTATCTGTAGCTATCCTCACGTGCCTTTTGAAGGTAAAGCTTTCAAAGTGAAGGATGAAATACTGCTCCTTAACACAGTGAACAAATTGTAGAGATGTAATGAAGCAGATTAACATGGCAGTGGCTTTGCCAAAGCTCAGGGCTGAGCCTTCTGATAGCAGCCTCAGAGGCATCCTGAGTCCAAAGGCCTTCTGAATAAGGCCTCCTGCCAGCAATGATGGTATGGATTATTTATGCTTTTTTTCCCTTTTAGGAAAATATGTAAGTCATTTCTTTTATGTGAATGAAAGATTTATGTAATGCGTTTAATAGACTTGGAATGATAACACAGACCCTCTCCCCTCCCCCAATATGAATGTAAGGAGTAAACTGAAAACAAATTAATTGCTGAGAAAATGGATTTTTAAAAAATCTTGGTAGATTTGTGATGATAGGACTGTAGCCATTAGAAATAGTTGATATTGTATAAGGTGCTCACACTTTAAATTATTTTTGGTCATGTGACATTAGCTGTGCTAAAGAGTGGAATGACTCAGGAGCTAGAAACTGCATGCAACAGCCCTGCTTTTCTCTGCTGCTTCTCATGTCTTCCCTTAAATCTTCTTTTTATTATCATCAAATTACTAGGAAGAAATCAATTACAAATCCTGCATTTAAAAGTCCTGGTTGTCATTTAGATCAATTTTAAGTATTTAAAAATTTTTTATAAGACTGTTTTAAAATGCCTAATTCCCTCCTCTTTATAGAGTGGAGTGTGTGTGTGTGTGTGTGTGTGTGTGTGTGTGTGTGTGTGCGTGTGTGTGTGTGTGTGTGTGGTGGTGGTGGTAGAGACGGCAGGTGGTGGGGATGTATCAGGATGTTTCTATCTTACTCATCGTTTTCCTATAAAGAGGTAGCTCTGCTGTGTCAGAGGTTGTGAAAGCTATGGGGAATGATTTCATAGAATGGTTTGACCCATCAAGAAAAAATCCATTCTTTTGACATATGGGATCTATAAAGAGATTTAAGTTCCAAATGTTCCTATATACATGGGAATTTTTAGAATTACAGATTTTTAGCATGTATCTATCTCATGATTTAAAGAATAACAGCTGCGGCTGAGAGATTGAGTTTCCCAGAGCTACATACTAAATTAGAATGAGAGGCAAGGCTAGATCACTAGTTGACAGTTTTCACTGTCTTTCGTAGCACTAACACGATTTACCTCTAGTGTAAATCCAAATGGCATATAGCAGGTGTGCTGATATTGACTCTGTGTGTGTGTGTGTAAATTCTATGAAATAGAGTTTCTTTCAGTGTACATGTTATGTTATTCAGTGGCATATTATGTGCAGTGTTCAATTTTCTCAGACCTCTTGATGAGGCATCCAAAAAAACTAAAACAACAACTGTGGAGACTCTCTGTTTCTTAATATTCTCCTTTCCTCATTTGATGAGGTATGTTATTCTACTCTGCGCCCATGAATGATATGTATAGTCACATCATAGATCATAACTCTGTTCTTCCTGCCTAACAAAATAGATGGTACATGTAGATTAGTCTATTGACTCTTACAGATACATCATCTTGTGCCCTGACCTTCTCTCTTTTTTTTTACTTATGGGCACAGGCTGCACTTTAGTTCTTCAATATCTTGAGAAAGGAAAAGGATTAAAATGTGTCACTTCCACATACAATATTTATGGAGTACCACACATCTACTGAGAACTGTCTACTGTAGAGATTGAGACATAAACAAAGGCATGGAGTTTACCTCATGGAGTTTAATATGAATATGTGCCTGTACAGATAGTACTAAAGCTCTACATATTATAAAAATGAAAATTAAAAAATAGGAGAAAGTGAATGGGTCATGTATATGAGCACTTATCTGGTACTAGGCACTGTGTTAAGTCTAAGATGCAGAATAAGCTAACAGCACAATTTTTGTGCATGAAGAGCTCAGAACCCAGAAAAAAAAAGGATATGATAGTTAAATTAGATATTTAAGAGTGAGTTGAGTTTAAATAAATAAAAATAGAAAGTTACCATTCCAAGGACAAAGATGAGGCAAGCAAATACAAGGAAATAGGGAACTATAGGACATTACATAGGGAAATAATAGAAAGTTGCAAAATTACAACTTGATTGGGGCCCAAGGGTGCTGTATTTTTTTTTGTTGTTTTTCTGTGGCAGCAAAAGTAAGGATAATGAATTTGACTTTTGATGTTATGCTTTTAACATAGTAACACATGCTCTCACATAGAGATGAAAGTGAAGGTGAAAAATAAGGCGAAAATTTTATGTCCAGATATCAGATTAGAAGATAAAGCTGAATATATGGCTGTGTATGAAGCTGTGGCAAGAATTAGATTATGCATAAATGAACATCATTGGGGAATAAAGGTGGGGTGAAGATGACTGGGGTATAACTTTAACATTAATTGGAGTAAAATGAATCTAGAAAGGAAACTAATTAATTGTGGAAACATAATGAGAAAAGTTGGAATAATAATGTTATAGGAGGCAAAGCAAGTAAGTTGACTACCAAAGACAGGGCTTAAAAGCAATGGCAAACCCATAAAGTGGTTATTTAATAAGAAATTAGGGTAGGAGCTGATGAACTTTGTTGTTATTATTATTATTAGGTCATCAGTGGATTTTAAGAGGTTTAGTAGATTTGCACAGAAAGGAGCTCAGACTGAAGACTAAACTGGAAATGAGAAACCTGAAGAGTAATTTTAGATTTTAAGACGTTTACCAGTGAAAGGAAATAGATAACAGTTTTTACTTTGAGGGGTAATGTACTGTTGAGGGAAATTAGATGTTAGTTAGGCTTAGAAAAACCTCAGCTCCTTCCTAGAGTAAAGTTATTAAGTTAGTAAAAAGAAATTTGTAAAAGAAAGAAACAAAAAATATATTGAAGTTGCAGGAGACAAGAAAGTGAAGGTTCAAGGATGTTTTTCTCTGAAACAGGAAGAAGGGGTAGGAAATGATTTAAAGGAAAGCTGATGTAACTCACTTGAGGTGCCTATTCTTGGAAATTAAATCCTTATCTGTAAGATAAAATATCTCTTCTATTAAAATTAGTTGGGTCCTCAGAAAATGCTGTTTGTGGCATATGGACTTTCTCGAAGAAATAATTAATCCTCAGTAGCAAAACACTCTCCAGCAGAGCACATTTTAGTCACATTAATCCTTGAATCGGAAACTAATAACACCATTTCACATTAGGTTTATTGTACATACTTCAGTTATCTATTTTTTATTCAGAATGACCTGTTTAAAAACAGCTTCTATTTTAAATTTGCATAGGATTAGACCAACATATATCTATTACGCATATCTAGTTTGATGTTAAGGTCTGGTTTGTCAGCCTCTGAATTAATTATTCAATCTCTAGCCTTTTCTTCTCTAAGTTTTATCAGTACTTTCACAAGGATATGTATAAAGAGAAAAAGTTGACTTAATTACAAACTTCCTTCTCTTTGGCAAACTAACCTCCTTTATGCAGCTTTCTACCAGAAATTCTTTCTCTCTTCTATTGATAGTTCCAGAATCCTCTTGCATCTACTCTAGATCCAATCTCTAGGCAATCCCTAGTACTCACATGCCATGGAATGGCAGTATGAGGCCTTGAAGAAGGAGCAGTCGTGATGAAGAATCCCATTCTTCACACTGACACCTGTGAAATAGCTGCCTTCTCAGTTCAGATTAACTCAGTTCATTTCAGAAGTGGTTGGATAGAAATATCACTTCCTTCTTTTTATACCTGACTCTATGAGGCCATATGGCGAGCCTGGCAGGTTAGAGTGAGAGGGGTAGAAGTAGGCATTTAGGTGGCAATACAGACACATATAACTTTCCTTACCTCAGAGCTGACTGTGGGCAACATTATAAAGGCAGACTTCTCCCTGCCCCTCAGAGTCCTCTTCTTTTCTTCTTTTTTCCCTGAGAATCTCCTCTAGATATCCTCCTAGCTACCTCACTCAGCTACTAAGCTTTATAAATAAGATTATTTTGAATCTAGCTTCAGGTCCCAGTTATTAAAACATTAAGATAGAATTTAGATTTTTTGTTTGGTTTTATTCTATTGTTATTAGGAAATTTGGGGTTATTATTGCCAACTGTAGAACTCTTATGCATTATGCATTTCGAACTTGATGTTTATTTGCCTCCGTGTTTTCTTGACCAACAATGTGGGCACTTTGGAGGCTGTGGAGGAGATAGCTGATGATCTAAAATGAAAACACTAACTTGAGTTTAATTCCATTAACAGCTGTTGTGTACCCACAGGAGGGCCATGGACAATGCTTGGTACTAGAGGTTCTGACGTGAATACTAACCATGCAGCGAACCAGATCAACACTTCTCAGCTCAGAGCACTTTCACAGGGATTAAACTCTATATTTGGTTTTGTCGCTGACTCCCTTTGAAAAATATTTATATTATAATTTTTAATAGGTCAGAGAAAACACAAATCAGGCCTTAGAATAATATTTTTCAGATTTCTGCTCTAAGTAAACATGCTAGAAGTTATACATTAAGAACTTTTAAAATTTCTATTGAAAAAATTTTGTAACAAAGGTCACAAACACTTTTAACATTAATTTCAAACCATTTTCAGAAGTTGCCAATAAAAAAAAATCCACTACTTTTCCTGTTTTTATCACTTTTTGCTATAAATTATGAATACATTTTATTTAGGGTGCTTTAAATACTGATGATAGTTACAAGGAAGTTTATTTCAAAAGAAACCAACTAGGAAAATATTTAAGGTGTTTTAATATATTTTGCATTTTTCAATACTGTGGATTTAGATTTTGCCAACAGCTACTTCACATGTCTATTATCTTTAGAATGCACATTTAATATGATCTCTAATTTTGTTTAGATATAATAAAAGTAAAATTTTTGAAAAAAATTGCTTACATTAGTGAAAAGTTGTGCTTTAGGATTCAAAAAAAGAAAAGTAATAGTGTCTATGAAAGCAAATAAGATCTTTAGTCATCAAAATGTGATTTTATATTACATTGATTTTAAGAAGCATTAAAATCTTATGTGCATTTAGTTGATGACAAATACCATTGGCAATATAGTGATGGCTATGGAAATTTCAAAGTGGCCAAGAACATGAGATAAAATCGTATTAAAATGCAAAGGTAAAAGCTACTGGCTTATCTCCCTGTAATATTCATACATTAGTGTTATCTCCCCCTTACTTCATTTGGATTTAGAGAAATCGGGGTGGTAAAAGCAGAAGTGGAGGTGGACTTTGCAAAACTTTTCCTGATTATATTCCACTGAAATTTTAAATCAAGATCTTTATTCGGAAGAAAACATAATTACTAACTACATTAATAATAATAATTTAAACATTTTTTCTATTACATAAGGACCTTTCGTTATTTCTGACAATATTTGGAGAAATGGTTTAAGAATCATGGGTATTTAAATATATTTTATCTATCAGAATGCGTTAAAAGATTTTTGAGGGTAAGAAAACCACAATTTTAGTTAATTTTTGGTTTTTAGTTGTTAAAAATAATTTTTTACTGGAATAAAATGATATTAGGAAGCGATCGCCCTCACGAAGTGCTTCGAATTGTTTGAATTAATATTACAGTGTAAAATGATTAAATCTTGTATTGCTATTTAGCATCAGTTGGGATTATAATTTACTTTCAGCATAAGAATGTCTTAGTGGTGTTAAGAAATAAGTATGCAATTATGTGATTGCAAAATTATGCCCTGTCCCATCTTGTGGTGGGTGATATGCATGGAAAAACAAAGTCCTTATTAGGCTCATATGAAAGATAGTGGATTGGTTGGAATATCATGAAAAAAGAGAGAGTTTATGATAAGATTATGATCAGAGAAGACTAACATTGTCTCCCTTCTCTGAATAACTGATGTCAAAAGGTGAAATATCTAAGACATGAAGCAAGCCACCCAGGGGGCAATTGTGATAGTATCTCTATTAACTCAACATTACTGGCTAGGATGTTTTCCTCCTTTTCTGTCTCTCACCTGGACTGAGCAACTATGGTGGCCCAGAAATTGTCAGGCAGGTAAGATGTGCCAGAGAAGTGCTCAGACTTATACTTGCGAATGCCTGCATCAGTGGTCTGGGGAACCTAGCTGTGTATAGATAGGGTGACTGTAAATTATCAAAACCACATGTGGTTAATAATTTCTCTAGAACAACAGCAGTAAACCAGGATTGTCCCAAGCAAACTATAATATATGGTAACCCCATTTCTGATAGTTGGAAGAGAGGAAAATCAGAAAAGGATGATGCCATATTTTATATTCGATTAGTCTACCCAAATAAATGGTTCATGATTTAGGTGTCTAGGTGTCAGAAAGTTAAAATGCAAAATGGCCCCTAAAAGCTAGATAAAGAGCATAAAAATAAGATACCCAATTGCTGGCCTTGATAAATCCACCAACAGAAATTTCAGATGATTCTTATTGAATCCTTAGTTACATCACCAGGAATGACCTAACTCTATGAATTTTGCACTCGACTTCTTACTAAAGTCAATTTTCTGCAGAAACAATTGTTTTAGTAAATATATGTTGTTATTGCCAACATAGACTCAGAAGAAGCAGAATATGGGAAACCTTTTTGCATTTTGATGGCTTCTGGCACTAGTCTTATGTCCTTAGAGCCATAACTTCCTACATCCTCAGAAATTTTAAGGTCAAATTAGACCTATCAAGATAAAAGTAATAATTTACACAAAATCTATGAATATTTTCAATTCTGGAAACTTGGTGGACTAATGAATATGGAAGTCCTTTACCAACATTTAGAAACTCTAAATATAATAAAAATGCTTCTTAAATACATAGTTAAACTCATAATAAGGGGAAGCTGCCAGTATTTCAGAAATAAAAAGATAACTAAAACCTTGAGAGTAAACATGAAAGCTGACATAGGGATCTGAGGAGTAGAAAAAAGGATATCATATTTAGAATAAGATCTTAATTCTCAGAGAGTTTAGTTTTAAAATCTGTACAAATATAAGTATGAGGTCTTGACCTTTGTAATATGGGGAATTCACACTGAAAACCTGTGTAAAGCAGAGCCTCAAAAAATTGTAGTCTCACTGAAATAAGAATTAGAAAATGCAAATATCTTGATCCAGAAATTCAAGGACATTGTCTCTGTCTGTCTTTTAAGAAAAAAAGAATTAAAACCCTAAGACTGCTTCAGGTCAGATAGAAAATGGATATATAATATTCTGTGGAAAGAAATTCCTCAGTGTCAGGCTGATATCTTTGAATATTTGGCAGAAGCAATTGAAAAAATAATAGAAAGTCATTTTCTCAAACCATAGATCTTAAAAGAAAAAAAAAAACTTAGACTCACAATAAACATATAATACAAGCTATATAAGAAATAAATTACCATAAGGGATGTTCAGCAGCCTTAACAAAAAAATGTACAGAACCAGCATCTCAGGAACTTGAAATAATAAAATAATACAAAACAAGCTATAAATAAGCATGCTTAAAATGATAAAGGTGTTAAGGAATAAAAACAAAACCCTATGAAATAAGAATGACAGGTATTAAAAAAAAGAAACCAAATGTAAATTTGTAAATGAAAATGATACAAATTAGCATTTAAAACTGTATGCGTTTAACAGATTAGATACAGCTGAAATAAGAATTAAAGATTTGTATATAGAGATGAGGATTTACCCAGAATGCATCAGTGGCATTCTTAATTTCAAGAAGCATAATAAGTAGAATTAAAAGGATCAGCAACACCAAAGAGATATTATAGAAAGAAATAATTGAGATAATGGAGGAGATTTGATATTTGAGAATATAGTAGCAGAGAAAATTCCAGTACTAATGAAAGTCATGTTCCTTGGATAGGAGAAGCACGAATCAAATGATGAGACTCTGTCTTCAAACCCAGATAAATTCTTTAACCATTTGAGAATTTAGTATTAAAAATTAATAAAATCGGAGATGTTACTTAGGTCTAGTAAGAGAAGGCAATACTAAGATTGCAAGGGTGTACATGCAGTTGAGCAGAGTAGGCAAGAGAGAAGCAATTGAAGAGCAGCATCAAAAGGTCCAGAAATGGAAAGAGGCACATATGGACCAGATGGGGTGATTCTGGAACAAATTACTTAAAACTACTCATACAACTTTATTGCTGACCAAAGCCTAACTAAAACACTCCAAGCAACAAATGGAATGGTCATAATTTTGGAAATATATTTCTTATTTGAGTTTAAATATTTGTTTGTTGCCTTAAAAATTTTATCATGACTTCTTTTGTCATATTTAGATTCTTACAAAAAGAGAGAAAATATGATACAGTGGAAGACTCCTTTGTACCCATATTGATCCCATTCCTATCAGTCCCTTCTCAGTTAACAGCTATTTTGAATTTATATTCATATTTATATTCATATTCATATTCTTTATATTCATATTTTTCAAGTATACTCCATACAACTTGCACACACAATATGGAGTACTGTTTTATGTATTGTAAAATTTTTATATGTGTTATCATACTATAAGTATCTTTCTATATTTTTCTTTTTACCCTCAACATGATGTTTTTGAGAACTGATCATTTTTATGTATGGACATATAGTACAATCACTTCAACTAATGTATAGTATTCCTTTATGGAAATGGATCACAAATTATTTACAATCTCATAATGATGGATATTTGGGTTACCACCAAAATTTTTTTACTAGTATAAACAATGCTGCCATGAACATCTTTATATATTATTCTTTATCTACCCATGAGCTTGTGTAGGTATGGCAATGGATTTCAAATACTCCCTTGAGTACAGTCCAAATAGTTAGTCAATAGTCCAGATTTCCACCACCAGCATTATAATAGTGTAATCTACTTTCTTTTATAGAAGATAAACCCATTATAGCATTTTGGAGAAAAGTAAATAGAAAAATTCTTAGTGTTGATATCACTTATATGGGGGATATAAACCTAAAAGCAACAAATGAACAGGAAAACAAACAGAGACTCATGGACATGGACTATAGACTAGTGGTTACCAGAGGATAGGGGATGGGGGAGGAGGGGAGAGGTAGACAGTGTAAAAGGGGTCAAATATAGGGGGTTGGGGGAGGGTGACGTGGGTAAAGGGGATCAAATATAAGGCAGCTGAAGGAAACTGGACTTTAGGTGGTAAACACAATAGAATATACAGACGTCAATTATAATGTACACCTGAAAATTATATAATTGTATTAACCAATGTAATCCCAATAACCTTAATTTAAAAAATTCTTAGTATTCATGTGAAACAAGACATTCAGTTCAGGGTTGTTTTTTCACTACTTAGCACAATAATTACTTAATAGTATAGAGTTTAACAGAGTTCCCATATGCCCCACACCATTTTTCTATTACTAACATCTTACATTAATATGGTACATTTGTTATAATTAATTGACCAATATTGATAGTCTTATTAACTAAAGCTATGTTCGATTAATATTTTTTAGTTTTTAATTAATTTTATTTTCTATTTCAGAATCTCATTCAAGATAGATTACCTTTAGTTATCATGTCTCCTTAGGCTCCTCTTAATTGTGACACTTTCTCAGACTTGCCTTGTTTTTGACGGCTTTGACAGTTTTGTGAAGTATTCTTCAGGTTTTGTAGAAGGTCCTTTATTGTTTTTTTCATAATTAGACTGGAATGTAGATTTTTGAGAGGAAGGTCACAGAGATAAAGTACCATTTTCATCACTTTATATCAAAGATACATACTATCAACATGATTGATCAGTTGCTGTTGACTTTGCTGACTTTGCTGAGGAAATGTTTGTCTTCTTCACTATAAAAATACTCTTTTTTCTCCTTTCTATATTGTACTCTTTGGAAAAAAGTCATTATGCATACAATTAAGAAGTGCAGAGTTATGCTCTCCTTCTTGATGACAGAGTACATAAATTATTTGGAGTCTTATGCACAGGAGATCTCTCTCCCATTTGTTTATTTATTCAATCACTTATCTATATCAATATGGATTCATGGATATTTATTTTTTACAAATTGGGTTATAACCCAATATAACTTTATTTTGTGACTCAGATTATTCCAACTTTAGCCAATGGTTGCTCTTTCAGTTGGTTTCTGTATACCTCTGACACATCATTGTTTATGTGGATTTTTCTTTTCTGAGTACTTCTTTATATTCTGGTATTACAAGATGTTTTAGGCCCATCTTTTACATTTCCTGTCTTAGTCTTAGAATCAGCCATATCTGTGAGGAGATCTGGTTCTTTTTATTGGAGAATGGTATTGGAAACCAAGAGCTGAGCATGGGGGTGGATTTAACCTTTTCTAAGCAATTAGAATAAAACTAAAACTAAAACTTAAAAAAAAAAAAACGTTTTATAATAAAATTATGTAAGTGGCTTCAAATATAGTGGGGAGTTTGGTAATTCATCTCCTCTCTCTTTGGTAAAAGCAATGTTCTAAATCTGTATGCCTCCAGTGAATTGCCTGCTCTCTGCCAAGCATGTTTTAGAGCGTTGAGGTACAATGGAGAACTACACAATACTCCTGCTGTTGTCAAGTCTACATTCCAGTTTATAAAGATAATAAACTGCAAAACAAGTAAATGAACAAGGCAATTTCTGAGAATAATAAATGCAATGAAGAACAGAAAACAACAATATTTTTAAAAAGGACATGGTTGCATGAGGGCCGGGCAGTTAACTTTGGCTGGTTAGGGAAGACATCACTGAGGAGGTAAAATTTGAGTTTAAGTAAGTTTTCAGCCACGAGATCATGGTCGTGTGTTTCAAATAGAAGGAATTGTGAGTGTAAATGCCGTAAGGAAAGAGAGACCAAATTTTATAGGTGTTTGTAAATTATTATAATGGTTTTATCTTTATTCAAAATGCGACTAGAAACCATCGGCAAGATTTAAGTAGAGACTCACATAATCTGATTTGTGTTTTTAAATAATCATTCTGAGTTTATGTGGAAAATGGGTTGCAGAAATAAAATTAGTGAAATCATTCATGAGACAAGTTTAGTAACCCAGGTGAGCCAGGGTTACTTTAGTAAGCCAGTGCTAGAATAGACTATCTAGTAGCAGTGGTGATAGAGACATGTGAGCAAAGTTTAAGGTATCTTGTGAATAGACATAGTAAACCTGACTCTGGGTGATGGGGCTAAAGATGAAAGAGCCAGGGTTAAATTTGTCTGTTGTCTCCCCAGTGACTGTGGGAGAAGCCTTCAGGGAAAAGCCCTTTTTCAGGAGCAGTCCCAAGTCAACAAAGACTCGATCGAGATTAATTCCTTAAACTATCCCTGGCTGCAGCGCTAATTGCAGAGTTTCACTTTCTCAGTATGGTTTCAGTGAAACATCACTGGATCACAATGTCTATTTCTTCTTCCCATTAAATTTAAATTAATTTGAATTTCCCCTTACCAGAAAGGTAATGTATGTTCATTAGAGTTCATTTAGTAAACACATACAAGGGAACTAAAGGACATATAATTTATCCTTACATTTTCTACCATAAATATGTTTGTTAGTTGGTTAGTTCTTTTATAAATGTGCTTATGCTCTACTTGCTGGTTTTTTTTTAACCTGATTTTTTTGCTTGTCATTAAATGTTTTTGTATGCAATCATTTTTATGTCTGCATGTTATTCTATTATGGGAACACCAAAATTTATTTAGCAAAAGACTTGTTGAGCCCTTGGAGTTTTTCAATATTCCATTGTAAAAATATTTCAACAAGTAGTATGTAAGCTAAATATTTACTTACATTTTTATTGGGTTCTTTTGCTAGATTTCCAGATCTTGAATTGCTTGATTAAAGGATATAGATATTTTCAAGGTTCTATATGATTAATTGCCACATAGAAAAATTGTAGTGATTTTACATTTTTCACAGCATTGCATACAAAATATCAGTTTCTTTTATGCCAGTATGCCCGTACTGAGTAGAAGCATTAATTTTTTTTTCAAATTTGGTAGTCGAAAATGGAGTTCCTTTGCTTAATTGGTGATAAAGTTAAAAAGTTTGCCCGTTATTTTATGAGGTCTTGTATCTTTCTTTAACCTGTTGTTTAGTCATATCTGTTGCCCAGTTTTTTTCTATTGTGATGATGTTTATTGAATTATATGAGGATTTTTGTATTTAAAATACATAATTTAAAAATAAATCTGCTATTATATCTGTTGCAATGGTTTTCCAATTTATAGTGTCTTTTAATATTTTTATATATACAGAAATTATATGTTTTATTTACATATGTTATATTTATTTATATTATGTTATTTGCATATATATAAAACTTTGATGGTCTCCCATAGTTGAATACTTAGACTACTCACCCAATGGCTATATAAATGTTTAGAATTTTAAGCATTTTATTTTTTTAGTTTTAGTCTATCTAGTGTCTATGGTAGTAAAGAGTATGCTAGGGATACAGTTTTTTATGTTAAGAATTAAACCGTAGTTCCAAGACAATTTTTTGGTCAATGTCCCACACAGCTGGGAAAGCTGGGCGTTCACTCCCTTTCTTGCAAGGGAGAAATCATGGCTGAGAAGGTCTACGCTGTGCCACCTTGAGGGAGGGATGACGCAGGCAAAGTCAAGCTGTTCCTCTTTTCCATTCCAGTGCATCCCAAATCATATATATAAAGTTTTTGCTCTATATATTGGTGTGCTAGAAATTCTCCTCTGGAAACCTGGATTTCCACAAAGGCTCTCTTGTCTGTAAATAACTTCCTAGTCAGTATTCTCCAGGTGCTCCTGGACTGTGGCTGAGTGGGACTAGAACCAATTCATAGGCTTCTGTAGGGACCACAGCTGGTACTGAAGTCCAATGCAGGTGGGTGAGATGCCTCCTTGGTCTATTGACATATCATGTTAGATTCCACAATTCCCACAGAGATACCTTTGTTTGTGGATGGATGCTGGATTTTTGTTGTTGAATAGAGGAAGGGAAATTCAAGGGATGTCTTATGCTATCATAATGCTGACATCACTTCACTAAACCACTAGGATTTAATTGGAGTTAACCAGTTTAGCCCTCCTAAAGAGTCTTAATGCATGTCTTCTTCTAAACCTCAGCTTAGTTATTTGTCCTTGTTAAAGGCCTAATGTCTTTATTACTTTATTCTTAGAAATCTCTGTCTAACATAAATATGCTAACTCACTATTAGAAAATGTTTCACTTTCTGCTTGATCATATACTGAAAAAAATTTCCACTGAATATGTTTCTGTCTTCAATAGAGTCCAGCATTACAGTGAGTTTTTTTTTTTTGTGATACCCAGTGCTTCTGAAAATACATATGAACTTTCGTCCTAATTATATGTAATTCAAATGTCACTTCCATTAAATGCTCTCTCTAATGTTTTTGTACGTAATGTCACATTGTCTTCTGTACTTCCATCACATCCTGCAGCTATCTCTACACTTGTCATGCTGTGGACTAGCCAGATATCGGTGCACCTGGGTCATCTCTTATGTGAACTTGTGCAATGCGTAAGGTCGGACATCATGTCATGGTTCTACCAAGCTACCCAGTACCTACATATACTGCCTTCTGTAGGAGGTGATCAATAGATTGTTGAACTCGAGTCATTTAAAATTTTAATCAGGCTACTCCTTGAAATTTATTATTTTCATAACATAATTATATCCTACTTCAAGTGACTTGTTAAAACAGCTCTCAATAGTTTATTTTAATATAACTGCCTCGAATAGCTTTTAAATTTAGTGTTATAGTAGACTACCTGGTGATTTGTAAAAGAATATGAATGCAGTATACGTAAAATTTTCAGAAAAAACAAGTAATAAATATAATTGTGGAGAGGTCTTAGTCTCTCTGTGTGTCTCTCTGTCTCTCTGTTTATCTGTCTGTCTGTCTTTCTGTCTCTCAAAATCTCTATTTCCAAATCTCAATTATAAGAAATTCTCTTATTCCATGAGTAAATAATTTTTATAAGTAATAAGAGAAGTAATCAACAGTCATACATATGCTTTTGCATACACACATAAATGCACACATTCTATCCCCTCCAATCATTTTCTTCCCAATTCAACCAAAAAATAATAATAAAATGACCTAGCTTCTATAGAAAGTAGTAAAATATAGATTTCAGTATTCTGTCATTATAATAGCAGGGAATGTGTGTCTTTTTTCAAATCATTAATTGCAGAAATGTTTGAGACAACACTTTACTCAGCTAATAAGTTTAATCTCTGATCCCATGTAGTTCATCATTTTCCCCTGAGCTTCTGGTTTCTCAGATTCCTGACCTTGGTTAACTCTTCAAAAAAAAAAAAAATCTGCTCATTATTAAAGACTTAATAGAGATATATATGAAACAAAATATGATTTAGTAAGTCAATATAATACATTTTACAACTCAAGACATTCTAGGAACATGTAAGTAGATTTGTATATATTACTATCTTAGTTTTTGTGACAGTGTTTCTAGCAAATGAAGAGAAATGGTGTTTCATGAGCTAGTGTTCTTTACAACAAGTAATAGAAATAGATTAAGGAAAATGTTCACAAGGAAAGAAGGAAGGGGAGGAAGGAAGGAAGAGGAAGAAAGAGGAAGAGAGAACGAGAAAGAAAGGAAGGAAGGAAGAGAGGAAAAGAAAAGAAAGGAAAGAACCTGTTGGCTGGGTATAGAAAAGCTAATAGACATAGTGTCAGATAAGACATGTACTGGGGTAGTCCAATAAATAGATGGTAAGAACCAATGGAACATTAGCGATTCTGGAAATGAGTGGTAGAAAACAGAATGAAACAAACTATAACAATAATAATAAAGAAAAAAGTCAATGGGAGTTATATTTTTACATTTAGACTTTCAAAAGAGATCATGACAACTCTTTGTCCCAGAAATTTTATGCAGAGTGCTGTGTTGTTTATATGTTGGGTGTCTTCCAGCCCAGTGGTTCTAGTACCTTGCATGGCATAAAGTTCTCCATGCCCCCATAGCTTAACAAATAAGTATTGATCTGAGAAACCTTAAATTTCCCTTGGACTAGCCACTGGTAAGTGTCAAATTGAATAGAAAGATTAACTTTTCTACTGCATTTTGAGTTATAATGTAAATTAATGTGTTAACTTTATATCTATTGGTTCCTGGGGGAAAGAAACAGATTAAAAAGAGAGGCAGAAAAAGATAATTTCAAGAGTACGTAGCTTTTAATGTGTGGTTTTCAGTTTGTAAACTGAGAACTTTCATAGCCTTTTATGGTAGGCTGTACAATGGCCCCAAAGATACCCATGCTCTAATCCCTGGACCCTGTGAATGTTTACCTTATATGGCAAAAAAAAAAAAAAAAAGGACTGTGGATGTGATTAAGTTAAGGGTCTCGAGATGGGGAGAGTATTCTGAGTTATCTGGTTGGGTCCTAAATATCATCATGAGAACTCTTATAAGAGGGAGACAGAGGGATATTTGAGTACAGAGGAAGCAGGAAATGTGACAACAGAACAAGAGGTTGGAATAATGCAAGGAAGGGTTCACAGAGCAAGAAATACAGGCCTCTAGGAGCTAGAAAAGGCTTGGAAACATAATCTACCTCAGAGACCCTGGAGGAAATGTGGCTCTTCCAACACCTTGATGTCAGCCCAGTAAAACTCATTTCTGACTTCTGACCTCCAGAACTATAAAGAATAAATTGTGTTATTTTCAACCACCAAGTTTGTGGTAATTTGTTATATTAGCCATAGGAAACTAATACATTGTTGTTAAGTATGAAATTATTAAGGCATCAGTAAATTAGAATCCTTAATGCCATAACCTGTACTTTTCATGTGAGCCAACTTCTGATGATTTAAAGAAAAGGAGCGTTTTGCATATTACTAATGTTATATATTCGTTAAAAGCTAATTTGAAAAGCATCTTTTCACCTTTATAATCAAAGGAAGAAGACTAATTTTCTACTTTATCAATGGCTATTGAGTGAATTGAAGGCATAGGTTGGATTATTCATATTCATCTCATATTTTTTATCATTGTCAAGAAACATATTTGGGGCATTTGTGGTTTGGAGCAGCAAATAGACATGGCAGTGAAAGGTCATAGTCATACTTCTGAACAAAAAGATAATTTGAAGAATGATGATGAAATAGTAGCTATGTTGTATACACCATATTCTGAGACCTGAAGGTTCCTTGTTGGCACTGTAACAAGAGGCAACCATAGCCTGTATCTTCTGGCTGGGATGGCCAAAGATAGGCACCAGCAGGGAATGGAGAGCTGAAGAGAATGAAGTTAGGGTATTTATTCCTCACACCCCTTCCTGACAGATTCCATGGTAGAATGTGAAGATTATAACTCCTTCAAGGTGACCCCTACTCCCTCCTGATTGCAAGAATCATTACCTCTTGCTTCCTACTGTTTCTAGCCCTGGGGGAAGTATACCATTCCTTTGTTGGTTTCTCTTAACCCTAAAATGCCTTTATGATTAGTCTTTTTGTTTGTTTGTTTTAATCTTTTCAATTAAATTCTCCTGTGTCATCTATGGTTCTGCCAAGAATATTTACTATACTACAGACACTAGTGAAACAATTCACATGATTCAGATTATTTTATCCTCACAATGACCCTGTGAATTAGGTACTGTTATGATGACATTTAAAATATGAGTAAATTGGGTTCATCAACCTAATTCCAGTGTGAGCCCCTCACCCCCACCTCACATCAGCAAACAATTCTGAGACACCTTACTGGTGGCTGAGAATTTAACTCAATTCTGACAGTATCTACCAGGAGATAGCATCAGATTCCACAGATTAAGGGTTTAATCTTACAAGACACCCTCAACGTGCATTCTCACCACACACTTCAGATGCCAGTTACAAGTCCAGACTACCTGTTCTTCTGACTGACTGCCTACAGATTGAATGACCCTCTCTAACTCAGAATGCCAATTGCAAGTCCAGATTATTACATGTACTTCTGACCAAATGACTATAAATCAGAAGATCCCACAACACCGTCCTTGGGTTCGATTAATTTGCTAGAATGGCTCACAGAACTCAGAGAAACATGTTACGAGATCACTGTTTTTTTTGTAAAAGGATATAACCCAGGAACAGCCAGATAGAAAAGATGCATAGGACAAGGTATGTGGGAAGGGGCACAGAGTTTCTATGCCTTCTTGACGTCTACTACTCTCCCCACATCTCCAAGTGTTCACCAACTCAGAAGCTCTCCGAACCCCATTCTCTTGAGTTTTTATGGAGTCTTCATTACACAGACATGACCGATTAAATTACTGGCCATTGATGCTTGATTATCCAACCCTTCTCACCTACCCTCTCTGGATGTAGGGGGTGATGGGGAAAGGACTAACACTTCTAATTCTCTAATCACCTGATTGAGTCTCCTGGCAACCAACCCCTATTCTTTGTGTTTTCTAAAAGTCACCTCTTTAGCATAACAAATGACACCTTTTTCACTCTCAACAGATGGGAAATTCTGAGTTCCTGGAGCTGTGAGCCAAGAATTGTGGATATAGACCAGATAGATATGAGAAATATATTTTGGTCATCCAAATGACCAAATTTATATTTTCTATAAATCACAATATTGTGATGAGGATACTAAAAAACATAGAGTTTAAATAACTTGATGGTCATATAACTAAGAACTGTCTAAGCCAACATGGAATCCGGGGAGTTGGACTCCAGAGCTGAATTTAGATGTGGTAATAAGTTAATTAATATATTTTTAAAGATAATCTCATATTTATAGTGTTCATATAAATCCCATAGACAAGATGTAAGTACAGAAAAAAATGGAATAAGTAGAAACAAGTCAGAAAATTTAGTTCATAGTTAATAAAACTAAACACATAAGACACAGAAATCTAGATTTGGAAATGGTTTATACATGCATTCTGCATATCTGAATGCTTCAGGATGTTATTTAATATCTTAAGTCAGGCGAATAATGGCACTAAGAGGGGCAGCATTTTCTTTAATATACCAAAAATATCCTTTTATTATACAAATTGTCAAAATCTATTGCTGTCTGTGATCATTTTTCAGTGATCAAAAACAGTTAATTAAAGGCGAAAAAAATACTGCTTAAATCTCTAAAGATTTGCTAATGTAAAATCAATAAATGCATTTTACTTATCTCCCTGAAAATGCGCATTGTCTTCTTCAATTGCCTTCATTAATTTTTTTAAAAATATCATACAGTTAGAAGATGAAAATTTTATTTCCTGGAAAATTCTTGCTGATCTTCACATAAGGGTGTAACAAAAATCACATCAGAATTTATTGTTATTTCATCTATAGAAACTGGAAGAGAAGATGACATTTGTTAGACCCCTCAGTGTCTCCTGAACCTGTCCTTCCTAACCTTAATATTCAAAATTTTCTTCCCATTTATATATCTGAGAGTAAAAAAATGTTTCATGAAATTTATGAAATTCTTCATGACATGACATAGGTTTGAGAGTGCCATTTTGGTCTGCATGATACCTAACAGATTGATTTGTGATAACATCACTGGCAGACCACTTACAGCCTCTATTGAGGGCCAGCAAACTATGACCTTCTATTGGCTTTTTTGTTTAAAATAGTTTGGAAATAGAGAGGATATTTTATGATGTAAAAATTATATGAAATTTGAAGTTTAGTGTCCATAAATAAAGTTTTATTGGAACATCTATGCTCATTTTTTTATTTATTGTCCATGGCTATTCAGGCTACTACGTACAACACAGTAGCACAGTTGCAGCAGAGATCAGGTGGCTCACAAAGCCTAAAACACTTACTAAATGGCCCTTATAGAAACTGAGTTGCAGACCTCCAACCTATATACTCACATTGCAATACAATTGTAAAGTATACGTATTTGACAGTATTTAAAGTTCTGAATGAATGATCTTACACAGTGAAATGTATATTGCAGATACAGCCTATTGATTTGACCATTTTTAGTTGATTCTTTTAGCTTTTCTAGGTACATAATTTTATTTGTAAATAATTATGATAATTATATCTACTCTTTTCCAATACTTTTAATCAACGTTTCCTCTACTTCTGATCATTGGTAGATTTTCCTGGAGAAATCAAAAATTAAAATTTCTAGCTTTATCCTAATTTTGATAAATATCTATAGCGTTTTTCATCACTAAAATATATTTACATCAGTGTTCATAGTGATATAAGTGTATTGATGTAAATTTGATTTGAGACAGATAGACTTTATCATGTAAGGGGATTTTATTTATTTCTCATTAGAGAGAGCATTTATAATAATTTACAAATAAATGTGAGACTTTCTAAGTGTCTTTTAGCCTCTGGCTGTAGTTCATATTTTTTATCGATCCATTGATATACTGTATTTCATTAACATATTTTCTGTATTTCATTATATATATTTCATTAAGATAATTTCAATATTAATAAAATATTGCATCATTTTTGTATTGCTATTTTGGATGTTATTTTTGATGCATTATTTTATTTAGTAGCTGATGAATTTTATTTAAGATTTTTATATCTGTATTCATTAGCGATGTTGGTTGTAGTTATCCATTTTTGGTAAAGTTTTACCATAAAATTTATATTTTTTTCTGAAAAAACTTTTGATAATTTTCTATTTTTCTATGCTTTAGTCAGTCGTTTTTTTAAAATGTGGGAATAACGTGTTTGTAGATAGTGTCAATATTGATTTTTTAGAAGAGATCGATAAGTCATCTATAAAACAATACCTTATTGGTAAAATAGTTTTACTGTTTTTCATTTCATTTATTTATAATTTTCCTGATCAAGTTTTCTATGTCTTATACAATGTTAACAACTTCATTTTGATACGTGTCATCTATTTCATAGAGAATTTCAAAGATTTAGAAAGTTTAAAATAAGCTTTATAAATTCAATGTATTGTTGTCAAACAATGTGGAATAGGTCTACAAATTCTACCTTATTTATTGAGATGGGATTTTTTGTTTGTTTAATTGCTTGTTTGTTTAAAAGCTTGCAGCTTTGTTACTGTGTAATTGATCAATTTTAGAAATTATAAAACGAAATTTTCTTTATACAGTACAAAGTTTGGTACAGCTATTAAAATAACAGTAATAATTATTTTTACTCAGATCTTCAATGCCTTTACTTTGTTTTCATATGTGATCTCTCAATCTCTCAAAAACAGAGAAATGAATTTCTAAGAGTTTTGCATAATAGGATACTATTATTGTTTATAAATTTATGACTAGTACATCTTTATTGAAAGATTAACCTTTATAAATATAAAATTATCTTATTTATCCATTGGTTATTTTTGCCTTGAAATGTATTTTGTCTCTAATAACATTGCAAAACCTACATTTTTGTTTGTATTCGATTGGTATATTTTTGCTTATTTTTTATTTTTAATCTTGGCAATTTGTTCCATGCTTCTTTTAGATAAACAGCATCTGTTCAACTTTTGCTTTTTTGTTTTAATTGGGATTTTTTTGTTATTTAATATGAATAAACCAATTCAATATTTATTATCGTGTTAGGTATACTTGGACTTTCTTCTCATCACTTATTTTGTGGTTTCTACTTTTATTCTTTATTATTTTTCCTGATTTGCTTATTGGACTATATCAACTATAGTTTTTCCTTCTTTTTTTCTCCCTCTGTTTTTTCTAATTATTCGGAATGAATACATAGCCATGCTTTCATTTTGTTGTTTTAAAAGAAATTGTCAGCATCATAAATGAAAGAGTATCTGTTAACTATCCCCATGTAAGATTAAAATATTAATTTTTCCCTTCTCTGTTCAACTATGTTCTAATTTTTTAAACATAATTTGGCATTTCATACTGAAGAAATGTTCTGCATAAGTGTATTGTTTTATAACCATGTTGACTGGTTTTAACTTAGCCCTGTGGTATAACTCCATGTCCTGAGAGTTCTTTTATATTACAATTTCTTCATTCTTTCTATCATCTTCTGTAGAGCTGAAGTATACCTTAAAATCGTCTTTTCATAAAGGATGCGTTGATGATACACTCGCTTAGCTCTTGCTGTATGAGAAAGTTTTTCTCATGCCCTCATATAGGGATAACAATTTGTTGGCAAACAAATATTTTTCTCTAAAATTTCTTGTTCTTTTATTCTCTGATATCTAATCTGAGGAATAGTTTGCTTGTGTTTTTCCCCTCTTTGGACACTAAACATTTTCCTCATTGGAAATTTGAAGAATTTGTATTTTTATCTTTTAACCTTCTTTAGCTTAACAAGATATGTCTATATTTTGGTTTGTTTTAATTAATTTACCTATTATTTGGTGGTCTTTTTTGATTTAGAGGCTCTTTTGATATAAAGATTTCATTCTTTCTTGAGATTAGAAGTTATTGCAACTACGATGTTTTCTTTAGTTTCTCCTGCTGAAATTATTCTCTTTAATTTTAACATCTCCCAGGCTTTTGTCTAATATATTTTTTTATATTCTTAATAATAAATTTTTATATTTTCTTCCTCTGAGAGCTGTAGAAAATTATTGAGTTTGTCTTCCATTTAATGGATTTAATTTTCTGAATTTTCAATCTGCTGTTTACTGTTCATATTGTACTTACGAATTTAGCTATTTTTAAAAGTATCCTTGCAGTCAATTGGATTCTCTTGCTAATTGTTTGCTTTCGTATTTATAATGTCCTCTTAATCTTAATCAGACTAAATTTTGACATTAACATGTCCTTTTCTGTTTCTTGCAGCAATTATGTTTCATTTTAAGGAGGCATCTGCACCAATTTTTAAGAACATGCCCCTTATTTTGAACAATGACATCTTTTTATGTCTGTTGATTTTTCTCTGCTTACTCATCCTGACAGAGAGAATTCTATGCTGTGTATCATTGGGATTTGAAATGGTTCTGTCAAGCATTGTTCATTTCCTATAAACATCTAAAAATATTTTAGGCAGAAAAGAAACTCTAAATTCTCAGTCGTTATAACTTTGCCATGTCCAATAGCCTAAAGAAGGTGAAAGCTAATCAAGGCAGGGACTGTGTCAGTTCAGCAGCCAGAACTGAATCTTAGGAAGTGAAGCATTATTTTCTGAATTTAATTGCCTTCATAAAGAGCTGTATTGCTGTTTTGTTGTTGTTGTTGTTTTTGTTTTCGTTTTTGTCTGGAATGTCTGTTTGCACCTGTTGTAAGCTAGGCACAGACTTCGCAATCTGGTGGATATCTCAAAAATATTGGTGAAATCTGCAATGTCCTACTGCTGCAAAATGTTTCTTCCTCTAACCCTGGCCATGGGATCCCATTGTGATTATGGTGTTCTATGGGCATGTCTTTCATTTATTTCTGAGTTATAGTGATCATCCTTATGCCTGCAGTTCTGCAAAGTTTGGCTTTCCTTCAGTCTACTCCTAATGGACCAAATCTAGGAAAGACACTTATGGCATGTGCATATCTTTCTTCCTGGTTTCCAATGATACACATTTGCCCTTCTCAACTCATTTCAGAGTGTTCAATGCTCTTTGAACTAGCATCTAGCAGCTAAGAGGGTGGGATATAGGAAGAAGAGGAATTAAATGTCTGTGATCAGGAGTCTATATTACTCTAAACTACATGCCTTCAGATCCTAAGATATTCATGAATAAAGGAAAGAGATATAATAGAAGTATTCAGTGACTCTAATAAATATGTATTTTTATTTACTTAATAGAAAAGAATTCCCATTTTTAACTTTCAGATTAAATAACTTTTGTGTTTTTTTTTTCTTTTAAAAAATCTCAAAGCTTGATCTTTACTTTAGAAATAACAAATTATTACCAGTAAAAAGAAGACTGGACAAGGAGTCAGAAAATTAGAACTCTGGTCCCATATCTGACACTAAATACCTATACTTTTAAATTCTATAAGCTTCGATTTTATCACTATTAAATGAAAGGAATGGAGTACATTCTCTCTAAAGTGCTTTCTAGCTCTGTGTTTCTTCTAGTGCACATGAATAGCACCATTGTTGATGCTATCCATGTTTAAAAGTTATAGAGTAAATCAGCAAGAAGGGATGAGGTTATTTCCTCATTTAAAAGACAAGAGGTTGCTCAATACTCCAGTTCTGAATTACTAGTAAAACAGAGAAGTTAGACGCTAGGTAACCGGTGTACTGTCAAATGGTTTAACCTTGGCTTTGCACTGTTAACTTTCTCTGTGCTATTAATTTCATATTATTCGTGGAAATAAAATATGCTAACTACCTTAAGTGGGGGTACACCTATAGTGATTCAGACGATGCTCCATGTGGACCTTTTTGCTGTAAATAGTCTCTAACAGAGAATATTGCTGATTCTACCACTGCCTTTCATACCTTGCCAGAGCATCCCATCATTTTAGTCACTCTGCATTACTATGTATGATGTTGAATGTATTTTAGTTGTTTGAAAGGAGAAAAAGGATGATCTTTCAGTCATACTAAAGTGTTGGTTTGTAATAAATAGCAATTATTTACTGTTTCTCTGGGTATTTTGTACAATATAAGAGACTCTTCAGGGCTTTGGTTATCTCTCAAATGGAATGAACACTTTTAACCGATAATTATTGAGCAATGTCTCAAGTGCAAAGAAAGTTTCAGTAAAGGTCTTAAAGCCAACTAGTGTTTTATCCAGATATCTATTCTGCCTGGAAATGGTAAAAGTATACAGACTATGATTCATAAAATATCAAGATCTAAATGATTTGCTCTTCTGGGTATGTGTATTTCATGCTTATCTCTAATAATTATTGGAACTTTTTAAACACGTTCTTTTACCAAGTCCCTTAGTGATCAAGTTCTCTTCTGTTAAATTATTAAATAATGGTGGCCTTTTTAAAATTTATTGTTATTATTGGCCTCTTTGGTGGAGCAGTAATTCAATTTTCCTTTAAATAAAAATTTCATTCACTCTTTGTATTGACTGCTTAAAATGTCAGAATATTCTTAATACTATTTTTATGTTCACCCAGACTAACAAAATTTAAATAAAGGAAAGGATTATTTTTTTACTTTTTCATTGTATTTCTTTTTACTATATGTTTTAAAAAATATTTTATTTCTGTTAATAAGTGAATCTAATTTTAATACTCTTTCTAGAAATATCATTTTACTCTTTGTTATAGAAAAAGTTTATGAGAGTCTAATGAACCATGGATATATTCACCTACTCTTAAAAAGTGTATTTATCTTTATATTAATCAATGCTATGTCTATTGGCCATTCAAATTTCACTCAATTTTTTTAAATGAAATAATCGGACGTATTTATCATTTACCACATTCCCCCTCCTCACACCTGCAATTTAATTTCCAACCAACTTAGGTTTCTTCCTGTAAAAGATTCCTCACTAGTATCCTTGATTTTAGGCTTCATCTTGCTCCGGTATCTCAGAGCAGAATAAATTTTTTAACACAACTTTCATTCTATTTTCCTCCATAAATTTGGGATTGCTTTATATGAAATTGGACTTCAAAGAAGATGAAGACTAAAGAGGGCTGGGAAAACCAGAGTAGGTGTCTGCCTTCAGTGCATCAAGTCCCACCAAACAAAAACCGTGGAGTCACCTTAAGCTTCTGTTGCTCCTTTTCCATCATTGTGCAGTCAAACCTCAAATTTTATTGAAGCAACCTCAGAAATGCTCATTCATCTCTTCTTTATCCTATTGCTTTTGCTCCATTCTAACATTCATGGTCTCTTGTCTGGGCTCTTACAATAGTCTTTTATCGTATCTCCTGCCCCATAGGGATTTATATTCTAGACCATTTTCATACTATCAGAATGATATCTAAAAAATATACCTGGTTGTGTTACTGTTTTGAATAATATTCCCCAATGATTTTTCATGTACATTATAAAATCCAGATTGCTTAACTTGCACATTAGGCAACTCTACCCCATGGACTTTATACTTTAGCATGTGGTTCTGTTGGCCTGGGAGGTGGTAGCAGTCACAGTCTGTCCTGATAATAATAAATGTAAAATAAAATTTAGAAATTTTAACACTGTGATAAGAAATAAAGCTATGACTGACATTTTACAGTTTGCATAAGTGACTAAAGTCACGTGGTGGTTAAGAACTTGGACTCAAGGCATCAAGTTGTCCCAGTCCAAATTCCGAATTCTGACTTCATCACTTACTGATCTGTTCTTGGGCAACATATAAACGTCTTTGAGCCTCCTCGTGTAAAATAGGGTTGATAATTGTTCTTACCTCACAAGTTATCATGAAGATTGAATTTAATAATACAGTGTACATGTGAAACACTTAGAACATACTTGGCCTTAGTAAGATTTCAGCAAATATTAGCTTTCATTGACTAACAATAACAACAACAAAAGTATTGATCATTATGATGTTCTGTTTTGCTACATTTCTGGAGTATTTAGATAGAAAAATTTTTCTAATTTTGAGCCTAAGTTGACTTCCCATGAGGACATCATATTCTCTTTTAAGTGGGGAAAAATACTAGTTTAATAGTTAGGGATCCTATATATGTATGAATTATTACCTAAACTTACCTGTTTATCAATATCAAGTCTCCACAACGTCTATATTTTTATTAAACCATCTTTTGCAAACAACTGACAATACCCATTTCTTATTATTACCATTGGGATGATCTAAATCCATTGTTGCCTCAGTGGCACCGAGGGGACCTTGGTTATTTCTGCAGATGCAATAAAGAATTACAGATCAGCAAAATTTAGGAAAAGTAGGATTTGCTAAAGTACATTTCAAGAGAGAAATGGGCTACACAGAATTCAGGAAGAGTCCTTTATATTGGCCCTAGATGGATGGTTTCGGGGTGGGGGATACTAGATGATTGGCACGTGAGGTCACTTTGATTGACACTTGACTGTTGAATAACTTTTTCTACTATGCATGCAGTTACCCAGAATTAGTCTGTTATAATTAGATTCATGAACTTCTGGGCATATATATGATATTATAATGATGGTATAAAGAGGCTAAGGTTAAGGAAGGTCAGAATACATACTAACTTCACAGGCGCTTATGGCCGGACTAAACCAGTGATTAGCTTTGTGGTTTTTAGTTCCTGATACTTCAGCATGCAATGTAATCTTTAACCATAAAATGGATGTTTTGAGAAGGTCCTAAGGGAAGTCTCTGGGTTGGGCCTTCATTCCCCTGTCACTCATGTCTACTTATCTGTCTAACGTTATCGGTGGTAATTCAAATGGCCTAATTATTCTTTCCTGAATGTTTCAGTACAAACTCTTTTAATCTAACTCTTTTTAAGCACTACCTGGCGTAGTACTTTACTCAAAAAGCTGAAATGATCGAGTGAATTTGATCTCTCTTGTTAATCTTAATTTAACTGTATTTTCATCCATTTACACTGACATTCCCCATACCTAAGATTATTCCTCTTGATTTCAAAGCTTAATAATTTTTTCTTTGTTCTTGACCCTATTGTATCATATTCCAAGAGAAAGTCCCCTTAAGGTAGTACTTTCTCCATATCTTTGATTTCTTATTCTTCATTAACTCCTTTTGTTATGCCTTCAAGCAAGCATGGCTCCCTCTTATGTTAAAAAATGAACTCTGGTTCTATTTTGTTTTTCTTTCCTTAACAGCGAATTTCTTAAACAAGTATTTTGCACCTAATTTTTATATTTCTTTATAAGCCACATGTTGCTATCTACTCTCACTACTGTACTAAAATTATAATCTTAAGTATGTATTAGTATTTTCATATCAATATTTTATAATATTTAAGATATTTTATAATATACACTTTTCTTTTTGATATTTCACTTTCCTTAAAAGCTTCGGCAAGGAGTCACTGACCTTTGGCATTGCATTCAACACCTTCTCCGTTCTAGCTCCTATTATCCTGCCCCGATTAGATCTGCAACTTGATCTAGTCAGGAATCTCCACTCCAATCCAACTGATTTTTTATTTGCTAATGTCCTGACCTACCCTGTTTTCTCTTGTAGGTCAGAGCCAGACCCTGCTTGCCACTGGGCCTTTGCTCATGATTTTCCTTTCTAGTGGAATGTCCTTCCCTTTCAGCCCAATATTTAAAGCCCACCACAAATTCCACCTCATCCAAGAAGCCTTTGCTCATCACTTCAGCCCTCAATGCCTTTAACCCTTTTCAAATAGCAAGGGATACAGACTGAATCCTTCTTGGTGTGTGTTTGAGGGTGAGATCAAATACATAAGTTGCAGTCTTGCATCTGTCATTTATTTGCTGTGCCCACTGACATAAGCTGGCTAAAAACATAGTTTCTTCATCTGTAAGATGAAGTTATTTATACCTCTCTAACTTACCTCCCAGGGTTGTTATAAGTGATAAATAAAATAATGTATATAAAAATATTTTGTAAAATTAAAAATATATATATTCAAGCTTGCCAGTGTTATCACAAATAAATCATATACTGCTTTGTATTGTGTCATTTTGTTCTCTTATGCCTTTACTGGACTCAGTACTGTTATTAAATTTCCATGTGTTTATTTTGACCACCTAATTAGGTTTTGAATTATTTGGGGGCAGGGAATATTGATGGTATTATGATCGAAGACCCAAAAATAGTCAACTCCCAATTATCTTAAAGCTAATTTTCTTAGAGGCACAACTGGGCTTGTACCTCCCTATATCAGAGAAATTTATAGTCTTATCTTGGCCATATAGAGATATTAAATGAAGATACCTGATAGAATCTCTCTCTCTCTCTGTCTCTCTCCCCCTCCCCACTCTGTCTCTGTATCTCTCTGTCTGTCTCTCTCTCAACTAAAAGAAAATTCAGTTTCAATTTGTGATCATGACTTCGACTTTTCAAAAACTGTGTGAGTCATATCTTGCCCTTTGATAATTTCCAAGTGAGGCTGCTTACAGATCAGTCCTTGCTTTTAATGATTTCAGTGTATTTTGTTTAGTCGGAAATGAGAAAAATAAATGAGAAATGTCATTCATGAGTATGGGCCTGGAAATGAATATGTAGAAGGCAAATGATCACTTCATTAGGGGGAGGTGGTATGTTTTCCTCAGCCTTTTGCCCTTTTCCCTTCTCAAGTCTGCTGTTTTTCCTGCTTAGTTAGCAGATGAAACTAGTAGAGCAATATGGTGGGGTGGAAATCACATGATCCGACATATGTGAGCTTTGTGTCTATGCACACGATAGAGAACTGTCCAAAATCTACCCGTCTTATGAATTCTAACCATACTTTTATAATTCACATGCATGAAGTTATATAGGGAAACTTTTAAATATAGAATGCAAAAGATCATTTCTTTTCATTTGAAATTCCTTTTCTCCATTTATTCCTGCAGGCAAAATTGATATTTTAATAATATTAAGAAAAAGAAGAAAATGAATTTGCCTGTAATGCTTTGCAGTTCAAAAAAAAAAAAAAAAGATTTACTTTAAATAGTTTGAATTCATTCCAACAGCAACTTTATGGATTTGACTAGCTTAGGAATTATTGTTATCCTAAAGAGAGGAGGGAAAAAAGGAAGAGGAGGAAGAAAGTAGAAGAAGACAGGAAAAGCCTAAGGGTCAAGAGACTAAGTGAACTGAGGAACAGAGTGGCTAATTCTCTATTTGTTCTCTCTAAAATTTTTTAGGAGTGATCAAAAGTAAGAGAATGTGCTAGTGAGAGTAGCTGCCAACATGTTAAATAGACAAGTACATTTTTCACAGATGAAAACGAACACATTTTTTACACGTGAAAACAAAAATTTTTGTAGCAATATCTGTTTTGTAGCTATATCTTTTAAATGGTGCTATTATCTTTTAAGACTGCACCATGGTATAAAAAAAAAATCCCTTTTCTAATTTTTTAAGATGTCAACAAATATTTCTAGGCATTTAGATAGGCAAAATTTTGCTTTGTCTGCTTCGCTAATGTGGAGCCCTTTCTAGCTGCTAAATTTAGCTGCTGTACTTTCCATATCTCTAAGGCTGTTCTTGGGTCCCCCCTGAAGACAGCCATCCAGGTTTAGACTTTGCTGAGCAGCCAGGCATGGCTATCCTGCTTTCTACATACCTTCTCTGTGCTCAGGCTCAGGACATTGAGAAGCAGTGAGCTTTCCTTTATTTCTGGTCCGATTGTTGCCTCTCAGGTTCTGGCCTGGGCTCTGATCTTGACATTTATGTCACAGGTGTCACCGGTGAAACTGCTGGGAAACCAGATGGCAGGCCTAATAGGTTGGCAGCATCTGCTATTGTACTGATTGTCCCTGCTACCTGCTCTACTTTCTTCTTCCTGTTGATGTTATTGCCTTGTGTCATTTTCATTATTTCAATGTTATTTACCTTTCCATGGGCCTTTCCAAATGTGAATACCTTTCTATATCTCATTCATTTGCTCTGCTTGGAACCTGATCACCCAGAAGGCTCATGACTCACTGACTTCCTTGGGACCTTCAAGGGCTTTTGCTTAAATGTCACTTCCTCAATAAGACTTGCTCTAAGCACCCTATTTAAATTTACAACATACCAATCTCCTCACTCACCTCCTACCCTGATATTTTCTCTCTCTTTCCTGCATTATCTTTTTCTATAGCAGTTAGTGCCACCTGCTATATTCTATTTTTAACTTACTTACACTAGGATACATAAAACAGAAGCTCCATGAGGGCAAAGTTTTGTCTGCTTTGGTCTGTTTGGTTAGTTACTGTATTCTAAGCATTTGGAAGAATGCTGACCCATGATTAGCACTTTAAAATTTGTTTTTTTAAATGGTAAACTGTAAATTCTGAAAGGTCAGACTTCTAACTTTATATTTGATATTATTCATTTTGCTTAGTACATTGCTATGTGTAAGAGATGAAGGGCATAGAGAAAAATCCAATAAATACCATCTGCTGTGTATGCTGGGTATTTTACTTATCTTCTTTAATACTCACTATAGTCCAAGTCTTTTGCCCAAAGAAGTGCAGATAGAAATTAACAGTAAAGAGACAAACTAGTTCTGTCTGGCTCCAAAGTTACAGCCTTTTTCTTCTGAAACATGGTGCCTACCAAATAATAGTAAGTCAATAAGAGCCCTTTAAAATGAATGATAGTTGCATAGATCAAATGTAGCTAGAAACTGAGTGCCAAAAATTCTTGGTTAAAAAAAAAAAGAACTATAAATCAGCTTCCTAAAAAAATAAGTGACAACCCCAACAGAAGGAAATCCAAACCTGTTTAGAGCCATTCCACTCTTCAGTTAAGTGTCTGGACCCCCTAGGTGACTAATTTAAAAAGGAAGATGTATATCTGGGCACATAATTTGATGTATTTGCTAAAAATATATTGTTTACAATGTTAACTCAACAAAGACAGATTCATTCTTGGCCCTAAAAAAAGAAGAAGAACTTCATACCATTGCTCTTCAATGTTTTCCGTTTGGAATCCAAGAAGTGGTAATTAATTGTATTATTAAAACAAGCCAGATTTTATTGGTAAGATCCTTTTCACTATGACTTCACATTGACCTCTTTTAATTTAGTTACGTGAATGTAAAATTAGGTCTCATATTTAATTCACACATTTACGGAGAAACCGCATGATGCAATAAGCACTGGAGACTGAAAGTGGTCAGCAACCCAGACCAATGCCCTGTCCTCATGGGGCTCACGGCCAAGCAAGAGCAGTCACTGCTCAGGGAGATAACATGTTCTGTGACCATCTTCTGGATCTTACGTTATCTCTAATCTAGGATTTATGGAAAAGCCCTTAAAAATTAATTTAATTGTCTTCCTTTTTTTTCACTTTAGTAAAAGATGACTTGATGCTCTGTATTTTAGGCAATCATAGAATCTGGGGGTTGGAAATATTTTTGGAATTATACATTCCAATTATTTACCCAGGCAAGCATCCTTTCTACAGTATCTGCTTGAGTATCTCTGGTAATTGATAACTATTTCTTATTAAAGAATAGGCATTTTGTTTTATGCAGGTCTAAGAATTTGAACTGTATTATTTATATTGAATCAAATTGTTCCTTTATATAACATCCATATTCATCTTAGATCTGTCCCTCTAGAGTGACAATAGTCTGTAGCACATCCAGGCCCCCTTCAACATGACAACTTGTTCAATACTGTATCTCTCTGAAATTTTCTATTATTCAATTGTTTTATTGAGTTTCTACTTTGTGCAAGATATTACTTTATGTGCTTCAAGAGTTACAAAGAGGAGTACATTAGAGCCTTACCTCAAGGCAGTTACATAAATACAACAAATAGAATGTGAAAAATAAATGCTATTGAGTTTGAAAAAGTGAAAAGGCATACCCAGCTGGAAGGATATGGAAATATTTATGAAAAATGTAGTATTTGAGATTTAAAACTACTATTGTCTCATTGGGTTGAATTTGTGATATAGTGAATTTCAGGTCATGAAATGAGTATTTGTAACAACTGGGAAGTAGAAACACAAAGATCAGGATGCAAGTTAAGGAAAACTTGAGCAATTTCTTTCTTTTTTTACCATAAGGTACTGGTAGGGGTTGACAGGAGATAAGACTAGAAAGGAAATTTGGAGCATTCTTTAAAGTCAGGGAGAGGAATTTGTACTTTATATGAATGATAATGGAGAATGATTGAAGACTCTTGGGTAAAGGAGACAAATGTAAGATTATACTTCTATTAAAATTGACCTAGAAATACTTTCTGGGAAAATTAAAGCAAAGAAAAATGTATGTAGAGGGATGCATTAAGAGGTTAATACTGCTATCTTTTTCTCTTTAAGAATAATGGAAAGGATGAAAATGAAGAAGAGTTTCCTTAAAGAAACTTTTCCAGAGTGGTTGCACCTGAAGAATTGATAAGATTGGGAGAGGCAAATAAGTGAATATTGAACTTTCTGGGCTGAGGAAATAAAGGACAGGGGCAAAAACAAGCATATGTGTGTATACGTGCATGTGTGATATGTCCCTGTATGATGGAGAGAAGAGCCAGTGAAGAAGGTAGTCTGACTTTAGGTTAAGGGCATGTATTAGGAAAGATAAGGTAAGCTCAATCTATGGAGGTGACATAGATGTATATAGAAACAAACAAAAAACTCAGAAGCCTAGAATTAGCCTGGCATCACGACACAAACTATATTGAAGAGAAAGAAAATGTACTCAGTGAAGACAACAAGAAAGCTCCTGAATAAATATAGAGTTATGGCTGTTAATTCACCAATGATTTACTGGATGGTTTATCTCAAGTGAGATACTATGCTGGATATTGTGGCAACCACAAAGAAAGTTGAGATCAGATAAACAAGATGCAATAATAGGTTAGAAAGGCTTTGCATAAATAACTTTAATAAAAAAGTGGAAATGACAAACCACTAAAGTATATCTAAAAAAATGAAAATAAACTCACATTTAATAAGCATCTACTAAGTCCCAATTATAGTGCTTAGCTTTTTCTTACAAATTTATTTCATAAAACTCAAAATGAGCCTTCATTTCTACTGATAAGAAAACTAAGGTTCAGAGAGTTGAAGTCTCATTCCAACAGAAGTCAAGCTAACCTCACAATAGCAAGAGTGTAAGAGGAAACAGTTATTCCTGTGGGTACCGGTTTGTTAAATAGTGGTAAACCTGTGGTAGTCTACAAATATCTTAGGTGTAGGTAGGGATTCAGTGACTTAAAAACTCAGACGTAATTCACACTACCTGTCTCAACTTGTATATCAATGGTACATTTCTCACTTCTGAGGAAAGTGGGACAATGAAGTGTATTTAGAACTTGAAATCAGACACATTTGAGTTTAAATCTGGCTCTGTGTGGCAATGGCAATAAACCGGGATCACCACCACACTAGAAAAGTGACATTATGTCTTTCACAAAATATTACTAGAATTAAATGAGATAGCTACTATCAAGAACTGAGTAGAGTGCCAGAATTTTGTCATATTAACATGACATGAAGAAACAAATTCATAGTTTCTTATGTTCTCATTCTCTCATCTCTAATTCTCTTTCTCTGAGACAGACACATGCTTATGTGCGCACACGTGCATATGTGCGTGCTCTCTCTCTCTCTCTCTCTCTCTCTCTCTCTCTCTCACACACACACACACACACACACACACACACACTTTGTATCTGTCTGCTTGTTTTCTCCTGGGGAAGATGCCCAGAGATTCAGTCTAATACCCCACTGAGGAGGTTAGAGGCTGCCTTTTTCTCCCCAATAGAAGACGGTGGTGGCTGAGGGGGAAGGTTTTAAGTAGAAGTCCTCGATCAAACAGAAGGAATGAAGAAAACTAAGCTGGGAATATTTAGGCATTTGGAACAAATGGAAATGTCTCACTATCATGGGGATGAGCATACTTTTGGAAACCTTCCTTACCTATTAATATCCAGAAGTGGAATTCCATGATTCTAGTATAATCAATCTATCAAAATCAAACGAATATGTAATCAGATTAGAGGTGGCTTTCCAGCCAATAAGTCAATTAGAAGGGGTTGAAGTAGTTCATGGATGTCTACTAACATGCATTTAATAAATCTAAAAATTAAGGATGTAGAAACATGTTGCTAGTCTACTTGTAATAAAATAAAAATGTTTTATAAAGATACAGGCATATCTCATTATATAGAATGTATTTTTTCCCAGGAAAGTTGAGTGTAAAGTGATTATGAGTACATTTAATAATATTTTTCAGGGATCGCCATGAGAACATTGACATGCACTTCTGTTAAAGACAAAATGTGTTTAAAAACATAACAATAAATTACAGGAATACTTATACTTTTATAAGAATATTGCTCAACAAATATAATATGAATACAAAATACTGAAAATAAAGTTTTTTTATGTTGTAACTAAACCTAGCATTTAAAGAAAAATGACGGTTTGTCTGAACGGTACATACTGAGCCTTTGGCTACATTTTCTATTGTGTTCTGTTCCTAATCTATAATACAAAAACATCTAAGCCTAGTTGTTCAGAAATTTCTCTCTCTTACGGAAATTGTTAGCTACAGAAATGAGCTAGTGGGTCAAGGTTTAAGAGGAAAGGATATGCAAAAACCCAGTGACAGTAGAAAAGTTCATGAGAAAATA
>NW_011888783.1:22698583-22742448 GCF_000151845.1 Pteropus vampyrus | reverse complement strand
ATTCAGTCTAATACCCCACTGAGGAGGTTAGAGGCTGCCTTTTTCTCCCCAATAGAAGACGGTGGTGGCTGAGGGGGAAGGTTTTAAGTAGAAGTCCTCGATCAAACAGAAGGAATGAAGAAAACTAAGCTGGGAATATTTAGGCATTTGGAACAAATGGAAATGTCTCACTATCATGGGGATGAGCATACTTTTGGAAACCTTCCTTACCTATTAATATCCAGAAGTGGAATTCCATGATTCTAGTATAATCAATCTATCAAAATCAAACGAATATGTAATCAGATTAGAGGTGGCTTTCCAGCCAATAAGTCAATTAGAAGGGGTTGAAGTAGTTCATGGATGTCTACTAACATGCATTTAATAAATCTAAAAATTAAGGATGTAGAAACATGTTGCTAGTCTACTTGTAATAAAATAAAAATGTTTTATAAAGATACAGGCATATCTCATTATATAGAATGTATTTTTTCCCAGGAAAGTTGAGTGTAAAGTGATTATGAGTACATTTAATAATATTTTTCAGGGATCGCCATGAGAACATTGACATGCACTTCTGTTAAAGACAAAATGTGTTTAAAAACATAACAATAAATTACAGGAATACTTATACTTTTATAAGAATATTGCTCAACAAATATAATATGAATACAAAATACTGAAAATAAAGTTTTTTTATGTTGTAACTAAACCTAGCATTTAAAGAAAAATGACGGTTTGTCTGAACGGTACATACTGAGCCTTTGGCTACATTTTCTATTGTGTTCTGTTCCTAATCTATAATACAAAAACATCTAAGCCTAGTTGTTCAGAAATTTCTCTCTCTTACGGAAATTGTTAGCTACAGAAATGAGCTAGTGGGTCAAGGTTTAAGAGGAAAGGATATGCAAAAACCCAGTGACAGTAGAAAAGTTCATGAGAAAATAGTCTCAAACCTATGGATTAAGGAAACTGGAAAATCCAGAAATAAATCTTTTATTTATAACATTTTAAATCTTCTTAGTTTATATTTCCAGTGTTACTCTAATGTACTGAAGAAAACTGAAAATTACACTTGTAAAATAGAATTAAAAGATCACTTTCAGAAAAAGACATTTCTTATTATTTCTCAGCTTTCTTAACTTGGGGACAAAAATCCTCTAAGTTTTTTGAGCACCTATCCACTGTCATTAATTATATAGTTATTATATAATTATTTCCTTACCTATGAGATTTAATAAGCAAATAATTTGTTTTTAGTATAAATTTAACTTTAGAGTACTCATTATTATAAATGTGAATTTTTGTGGTCATATACTCTTTACTACTACTTATCTTTGTTTTGTTATTGCCTTGTCTTGTATATAACTTTAACTATTTTTGTGGACGTCATCATATGTAATAACATAGCTTAATTTTTATGTTTTAATTTAGAAGATTAATTTTTCTATTTTATAAGTGAAGAAAATAAAGAAGGGACTGAAAGGGAAACATAGAAATGTCAGCAGAATTTAGAAATCTAATTCTTAATGTTCTTTCTTTTCTAACTACTTAAAATAATATTGTTTGTCTTTCCCATTATTTATAGATTTTCCAAATATAGTGTCTGGCCTTAAAAGGTGTAATACAAAATCTTCCATCTGAAAAGTAGTATAACTGAATGAAGTTTAAAAGCCACGTAACATCTGTTATTTAGTATTCTAATAAAATATCATTACAGTGTTAACAAGGGTCAAAACAAACGGGAAAAAAATTAATATGCATGACTTCTGAAAAACTTGTCCTATGATATCAGAAAGAAGAGACTATAATTCTTATTTCAAACCTATATTGCATAAACATCTTTTTGAGATGGAAAAAATATTCAAGTGTTGCTCATCTTATGTCTTCTATGTTTTGGCAAAACATTTTATGTTCACCCTTTTAAATATTTTAAGACACATCCACTGGCTAAGATCAATGAGAGAGAAAGGGGTGACTCTACAACTTATATATTATTTTGGTATGTTTCTGATAGTGAGTGATTCTGGAAAAGGCTTGAGAAGCATTGCATAATGGTTAGGAACATGGATGGATTCTGTAGCTAGACAGCCTGGGTTCAAATTCTGATTCTCCTACTTCCAGCTGTGAGAACTTATGCATATTGCAAATTATTTAATGTTTTGGTGTCTCATTTTCCTCATGTTTCAAATGGGGATGATCACAGTATTTACTTCATCAGATTGTTAAGAATTAAGTGGTTTTACAGTTCTTAAAATAGTGCCTGCCAAATTAAGCACTATGTGTTATTATTATGGTTAATTTTCCCCCAAAATACTTGGGAAATCACTTTGTAAAAGTCGAACTCCTTAGTTTATTTTTTGAATTAGAATCTTTTGTGTAACAAGTTAGCTTATTTTTGAGCATATCTGTAAAGTAAGACCAGAACGTTCATATATTCATTAGATAAATGAAGATAATGCTAATCCTAACCATGGAGCTTTTAGAAGTATTCAAACGCAGTAAGACAACTTCCTTTGGGGAAGGAAACTTCTAAATATCTTGTCTGGTTTGTAAGTCCCAAACATGGAATATTTATCTGTAATGAAAATGGTGAAACTAGGAAAAAAACCCCAAAAAACTTGTTTGTTTTTATTGACTAGCATCACCGCCCCCCCATTCTAGTAATAGTACCCCAACTCTACTTTTAAAGAATGTTTCTATACTATCACCACAACCCTGACTTCTCATACATTTCAAGTGAAATTTCCTCATAGTTCTGAGGGTGGGGCATTTGGCTTAGGGGAAGCCATTAAAGCACATAGCATGGCATACCCCTCCCCCTTCCACAGAGTGATTATTTCAGGGATGGACATGTGACCCAACTGTAATCAGTGAGATACAATGAGAGTTTTTCTGGATCCTTGTTCCTATTGGATTTAAGTCTGGGAGGTTGGGAGGCTGAAGCTGCTACAGCATTTTACTACAATAAGGAACAAATCTCTAGAAAAACTATCACCATGGAAATCAGAGCGAAAGGATACAGCATAACCAGGTGCTGGTAACATCAGTTGAGCTTCCAAATCATCCAAAACTTAAAGCCACTATAGACAGTAAATCTTGAATCAACGAACTCTCTTCTTCCTTCCTTCCTTCTTTTTCTCCCCCTCCCTTCCTTCCTTTTTTTCCTCTCTTAAGCCAATTTGAATCATTCTTTTTCTCATAAGCAAGAGATTTGCTATAGCGACTAAAATTTTGTTTTTGACTATATTGTCTTCTTCCTCATTTCCAACAAATAATATTTTTAATAAAAGTGATGAAGCTACAAAATATGCAAAATATATCAATTTAATAATTATGACCATTTCTGATCATAATTGGTGCCACTGTTTGATTTTCATTTAATTTTTATTTTAAGCTTTAGTTGCATGAACAGATGTTTCAAGGCTGCATAAAGTTAAGAGATTTTTGGTGTCAGACCTTAAGTTTGAATTCTACTTGTAGGATATTTGGTGACTTTTTCTTAATCTTGGTGTACTTCCTTTCTTCAGTTTTTAAATAAGGACTATGAAAGTATTTATCAAACAAGATTGTGGGGAGGATGAAATGATACAGCACATGCACACATAATAGTCCAGTCAGTGACTCACACATAGTAAACCCTCAAATCTTATAACTGTGTTATTAATAACTGTGTTATTAATAACTGTGTTATTAGTTGAAAGACTGGCATTTAGCATTCCACTGTCTTCCATTTTCTTCTGGTTGCTTTTCAGCTACTCAAATCAGAGAAAAAATTAGATTGGTGTCTCATCAGGGTTATTTTATGTCTAGAGAAAGTTAACTTGTATGACACAAAAGCCATCTCTGTTGAATCAACAAAGCACTTTATTGGATTTCAGATACTCTGGGGCTGAGACTAAATTACACTGTATGTAAGACTTTCATTAATATAATTGCTGTTTTATGAGTTTCTATTTTTACCCCTTCATTATTTACTTTCTTTTTACTTTTAATTTGAATTATTTGTATTGATTGAATAACTTCTGGTTTATCAAATAAAAAGCATGAACAGAAGAATTATTGGTTAACAGAATTAATAATTGAAATCAGCAGTCTTAATGTTTTGTTCTAAGAAAAGCCTGAACATCAGAGCTCTATTTCTGAAAGCTTTAGGCTACTTCTAACATACCTCAGTGCATACATTGTGTTTCTCTTCACGGTCCCCTCGCCCTCTAGTGGTAGTTATAAGAATGCCATCTTGTAGTCCCCGCACAGGAAATGCCTGTTCTTACTTCAGTTACCAGAATCCTTTTACAGGAAGTTAGGTGTGGTCTTTGAAGGAGAATTAAAAAAAAAAAAAAAAAAAATGAAAAAAAGAAAAAAAGCATGATGGAATTTTAGCTGCAGTCTTCTCGTTGCCAGTTTATCAATCCCAAACCCTGGGTGTAAAAGATTCTGCAGGGGTAATGTTTTAACATTCTTATTATGCTTATTCTCTGTGATGCTTCTCTGCCTTTACAGTAGAATCCTTGGGGGAATCTGCAGAGGACCACTTTCATTTTGAAACTGCTGGCTGCATGTTTTAGCATGTCTTTTCTATTAGAACATCCAGGCATGACAGTTCCCTCCCTGGAGTGTGCAAAGAAGGAACTGCCATGCCTGTTGCCAGGCATGAGTCTCTGGGGCTGGGTGAGGAAAATGAGAGATGTTTTGGAGGCACTGTGATAGTCTGCTAGCTGGTAGCTGAAAGGTCCTACCTAGTCGACTTCAAAAAAATGTGGAGATGGTACAGTAGCTTATTATATTTTAGATTACACTGTTTGATCTGGCATATACTATAGAAATGATCCAGATATTAATGAATTTTACTCTTAGAAAATGCACTTCATATAATTAAATGGCAATTCTCATTTTTGTAGGGTGGATGTTAAAATGGACTGACATTTTTAAAAGAAGGAAAATTGATAAGTGATTGTATACAGATGGCGTTCCGGAGTCAAGATTTTGGTTGTATTATTTCGAAAAGCGTAGAAACTCTTGCCACTGATTCAGAGATAACATTTGGAATGATTGGTGTGCTTTGTTGAGTTACACATGTTAGTCCAGTAAAATATGATTAGAATACAGTAAAACTGGATTTATTGCAAATGCCAATATAATAGGAGTTTGCTTAAAAGATAAACTATGTTCAACTTATTATTTTGTTCAAGTTCAGAGCTGCTATGTAGATTTTATGAAATGGACACTATTTGAGAAAATGGGCTATCTCTACCGTATTTCCTAAGGAACTGCAAATTTGGTCATTTAAGAAGCAATTACACTAGCTGGCAGCAGGTTGCTAAACCAGGGGGTCCAAGCACCAGACCTCTGACGTGGGTGACTTCCTGCCCAGTTTGGCAGGAGCTGGATCCCTTCCTGTGCAGCTTCCAAACAGTTCCAAACGCAACCGGGCATCCCCTGCTCCTTCCTGCTCCCTTGTTTTCAAGCAATATCCACCTATGTCTCCACAGCCTGGCATTTTAGAATTTCTAGAGCTTTTTCCCAGGTGCGTTGATATTGAATAAGCTCTTAAGAGTGGAAAAGTAGGCCAAAGGGAACATAGAAAAAAATGGAGAGATATATGCGAGATCCTTGCACAGCCCAGGTTCTACAATTTTGAGTGATTATTCATCTCTTGTTTTGGATCTCTGATATTTTTTTCAGAAAAGATGTTAAAAAAGATGGCTGCCAAAATATTCACACAAGTGAAATAGCAAGCATGAACCAGTATCCTCCATTTCCTAGTTCTGAATTGGATATTTCCACTTAAATCATTTTGGAAGTGAGAGATGAGATTACCTCATAGACATATATTGAATATGAAAGATCTCCATGCAGGCAAAGGAATGCATGCGTGAGAATTCCCTGGATGCCAAATACAGCTTCCTTAGTAAAATATTATTATAGATAGCTTGGTTTATATATTTTATTTTAGTAGCATGTAATTGTCACAGTAACCTTTTATCCTAATGACCATTGCTTTCTTTTTTTCTCTCTCGTTTCCATAGCACTTTCTTATGCAAGGAGCTAAACAGTGATTAAAGGAGCAGGATGAAAAGATGGCACAGTCAGTGCTGGTACCGCCAGGACCTGACAGCTTCCGCTTCTTTACCAGGGAATCCCTTGCTGCTATTGAACAACGCATTGCAGAAGAGAAAGCTACGCGACCCAAACAAGAGCGCAAGGATGAGGATGATGAAAATGGCCCCAAGCCAAATAGTGACTTGGAAGCAGGAAAATCCCTTCCATTTATTTATGGAGACATTCCTCCAGAGATGGTGTCAGAGCCCTTGGAGGACCTGGACCCGTACTATATCAATAAGAAAGTGAGTTCTTAGTCAAGTTGCCTTTATTTCCCCTCCTTCCTAGTTGGTTCCAGGCTATTCACAGGGATGTCTAGTAAAGAATGTTGTCCTTCCTCCTCTCTATCTCAGATAGCCCTAGGATGCTGGCTGGGCCTGGCCATGTAATGGTCCCATTGTCCTAGAAGTCTTTCGGAAGCACTCATTTGAACCTACATTCCCAGGACAGGCAGAGAACTGAAGAGGCATCTTGCAATGGGGAATTGAGGAAGGGCAGAAGTCTCTCACCTTACATTGTGGTGAAGCAAAAAGTGAAAACAGGGAATGAATTTTCCATATGCATATTTTATATTTCCAAGAGAAATATATGAATGAATTTTTATGATCTTGAACTCTATATAAGTTACTTCGATCTTCAATAGGTTTATGCCTTCGTACCATAAACTTTGTCTTTTCTGTGTTTCTCCACAGAATGAATAGTAGCAGTTGACTTGCAGTGCTCAAAAAAGAGTTTGACCCAAACACAATCTTGGAAAACCCTGAAGTTCTTGTGAAAATTTTTTTTATCTAACTGATAAAAAAAAGTTTCTTCTTTGATAACTGAAGAAATTATCAAAACCTTGTTTTTATGCTTTTTATGAATTACAAATAGTTTTAAAATGCTGATATCAAAACTTGATAAAGATGCTAAGAATTTCTATGGCATTGACTTCAAATTTTCATTATTTTCTTCTTTACATCCTCAAGTCACTTACCAAATTTAGGAGAATTTATAGTCCTCAGAAAGAAAAAGCACCTATCACCATGTCATATGTTGGTAATTAGTATATTACTACATTTTTTTATAAGGCTATCTTTCTAAATAGTGGTCTCACCTTTGTCTTAAAATATACTTGATGTATATTCTAAATTTTGTTTTATGTGTTATGTTTTCTTTTTCAGACATTTATAGTATTGAATAAAGGGAAAGCAATCTCTCGATTCAGTGCCACCTCTGCCCTGTACATCTTAACTCCCTTCAACCCTATTAGAAAATTAGCTATTAAGATTTTGGTACATTCATATCCTTTTTTTTTCATATAGTCGCTTAACATGGTTTTGCTCTTTGACTGAATTATTGAGCTGGGAATTAAAAAAATATATGTGGTTGGTTGCCAGTGTTATGTACACTTTACTTTTTTTTCCCACTTACTCAACAGTTAGCATCTTGCAAATAGGATCATAGGTAAGTGAACCACTTTTCTCCATCTTCTAAGTATTTCTCTTCTCCCTGACTCGCTACTTATTTCTTCTTTTTAAACTTTACAATGTTATGTAATGGGTAAACTTTATTAGCTAATTTACTGCTTTACATTTTGAAAATACACAATTTTATTTCTTTTCGGTCTGAATTTTACTTTCTGTTTCTCATTTCAGCATTTGAAAGCTTTGAATTAGTAAATGTTTACAGTGTGTGACTGTACACACTAGCCTTTTAAATATTTCTCCAAATTATTTTCCCAACAGTATTCTCATTGATTTTCTATTTTCCCTCCCTTCCTTCCTTCCTTCCTTCCTTCCTTCCTTCCTTCCTTCCTTCCTTCCTTCCTTCCTTCCATTTTTTTTTTTTTTTTTTTGGTCACTTGTTCTAGGTTCTATCCAAGTCACAGATCCTGATACAATTACCTCTCTCCCTCCAAAGGCTTAATGTCTGCCTACCCATTACATCCTTATTCTATTCTTCATTTTCCTTATTGAAGTAGCTACTCCTTGGAAATGGGATTGATGGCACCTTGGTGGCTTGTAATTTTACTTACTCTTGAAAGTTACATAGAGTAGTTGTGAATGATAAGTTTTATTACAGGCAAGGGACAGTGGTCTGAATGGCTGACAGCCAGCCCTGGAAAAAAACAGGGAAGCAAAGGTTTGGCAGACGGGGGCTGTGCCAGGCAGGGGCATTTACGGGAAGAACACAGAAGCCTTGCGATGACAACTGATATGCTTCGGGGACCAGAGGGAAGATTCCTGAAGGAGAAACTGAAATTTAAGCAAAGCCTCAGATAGGACAACTTTTAATGTTTCTTCTTTAAAATAGTCTTTGCCTGGGATTTCACAACATGGTTAGCCCAGAGCCTGGCTTTAAGGCTCGCAGTATAAAAGCTCACTGCCCTTAGCAGGCCTAGAAAATATTTGAATTAGATTAGGTACGGAATTCAGGAGATGGAAATAAGCTTGGTACCATGGAACTCGGTTCAGTTCTGAGTGGAGGGGCTGTAAATCGTGACCCCAGACTTGCCTAGCATTGTGGTAAGATGTCTTCAGAAGCATGGCATTCTGGAATTCAGTCTCTTTCTAACCTCTAGTTTGTTCTCCTCCCCCTCCCCAGAAGTTTTACATAGACATCAACATATTTTAATTTGATATTTGTTTTGTGTTTTAAGATTTAATAATTTCTTCTGAATTGTCTAAAGCAATGTATTTTCTTACCTTTGTTTTTCAAGTAAGAGAACTCAGTTGTACAGGGAGAAAAAAATGTCTTTGAGTTAGCATTAGGAATGAATGACAGAGTTGAGATTTAGATTTGGGTCTCCTGAATGATAAATTATGGTTTATTATTATATTTCAAGTATTTAGAATCTGTACACTGAATAAATCTTTCTATAAATTATTTATTATATTTTAAAATAATTGTATACCCGTTATATAAACATTATTTTTACATGTAATTATGTGAAAACTCAGACTTCGTTCAACACTCGGTTCAGAGTAGACACTGGGAGAGTATGTGTTGAATAAATAAGTGACTAATGAATTAGAGATTAAAGGATCATATGCAAAACAAGTGACAAAATGGAAGGTTTGAATAGGTCAGAAAAATCTATTTTGTCCTGAATCTGATTGATGAGATGGAATTAAGAAAGCCCACTATTAAAGGAAAACGTAGCTTCTTGTTTTAAAAATTTTGTGTAGTAGAGATCTTTGAAAATGTTGTGAAAGCTCTCATCTCCACTCCAGAAAAATACTAGGAGATTAGAGAGCCCATGAATTTTAATCTAGGACCCTCTGGAAAGTGATAGTGGACGAGGGCAGTTTTAGAAGTCCTGATCAGAGAATCTGAGCATTGAGGACAAAGTTTACGGTGGGGGCTCTCTAGGAATCAAGATACAACTTGAATTTGAAGGTTTGAACTTGCTTCCCAGAAGAAAGAAAGAAAACCTCCACGGGGCAAAGTTGTGAGGAGGTCTGCAGTGATGCAAGTTGAAATGCTGAGGCAGCCGCGTAGATCTTTTAAGATTTGCCAAACAATTGACTCTCCTAGAAGCTTACTAATGGCTCATAGCCACAATTTATTTCTAGAAATCTCCCTAGAAAAAGTAAATTTTTAAAAATCTTAATTGCCAAAATTAAAATATATATATATATATTTCGTATATCTCACCTAAGAGTAGAAATATAAGGGGAAAAAAAGGCAGACGGGCTAATAGTCTAAGAGAGATAAATTCTTCAGTCTTTTGGTGATAGTGGCACACTTCATTAGAGATTCTAGTAAACTTTGGTATGTATAATACTCTACAGTTTCCAAGAGATTTTCCCAATAATTTTGTCTTTTATTTCTCACAATGCAAACCGTAGGCTCAAATCCTTGTTTTCTAACGTCAAGCATAGTGCCTTTTGCCATTAAGTTAAAAATGCTTAGAGATAGTCACAGTGGACTTGAGCACAGTGACCGTGTATTTGTTATCATTAGTTAATAGTCACTGTGTATTTGTTATCATTAGTTAATAAACCAGAAAATGTCCATTCACAATAAAGAAATTGGCATTTTAAACGTACACCGATACCTCTATCTCCAACAAAAATCCTGACTTTTTTTGTAAAGATCTGTTATCTTCATTAGAAACTATCGAATATCAAATTAGCTTTGTTTCTTGATTTTGGCAGAGTAACAAGTTATATTTATGCTTTCCATATTTTTGTCAGGGTATATTTTGAAAACTGAAAATGCTTTTGATGTGCCTAGTATCTTGTTTCATAGTTAAATAAAATATGGTTATACTTTTATATAGTAAACAAGTTAAAATTAATTTATATTCCTAAAATTCCAAGTTTTAAGTGTTTCATGTCAGTTTTTATGATTATAACTTAATATACAGTCTTTTTTTATTTTGCTTTCATCACTCATTCATCTGTTGATTTGCAAATATTTATTGAGTACCTACTATGTGGTAGATGTTCTTCTAGGCATTGGGATACAACATCGAACAAAACAAAGTCCCTGCTCCCATAGTTACGTGTATGTGTGTATTTTTGAGGAGAATGATAATAAAAATAAATCAGATGTCAACTAGCAATAAGTCCTATTAAGAAAAAATAAAGTCGTGTAAAAAGAGAAGAGCGGCAAGATGCTGTTTTAGATCATACGGTCAGGGAAGTTCTCTCTGAAAAGACACCATTTGAACAAAGATCTGAAGGAAGTGAAGGAGTGAGACATGGAAATTTAGGGAGAAAGTAGGCGTAAGGTAAATAGCAAATATGAGGGCAAAGTATGAAGATAGAGGTGAAACCAGTGCATTTAAGAATCAACAAGAGCCCACTGCGCCTGCAGTAGAGTGGGAAAGGCAGGGCCTAGGAGAAGATAAGGTCAGTGAGAGTGGAGGTCAGGGGCTAAAGTTGTAGGCCACGGTGAGGATACCAAATTTACTCCAAATGAGATGGGGAGAGATGACCGAAGGGCTTTCAGCAGAAGAATATCATGACCTGACTCAGATGTTACAAAGATCACTCTGGCTGCTTCATGGATGATAGACTACATGGGATTAGAGTGTGGCAGCAAAAAGGTAGTTTGGGGGTCTACTGCCATTATGAAGAAAAGGGATGCTGGTGATTTGGACAATGAAAGAAACAATGGGGTGGCAAAATGTCATCACAATTAGATGTATTTTGCAGAAGGGCTGACAGAATTTGCTCAGCAATTGGATGTAGGGTATGAGAGAATGAGCAGAGCCTAAAGATGAGTCCAAGTATGTAGTCTGGTCAAGAAAGAAAAGTGTAGTTGCTGTTGACTGAGCTTGGGATGGCCTTAGGTGGCGCACTATGGTGGGTAAAATCCAGAGTTTGTATTTGAACATGTTATTTTTGAGATGCCTATTAGACATCAGTGGGGGACTTAAGGAGTTCAGGAAAGGGTACTCCTGGAAATACAACGTTGAGAGAAGTCAGTATATGGATGATATTTAAAATCATGACAAAGACATTCCAAATCACACAACTAATTCAGAATTGCTTATATTCATAAAGGGGAAGAAAATGAAAAAGAGCTTTTGGTATCAGAAAACCTGGTTCAAACTCCACCTCTAAGATTTATTTATTAGCTATATGACCTTGGACAAAGTCACTCCAACTGTTTTGAATCTCAGTTTCTCCATCTATGCAATTGTAGTCATAATATATACACCAATAATAATAAAATGTATGAGAAGTCCCTAGTACAATGACTAGCACTTAGTAGATACTTGACAAATGGTAGTTCTGACAGTTATTGTTGGTAGTAGTAGCTACAATTATAGCAGCAACTGCTGCAAGATTAACAAAGTAAAACTCTCATACTGCTTAAGGAATTCCACAAAGAATTCTGTACAAATCACTACTCTCTCGAATCCTGACTTTGCAAACAAAATGTTTATATTGCACCAGAGTTTGGAGCTATAAGTGACCAAACACAATGTAGTCATTCTCAGCTTTCTTACTTCCAGTTTTCTCGCTTTGCACGAATTAATTGAGTTCCTAGGGCACATTTTACATCGGTGACAGAGCTGACACTTCAGGCCAGGTCTTCTGATTACTAGCCCAGTGCGCTTTGCTTTTTCCATCTAACAGAAGAAAACCAATTTCTAAACCCTCAGGTACAATGTAGTTGGGGCATTACCAACATCTCTATCTCTAAATATCTCAAAGGTTATTTTCAGTGGCTCTAATTTACTATTCATTACATAAGAAGTGAGCTTGTTAGCTCATCCCAAAATTATATGTATCTATGTAGAAATTAAAAACATCAAGGTTTCCCATGCAAAGAACTGCATAGGTCTGTAGGAGAGGAGGGAGAACAACATATAATTTTCACTTCCCCTATTTTCAATGCTCAAACATTATCACATATTATCACATAGGAGATTTTTAATAACAGAATGATGAGTTAACAGTGTATATGTGACATTTAGTCAATATTTCTGCTGGCTCAGAAATATATACGAATGTGTAGAAAGAGACCTACCTTATTGTGCTTTGAATTCTCCATATTTTTGTTCAAAAAACCTCTAACAAAACTCTCTACCTTGAGTTTATATATATGTTTTTAAGTTCAAAATTCCCTTGGAATGTCTCTGAATATTATGTCATTACAAAGTCTCTGAACAGAAGCACAGTCTTTCCCTTCCTAAAAAATGACAAATACTCTACATTTTATATTCAATAAACAAATGATTAATATTAATAAAATAATTGTATCCTCTAAGAGAAGTATTAGTACTATTATCTACATTTATATAAGAAAGCTGAATGTCAGACTATTAAAGAACTTGGTAAAGCCTGCGTGGTTAGTAAAGGATGCATGTGATCCACGATTCACTGTTTTGAAGCCCATGCTGCTTCATCCAACATACAAGAATGTAGGGGTGGGCATGCTACTACTCTACCTAGGTTCCATGGCAAAGGCTACATAAACCATTTTCAATATGAACTTTAAGAAATCTCTCCTCATATACACACAGAAAACATTTTAGATTTGCCAACTGACAGGTTAATATCAAAAGATTAACACAATTTATTAAATTAATAGATTAGAAAGATCACTTTTTCCCTGATATTCTACAAAGTTAGTCTGCTTCTGTATTATTTTATATACCAAAGCTCTTGAGGAAATATTATCTGGGATACATTGTTCTTTTGAAAAGTGTACTTTAGTTGATGTCTTGGCCTATGTATTTAGAAAATAATATAGGATTTATACATTTGGTTACTGGTTCTAGCCCCCTGAAATCTGGCTTGATGTAGAGTTTCTATACTTTTTCACTGTATAGTATCACCAATACAAAATCCTTATCTACCTTTTATTTTCATATTTGCATATTTGTTATGATTATCTGAAACCCTACTATTTTAGTCACTCACCAGATTCCAAGAATTTTAAAAGTATGTGACTGATAGAATAAATCCACAGTGATTTTTAAAAGTTAATTTTGAAATTTTCTATTTAGAGATATCTATTAAAAGCATAAAAACCCAACTCTAATTATCTTGTATTTTGTTTTAAAGGCAAAATAGTTTTATTTGCTTTCCTTTTTGAGTGTTTGAGGATCTTTAACTTACATGTATTTGTTATTATTAAAGTGATAGTTATGTAATGTGGGAGCATAATGCTTTATTAATTGTGGCTTACTGAACAATAATATTTCTATTGTTTATTAACGTTGAAATATATCTTTTACTTCATTGTATATAATTAAATTCTACTGTTATAAAGAGTAAACATTTTACTCATAAAGCCATGGTTTAGACCATTATGTGACATAAATCTCATGAGACTATTAAGTTACACCTTACATTTATCCTTTTTCTAAAAAAAAAAAAAAAGATTGAAACTTGTGTACTCAATATATGTGAAGACAGATTTCATGCTGTATTTTTGTCCCATATCAATAACTACATCATGAAAAATCATTAAAAAGGAAAAATATTCATTTAGTCAGAAATGAGTTGCAAATTGATTTCATTCAGTAGTTAACTGACACTGTGAAATGGCAAGGATGTAATGGTGAACAGTACAGACATGGTCTCTGCCTTCATGAAGTTGACAGTCTAGGAGAAAAGATCAACATGAAAAGTAGTCAATGGAAGGATAATATAAGGTGCTATAAGAGTATATAACTGATATATATAAACAGGTCAGGTGCTATTGTGAATAAGTTTCTACTAGAAATAACTTTTAATCTGAGTACTAAATAAGTATGAATTGGCTAGGGTGAAGTAGAAAGCATTTCCAAGGAAAAGAGGTGACATTTGCAAAAACCCTAATTTGAGAACAAACATATTTCGTTAGATCTAAAACAATTACAATAACATGGAATAGTGGAGAGTGCAATGAAGACTAAATAATACAAAACTAGAGAAGTAGACTGGGGTCAGAACAATAATTTATATTATGCTAAGACATTTGATCATCATCCTCACAATAGTGGGAAGCGATTACAATGATCTGAATTACGTTTACAAAGGCTATTTTGGCACAGTGTGCAGAATAGATTGAAAAGAACCAAACATGGATTCAGAAAAAAACAGTTTGGAGGAAACTGCAATATCGTAGGTTAGACTTGATGGACACCTGGACCATGTAATGATGTAGTTATGCGAAAAAAAATGTTGACAGAATCCAGAAATAGAAGGTGGAACTGACAATATTTGGTGCTTAGTTGTATGTGGAGGTTTAGGGAAAGAGGAAAATCTAAGATTGCTTCTATGTTCCTGCCTAGATCACATGGCATTTTATAAGATACAAAGATTTGAAAGGAGCAATTTTGGGGGGAGAGAGGGGCGCAGGCAGATTGGTAAGATGAAAAGATTTTTAATTCAGTTTTAGAACTCAAGATGTTTCAAATGATTTTGAAGCAGTACCAATGAGACACATAAGTGCAGATGTCATGTGGACAGTAGGGTGTGTGGAGATCTAACCTAGACAGAAATATTTGAAACTGGCGGATACAAAAATGGTGCATGAAACTATGTTGATGAGCTCTGCTCTACCAAGATGAGTATAGCAGGAGACTGGAGAAATGGCTGAGATATCCCAGGTCCTTCTTTTCAAAAAAGAATTCATTTCAGAAATTGCTGAAGAAATGGAGGACTGGGACCTTATGAAGCAAGGGGCAAAGAACATAATGAAAGGGGAAGATTCATGTTTGTCAAATACTGATGAGAGAGTAAGTCAAATAAGAATTCAAAATTGTCCTTTTATTTTTAGTGACAAAATGTGGAAAGTTTATTGTCTTCAGAAAGAAAAGGTAGTAGGTTGAGAATGTGATAAAATACTTGAGAAAAAGGTAAACATCTCTTTCAAGAAGTTTGGCTGCGAAATGGAAAAAGTTAGGGTTGTAAATAGTTAAAGAGCACTGTGGGTTGCAGGAAAGTAGTCTCCTCTCCTCCATCCCAAGATAGGACAGCCCAAAGCAAGTTTATGTTGATAGGATGAGGCCAAGAAAGTGGGAGATGTTAAAGGTGAGAGAAGGAAGAGATAAGAGATTTACAAAGTATTCTGGAAAAGTAGAAGGTGTCCAGAGCATGGGTGTAGGAATTGAATTCTTCCCCATTGAAACAGGAAGGAGGAAAGGATAGGTTTCAATTCAGGGAGGCTTGTCAATTTGGGGGTGGGAAGTAGAGGTACAGCCAACTGATGCTATCTCTACTTTCAGTAAAGAAAGATAAAAGGTTATCATCTACTTGAGATAGGAGGGAAGGAAAAAGAAGGTTAGAAGTTGGAGTAGAGTGGAGAATATTTGAAATCGTCTTTGTAAAGAGTAAGGGACGGAGCTAAGTGGAGAAGTACTTAGCTGTACTTTGCAGAGAGTAAGGGACGGAGCTAAGAGGAGAAGTACAGGACTGTGTTGAGACTGGGAACCAGGCATTTAAATGGTGTCGATCTGCCAAGGGGAGTTATTTTCTCCAGTAGGGGCTAGCAGGACAACAGATCACCTTTGTGATCCTCTAGTTTTATATGCTAATAGCAAATCATCTTTAATTTTCTTATTTTTTGTTTTTTTAGCAATAAAGGAAAAATATGTTTCTTTTTTGAAATGGTGTTGTTCTGTGTTCTCTAGGTTGCAGTGCCCTCACGTGGCTGATTCACATTATTCGCATATGATCATTTTCATGTGGATGCATTTGAACAGCTGAGAATTAAGCATGTGCCTTATATCGCTACTAGTAAAAATGAAAAATCAGTTACTGCTTTGACTAAATCCAGTTGTAGGTGCAAAGAAACTTTCTTTATAGTTTAATGTTACATTGGCTACTCACTGTCCTGTTTTACTGCACTTAAAATCACAGTGATATTTTGTTATGTGCAAGTAATGTGAAAATTTATAATAAAACTAGGGAGAAGGGTTATGAATAGCATCTATTCATTCTCTGGGATAATTATAATTGTATCTAAATTTACGTTGATAAAGGTTGTTGTTTTACATAATTACAACTGAATCTTTCTGCTTTTTATTAAATATGAAAAGAAATCATTTCATTATCTGATTACCAAATATTTTCTTAGAGAATTTTGTTGTTGTTTTTCAATATAAAGAAAAGTGAAGGGCATTGACTATGTCTACAAAAGCAAAATGGGGTACAGTGAAACAAACTAGACGTTTGTTATAAGCAATATCCTCTATGATTCAGGAAGTTAAGAAAGCAATTTATTTGACATCTACTATGTATCAGGCACAGTAAGTGTAGGAGCTTTAACATATTTTAACTAATTTGATTCTCACAGAAATCCTGTAAATAGTTTCTTTTTAAAATACTTTTATAGTGAAGTGAAGCAAAGCCAGGGAAATTAAGTAATTTGGCCACAGTTACAAACCTAAGAAATGCCAACACTAAACACCAGCCATTTTCTCTTACTATTTGGAATTTTATGAGCAATTACAGTATATCATATACCCCACTTAGAATCTTATTAAAGATATTCAACCAGGGCAACCCTTCAAATAGAGGTATAATGCATTTAATAAATCACTTGAATTCTCTTGTTGAATTTTTTTTTAAATAAATTTCTCTTGCTGAATTTTTGTCAGGGTTTACATACATGATGAACAGTTGTTGAGCTGAGTCTGTCATTAAAAAAACTTAAACTGATAAATTATTTACTAATGAACTCCTTGCTTTGCATTTCATCTTTTTAATTACTAAGAAGCACCTAAGTATCCTCTAAGTAGTTGATGACTTGGCCTGACATGGCCTAGAAATGGGGTTGTTGAGTGACAGAAATGGAAATAATAAACTCAATAATAATAAAATTATAAGGGCATAAAAGTTCTAAATTTCACGGTGGTGAAAGGCATGGCAATACTTGGAAGTGAGATTTTCCATTGTTCTTTGTCTTCCTTGACGATATTCTACTTTATTCAATGTGCTCATTATGTGCACTATTCTTACCAACTGTGTGTTTATGACCATGAGTAACCCTCCAGATTGGACAAAGAATGTGGAGTAAGTAGAAAATTTAAAATATCTTTCAATATTATCATCCCTTTTTATTTCAAATTGTGTATTTAATATCTTGAGATTTCATCAGTTTCTTTAACAAATCATACTAGCTATTCCAAACCAGACAAGTTAGCCAGTGATTCAAGTTCATTTCAACCACTAACTTCCTCTAGGATAAAGCTTACAGTGTCTCATTCAGTGGCTCAAATTATTGCAGTGGTTTGACTGCCAATATTTTTAGCCCTTTATCTTCCTTGTGAGTCTCAGACTCTTAGGGAGATCATCAGTGATTATCCAATGATAAAAATTATACCTTGTTTGCATATTCCTTTCTCATGGCTTTCACCTTTCACTTTTCATTAATGTTTTGGATTAATACCTATTTGTTTACATCAGACCAAAAGCAGTGTATTATAGATAATATCTTCATATAGAACCATATTATTTGGGCCTTCAAATTAATTAATGTAGTAAATACAATACTCATTTAGTTACAGTCAATGAATGACTTTTAAAATGTAATGTTTCTATCTTCCTTAAATCCTACCTAAGCTCTACATTATAGGGAGATAGATACAGATCCATATGGAAGCCTCTAATTTTTATTTGTTGTTTAAGTCTCTTTTAAGATATGTACATGTAAATGACTAGATCTTTAAATGTGGGCATGGCTGTTTTTTCTCAGGTACACTTTTACAGGAATTTATACTTTTGAATCACTTATAAAAATACTTGCAAGGGGCTTTTGTTTAGAAGATTTCACATTTCTACGGGATCCATGGAATTGGTTGGATTTCACAGTCATTACTTTTGCGTAAGTATCTTAATACATTTTCATCCTGGAAGAGTAAATCATTGGTGGGAGCCTACACTATATTTCTCCTTGGTGGCTTCCCTTGACAGATCAAGCATTTTTCATAGTTATCATAAGAATTTAGAATATTTTTCATCCAATCAAATTATGTACTTTAGAGAAATTAGGAACTATCATATAAATTATATGGCTTTGTTTTCAATTAGGGCTGTAAAGTAATAAAATGTTTTCCTAAGTAACAGAGATTATGACTGATGACAATGCCATTTTTCTCTTAATTGGGAAATCTGATGGCAGCACTCATTGAAGTTGAAAAGGTCTTGATGAAAGACCAATGTAGACTTAGATTTCCCTAAATTCTGAATAACTCTGATTTAATTCTACAGGTATGTAACAGAATTTGTAAACCTAGGCAATGTTTCAGCTCTTCGAACTTTCAGAGTATTGAGAGCTTTGAAAACTATTTCTGTAATTCCAGGTAAGAAGAAACTGGTATAAGGTGGTAGGCCCCTTATATCTCCAACTGTTTCTTGTGTTTTGTCATTGTGTTTGTGTGTGAACTCCTTATTACAGATATGTGACAGAGTTTGTGGACCTGGGCAATGTCTCAGCGTTGAGAACATTCAGAGTTCTCCGAGCATTGAAAACAATTTCAGTCATTCCAGGTGAGAGCTAGGTTAAACACCGAGGCTGAGTTTAGCTGCTTTGGTGCTACAATCACAGCTTTTGTGCATAAGCCTTATTGCTTGTCACCTATTGCAAATAAAATATAAAAAAGCAAGAATCGGTACATCATATTTTGGATGGATTTGATTCTTTGCTTTTACTAGTTGCTTTCTTTAAAACTTCTAAATCAGCCTTTGAGTTTAACAAGTTTTTGCATGAGGCATTTGCAGTAACAGGCTACATACATGGTCTGCATCCTATAACATCAAGCTTTCTGCATAAAAGTTAAACTATGAGGCATTCAAACTGACGCAAAATTGACCATTTAGGTCAAAAACTGGCAGTTTTCTTACCTGCAGATAAATGAAAAAGCAAGGAATAGCATGAGTGTTGCATGGGGCTCAGTTTTCAGATGTCTTCCTTTTTTAATTCATACTCAAGCTTGCAGAATTTGCAAATATATAACCTCGTAATTCAGTGACTTAAAAGAATTCTTAGTACTCTATTCATATAGATTTTTTTTTAAAATCAATAAGAGGTTAAGGAGTAAGACATCTGCAAATAAAAGCAAAATATTTACACAAGGTTGATGTTTAAGCATGAATAATAAAATCTTTTTTTTTGCTCTAAGGAATGTTTGGAAATACACTTTGGTTCATTTCCATTCAGTTTTCTAATGAACATACAAGTTCCGCTTTCATTCATTTTCACCAGCTAGCAGGCTTTTCATGAAAATATTATTCAATCACACACATTAAACTAATATTGTTGGCCGTCTGCATGACATCTTTATTTTCCAGGACAAGCTCATGATGTTTTTGTTGGTAAAGTAGCTGTTAAACAGTGTATTTGAATTTCTCCCTCTGATTTTATTTGTAGGCCTGAAGACCATTGTGGGAGCCCTAATTCAGTCTGTGAAGAAGCTCTCAGATGTCATGATCTTGACTGTGTTCTGTCTGAGTGTGTTTGCACTAATAGGACTACAGCTGTTTATGGGCAACCTGCGGAATAAATGTTTGCAATGGCCCCCAGATAATTCTTCCTTTGAAATAAACATCACTTCCTTCTTTAATAACTCATTGGATGGCAATGGTACCACTTTCAATAGGACAATGAGCATGTTTAACTGGGATGACTATATTGAAGATAAAAGTAAGATACATTCTTTTAACCATTAAGTTATTTAGTCCTTTAAATATGAAAAATACATATATGGATATTGTCTCAATTTTGATGTGAGCCAAATGACGTAGACCAATTTAAGATAAAATCAATACATGTAATACAAAAATCAAATGATATCTTACTCCTTTTTCCTTATCTGTCAATCAACGTGATAAAAGTTACCATTTGAAAATGTTATCTTTTCCTAAAGCAGTGTTGAAAGCAATACTATATTATGCTGTATAAACAAAATATTTATACTTATTTGGTAGGCACTGATCAAGAATTTTTAATCATATTAAGTAAATCAATAGTTTGAACTATTCAGTATATTATGCTGAAATGTATTGTTAAGAAGACTGGGGAAAAATAATTTGGTTCTGTTTGGTTGACTCAGTATATGTATTGAGTGCATATGATGTATCTGGAAATAGAGAATTCATTCACCAAGATAAAATCTGAATTCGTGTGCTCATCAATAAGTTAAGCAACCCCACTCCAGCCATTTGCTCATTGATCATGGGAAAGTATAAACTCAAAACCTACCTCCATAATATTCTTGTTCCAACTTATCCCTTTGGTGTCAGTCATTGTTTTAGATTTGTTTGTCAGTATAGTTGGATTTTATTTAAGGAATGGACATCAGAATAAACTTATGATGCCACATACTTCAATATAATTTCTTACCACTGAAACCAGCCCCTCTGTTATTTGGATGTTCAAGTCCTTTCCTCTCCGTGTACAATTACCTTGCCAACTTCCATTGATCCCTTGATTATCAGTACTCCACAAGGACACTAATTCTGAGGTATCCTTCATGGTTTTTAGAACCATATAAAATATTACATTAATATTTTAAGAATTGGTATTCTTAAGATTTATAACGAGGAGATTAGGATTCATTGGATAAATGAGTAAATAAAACAAATGATTCCATGATTTATGGGGTTTTCCATTTAATTATGTTATAATAACAGCACAATGACAATCTTTGCACATAAATCTTTTCTCTATTTCTAATCGCTTCCTTTAGATGGATTTTTATTAATAGAATATTTTTTTCAGTTAAGAGATTAAGACTATGGAAATAGAGTCAATTTGCTCTCCAGAGGATCATACCACTCATTAATATTACCATATTTTAAAATCTTTTGGTAGAAGGAAAAGTATATCCTCTTCTTCCTAATTATTATAGCAGTAGAATTTTTTTAATCTTTTTTTTTTTATAATGACATTGGTTAACAAAATTCAGGAAATTTCAGGTATACAATTCAACAGCAAGGCATATATATATATATTGCATTGTGTGTTCACCACCCATAGGCAGTAGAATTTTAAAGATATGTTTATTAATATCATTAGCAAGTTATATATTTTATGTAATGTGAATTATATATTCAACATTTTTAGCCATTATTCTATCAGGTGATAGTATGTTTTAAGGAATTCATATGAACTTTTTAATTTATCAAGTATATAACATTTTGTGTTTTTTAGCAAATATATTCTCCAGCTTGTTTTTCATCTCATTTCTTAGTTTTGATGCCTAAGTGATTTTGATTTTTAGGCAATCGAGTTATTGAATTCCTTTTATTTTTTCTATATTTTAGTTTATAATTTTTTTATTTAAAGATAATAAAAATATTCACCGAAATATTCTACCTATAAAGCAGCCACCTATATATTATATTAAAAAACCCTATACATGTTTTATATCATATTAATGGATGTGTCTTTAAATCTTTAATCTTTGAAAATATAGAATTATTTTTTGATATATGTTGTAGGGTAAAGATCTAAAACTTTCTGCAAAACTATGACCTGGATTTCCCTGCATAATATATTAGGGTTTTCCTTGAATATAAGCTTTAAGTATTCCTAAAACAACCATAATAATTTTTTGTGGGGGATATGTATGTATTTTTTTAATGTGTGCGTGTTAGTAAATATATAAATATGTATGTTTATGTATACATCTGTTTCTTGAGATCATCTTTGCAACTTATTAAAGTTATATGTAAGACTAGAAACTAGATATATAACTTGGAAAATATATATCTCCAAAGAAACAATTTATTTTGTTTATTTGAAAGATAGTAATCAAGCCAAAACCCGAAAGAAAACACTTATTTACAGCATCATAGAAAGAGCAAACACCTAAGCCAACTTTTCACAGGAAATTAAGTCAAAGTTGGTAGGAAAAAAAAAAAAAGTCTGAATCTGTTTGAAGTCCAAGCAAAAAGTGTTTAAAAAAGTAAAATTTTATTTACATAAAAGCAACAAGGCTTCTCTTTCTCTCACTTTTTTTGTTTTTATTTATCTATCTATTTATTTATTTATTTAGTTAGTTAGTTATTTTTAGGTGAGGCAACCTTTGGTTGGCCTCACAGATTCCAAGGACCTTGTCAGCTTACAATTACTTATTTCTTTATTTTTTACGCCGACAGCACCTGGTCTTCCTAGGTGGTCTCCCATCCAAGTACTGACCAGGCTCAACCCTGCTTAGCTTCCGAAATCAGATGGGATCGGGCTTATTCAGGGTAGCATGGCCATAGACACTCTTTAAAAGAGATTTTCTAAATATTTGTTTAATTAAAAATGTTAAATTTTGATATTTGTGTAGTATTCAATTATATTTTCATTTAACCATATACGAATTTATTATTTTATCCATTCCATTATGGTTGAAAAAATTGTAAGCTCTATTATCTAGACACAATGGCTGAAGTGTTTTGAGGGTTTTTAAATAATTCTTTCTGTTCCTCACTCTTTAAATAGGTCACTTTTATTTTTTGGAAGGGCAAAATGATGCTCTGCTTTGTGGCAACAGCTCAGATGCAGGGTAAGTTGATGTTTCGTATTGAGTTTCAGTCCACACTGCTCCATCGGCCTTAATGACCTGCCACCTCCCACCCACGTGGCCCCACTCCCTCCACATTCAAAGCCCTCCATAAATTCCACTTCACACTAACTCTCAAAATAGCTGAGATAAGTGTGGATTCACACTTTCTTCACACACTCATATGTGGCAATTATTTTTCCATACTAGGTCACAGCTGATCTTCTAAATTAGTTTAATGGAAAAAAGAAAAGTAGTACGTACATATATATATAAGAAGCTTAAGTTAATAGAATTCATAAGTGTGTACATTTGTAAGTGTGATATTTTACATATGCTGATGTGATCTCCATGGCTTAAAATGTACTATCTCTGAAGAAATTGTCAATATCTGAAGCATGGTGAGTGTATATCTAGCATATGTTAGCAAAGCAGTTAAGACTATTGACTGGAGAGTTTGCATGGATTCCATTGAATACTGACTCCACTATATAATGTCACCTTTCTTTGCCTTGTAGTTTCCTCATGCGATAAAGGGGTTTAATAGGGTGGCTGTGAGAATTAAATGGATTACATTTATAGCTATTACAGCACTCAATATGTGCTTTTAATTATAACGATTGATATCATGTGAACATTTGTTATTAAGAAGTATTGAACATGGAGCTAAAGCCTAGGAAAATTCAGAGAAATAGTTTCCTCTTCCTATTTGGCAAGATTTTAGAATCATAGACTTCTAGTGTTCTTTCTATGGAAGATGATATGGTGGACATTAGTAACTAATACCTGTAACAAAATTCCCTATGGTAATAGGCTTTTCATTTGACTCATATGGTAAAGATTGTACTGCCTTTCTCTTTAGATCCCAGTGATAAGTAAAAGAGACTGATTTTAATTCCTTGTCTGTACTGTACTAAATGTTTTACATACAATTTCTTATTCAATGCTTGTACCTTTGCAAGACAGGTTCTGTTACTAGCCCTTTCTTACATATGAAGTGCCGGAAGTTTAGCAGGGTTAGGAAACCTGCCCTGGATCAGGTAGCGTGGAAGTGTCAGGCACAAGACTGAGGCCAGGTCAGCTTGATCATCAAGGTCATAGGACACCTTCACCAGGCAGAGTTATTTCCTCCTCTCAGTGTGCCCTCTCCCATCCTTTTTTCACCCCTCTTTTCTACTACCACAATCACACACATGCTTCTGCTTCTAGTTATCTTCAGTAAAAATCAATTTTTTCCCTTTAAATTTATTTTTCTGTTCGTGCCCACAAGTTCCCAAAGGTATTAATTATGATATTACTGCTTTTATATGGAGACATGATAAATATAATAATGACAATTATGAATCACAGGGGAGTTCATAAATAGACTTAATAGATTCTGTTATTATATAAATCAGTCCACATAGTGCTGGGTAAGATAAGAGAAATCTGCTTTCCCTAGTGTCAGATAAAATAGGTATTGGCATCTGTAAAAACCAGAAAGCTAGCCAGCAGACTTGCAGTTACTGACTTCTTCTTTTGCTTTAACCTAATTTTAGCCAGTGTCCAGAAGGATACATCTGCGTGAAGGCTGGTAGAAACCCCAACTATGGCTACACAAGTTTTGACACCTTCAGTTGGGCTTTCCTGTCCTTATTTCGTCTAATGACTCAAGACTTCTGGGAAAACCTTTATCAACTGGTGAGAACAGATAATATGATTCTTCTGGGAAGCATGAAATATTGAAATCAAGAGAATTGCTGTAAAATACTTTATAACTTAGAGTATGAGCTTGTAACAGTCTACATAAAATTTAATAAAATATCTCTTCCATTTTACAGACACTACGTGCTGCTGGAAAAACATACATGATATTTTTTGTGCTGGTCATTTTCTTGGGCTCATTCTACCTTATAAATTTAATCCTGGCTGTGGTGGCCATGGCCTATGAGGAACAGAATCAGGCAACACTCGAAGAGGCTGAACAGAAAGAAGCTGAATTTCAGCAGATGCTTGAACAGTTAAAAAAGCAACAAGAAGAAGCTCAGGTATAGTTAGCAAACATAGAGCTCTTTTGTGTTTGTTTATCTCAGTTCTCTGACCACACTGGTGAGGTTAGTGGCATTTAGTATTCAAAATCAGCAGTGGTTAAACTGACATTTAAAAGAGGTCATAGGTGTTTGTAAGTGTTAAGATTCTGTTTAGTTTTTAGGAAATTATTATTTTTATGTTGATAATTACTGTCAATACTAATGACATCACAGCATGGAGATTTATAATTGCTTTATTACTATTTTTTTCTCCTTTGTGACCCTTCATTTACTGAAGCTCACAAACTAGACCAACATGCCCTCAATCGAAATATTTTCTTAATTTTCTGGGGAAGAGAAATTCAGTTATAGTTGCTTCTTCATGAGTGTCACTAGGGGGGAGAAAGGTCAGAAAAGCAGGGTTGAACTGAGAAGATTATTTCCTCGAGTCTGGAAAGACAAAGACTTATTTAATATTTATTTTCTACTTGAAGAGTGTTTAAATGCAAGTTTGTGGGTTGCATAAGAAAGACACAGATGTGTGAACATAATAAATCACTACATTCTCTGCCTCCTACACTGTAAGTCCTTTAATTTATACTTGATGAGGTTTCATAATAAGGCGAATATTTCTTTAATTTATTTACTTGACTTAATGACATTAACTCATCAAATTGCCTATTTTTTGGCTTTTCTTGGATCTCAAGGACAGTTCTCTTTTACCACTGAGTATCCTGAATATGTAATAAAGGTCAGATAAATGAAACATACAGGGGCAGCAACAACAAAATTGAATACTATATCTTTCCAAAAACTGTACTATTGTAATTTGCAAATCCATTCAGATGCCGTGATCTGCGATTCCCTTATATATAATCTGTAAAATGTTTTTCTTGTGCATTTCTTAATAAAATTCTCAATTTAAGTCAAAGAGGGGGAAAAGGTTTATTAAAATAAAAAATACTCTACTGAATAAAATTCAATAATTTAGACTGGTACAAAAAGTCATTGCCGAGTGGAATTGTGATGGATCAAGTTAAAATAGGAAACCTTTAATTCTTAAATTCTTTCCTTATTAAGATACTTTTTAAATCAGAGAAAAATTATTAAGGTATTTAAATGTTTTGTTCATATTATTAGATAATTAGAAAGCATAGTATAAGGCCAGAGCTTGAAGGTTTTCATCCAGGTCTCATGTATCATCTTCCATATATCTGTTGATTTTAATTCTTTAATTGGTCTAACGACAACGTATTGTTTTCCAAAATATATGCCAGAATGAAGCATTGTTTTCCAAGCTCATACTTGTGATACTAAAGATAAATTAAGCAGTAACGTGGACAGTTTCTCAAAGTGTATATGCAACTACCATTTACTTTGGGCCCTTGTAGGCAGCTGCTGCAGCAGCATCTGCTGAATCAAAAGACTTCAGTGGTGCTGGTGGGATAGGAGTGTTTTCAGAGAGTTCTTCGGTAGCATCAAAATTGAGCTCTAAGAGTGAAAAAGAGCTGAAAAACAGAAGAAAGAAAAAGAAACAGAAAGAACAGTCTGGAGAAGAAGAGAAGGAAGATGGAGTCCGCAAATCTGAATCTGAAGACAGCATTAGAAGGAAAGGTTTCCGTTTTTCCTTAGAAGGAAGCAGGCTGACATATGAAAAGAGATTTTCTTCTCCACACCAGGTAAAAATATTAGATTATATAAATTGCACTTTTTTAAAGCTAGGGCAGAATTTGGTAGAGATAAACTGCCTTCCCCCTAAATAGCATAATGCTTTCAGCGGTAATGATCATCAAGTGTTGTGATTATCACCTCAGAGAATTTGTGAGTTTTAAAACTTGTTGGAATCCCAGGAAAGCATTCTCAGAGTGTGGATCCCGGGGGACTAAGGAAGGTTTGTGATTTTAAGGTTTTGTTAAAGACTCAAACATCTCGAGGCAATTTTCCACATGAGTAATTGTCAGCAGATGTTTCTCATCCTTTCTTAGCTGCTGTGCCTGGACCCAGTGGACTGTGGGTTTTCTGGGTGGCAGGTTTCTTGAGCTGAACTGTAGACTCTTTCAGACCATCTATCTGTTCAGGTGTTCCCGTCCACGTGCAAAGTTCATCTGAAGAGTGCATTCTTCATGCCCTCACTTCAAGGGGATCCAAAGCAAAATTTCTCTAAAACTGTAGCTAAAATTCTTAGTAAGCATGCACTGAGGAAGATTTATGATACTCAATAAACATGTTTAATTGCAGTTGATTATCTCTGTCTCATGTTTAACATGGGACTTTCATTGAAATAATATCCCGATTTATATAGTGCACTAAATAAATGTTCACTGGATGCCTCTGGCTGATGTACTAATATAAGCTGTTGAAACTTTGAAATTTAAGATCTCTAATTGTCTTTAAAATTACCAAGAGAATTACCAGAAATACATAGTTTCTCAGAAGACAGTTTCACCAGTAGTGAAACCTTAGTATCTATATAGTAATGATAACAGCTAGAACGATACTGATAGCAATGATGATAGGTAACACTTAGCACAGTGCATTGCAATTTGCAATATAACTCATGTAAGCCCCTCACTACAGCCCTAGGTAGGTACCATAATCATCATCCCCAGTCTACACATATGAAGAGGAGGGTTGTATTCTTTGTTGACTGTGTGTTTTATGCTTGGCATTCTTTATACACAGTCATAATTAGTGTTAACAGCCTTGCATAGTATTATTTTCGCTATTTTTTCAGCTCTTTGAAGTTAAAGAATTGCCCAATGTCATATAGTTATTGAAGGCTGAGATAGTATTTAAATCTGGCCTGACACTGAAATTCTTTAACTTTCTACCTTCTTAGGCCTACGAGTAAGAATATCTTTAAAACTGAAAAGGAAGTCTACAATTTGATGTCATTTAAAAGATACATATATTTAGAATTATACTTGCTCTTCATACATTTTATAGTATGCAGTCTCACATAATCTTATGTTTAATATGTATAAATTTTTTATAGGTCAATCTGTTCATTCCAAGTCCAAATAACATTATGAGACAGAATAAAGTAAAGAATTAATGGATTTGAATTCATATTAAAATAGAATTTGTTTTTAAGTAAATATCGACATTTACTCATTCTCATTCATGTTGCCATGGTCATAATTTCATTAGTGGAGACATTAATCTTAATAAATGTGAATTCCTTAAAAATCAACCCCCTTTTTTACAGCATTGGTCATTTTGAAAAGGAAGGAAGGAAGAAGGGAGGGAGGAAGGGAGGGAGAGTAGGAGGGAGGGGAGAAAAAAGGTATGTTCTACAAGGTAAAATTGCCTAAATTTGAAACTGCAGATTAGCAGTTAACCAAGAATCTCTCCAATTTGTTTTGTTTTTTTGTTTTGTTTTGTTTTGTTTTTCAAATCCAGGAAAACTAACTCTAGGTAAAATAGTGAAGCCTGAAAAGATTAAGCTTTGTTCTGCCTCTTTCTGCAAATTTTGCTTACAGATATAACATTTTTCCAGTACTATCTTCTTCAGACCTCCATTTCCTAGCTAGTTGGACATTATAAGTGATCACTGAATTATACAAATTGGAATGTTGGCTGGACTTGATATTTGCTTCTTAAGTGGTACCTATATTTAAAAAAGAGAAAGATTTTTTTTTAACCTAAAAAAGAAATAGTCAAACAAATAGCTAAGAAGATGGAGAGGGAAATGGAAAGGGAGAGAGAAAGAGAAAGAGAAGGAGGAGAGAGGAAAAAAGTGAGAAGGAAGGAGGGAGAGAGGGAGAATCCTGAATTCACACTAATCTCATTTAGCAGGTCCCTGGAAATAATACCGAAAATATCAAGCTAGGCAAAGTTTCTTAACCTGGGTAAGGTGATGAAAAGTCTACTGCTTTTGTTAGATTTTTCAAGGGTCCAAGACTCCAAAGTATTAGAAACTATTAGTTTATGATGACATGATAGAAAGGCAGTTGTGTTGGTAAACATTTCTACTTTCACATCAAAGAAAACATAATGTAGGCTTTTACTTCAAGATTATAATTTTCTTAATAGAGTAGGTGAATTGCACAAAATATTTCTTAGACTTCACTTTGACTTATTAGTATAGGAGAGGGGAGAGAACAAAATCAGGAGTTTAATTTCTAGTCAAGTCCCAAGACAACCTGGATGTTTTATTTTGAATCCTTTATAAGATATAGTTGACCTTAAGTTATTTTATTCCCTATTCATAATAAACCAAGAAGTTTTGCTTTTTAGAGATTGATTTCTTGTGGCAGACTTTTCTTACTGACTATCCTTTGTTTGTGGCACAGTATTTGATTGCAATGGATTTATATAATTAATTAAGCAATAGAAGTTGATGCTAACAGATGGGACACAATCATTTTTCATAAAATTGTCCCATGTAAACTATCCTTTTATGTGGCATGATTCACCTTTGAACCTTGAGAAATTTTCTGAGCTATTTTATAACTTATTTTTCTACAAAGTTTCTATTGCTACTAATTGAATAGAGTACTTATAAGTTAAAATGTAATTATTGGCATTACTTCTCATTAGGCATTATTGAGAAAAATTATTCTTTTCTTAAAAGATAATTAAAAGCATACTTACTGTTAGAGAATGTAAAAAATATATAGGTATAAATTATTTTAGGTAGCTTTAAACCTTTTGGAGGAAAACTCAGACTAATAATATTTAAATGATGAAATTAATATTCTTTCTATTAATAATCATAAGAACCCAGTTCAAGCTCTCTTTAGTAAAAAAAAAAAAAAAAAAGAGAGGACTTTTATATCTGTGAGTAGCTTTAGTCATGCTGAACTCAAGGGCTCATAACATATTATTATGACCAAGTATTCCTCCATATCTCAGCCCAGGTAGCTCCAATATGGTGGCAAGATGCCCACTGCAGCTCCACACTTAAATTCAATATTTTTAGGAACCCTAATTGAAAATGCACCTCTTTCTCAACAACTATGAAAGAAAGAGATGGCTGCCAATGGACCATGCAGTGTCCCTGCCCATCTTGAAACCATTCTCTATGACCAGAGGTATGAAATACACTCATTGGCTAGGCCTGAGAATCATCTCTCAAAAATAGTCTGGGTATTATCAAAAGATGAAGGAGAAATAGATATCGGACCAGCAAAAACAAGTGTTTACTACAGCTAAGTCATAATATTAGACTAATAATACACAGGAAGTGATTCATTGTGCTTGGTGCTGCAGTGCTTAAGAATCAAGGTAAACGGCATGATGGCAGTGACAATGTAGCCATTTAGAAAATTGTTAAATGATCATGACCAGATACTTAGTGAAAACCAAGTTTTTGTAAATATGGTGTCCTTCAAATTTCTTGAGATACACAGAAGAGTAAAAATCAGGGAATGAATCATACAGTTCTTTCCATTTGATTTGTTCAATTTATTCACGAAGACATTACTAAATATGCAAAGAAAAGGGAGAAGCCTCTCGTGCTATAATTAAATAGATCTACTAGCAAGGTTGATTTTATTTTCCTCTGTGGTAAGATCTGCATCAGGGCGTGGTTACTAGTGAGCTCTTACTGGGCATATTTTTGGCTTTAAAAGATGTTAATATAGGTGTATATTTAATTACTTTCCATTAGATTGTTAAATGAGGTTAGCCTGTAGAGAGGGGCTTAGCAAAAATTTTAGTTCTACGTGCCAGTAATGAGACTAAACAATGTTGAGGGGTATTTGTGACTATCTTAAGGCACAAGTAAAGTAAAAGAAAATGACTGAAAAAGAAAAATGAAGGAAGGGAGAAAAAGGGAAAGCAAAGAGGCGAACCTAGTTGAGATCCACCAGCAGGTACCATGGGAGCCCATAGTTCTACCCGTCCAATGACTTCCCCCTAGGTAGGTCAACCATTCTGAAACAATGAGTCAAGCCTCACGTTTTTCAAGATGCCAGCTCTTAATTCTGTTCTTCTGTTTTTTGTTTCCTTTATTGTTATTCATAGTCTTTATTGAGCATTCGTGGCTCCCTTTTCTCTCCAAGACGCAACAGTAGGGCGAGTCTTTTTAGCTTCAGAGGTCGAGCAAAGGATATTGGCTCTGAGAATGACTTTGCTGATGACGAGCACAGCACCTTTGAAGACAATGACAGCCGAAGAGACTCTCTGTTTGTACCACACAGACATGGAGAGCGTCGCCACAGCAACGTCAGCCAGGCCAGCCGTGCCTCCAGGGTGCTCCCCATTCTGCCCATGAATGGGAAGATGCACAGCGCGGTGGATTGCAATGGTGTGGTATCCCTGGTTGGGGGTCCTTCCCTCACATCTCCCGCTGGACAGCTCCTGCCAGAGGTGAGGCCAGTGGAAACTACAGCTGTCGCGAAGGGAGCTGAGGCTGGTGAAAGCTGGAATGTTTTGGATTTCCCATCTAAGAATTTTGTCAAATCGTTCTATTCAGACTTTTCTACAAGTTAATTAAAAATATAGGTTGGGTATCATAGAATATAATTAGAAGTGTCTCTTCATCATTATTACTACAGTATGAAACATGGCAAAAAGCACAGCAACAATTTATCAAGCATGCGTTTAATTAATATAATCAAGTTAAATGCAAGAAATGATACCAGTAGTGCTCATCTTAAGGATCTTATTATCACTGTTCCTTTAAAAGGAGAATTTGACACTTCCACTTGAGTGGATTTACTAAATATATGAAAATCCCATAGTGCAACATTCTTTCTCTTTGCAAGTCAGAGTGTTATAACATTTTTAGCACTCACTCAAATGACCCCAGCCATTGTACATTTGTATGGTTTAGAAGTCACTCAAAATCTATGGCCATGCTACCCTAAAAAAGCCCGATCCCTTCTGAACTCGGAAGCTAAGCAGGGTCGGGCTTGGTTAGTACTTGGATGGGAGACCACCTAGGAAGACCAGGTGCTATAGGCATAAAAAATAAAAAAATAAGGGATTGTAAACTGTCAAGGTCTTTGCAATCTGTGAGGTCAACCAAGGATTGCCTTGCCTGAAAAAAAAGAAAAGAAAGAAGTCACTCAGAGTAGCTGGTAAAATCACGTGTTGTAATTTTTAGAACATATTTCAATTTTTATATTACTTTTATGAATTTTTTTGGTAAACAAAGTGGCCCTAAATCAAGCCTATGGAAAAGGGTTTCAATTAAGTGCCAGGCACTTATAGGGATATATTGTTGACATTTCCTTTGTAAAACATGTTACTTTTTAACTTTGGTATTAAATAAGACTTTATTTGTCAATATAAAAATATTCTAGCAATGTCATTTGGTTGCATTTTATAGTTTTCTGAATCATATTATAATTTTCTTTGTATTATTATTTTTTACACAATTCCATTTATTATAATTGGACAAGCTCCTTAAGCACATTAAGGTTGTATGGAGTCAGCTATCAGTCACCTAAGAGAGGAACTTCTTACCTTGGATTACAGAAATAGACATTGATCTTCTTCACTTTTTTCTCATGACCTCTCCCACCACTTTCTCCCAGGGAAATGTCCAAGTATCCTGGGGTCAAATAAAATCATGAAAAAAGTAGAACTTTATAGTGAAGGAACCAAGAATACAGAGGGAATATCAACTTCTCTTTTAAAATAATCATAGCTAACTATGTACCAGACACTGTCCAGAACACTTTATATGTGTTAATTCATTTAATCCTCACAACAACTCTTCATCATAGTTACTAATATTATCCCTGTTGTACAGAACAGGAAACTGAACTCTGTGCATTGTGGAGCTAAGACATGATCCCAGATATCCTGGCTATTGAACCCATTTTATCCACATTGCAATATTGCCTCCCATTGAATTTTTCTTTTTTTTTTAAATTTTCTTAAATGGAAAAGAAGAGATGGCTAAGAAAACAAACACTTTCATTTTAACCCAGTGTTTCTCAAAAAATACTTCACCCTCAGACTACTTACATCGAATTCCCTGGGATGCATCTTAAAAATGAAGATTCTTCATCTTCCCCTCCCCCAACCTCTGGCAACCACCATTCTACTCTATGCTTCTATGAGTCTGATGGTCAAAGGCTACAGAATTTTAGATATGCAAGATAAATAAGTTCTGGAGATCTACCATATGGCTTAGTACCTAGAGTTAACAATACTATATTGTATAATTAAAATTTGCTAAAAATGTAGATCTTATGTTAAGCGTTCTTCCCGCATATAACAACAATAATGTAAAAAAGGGAGTGAAAGGAAATTTTGGAAGGCAATGGAAATGTTTATGACCTTGATGGTGGTGATAGTTCACATTGTATACTAATCCTCAAACTCACTGAGTTGTGCATATTAAATATATACAGCATTTTACATGTCAATCATTCCTCAGTAAAGTGGTTTAAAGAAAAAAATGGAGATTCCTGGGTCAATCAAGACTTACTTAGACCAAAAGCCTGAGAACAAAGTCAGAGAATCTTCTTTCTTAACAAGCATTCCACATGGTTCTTATACATAATAAAATGTGGACATCACTGATCTCAATAAATGTTAATTGAGCAAACAAAAACAAATATACAACTGTATTGCATAAATACACAGAGAATGTCACTCTGTCAGAAAATATTTAGTATTTATCAGTAATTGCCATAAAATTCTTGTCCTATCAGAAAGGATGGAATAAATCTCTGAAGACAAATCAGGGCCAGATTGAAACAAAGCCTAGTGAGGTTCCTCTATAGCAAGTTCCCTCATGTCTATTCTTCAATCTTATAGTCAGGTGCTGTGAGGCAGGGCACTGCACTGTGGTGCAGCATGAGCTGAAGGTGCAGAGAGAAGTAGGCTGTGAGACTGTGAGGGGAAATGAGAACAGAAAATAAACAGCTGCAGGCAAATAACACCCTCCAAAGCACATGATATCTTGAACTTTGCATGTAAATTCAGTTGAAACAATTTAACTTAAATAATTTCCTCAGTAATATCATTAGAGGTTTTGGAATCTATCATTAAAAAATTAGATGAAGCTAGGATTATTGCACATATGGTTCTGTATAGAGCAGCAGAGAATAGAGGAACTTTAAAGCAACCCTATTTTTTTCTTTAAAAAACTTTGCTTCTCTCTGATCAGGCAAAATATTTTAATTCTGAGAAATAACCTTTTGATTTCAAAGAGTTTCAATTTCAGAGGAGGTTATTTTTTTCATTAATTTTACTTCTGTTTTGCCATAAAATTAATTGTATCACCTATACGGATGTTTATCACCATTAATAACAATCACATCGATTGAGTGGAAACTTTGCTTTGAGTATATGTGCACTAGAGGTATGCAGGTTAATAAAAATAATGTTACTCATATCAGAATGAGGTCTGAGTAGATGAACAGAGGAATTATATTGCTATTTTAGAAACGGAAAATCCTCAAAAAATGACTTCTTATTTATTATTAGCACTCACTCAGACCTGCATTTGAAATGCTTGAGTTTTGCCCTTTTTTCCCTGTGATAATTAACTTTATTGTTTGATCTCCTAAAGTAAGAATAAATTTCTGCCGCATGTTGAAATTCTAGAATAGAAAATATCAAATCATCATATCATTGTTAAAAATTGAAGACCGCCAAATTGGTATTATTACCTTAAGTTAGAGTTTCAATGCCAAAGATTGGTTGTTTTCTGGATGAAACTGTTTTGTAAATGTAAGACAAAATTATAAATTTGTTCTAATATTTAGTTTTATTATTAAGGATATTGGGAAATGTTACCTAACTATAATAAACAAAAACATTTTATAGTGGAATTCACAGTTTAAGGGAACTATACTGATGCATATTAAGGAACCCTTAAAAATTATTTTCATACATTAAACCAAATGTGTGTGTATAAAGATCTAATATCTCAACCTGAGAGTAAATTAAGGAACACCATGTTTCAATCTGAAGTCTAGTTGGGATTGGTTGAAAGGCTAAAAGGTTATCTATCCAATAGTAGGCATGGTCCCTCTAGCACAAAGCTCCAAGATGGAAGAATTAGAAAAGTCCATCCCGATTGCAAACCCGGGCATTCTTGAAAGCTGAAAATCTGACAGGCTTTCAGACACTTCCCAAGAATGATGATTCCAGCAATGTCTTAATGAGCCGTTCACATCTGAGTAAGCATGGTGATCATTTAGTTAAGTAGCACCTATTATAAGAACACTTTTGGTTTTGCTGCTCTTAAGAATAATAGTTATTCCATCTGAAATTTTATTTTTAGGGCACGACTACTGAAACAGAAATAAAAAAGAGACGGTCCAGTTCCTATCATGTTTCCATGGATTTATTGGAAGATCCTACAACAAGGCAAAGGACAATGAGTATAGCTAGTATTTTGACCAACACCATGGAAGGTATGTCAAAAGTCTTACAGCATAGCTACTTCATAGTACTTTGGTAATGATGAAAACAATAGTTTCATAAATTCCAAGAAAATTAGTTCTGACTTGATAACACATCATCATTATGTCTTTTACTAAATAAAAATGAAATCCATGTACATCACATGGATTCTACCATCTCTTATAAATCTTTACATTTAGCCTCCAGGAAGCTACTGCAAATTCAAGGTATACTTGGAATACTGCTTTCATAGATTAATTTCTAAACTGTTGAAGTTTGTTGTGTGTATGACATTGAAAGGAGTGTAATGATAAATGTTTATTTTTATAATGATGCTAATCCATTTGAATTGTATTAACTGCCTTAGATACAAGCTATAAAATCATTTGATTTAACCCAAAATGTAAATGAAAAATGTAAATTAGAGTTTGATATTAACCTCTTTAAAATAAAATGTTCAAAAAATTTTTAGAACTACTCGTGCATCTCTCTGACCAGAATATTACAATATTTATCAGCTTTCTCTTGAGTTGCAGATTATGTCTGAGTAGTTAATATATAGTTTAGCGGTCTGGATCTCATAGTGCCAAAATAAAGGCTTTGGGGACAACTTGATCTGTGATCGATTCTTGGCTCTTTCATGTGTTAAGTGTGTTAACTTATGACTCTAAACTTCATTTTCTCTATCATTTTAATGTGGATAATGATGCTTAGGCATAAGATTGTTACAAGGATTAAACGAGGCATCATATATAAAGCACCTATGTACATGTTATGCAGATGGGAATCAATAGATATTATCATTATTAGTTGTTTTATTTTTGTTGTTTTTGTTAATTACATGTTTGTGCTTTTCCAAACTGTAAGTGAATTTGAACGTCAACTATCAACTTCAAATACTTGCAAAATACTTTCATATAAAATATATTTTATCCTCCTCCCTTATCCTCTTTTCCCTTTTTCTCCTGTTCTTTTACAGCCCCTCCCTTTCCACCCCCTCCCAAGTGTGTGAGTGCGTGTGTATATAGATGTGTCGAAGGAAAATGAAAGATGGAGAATGAGAGAGAGAGTATGTACATGTGACTTTCTTATTTTTATTTATAGTTTCTCTTAATATTGGATAGATTCTTGGAATATTTATTTTCCAATCTGAATGGAAAAATCCTGTGATGCTAATACCAATGCCAAAAACCTAAAAGTCACAGTCAGAAAGAACTCACAGTGTAGATGACCGTATATATCACAGCCATGTCAGTATTACAAGACCCAATTTTCATAATGTCCTAATGCAGTATCAGAAATCTTTTCACTGATTTCTATGGAATATTAAACTCAGTACGTTCTTCCCCAACCTCGCCTGCGTTAGCTTGCACTCCTTCTTCCCCCCCAGCTGCCAGTAGCTTGCTCCTCCCTGTCCCTCCAGGTAAATCTTTTGAAGATTCTCTGGTCTTCTGCTCCTTGCCATAGCAAAACCACTGAGAGGAAGCTGCCAGTGGTTCTGCTACAGATGTCAGCAGCATGTCTGCTCCCTAAAGCAAGAAGTAGAGAAGGAGACAGGGTAAGTCTAAATCAACAGTCCTACTTTGCAATTCTGATAGCATTAAGTTTGACCTAACGTAAGAAATTACATAATAAACACCAAACCACCAAAACATTGAACTTGTCCACTAATTAAGACAGGAGTTCAAAATGAGTGTACCCATTGGCCCTCCATGGGAATGTATCTCATGGAGTTACTTAGGAGGAAAAGAGTGTCTTAAAAATAAATATAACTGAGGAAGCAGGAGACTGAGTATTTGGTTTTAATATCTGGAGAACTTTTGACTTTATATTTTTGTGAGGGACAATGGCTGAGTTTTTGTTTTTCATTGACTGTATAGCATGAAAATTTTATTTTTTTTATTCTATTATATTTAAACACTTGGAATTTGGCATTGATCAAGGTTGGTTGTTAGCAATACTTAGGATACACATGCATACTAGAGCTGTCTTTAATATATAGTCTTTTTTTTGTTCCTGATAAGATGGAAAGGTTTCTTAGGTTGACATAATCTGTTTATTTGGGATCCTTTCTTCTAAGTCTAATCCCTTTCCCTTTTTGTGAAGCAGGCTTGTTGATCCAGCTGTCAACTTTTGTTTTCCTCCTTTTGAACTACAGCCAAGTCTTCATTGTCCAGGGTAATGAATAGCCAGCCTCTTCCTTAATGAAACTAGGAGATGAGTAAAAATGAACTGTTTGCTTTTCAAATTTTTTAAATGCAAAAGCCATATAGAAATATTTCTTGGTCACACCTTTGGGAAAATTAGTGGGAGGATGACTTAGAAGTACCAGAGGAATTGAGAAAAACCGGCAAAAGTCTAAACTGATGATTCTCAGTGTGTATAACCCACACAGGAATAATGGAGAGATGGCTGTAGTTCTCTCTTGAGTGCTTTGTTTGTTTCAAAATGTAAGATTCTCTCTCTCTTTCTTTCTTTTTTTATTTTTATTTTTGGCATGAATAATTGAATGTTTTTGTTTTTGTTTTTTAGAACTTAAACAGCTTTGCTCCACTTTTTCCTGGTGTCAATCAAGACGAACAACACGGGCTGAATTTCTTCTTTTGAACTTTTATCTGTTTTGTTTTTACAATTCCTGTTTGCTTCTGTTTATCTACTAAATGACAGGTCACATTTTAAAAAATACTCTGTGCACAAAGAGATTTTTTCATTTCTCATTTATTGTCAATGATAATATCTTTTTATGTTCAGCATAAATATAAGGTTATTTGGAAGTCTTAAAAGCATCTACAAAGTAACTAGTGCATAATAATCGTATTTATATTTTTCCTCTGAGTAACAACACAACTATTCTTTATTGTTTACAAAATTGCATATTAAAAGAAATGGAATAAACTATGCACTGGAAGAGTTTCAATATCTAAAGAGACAGTTGAAGAATCTACCTCTAATGAAATTCTGTTAAAAATAAACATGAAATTAATTTACTCTACGGAAGTGGTAAACTTTATAGCATTAGTTAGTAGTGAATGTTTATCAGCAGAACGAAAAGGTCATTACCTATGTTCGCGTTTGTCCATTCCATATTTAGTTTCTACTAAACTGTACCAGGTTTAGAGGGATATTCCAGTTGCCACAGTAGTAATACTAAAGCAACTGACCAAAATCAATTATGCCATAAATGAAAAAAGAATTTTTTCCTCTACTTTAGTGCTAAGAAGTAGTGGTCTCATTTAACAGAGCAAGTAGTAGGATGTACAGCAATGATATTGGCAGAAAACATTTTGCATCCTTTTTCCACTCAAGAGTTGATTGGGAGATCATCTTACCAAAGGAGGAGAGTAGATAATGTCCTACTTCCTAATTCTCCAAAATTCTTTTTCCAACATTTATCAAGTTTCAATATTTTCAGTATCACCTTAAAAAATCGGGGCATTTCTATCTTCTCTCTCCTATTATTTAGTTAAAATTCTTCTCAAAATCATTGTACTTTTTTCTTAAACAAATGTGTTTTAATCTGAAATTTTATATCATAAGTTTGGTATGATAATTATACAGTTTAATACATAAATGCATACCATGAAAATTTATGAATTCTACATATGTTTCACCTAAAGTCTTCTAATATTTTACCTCTAGTATGTAAGTCCCATTTTGTGAAACATGGATTTATACTAACAGTGAGAATCCTGGTTTCTGAAGGTAGATATTCCCTCTTCTTTTGTGCCCTCTAGTTAAATTAAGAAATGTAGAGAAAAGGAATCTTGTTGAGTTCAATATGCAAGCCTATATTTAATGACGCTTAACTAGAAACATTTTGACTAAGACTAGTGAAAGAGACAAAACTATCTCATTAAAAGACCCCCCAAAACATATGTAATCCAAGAAACTGAGATTCAGCATGACTGATAAAGGTTTTTAGGACGTTTCTTGAGAGGAATTCTTGGATAATATAAAACTCATCCATGTTCCAGACATGGCTCTGTCTGGAACGTGGGTGAGTTTTCAGTATATTTAACACAAACCCTACCCATTAGTTACTGATAATTTTGAAGGTAATTATCAGACAGTTTAATACTGCAGATGGAATCTTGGAAACTATGTTTTGCCGAGATGAATTTAGAAAGTTTACTAACCTTCCTATGCCCGTGATTTCTATGTCAGCTAACCCATTATAAGTGTTTTCCTGCTCCATCATCAATTAAACCATAATGCCTTTTAATAACTTCATTTTTGTAATCACTTTCAATTTAAACCAAAGACTGCTTAATAGAAAGTAAGCAGTTTTAATAAGTATTCTAACTCTTTTCTTCCAGAACTTGAAGAATCCAGGCAGAAATGCCCACCCTGCTGGTATAAATTTGCTAACATGTGTTTGATTTGGGACTGCTGTAAACCATGGTTAAAGGTGAAACATCTCGTCAACCTGGTTGTGATGGACCCATTTGTTGACCTGGCCATCACCATCTGCATTGTCTTAAATACACTTTTCATGGCCATGGAGCACTATCCCATGACAGAGCAGTTCAGCAGTGTGCTATCAGTTGGGAACCTGGTAAGGCCCACAGAGGGTTCCTCTTTCCATTGAAAGACTTTATGATTGCCTTAATGAATTTCACATATGACTCTCAAATTAAATATGAATTAACTGACCATGTATACCTGGACAGCAAAGGTTTAGCATTCCTTTTTTAATTACAAAAATATATTGCTATAGTTAGGCAATACAAAAGATTTAAAATTTGTATGTACAATTTGATTTAGAATTAAATTAAATTGCCCATTCTTTAGAAAGATGATTATAAAGCATTGAGGACATTGGTCTATGATAACAAAATCTTGTCATATTTATCTGATATTTAGATAATTTTGGGGGACATGTATACATTTTCCAAAAAAGGAAATTATGAAATATGCCAGATCAGGTAATTTTGAAATATCATTTGTCAATACCTGAAGATAGATTCTTGGTTATCATATAGTGCTTATTATTTCCATTTGAATTTCTCCTGTAAATTTAGGAATTTATAAATGATGATTTTGGCATACATGTTCATTGAACATTTTGTGTTAAAATTCACTGGATACATGGTAGAGGGATAGAAATGAAAGTAAAGTGGTCTTACAAACAATATCAATAAATTCACACAACAAAAAGATATAGTTACCAACATAAGAGGCTCATTAAGTTCTCGTGCACCTCTCAACTTGATATGTGAACATATAAATAGGTTGTGTGTAGATAGTAAATAACATATTTATATAAAGTACAATATATAACATTTTTAGGCTCTGAAGTAACCACTATTTTTTTACTATACTCCGAATAGGTCTTAACTAATCCAATGATAAAGTTAATATATACTGACCACTTATTTTGCACTGAACACTGTACCGAATGGTTCACATGAAATCCCTCTGTTTGGGTTCCCATAAAGTTGGTCCTAAGGTAGATACTGTGATTGTCTGCATGTCACAATTGAGGAAATTGTACCCATGAGAAATTGACAGGATGGTGGAAGGTCAGAACACTATATCAGAGACTATGAAAGCTATTTCAGAGACCGTTGTAAGCTCTGGTCAAAAATCATAGAACTTTAGAATGGGAAAGGACAATGACATTACCTAGTCTATATTTTACCTATGGAGGAATCTCTTCAACATTATCTCTAAAATATGAGCAAGGGATAAAAGAAAGCTTTATGGAGGTAGGTATTAGGAAATAACTCAAAGGGGCTTAAATAAAAATAAAGAGAATTCATTTCAAGTAACTAAAGTCTCTTTGGACATAGCTCCAGGTTTTAACCTGGATAGATTCAGGTTCTCAGTCAATGTCATTGGGAGTCAGCTTCTTGCCCTACTTCTTCCTAGTACGTTTCCTTTATTCTGGCTGGGTATTCTACTGATGACAATGCACTACCAACTTTTTTTCCTACCAACATAGCACACTGAGTGGAATAATTGTACTTCCTAACTCATAGCTTCAGCAGACAGCCAAGAATTTAATATTATTGGTCTGGTTGGAGTTACAGGCTATTTCTAAGCCAGTCAGTTATCTAGTTCTAGGGTTAGTATGCCGTATTTGGCAAAACAAGAACCCTGTCTGATCATTGGAGATAGAGTAAATAAGTAGAATTATGAAGAAAAAAGTTAGGTCTACAATTTCCAGAAGAGAGAGTGGATAATGAAAGACATAAAAAATAAACAGGCAGTTTAAAGTGGAATTTGTTTTATGTGTCAGGGAAGATAAGATTTGTATTTGAGGTGAACCATGGAATAGTAAAATATACATAAACGGAATACATATTCTTCTCAAGTGTATATGGAATATTCCCCAGGATAAACTGTATATTAGGTCATAAAACAAGTCTCAATAAATTTAAAAAGATCAAAATGGTATGAAATATTTTTTTCTGACAAAAATAGAATGAAATTAGAAATCAATAACAAAAATAAATTTTGAAAATTTACAAATATGTAGAAACTTAAAAAAACATACTCCTAAATAACCAATGGGTTAAAGAAGAAATTACAAGAGAAGTTAGAAAATACTTTGAGATGGATGAAAATGAACACACCAAGTGGAAACTTATATAGAGTGCAGCTAAAAGTGCTTAGAGGGAAACTTATGCTGTAAATGCGTATAGTAAAAAGAAGAAATATCTCAAATTCGTAATCTATCCTTTCCCCCTGAAGAAACTAGAAAAAGAAGAGCAAATTAAACCCTAAGCTAGCAGAAGAAAGGAAATAATAAAGAATAGAGTGAAAATAGAGTGAAATAGAAAATAAGAAAATGATAGAGAAAATTAACAAATTCAGAAATGAATTCTTTGAAAAGATCAACAGAAATGATAACTCTTTAGCTAGACATTAAAAAAAAAAAAGAAGACTCAAATCAATAAAATCAGGAATGAAGAAAGAAGAGGGGATATCACTATAGACCTTAAAGAAAGGAGTATGAAGAATTCTATAAACAATTGTATGCCAAGGAGTATAAGGAATAAAAAGGAGTATAAGGAGTATAAGGAATACTATAAACAATTGTATGCCAACAAATTAGATACCCTGGATGCAATGGAAAAATTCCTAGAAAGTATGCAACTACTGAAATGGACTCAAGAAGAAACTGAAAATCTGAAAAAAAAAACTTATAAGTAAAAATTGAATTAGTAATTTAAAAATGTTCTCACAAAGGAAAACCTAGGCCAAGAATAGTTTCACTGGTTAATTCTACCAAATATTTAAATAACTGACACCAATCTTTCACAAACTGTTCCAAAAAAAAATAGAACAGAAGGGAATACTTCTTGGCAGATTTTGGAATTTGAAGCCAACCAACATATAGAAATTGGACAAACTCCTTGGGTTTCCCTTTGAAATCCACTCACACTAGCTATACTTTAGGAGTAGAAACTATGTCAGAGAACCAGAAGATTCAATCAGTTAAAGAGCAAACCAAAATAGCCCTGCCCTAATTAGGTATGAAATCAAGCTACTATAAGTTCAAGGTGGCCAACATATAATTTAACTGCCTGCTAAAATCAATACTCTTCAGAGGAAAATAATTGAATACAAATTCTCTATAACACATCCACATTGTGTAAAGAATTATGTGATATGTGAAGAAATAAAAAAATGTGACCCGCAGTTGAGAGAAAGAGCACTGAATATAAATAGATTCTGAAATGACTGAATTCTAGAATTAATATAAAAGAACTTTAGAAGAGCTATTATAAACATGCTTAATAATTTGAAAGAAAAAATGGTCATAACGAATAAATAAATGGAGAATATGAGCAGAAAAAAATGAAAACTATGAAAAAAATCATCTAAGTATTTTAGAACTGAAAAGCACAAACTCTAAAATGAAAAAGTCACAACAGGTTTATAAGGGACATTGTAGATGTCAGAAGAAAGTGTTGTTAAACTTGAAGTAAATATATAGAAATGTTTCAATTTGAGCAGCAGAAAAAACTAAAAGGAAAAATGAACCGAATCTCACTAATCTTCAGAATAACATCAAGTGGTCTCATATTTGTATAAGGGAGACCCAGAAGGAGAAAAGAGTAAGAATGGAAAAAACAAATTTTTGAAGAACTAATGGCCAGAAATTTCTCAAAATTGGTGAAAAATATTAACTTAGACACCTTAATATTAAATTATGGAACTTGAGTGAACATCAACAAGAATAAATATAAACTACATAGTACATGTCTTGGTCAAGCTGCTGAAAACAAAAGAAACTTTGGAACAGCCAGAAGAAAAATACTTAAATAGTCATGTGCCGCATAATGATGTTTTAGTTAATTACGGACCACATATACAGTGTATGAGGGAGGTCCCATAAAATTATGGAGTTGGAAAATTCCTATCACTTAGTGACATCATAGCCATCATAAGGTTGCAATGCCTTGCTTTACACAAGTGCTTACCATTACCTATACTATTCAGTACAGGAGTATGCTGTACAGGTTTGTAGCCTAGGAGCTGTAGGGGAACTGAATTTGTTACCCCAAAGTATATCTCTT
>NW_011888783.1:22647235-22697543 GCF_000151845.1 Pteropus vampyrus | reverse complement strand
ACTGAGGTAAAGAGTGATTCCATTTACACGTACTGAGGTAGCGAATATCAGAAGAGAAGCAAGGCTGTGCAGAGAAAGTGGTAAGGTGAATTGTAGACCTGTTGAATTGCAGTACCTGTGAGATAGTCATCCAATAGAGGTGTTGAATAGGTAGGTGGGTATTTAGTTCTGTAGCTCAGAAGGTATGCTTGAGTCAAAAAATAAATCTCAAAATGTTTGCTTATTATAAAAGAAAAATTAGAGCAACAGAGAGACCTCTGAATTAATCCGATATTGAACAATTTGTTAGAGGAAGAATGGCAACTGAGAAGTATCCAGGGAGATGTGGATCACTGATGCCAGGAACAGAAAATATGCCAGGAATGCGAAAAACTCCTAAAGAAGCAAGCTCACTACTATAAATTTCAATCGAATTTAGCAAGTGTGATGGTGGGTATGTTGGTGAAATTGGTCAGAGCAGTTTGTGTTGACTGGTAAGTTGTGAAGTTGAAGAAATGGAACTAGTGAAAGTAGGCAAATATAGAACCTCTTAAGGAAGTTGGACTATGATTGTATAGATGGTGATAGCTAACAGGGGAAATAGAATACAAGGGGAGTTTCTTTGATGACGGTGGTGGTAGTTTTAAGGAAGAGAAGGACCGAGTATATGTTGCTTCCTGTAAAACCCTAACAGAAAGCAGTCAGTCAGTAGCAGGAAGAGATTGAAACTACAGATTGAGAAAGTCAGTTCTTTGAAAAGTCCAAAAAAGATACCTAACACAGTTGGAGAAATTAGAGCAAATCAGGGATACTTTTTCATAAGAAGAAAAAAGCAAAGCACAAGTATGGATGTAAGTAGTTTGATAGATATAGGGGAACTGAGAAAGTTCAGGTTGGTTGACTTCTGTTATCTCTGAGACACAGAAGTGCTGAGTGGAGGATAAGAAAAAATGTTAAAGATATGTGGAGGAGAGAGAAAGTTTGAAATAGTTGTACAGAAAGAAAATGGAGAATGGAAAATACTGCTTCTCATAGCCAGAAACATAAACTTTTTTTTTTTTCTTTAACATTCTTACCATCTGTAGGGCTAGTAGCACCCATGTTTATTACAGCCTATATGTAGCCTTCTCAGCACCAGCCTTACCTTCAGGGCCACGAGAGGGGATGAGCTATCAAGTTGTCCTTTGGTGAGTTTTTGAAAGGCTAGAAAGATCAGAGCCAGAGCCAAGCAGTTGTCTACAGTGAGTTAGCTGAGCCTTTCATATAAGAATACAAAAATAACAATATTACCTTTATTATCTTAATTCTTCATCACTTGTTAAACCTTAAATATAGTAAACAATTAAATAGTGATTTGAATACAAACCATTTGAGGGTATAATTTGCTGGACCTAAACCAGTTTTTTAAATCCAGAATCGTAATTTGTTGAGTATATATTAAATTGCTCAATAATTATTTATGTCTCCAAGAGTATTTACTTGTATAATAAACATTTCTCATTTAGGTCTTCACTGGGATCTTCACAGCAGAAATGTTTCTCAAGATAATTGCCATGGATCCATATTATTACTTTCAAGAAGGCTGGAATATTTTTGATGGTTTCATCGTGAGCCTTAGTTTAATGGAACTTGGTTTGGCAAATGTGGAAGGGTTGTCAGTTCTTCGATCATTTCGGCTGGTAAATTAACTGGGAATATCCATAATATTTTTATAATTATCTGGTAACCATTTCAAGATTCCACATGGTTGTAATATTATCTGAATACATTTTTAAAACAAATGAGATTGGCACACAAATGGATGGCCATTTCTTCTACATCATAGCTTTAATGGATAGAGTAACTATATTCAAATGAACAGCCAACAGTTCTTTCCTTAGTAATTGAATGGCAGTACTTATGAAGAGGGAGAAAAAGGGAGTCTTAGGTGCACCCGAATCACAATTAAACAACAAAATATTCATCTCTCAGTTGTGTGGAGTTTGTTTAACTATGCATAAGGTGTGGTTGAAACTTAGGATGGGCTCACCTCTCTCAGAAGCTCGGGAAGTCATAGAGTGTCCAAGAGAAGAGGACAGAACTCTCCACACATCTGCTGTTTCAGCCAGATCAGGAAGTTACCAAATCCACTAAGAATTGCCTGTATTATATTTCGTTAATTTTAAAGAAAGGGTCTTCATTTGATCTTTATATTTTATAAGTGTATAGATCTTTTAAAATCAAGAGAAAATATCACTTGACACATTTCCATTTAAAGTTTGTTATGTTTTATTGTGCTGTTACTTTGAGTTAGCTCTAACTTTTTGTGATTTGTTTTCAAATAACAGAGATTGTTATTATTAAATTACTAAAAGACTTATCTTATTGGTGATTAGTCTCAAAACTTTGTTGTGAACTCTGTTTAGAATTTCCCTTACCACTTCAAAGTTTAAATTTGACTTGAGATCCTTACAGCTGTGGTTCCCTTCACTAGTCTTCACAGAGAGCTGTGGATCTAATTTGAAGCTAGAAGGATGCAAAAAATAAAAAAATAAAACAAACAAACAAAAAACAGAACAAAAATTAGAAGTAGTTGTATAAAAGTAAATATGGGTAACTACTTTTTTAAAATGTTGATAAATCTTCATGATACTGTGATGCAGTTTGAGGAAATGGGAGTATAACATCATAAACATCTTGCTTAGTGTGTCAGGCTCTTTTGCATTAATTATTCTCTGGGAATAAATTTAACATTTTGGTGTTTATATTCACTGCTTTGCGTCACTTAGATGCAATTAAATAATGTACCGTGCTTGGTCTGACATTTATTGAAGCATCAGAAATAAAATGCTGCTGCTGTTTAACCATAAATGGTATTTTAGAGGCCTCTGCGAGGTAATATAACCAGTAAGTCAAGCACAGTGGTTGAGAGCCATTTACGCACTCTAATGAGTTGTTGATTAAGTCACTGAAGACTAAAAGGTTGACAAAATGCAGCTTCTACTTAAGTCCAAATATTTCTTCTTTGAATATAATAGATCTTTAAAATACAGCCTAATACTACAGCAAGCTAAAGATACAGTAAGATTAAAGCAATGTAAAGATTTAAGGAAATTAGTTTTTTTCTCTTGTACCTTGTATAATTTAAGTGTTAATTTTATCTGCACGTGTGCCTTTCGGCATATTTCAAGTACACTGAAAAATATATCTACTTTAGGCTTTTAAATAATAAGAGCCTCTATTTCTCTGAAACAGTCTCAACTAATTAATTACGAGTAATCTTAAATATCTCAGTTCCTTACAGAAAAACAAAATGAGTATTACATATGCTTATATAAGATTCTGGAAAATTTGGTATATCTTATTTTTAAAAATGACAATAAAAACCATATACTGTAATTATTTTATTTACAATATAGACTGTTTTCAAATGGAAAATACCCCATGTAGCAAGTAAACTGATAGATTTGCTAGATAATAGTTTGACACACAAATTATGTATCACCCTATAATTGAAACACTGTAGATTTTCCCTGTAAATAAATTTATAGATTCTTTAGAAGCCAGGAAAGTCACAGCTTGCTTTCTTTCATTTCCAGCTCCGAGTTTTCAAGTTGGCCAAATCTTGGCCAACTCTGAATATGCTGATTAAGATCATTGGCAATTCAGTGGGGGCTCTGGGTAACCTCACCTTGGTATTGGCCATCATCGTCTTCATTTTTGCCGTAGTCGGCATGCAACTGTTTGGTAAAAGCTACAAAGAATGTGTCTGCAAGATCTCCAATGATTGTGAACTCCCACGCTGGCACATGCATGACTTCTTTCACTCCTTTCTGATTGTGTTCCGCGTGCTGTGTGGAGAGTGGATAGAGACCATGTGGGACTGTATGGAGGTCGCTGGCCAAACCATGTGCCTTACTGTCTTCATGATGGTCATGGTGATTGGAAACCTGGTGGTATGTAGTAAAAACACTTACCTCATTTTCAGTAAAAGGTAATGTAACCATATAAAAGTATGTTCAACTGAGGAATGTTTTATGCATTTTGGGGTATTTTTGTATCAAAGCCATTTCCAATTTTTATTTTTTCTTGTTTGCGGGGGCCGGTTTTGTTTTGGCTTTTTGAATTGCCTTCTAAAAATGTTTTTAAATTATTTATTTATTTTTCTATTGAGATATAATTGACATTAACATAAACTCTTAGGATCTCTTTTGAGCCAAAGTTGCTCTTTGTCACTAATATCTCTTACTATTCCATGGAAGGGACCATTTCTGGCTTTTATCTTTCAGTTCTTGTGTCAAAGCATGGAAGGCTTACTAAGAAGAGTCACTCATTTTATCTATAAGTACTAACAATAGTATCACTTGAAAATGTCTCAAATTTGAGTTTCCTAAAAATTGGAGTTAAAAAAAAATTAGTGATTCTCTTAGTGCATAAAAAGCGCATGGGGTCTTGGGTGCCTAGAAACTATAGTGTGAGCAAGTAACATTGACTTAAGAATCACTTATTATCTTTTTCTATGTAAAATGAACCATGCCTAGCACCTCTGTGCTGAGTGACGGGGCCATGGGAAATATGATAAGAAGATATATATAGCATAGTGATATGGCATTTACTCAAACAGGAGTCAAAATAAGAAGTATCTAGTATGTGTCAAAGGATGTGAAAACAAAATGCCATATGTCAAATTCACAAAATGGAAAATTTCCTTTATAATGGCAAGGGTGATGAAGAAAGGTGTTAAGGAATTTGGACCTGAAATATTTTTAATCAAAGTGTAAGATTTAGCTTGGTAGGAAGAAAGATAGACTGTCCCATATCAGGAAACAGTGGATCTAGTGGTTGGGGGACAGAGGACAATAGATTCTGTGGGAAGGATTAAGCTCTTATACTTTAAGTATAAAGCAGTTATACTGAGTTGCTTGATTAGGTACCATTCCAATGAAAGAGAATAAGGATTGTCATAAGCAATATTTTAAAATATGCAATTTATAAACTTGATTTCCTCTCACATAAAAGTAACTTCAAATTCCCCAAGGGAAGAATAAAGGGAAGGTAAAAAAGACAAAAGATTATCATTTTATTTTTATTCATTCCCATATTTCAGCCTCCTCAATATAAGTTAGATAATTTTGACCTAGCTCAGTAGCTATCATAAAGTTACTATCAAGATGTTGGCTGAGGCCTCAGTTATCTTGACTAAGACTGGAGGATTAGCTTCCAAGAAGGCTCACCCTCAGGGCTACTGGCAGGAGGTGCCATTTCCTTTTGGCTGCTTACACAGGGCCTCAATTCCTTCCCACGAGGACCTCTCCTTCGGATTGCTAAGTATCTTCATTGCATGGTAGCTGGCTTCTCCCAGAGCAGGTGATATGAGAGAGGGGCAAAGAGAAAGCTTTCTTTATGTTTTAATCTTGAAGTCACACACTGTCACTTCTGCCGTAGTCTATTCATTAGAAGCAAGTCATTAAGAAGAGTTCACACTTTTGAAGAAGGAATTAGGCTTTAATTTTTAAAAAGAGGAGTATCAAATAATTTGTGAACATATTTTAAAGCCACTACAATACCCAGTACAACTTGTTTTCATAAAGTGGCATAAATTAGAAGAAGAGAAGAAAAGGCAGAGAATTGAGGCCTTTATGACAACAGTGAAGGAACAGATCAAACCGTAACAGGGAATTCCTAGTGGGAGTAGGAGAAAGTAAGTTTGAGGTCAGACTGCATAGAGTTTAATTTATGAAAATTAAATTTCATAACAAAACTGAATTTTTTCTGTGGGTATTAAAAAGATGGCTTTTTATCAGGAAAATGACAAAGTAGTATTTCAGTAAAATTTATTTAGCAAGAAGCTGCAGAGTAGATTTAAAGAGAAATGAAACACAACATGTCACATATCTTCTATTAGTTTACTGAAATAAGACATATCTCTCTAATACGTAATTTGTACAGAGGACTAAAATCAAAAAGAATTTCAGAAAGTACTATACCTATGGATGACATTTAATATTAATTTGGATTATTGTATATACATAAAAACATATAGCCTGTAAAATAATTATTTACATCTACTGGCATAAATTTAAAACCTATACCTTTAAGAAAAAAATTAAAGGCTCTTCTTTCTTTTTTTACTATCAGTTTAAAAAATATTTTTCTTTTGTGATATACTAGATATATTTCTGGAGTACCTAAAGTCACTTTTACTACTGTTAAGGAAAAGTATTTTTATCACATTTTCCTAAATAAGACTGAATGAATTTAATGCACCATCTCCTACAGTTCTTTCTTCTCATCCTCACCAGAGAGAGAAAAGTCCCCCAAAGACAAGCTGGCATAACCCCCTTTCAACACACTTAAACTTCCCTTTGGTGCTCTACCACAATAATCACTATAATCACTGCCATGCCTGGTCCACAGGCAGGATAGAAGTAGGGCCGCTCTTCCCCAGGCCAGGATTTTTTTTTATGATCCATTCTTGGTTTCTTGACTCTATGGCCAGAGATCCTTTTATAGGTTCAAGGCAGATGCTACAAAAAGAGAATGTGACTTTCGAAGGTTACTATTCCTAGAAGTAGCTGAACCAGTCTCCTCCTTAAGTGAAGGTGGGGTGTTAGGAGTGTTGTGAAAGTTTTGGGTTCTCACAAATTATGGATCAGGATGGAGGACTGTTGATATATGTAATATATTTCAATCTTGGACCCAAAATGGAAATTATAGTAAAAATTTTCATTCCAAAATACTACCTTGGCAGACGTGTGAAAAAGTCAGTTTCACTCAGTGAGTTAACAGTCTGCCATGAACGCTTGTGGAATCATATTCAGGGTTTCATTCCCTGAGTGAGCTTTTTCAATTGTGTTCTCTTAAATTGCCATTGATCTCACCAACCACCTTGGTCAGTTGTTATGCAGATATCCTTCGTTAACACAGGAAGTCTAGACAAAGATTAGTGTGGCTCACGCAAATATTTTTAGGAAAATAAAGTAAATGGAAAGATAATATCATAGAGGTAAGTTGGGTCATAAAAACAACTAAACTTTCTCAAGGATTTACTATGTGCCAGGAGCTGTGTGTGAGCTACATGGATCTCTAATTGAACTCTTACAACTATTTTGTAAGCTAGGCACTGAGAAAAGTATTGTATTTATTTTATAGAAGAGGGAATTGAGGCTGATTGGTTTTGCTACTTGTCTAGAGCCATGTGGTTAGTAATTGACAGAAACTCAATATTTACTCAGTACTCTAATTCTAATGAGAAAGAGGACCAAACCATTTAAATATAATGAGTTTTTGCCCCAATGCTTAGAAGATAAAATATAGATCAGATCTCACTCTGGGAGGGTTAATGGATGTATATTAAAAATTTTCACAGAGAAAGATAAATACCATATGATTTCACTTATATGCGGAATGTAAGAAACAAAAAGAACAAAACAATCAAAAACAAATACAAATATAGTGGACAATCTGGTGATAGCCAGAGGTGAGGGGGCTTGGAAAGCTGGAAGAATGGGGTGAAGGGTTAAAGTACAAATTAGTAGTTGATAGGTGGTCACGGGACAGGGAGCACAGCATAGGGAATGCAGTTAGCATTAATGTGATAGCTAGGTGGAGAGCCAGAGGAGGGAAAGAGCAATTAGCGGGATCATTTTATAAACTATGTAAATGTCTAACCAATGTACTGTATACTCTAAACTAATAATAAAATAAAATTTTTATAAAAGGAAAATTTTCTAATAGAATAAGGATAGTACATTGATAAACCTTAAGCAATCAAATTCAGAAAATAATTATGGAAACAAGATTCAATTTTATTATGAATAAAACCCAAAATTTAGCATTTACTTTTTCCTTCTCCTGTCTATTTTCAACCAAATAATATATCGAAGGCAAATCACAATAAAAAATAATTTTTTTGGAAAATTCCAGATGTAAAGGAGCAGGTCTTAGTATGAATATTCAGCAGCCATAACATAGCCATTAAGAGATGTATCAGTATAGACTCAAAAAATTAGGTGAGTCTTTATTGGATCTTTTATGTGTTTACCTTCCTTGCCACCATTGGTTAGAATAACTTGTAACTAGTTAGACAAAGGAGCTCTAATCCTCATTAGTTTATTGGAAAGATAAGAATGTAGCAGGAATGCAGCATCCTTTTCATTGGAGTTTTACTTAAAATCCTACGATTCTTTTTTTGTACTATTTACTTTTTGTCCTTTACTACTATCTCATTCTTTTGTTCTGCATGCTTGAATAATCTGGGACTTATTATAATTGTCAATCAAATCCTGAAAAAATTTATATGACAGTATTGTGCCCATGTGAGTGCCTGATTCATTAGTAAATTATCTGTTTTTGAGAACACAATGGGTTTACAGTCAACTAATATTTTCACTCACTTGTACCAGTGGAGCCTATTTTTGGAGACTCAAGTTATAGATTAATTAGTTGTCTTATTCATGGCAATACCTTGACTCCACAATCTTTAATCAATTTTAACAACAGTATAATTGTATAATAGCCATTTCTTTGTAATATTTCCAACCATTGTATAAATTTGGTGGCTATGATTTTCCAAACCAAAAAATAAAAAATCTGGATTTTATAAAGCAAAAAGGCATATTTTTCCTAATTTGACAAGTTATGTAGGTGCAAAAATTGGTACAAATACATAAAAACCAAATTATATTTAAATATAATGAAATCTTTAGTTTTAAGAATCAAATTATAATAAATTATTATTGTCCTGGAGAATCCAGATTACATGAGCAAAATACTTAGCATCCGAAATAAAACATTTTTTTTTTCTTTTTTTACTATACCACTATCTAGATAACTAAGATTTCTCTTTTGGAATGGAATTTAATATAGATATGTTATGCAACAATGGTTTTAGTACTTTTGCAATGAGTCAAGAGGAAATAATGTTAATAGTATTATTTGATATTCGCCAGGATTTATTTCACAACCACCCCCTCCCCCCTTTTTTTTAGGGTAGTTTATCATAAGCTAGAAAAAATACCCATTACCAAAAAATTAGGTATAAGAACAATTTTGGAAATTTGTAGTCAAGAGCAGTTGAAATAACAGAATGTTTTGATCACCTAATTTTCTTTGTTTTAGGTTCTGAATCTCTTTCTGGCCTTGCTCTTGAGTTCATTCAGTTCAGACAACCTTGCTGCCACTGACGATGATAATGAAATGAACAATCTCCAGATTGCTGTGGGAAGGATGCAGAAAGGCATTGATTATGTTAAAAGGAAAATACGTGAATTTATTCAGAAAGCCTTTGTTAGAAAACAGAAAGTTTTAGATGAAATTAAACCTCTTGAAGATCTAAATAACAAAAAAGACAGTTGTATTTCCAACCATACCACCATAGAAATAGGCAAAGACCTCAATTATCTCAAAGATGGAAATGGAACTACCAGTGGCATAGGCAGCAGTGTAGAAAAATATGTCGTGGATGAAAGTGATTACATGTCATTTATAAACAACCCCAGCCTCACTGTGACTGTACCAATTGCTGTTGGAGAATCTGACTTTGAAAATTTAAATACTGAAGAATTCAGCAGTGAGTCAGATATGGAGGAAAGCAAAGAGGTAGGAATTTTTAAATAAGAAGACATTTTGGTGTTATGCTTTAAACTGTCAGACTATTTAAAAATATATGTTTTCTTCCTATGAGAAAATAGGAAATATCTATTGATTTTCTATGGCACATTGATGATAGATAAATTGATGATACATTAAAATGAAGCTAGATAAATGATATGCTAATTTTTCAAGTATTTATCATTTTGAATACTAATCATATTAATATGCAGATTAAGATGAAGTTTTATAAGTACTTAACAATAATTTTAGACTTGTGAAAATGCCTCAGTTTATCCAATTTCTTTCTTATAATTCTCCCACAATGGTCGTTTTCTTCCTTCTTTCCTTCCTTCCTTCCTTCCTTCCTTCCTTCCTTCTTTCCTTCCTTTCTTCCTTTCTTTCTTTCTTTCTTTCTTTGTACATACTAGAAAAATACTTGGTGAGAGGATAGTTCTACTGTTGATTTTGCTACATTCTTGACTCTTAGGAAATACTTCATAAAATGTGATCTTATTTAGTTTGTGAAGGTATATTTATTCATGAAAAATCTGGGATCTTTGCTTAATATTTACATATAATTTCATGTTTCCTGAAGTAAATAATTTTTTTTAAGGAGGTGAAGGTAGTAATGAGGAATCATGTTGAAAATATTTTTAAACCAACTGAGCCCAGTGCATGCTGTCTAAACAAACAAAAGGCCATAATATATTATAGAGTATAAAATTCTGAATTTACCAACTATGGTAAGAGTCTTGGTAGTTTAAAGTACTCTTTACAAGAATAGTAAGAGTACCAGAATGAATATGTTTTGGGTTTGTTTATAGGTTAATAAATGCGAAGTTGGGGGTAAAGAGAAGACGGAATATAAAACTTGAGGATTTAATTGTTTAACCATGCAAAAATGAAGACAGAATTCCCAGTAACTAATGCTTCCATAAAAAAATAAATAAATAAAAATAACAACCAAGAACAAAGATTTATCCTATCTTGTCATTTGAATCGATTGACAGGGACAGTAAAGGCCTCTATTACTATTCTCATTCTCAAAAAGATGGATGATTTGGGGGAGTTTGAAGCACTAAGGAATACAAATTAAGTAGTGTAACAAAGTCACAGTAATTAGGGATCAGTTAACAAAATTATGAGCTAAAATATATTTCTAAGAAGGGAACCTTAGATATTTCAGTCAGTATTTCTATATTTATTCTGTAAAATTATTGAAGAATATGCTATTTTCCATTCTTTCTTGTTTATAAGATAGGTAGCATTGCTTATTCAGCGATTAAGTAGAAATGGATGTTAAGCATAAATGCAGAGACGTTTAAATGTAGATAGTAAAATTAACATGTAAGTACTCAGGTATAGCTAGTAGTTTCACAAATAACCGATGACATTTGAAGGGAATATTTTTAAATCTTACTAATAAAACCATTATTTTAAAACTAAATATCTTAAGATCTGGTTAATAAAATTTTAGATAAGCATAGTTTTCTGGCCTATGCTCAAAGGGTGGGGCCTAGTTTTTAATAGTGTATATTACTAGAAACTGAAGTGAGCATTTAGAAAATAAAATTAGGTCCTTACATTTTAATAATATTCTCTTCTGGTTATTTTGGCATTATACCTAATAGTAAATATTTCCCTTATAGTAAAGGGAGTCCATTTTTATTTTTATGTATGTTTAATCTTAAGGTATCATATAAACTAAGAATTATGAAGAATCAAGAGTTGAAGCTATCAGTCAGTTTAAACAATTAGCTAAATTTGAGTGTCTTTTGAGGTATAGTTAACTTGACATCAAGTCTTCTTAATTCAGAAATTTTAAAGTCTCAGGCTTCTCCAAAAGACTATATGTTTTGCCTCGCATAACACCATTATGCTGAATAACAGCAATGTCCAGTAAGTCAGGGCTTATATTAGGAAAATCCAAACTCTCTTCTCAATTTCACTTGTTATCATTAAACTTTTTATGTGTTTTCTGTTTGAGTTAAGTATTCCAAAAATATATATATATATGTGAAGTCAGTACTTTGGAATTGGATGCAGACAATTAACCTGCCAATTGGAAATAGAATTATGTTATTGCTTCAGCTGTAGAGTTCTTTCAATACCTTCCCACCATAGGGATTGTTACCTCGATGTTCAAATTTATTATTTGGAGAAATAATATCTCAGATAAAGATAATAGCTTTATCTCAGACTTCTTAAATATAAACTCATAAACTAATAAAAGATTAGGGCAGTAGTCTAGGAAGGGTATGTGCAGGTTTTAATCTTTTGTTATTTTACTCGATAGCTTTACACTAGAAAACAAAAGAGAATTGAAACAACGAAGATTTCCAAATATTTCCCCCTGAAATATCTTTTTAGTGTTCTGTCTTCAAGTTATTTTTATCATGTCTTTTTCTTACCTGGTGGGATGGGATCATGCTGTTAAATATCATATATGATAAGAGGCTTATTGATATTCTTTTTTAAATGCTTAAAAAAATAAAAGGGAAAAAGTGAAGCACTTTTTAATTTTTGGAATGCCTAAAAGAATTCTTTTTTATAGGGCAGATTAACCAAGTAGACCCAGAAGGTGTTTGGGTGTTTGAACTAAATCCTCTTCTATTCTCTAGAGTATATCATTTTAAGTTCATGTCATAATTGTGTATGCTTTAACTCTTACCTTATCTTGACTATATTTAATGTAATTCCTTTCATACTTTGTGATTTTGAATAATCGATTTTTCTTGAGAGTTTAATAATGTTGAAGGCATGCTTGAATGATTTTTTTCAAAGTGAAATTTACTAGTGCACTATGGTGACCTTCACTGCTTACCATTCTTACTTCTCACAGGAGTAAAATCAAGCTGGAGCCATCAAGAATGCAGCTCTGGTGTTTTTTAACCAGCCAGAGGCTCGTGCCATCACTTTTACCCAGGTTACCCAAGCAACTTGTATATATGTATATATATAAATATAAGCAGTTTCTAAATGAATTTTGACTGGCCTGCATGTTACTCAGCTACATTCCTTGCCCATCCATTGGCAGTAAAATAAAAACATGCACAGCTGCTCTTATGCTGAGTCATAAAGCATGGTCAGGCAAGTCTGGCAACTCTAACATTTTTAAAGGATGATTTAACTGCTAATTTTCTTACATAGATCTTAATAGAAACTATATTCACTGAAAAGTACAAGTGCATGCCTTGATGGATTATTAAGTTCCATTTAACCTTACAGCGTTCTGAACAAGCCAGGGGCCTAAAGGAGAAATGTAGGTGCTCTTTGAAACACTCTTACAGAATAAGAGTGTTTCATTCTGTAAGAATTCTGTCCTCACCCCCTTTTCTTGAATATAGCCTCAGTGAGTGTACTCTGTTGGGAATTTTTTAAATTCAGTGTCATATTAAGTTTTTCTAAAGGATAATCTGCAAATGAAAGCAATCCCTTATTCATGTGAAAACTTCCTAAAGGATGTTTTAATGTGGTATTTTCATTCTGAAAGTAGTTCTGAAATCCACTTTCTTCATCCTGTTTTTCTTCAGTTCTTTGTGTTTTTGTTTCCTCTATTTCATCCATACCTGTTGGGAAACTTTCTCTTGAAGAATATTATTTAAGTATATCGTGCACTGCCAACTCCTATATAGGAAGAGAATCTTTCTGAGCTCTTGCTCCTTTGGTGTTTTTTAAATGAAGGAACCTCCCTTGTTATGTGACTATGGCAATGAGTATAACATCATTCTATGGATACATTGGTGGACCTTTCATTTCCTGATGTTGAAATCACAGTTTTGTGCTAAAATATAGTAATCAAATTACTCAATCTAATTTAATTATTTTTCAAAAGATGTTAATTAATTTGCAGCTTAGATGCAGTTTCCTCTCCTTCAAAACTATAACACAACCCTGCCATAAGCATAAGGAGCAATGATCATGCCGTTCTTGGAGAATTCTCTTATACTTTGGAACAAAATCTTCAGTCACTGGCACTCCAGATTCATGAAGGATAACACCTCGTATATTAGAGGAAAGATATAAAATGAGACCTAAGATGTGTAATTGCTCACAATTAAACACATATACACATATACACAGCAGCTAGAGAGAATTATTTTTTCCTACTATGTATTAATTCTTCCAAAAAGCATGAGATATGACTCTTTAGGATAATGGCTTGTTTTTCCCAGTTTCTTGGAAGGAGGAAAGGTTAGTTCCCTTATTCTCTGAGTATCCCATTTTCCAAGTTCCTGTGTAAAGAGATATATGAGGGAAAGTAGCAATCGGGTATATTGTCAACAATGTTTTTAAGATATTTAGCTGGATTAAGTGTAGAAGAACACAAACTAAGTAGGAACTAATTTAAATTGACTGTATTTGTTCTCAACTCTCACATTATTATAGTTCCCAATTTCCTTAAATAGGTCTGTGATCTGCTTCAGGAAGCATTGTCTGTTAAAAGAGTACACACACTGAATTCCAGTACTTAAGAGGTGGGAAGGGGGAAAAAGATATGAGGGACGATTTGGGTAAGCAATGATGAATGCTATGATTTCATCCTGGAGAAAATGCAATTCTTAAGGAAAAGTTTTCCAGTGGTATAGTGATTAAGGGAGAGAAAAAAGGTCTAAATACCCCTAGCATAAGAACAGAATGGGCCAAACATTACTGCCTTTGGGGCACTGGTAATCTGCTCAGGGGTAGGTCAGTGTGATATAAGGGTTACTTTTGCCATCCCAAGAAAGATGTTTAAGCTCTTGCTATTTATGGATTAGAGAACTTTATAATGTGCCCATTATAAAGACAAAAGGATTTTCTGGATATTGTAGTATAATAATAATAATACTTTTGATTTTTCCATCTTCCTTATTAAGAAAGTAATAGCAGCAATTATTTTTGAGTATTAAAGTGGCACTTCAGCCTTAAGCCTATCCAAAAGCAAGCAAGACCATCACTTTCATTGTTCCAGTGTTAAGACTTTTTCATATAAAATGACCCAGAACTCTTTAAGTACAAATTAGAGTTAAGAAACATATGGAACAAAGGATTGCCATTATTGGAGGTCAAAATTTTAGTTAGGTATGGAATACTTGATTTAATTTAAATTTGATTTATCTTTTTTTAAAAATCTCAATTTTTTATTAACTCAAATTAGGATATATCACTCTTTTTCCAAATTATATACAATATTTACTATTTACATTTTCTTTAAAAATGTATCTTAACGTTATAATGAGAAACACGTTTTGCTATGAAAAACTTAATAGAAAGTTAAGTTTTCTCTCCCTTTTTCTGTTGTGATTATTTTTAAAAATACTTTTACTTTCTGAAAGAAAGATATTAGTTTGGCACGTTAATGTTTAATAATAATTTAACAATGATGTGGAATGTTAAAGTCAGAAGTGATGTGTTTAAATATTCAAAGTTAAATATTCATGTCTTGATATTTATTAGATCCTTAAGCAAAATATGATTTTGCCCTGTTTAACTCCTATGACTATAATTACCCAGCACTTAGAAGAATCCAGCAGATTTTAAATATTAAGAGATTTTTGTATATGAGATTTTTCACTAAAAAAAATGTTTAATATTTCCACCTTAAAGTAAATCATTGCCAATGCTATTTATAGAAAGTGAAAACTTGCTGTTCCTATTTACTCACTTTACTATTCTGACATCGAAGTACACTCATATTTTGTTAATATGAGTTTGTTAGTGAGGTAAGCACTACTCTAACAATATCATTCAGTCATTTGTTTCCCAATAAATAAAGCACAAATAATAAAAAGGAACCTAAACATCTAAATTTTATAAAAGAGAGGCATAGAACTTGTCAAGCATGGAGCCTGAAAGTGTAGAACTAGTTCTGTTTCTGGCAAGCTGGTATTTTGGTTTGTTGCTCATGTGGCATTTTGTCGTGAGTGATGCTTAGATTGAAACATTTGCAAGCAACCTTTATTTGAAAAAAAATTTTAAATGCTTTAATACTAATAGTTCCATATAATGATATATGTTTCACAGTTCTAATTGGTGAATTTGCACTATAGTTAGGATTGATTGTAATTATGACTCTACCTGAAGCTGAAGATTTTTATATTTTTAATTTGATTCATTCGGTTTTTATGGGCACTTTACATATTTTAACTGTTTTAGTTATATTTTATAGCATTGTGATATTTGCCTCATGCAATTTTAAGAAAGTCATTGACTTGATATTACTAGAAAGGTTTTACAAATCAGAATTTCTTGCCCAGATCTCAGGATTATTGCTTAAACTTTTTTTATGAAATATTTTAATATATCTAGCTCTATTCTACATTAATACATATAAGAAATAATATAACTTGAACTAATATTAAATTCATGGTCATGAAACTTGGGTATCAACAATATCATAAAGCGCTATTTTGAACCTACAATGTTTAATTAGATATCACACCTACTAAATGTTTTAAATTAATAAAGGTTGGCTTTATTTATGAATCATCAAAGAAATTCTCTAGGGTATCCTGGCAAAATGGGGTACAGAAGATCTAGAGTTCAGCTACTGACTCACTATGACTTTTGACAAGATAATGAAAACCACATTTCCTTCTCTAAATAGACACTGGATTGGTTCATGTTGAGGATTAATGTGAAACATAGATTTTTTTATTTGTAAACCAAGTAAAGCTATTCAAGTAATGCATGAGACAGGTAGGTCCTGTGTTGTTCCACATCAGGAAGAAGATGGAGAAGGATGAGATTGCCCATCCTTAAGGAGGTGCCATTCACTGCTGGGACTGTAAATCAATGTACATAGAGTGGAAAGAAAAAAAACATTGTCAAAATGATTCAGTATTAGTTTTTCTGACTCCAGAGTTAAACTACAGTTTGCTTCATAGACTCACCTCAGGTCTGAATAATTGGGAACCTAGTGTTGAGACAGCATTGGTAATTCTAAGAGCAATTGGTTATTATTTTCACAGTTCAGAATCTTGAAAGATTTGTGTTATTCTGCACTTAAGTCAGAATATTAGTTGTATCCCCTTGAATGTGAAATTAAATATTAGATAGAAGGCATTAGAAATAGTGGTAGAATAAGAGTCCACGCAATGGTCATTGATTCATTTACTCAACAAACATTTATTAAACACAAACATTGGTGATAGGTGCTAGAGATACAGAGATGGCAAAAGCACAATATTTGGTTCAAAAGAGTAAGTCTAGTGAAATATGTCTTCTAAAAATACAAAATATTTTGTTGCACTTTTAAAAAATACTAATATGACTTAAAACACATAAATATTTGGCTTTAATTAAAAAACTTCAATTAATTCTATGTCAATACTAAGTCACTGCACCAAGTGAAAGGATTGATAGTAGATATACATGATTCTCTGGAAACTTTTGGACATTTTGAACCAAGATTCCCTGGAATATCTTGTCTGGTGACTTCTCTCAGTCACCGTCAAGGGCTAACATTCATTATGTAATGAAGAAGTTTATTTATTCATTCATTCATTTTTTAAAACAATATTTATTGAATACCTGCAGCATATCCAGCCCTGAGGTAGGCTCTGCTGCAGTAATTCACCAGTGCCGGCCTGAGCATATGGAGCACCCTGAATATGTGTCCTCATTTTTCCCTTGGGCCCACCCTCAGGTCTTCTAACCTGTATGTGCAATGTGATGCTTGTCCCTAAAAGGAATGTTTTCTATGTAGTCAGACCAGATATGAGTATGCTTCAGTTTTTCTGATTACTTATACCATGTTTCAGTGTCCTGCAAATGATAAGGTCAATATTTTCAGGACCCTAATATGTAACAACTTCATGTGACTCAGATGGAATGGATTGAGAGGGTAGGTTAGTCATTTCTTAGTCAATTATATGTATGTAAACACGGCTACATTTATCAAAGCCAATGCACAGGAAATTAGAAAAAGTCTACAAAATTAGAATATTTGTAATAATCTCACTTTGATAGTTCATCTTAAAATAAAATATATTTCAATTTTATTGACAAAGATAATTCATTATCTAGGACTGTGATATACTTGATGAGTAAAAAATAAATCAATGACCTACAAGCACCTTGTAACATATAATCCTTGATTTAAGTAATTTGGTCAAATTAAAAAAAAAAATCTCCAAACTAGTTCTAAAAAGATAGACATATATGATATTTATGCTTATATCATTGGTATTGTTAAATTACATAAGATGCATTTTCAATCCCATATATCATCTATAAATATTTTACTTCATCAGCACCACCTTGCCAAGTAAATATTTTATATTAAAAAATTATTTTCATACAGGAAAGGAACCATTTTCCCAGGGAAGTTCACTTAACCTTACCCCAAATATGAGTAGACTGTTTCCAGTACTGACTACAATACCCATTTTATAGTAGTTCAGCGTATTTCAACCTGCATTTTATCGTGTGCTTAACTCATCCCCTTTATAAAGTAGCTCTAATCAGCTCAGCCATTTACTAATGTTATGCACTAATGGTAATAACATTGTAGCAGGTTCGAGAATGCTGTGGCCCAAACTACTCTGATTCCATGTGGCATTCATACCTGGCCCTGTGTCATTCCTGCAGCATTTTAAGCCCAGGTTAACGACTGGGATCTCTTCACTTTGCTGATCCCATGAACGGCCTGACCTGGCTAAAGTTTGTTGCTTCAAGATTTAAAACAACTTCTTTCTAGTATATTTTTCTCCGGTGGTATTTGATTTAACCTAATGGAAAACAAAATAACAACCAAAGACTCATTTCTGCCTGTATTAACAGGACAGGTAAGAGTGCCAGAGTAACAAGTAGTTTCCAAATGCACAGTGAAACACAGGCGTGCATTGGCCAAAGAGAATGCAAAATATCAGCTCTTGCTATACAGCTAACAATGCTCTGCTCCTTTGGAAATTAGAAAACTATAGAATATATTTATTAACAACCAGTAGTCTATGTTTTCATGTCAATGAAAAGTGGATAAATTTAGATTATTGCTGTTTATGTGCATTCGACCAAATCTTTTCTGCATTTGACATGAAAATACACTTGTGCAGCTTTCGTTGGTTGGGTCACAATTTTAGAATCAAACAAACTATACCATTTGCAAACTGATTTACAAAAGCAAGATCACAGACAACCATACAGCTCTGGCAACTTACATAAGCTCTTTGTAGGATTTTATTTCAGAATCTGTATACATGGGCTCAATCAAAAATTATTTCAGTTGTTAGCACCATATTTTTAAAGAAAAAATATCCTATGGTGCTGTATCTAATCTTGTGACCCCCGCCTCTACTAAAGCAGACTGGCATTATGTTTAAGATATTCTTAAATTACAGATCAAGGAAATGCATACAGACGACTTGAGGGCACGCCTTTTGAATTTTTATATTATAGATTAAAGAAAATATTTTAAAAGCTTTTCTGTGGAATTGATTTTCAGAAGTTAAATGCAACTAGTTCATCTGAAGGCAGCACAGTTGATATAGGAGCTCCCGCTGAGGGAGAGCAACCTGAGGTGGAACCTGAAGAATCCCTGGAACCTGAAGCCTGTTTTACAGAAGGTAAGGGGAACAATGCACACGTGCTCATTAGACTTCTCTCATCCATCCATCTATTCTCTCTCCTCCTTCCGCTTCATTATTTATGTCTCTCTAGCAACTATTTGTTTGCTTGATTTGCTTTTCTATATCAAAACAAAGATGCTTTTTAAAAAGATAAAATCTAATTTATGTAGTCAGATATTCTTATTTTTACTGATCCTATTCAACTCTAAGAAATGCTGCTAACAACCTGTTTTTGTTTTGTTTTGTTTTGTTTTTTTGGTGCCCTTTTAGAATATCTAGAGAAAAGAGAAAGCCAAATCATCTCTCTCTCTCTCTAGTTTTAAAAAAATAAAACATTTTAAAAGTCAAAGAAATAGTTTATTGTTTTGTTAGATCATAATGGGTACTACTTGATAATTATACATTTAAAACTGCCCCTGAGTAACAGTTATCTATAGCTGTTAAGGTCAGTATTTTCATTAGTTCTAGATGGTAATGAATAACAGATAATAAAATGCTAAAATATATTGAGTTATATAATATTGGGCACAATGCCATTTGGGTAATCTGAAGAGGATTTTCTGAAGAAAGCTAAAGTAATGTTATTTGAGGTATGGAACAGTTATCTCTTAAACAATAGTGTTGTGTAACAAATCATCCAAAATTCTTAGTATATAATAAACTGTATATTTTTGCTCGCAAGTCCATGGCTGGCTAGCTGGTTTTGCTGATCTTGATTGGGTTTCTGACAAGTCTCAGGTCTTGGATGAGACAATTGGGCTGATTCTGCTCCACTTGACTCCTCTCATCCTTCACACACTGGCCTGGGCTTGTTCTCATGGTGAAGGCAAAGGCTCAAGAGATTGGAAGCCTAAATGCAAAGGGCCTGTCAAGCTTCCACTTGTGTCAGGTTTGCTTCTGTACTGTTCACCTGGCCAGTCCAGAATTAGTGTAGAAATGCTAATGATACAAAGATGCATTAAATAGTTCAATTCCACAAGGTATGAAATTCTTAACATTTCTTATATAAACTACTATTGTAGAAATGTTTCTTTAAAGCCCTGGGAATCACTTCATTTTTAACTCGTTGTTTAGATAACAGCTATTTAATAATTCATACTATGTTTTTGCCCCAAATTCAATACCATATAGTAATTGCTTAAATAAAAGCTTACTTTAATAATAATGATTGCCTCATGTTGTGACTAGTAAAGTTATTTTATTAAAATGATTCTAAAAATGTTTCAGTTAGGTGATATATGTTTATATTAAGAATATTAAAGCTGTTTTAATTTAAAATTTAAACTAATTTTTCAAAAATGCAATAAATTATGTCAAAGTTATTACAAAAGATTATGTTATATACATCTATCGATTTTAGACTTAAATGCATTGGTGAAAATAAATATTTAAATATTAATTGTCACTTTTTAAATAATTTTAAAGGGAGAGCTATTTGTTCAGCATAAGTTATGAGAGAAGCCACTTTTCTACTGTTTCCTTAAAAAAATCTGCATACATTTCAGTGCAGTTATTTGATTATGAAAAAATTTATGACTTTACAAAAATTCACATGGAAATACTACCAAATTTTGTGAAATACCATGGTAAATCCATGGTAATTTATACGGTATTAGTTATTACTCTTTTCCAGACAGTTATCTTATTTTAGAGTCATAGTATATGCATAATAATAATTATCATTCTATCAACATTTGTATTTTATAAAATAAAAAAAATTAAGTATGAAATACTACCAATATAACATTGTAAAAAATAATAATGAATAATACGTAGATGCCCACAACCAGCTTTAACAATTTGTCATATTTGCTTCAGGGTTTTTATTTAAGAATAAAACAGATAAAGATTCAGTCTCTTTTGTACCCGCTTCTTAACTCGTTCCCTTCTTTCCCTCTCAGAGGTAAACAAGTGTCTCAAATTTGCCATTTATTATTTCCACTAACACTGGTCTTTTTCAGTTACACGGTGTTTTGTTTTGTTTTGTTTTATCTCATATCCTCTTTGATGGTGAGGGAAACTAATTACAATGTCATTTAATTCATTACAGTGAATATTTTCAGGGCCTATAATTCTTGATCCTTTTGGAAACAGAAATGTGAAAAAGATCTTGCCTTCAAAGAAACAACAAATATACCATATATTTCTTAGATGAGAAACTAACAACATTTAATAGCGCTTTATTAAGTTTTCGTGAAACAAAGGATATGATCTGGCCAATTACATTATAAAGTAGCATATGATAAGTATCTACAAAGTAAAATATTGCCCTCCTTCATGATGAAGTTCCCATTTTTCTGTTTAATGAACAAGAGCCCTATACTGTGGTTAAAATCCTACCTCCTGACTTCTCTCTCCCACACCCCAGTGTCCCATATTCTATGTGCTGCCAGGTCCTATCAGCTCAGCGGTATCTTTTGATTCCTGACCACTGTCACCACCGTTACCCTTGATTTCACTTTCTTTAATGTTCAGTTGGTTGAATTTCATCAAAGGAGACTCTTAACTCCTTTTCTGTCTTCTTTCTTCCATCCAGTTCTTTAAATAGGCATAGATAATTCTAAACCAGTGTTCTTATCAGGTGAATCTTCACTCCCAAATAAATCCTTCAACGTTTTCCTCATTAGACAGCACATAAAATTTAAATTTTCTAACTGACTCATTTATGTTCTTATTTCTGATTGGCTCTAAGTGTCTTTTCTTAGACTTAGTCTTGACTCCTAATTCTCTCCTTCATGCAACTTGCAAACTTTCCTGTCATCAAGTTTTACTTATATCATTGTTTCTGCATTCTTTGCAGCTCCATGAACTAAACCTGATTCTTACACATCCTTCAAAGTCTAACCTCAAATCCATTTCCTCCATAAAGCTCAATATCAAATTAATCTCTGCCAAATATCAAATTGAGCTCTCACAATACCTTATTTATTTTGTGATAATTGTTGCTTTTTATAACTATGGAATCTGTGGGTAAATCACCCTGCTTAAAATGAACATTCTTTTTAGAATAAGTCTATGTTTTACACATTCTAGTATTACAATTTGTCCCATAGATTTCTTAAATACAGTAGGTATTTAATAAATATTTGTTAACAAGCTTCAGATCTAGTAGTCCACAAATTACACAGAGGTGCATATTACATTATCGATGATAATAGCCAGAATTAAAACAACACAAATATTCAGTGATTGGAGTGGTTAAGTCTAGTATTCTTATCTAGAAAAGTATAGTGAAAACTTTCAAATTCTATTTACTTATAATAAAAAAGAAAATGCTATACCATTAAGGTGAACTAAGTAAAATTCAAATATACATAATGTCCATATATGAATGGGATCACACTCATATGAATAGGGTGGAAATATCAACTTTGGTGATTTTAATTTTTTCTTTTTCCATAATGTTATAATGTAATATAAACCATTGCAATGGTCTCTTAAACAAAAAAAATATTGAATGAATGATTAAAAATATAGAGATGATTTCTATTTCTATAAAGGAAGCCATCATAAAAAAATAAAGTCATTTACAGTATATCAGGTAATAGTGTAGATGAATCTCCCACCAACTTAAATGTACATAATCAAACAGTAATTTTTTTCTTTACTTACTTTGATATATTTTAGACTGTGTACGGAAGTTTAAGTGTTGTCAGATAAGCATAGAAGAAGGCAAAGGAAAACTCTGGTGGAACTTGAGGAAAACTTGCTATAAAATAGTGGAGCATAACTGGTTCGAAACCTTCATTGTCTTCATGATTCTCCTCAGCAGTGGAGCACTGGTAGGTGACATATGATCTGCTCCTTTACCTTACCTGAAACCCTTTGCCTTTCCCCTCAATAAACCTCCTGCATCATGTTTTTACAATAAATTGTTTGTGAGGATGAGAGACATTGTGTGATATGTTTAGCACAGTTGTTAGTGGCTCAGTAAATAGCAAATTATATTGTTATGGAATTGGCCTCAGATTAAATTAAACTTAGAACAGTGTAGTTTTTATAATATTTAAAAAGGATCTTTGACTTTCAGTCATCAGAGACAGTTCGTATTAAGAATAATTATGTAGACATGATATGGAATTATCAGCTAAATATACTACTTAACATAAACTCCACTGCTGCAGGGAACTCACCTGTCTCATTCATGCTGATTCAAGAGTGCCAACCATAGTGAATGGTAAATAGCAGACTAACATAATTACTGACTAGTAGCAAAGTGAAAGCATTACAAACTTACTGTCTGATTTCATTCAAAGGAATGGTCAATTTGGTCAAAATATCGATTTATATAATGAAAACGGTGTGACCCATTTTCCCATTTGGTACACCCATGGTAGCATTTCTTTTATTTTTTCAATTAGTCAGTGGTGTTTGGTAAATTGATTTCAACATGAGGATTATGGCATTGTGTCTGGAGGCCTCTAAGCCCACCTCTGATTTGACTAAGAATCCTGCATCCTTCTACGTACTCAGAGCAAAGAGGGTCAGCCCTGTGTTTTAATGCCAAGTAGAAAGGGAGCTGTGAAGTCTCGTCAGTGACTAGTGTCCTTGTTGTAGGAGCTCTTGGTTCTCAGTTACAGCCAGTCAGAGCTCACCAGAGTGCACCATCCAGCACCATGGCTGGCTTCTTGGAAGCTTCCCCCTTCAGCTATAAATTGAGCTGAAAAGTATTTAGGGCCGTATGTTAAGCCCTGCATAAAAACACTCTTTTTATTCCACAAGTCCCAAGGGTTGTGCAGATGAGTACCCCCACCCATCCTAAAGAACTCTGCAAAATAATGGCAGAGAGAGCTTCCAGACATATACTCACACACATGGCCAGGTTGTGTGAGGGGCAGAGAGAGAGACAGAGAGACAGAGAGACAGAGAGACAGAGGGAGGGAGAGGGAGGAGAAGGGGTAGGGGAGGGAGAAGAAGAGGGAGAAATTATAATCCCGTTTCCTTCCCCAGGCTAAAGGGGCTCCTTGCCTTATATGTATACCTTACTGAGAGGGTACATTCCAGTAACTCTGCTCTGAACAAATTAGATATAATTATTGATGAATTTCTGCTTTCTGCTGTTGAGGGAAGCAGCTGACAGTCCAAAATTTTAAGCTCTTTTGAAGTACCCTGATAGCAAAATTTTAAAATTATTTGAATTTATTGTTTGACTGAAATGCCAAATCAGCAACCATTTGCATACATGTAAATGTATAACAAAATACAGGTATGGGAAACACAAAGACTTTCCAGCCTTAAGCACCTGAGAAGAGGCTTGCAGCATGTTTTTTACTAATAAGCTATCAATTAGAAACAGTTTAAGACAATGAAATTTAATGGGATTTTTTTTTTTCATTTACAGGCCTTTGAAGATATATATATTGAGCAGCGAAAAACCATTAAAACAATGTTAGAATATGCTGACAAAGTTTTCACTTATATATTCATCCTGGAAATGCTTCTCAAGTGGGTGGCATATGGTTTTCAAATGTATTTTACCAATGCCTGGTGCTGGCTAGATTTTCTGATTGTCGATGTGAGTATTCTGCACTTTCTTATATCATTCATTTGGCCTATGATGATATGTGCTAGTCCTCGAAATGGTTCCTGGAACATAGTAGGCACTTCTTAATTACTGTCTGTGTGGGCCCAAATATAAATGATGATTCCCATTTTCCCAATGAGAAGATGCCCCAAACCATATCTTTTTGGCCAATTTAAGTGCGTATACTTTCATAGATGAAACAGCCAAACGCTGTGTTGTAATTATTGATTTAGTTTCAAATTAATATTTAAAATCTTGTTATACAAAATAACATATTAATATAGAAGTTTTCTTTTTTCATTCTCACCTTTCACAGAATAACTGTATTTAAATTCTTCACAAGCATCTTTGATGTTAGCATCTTTGTCATCACCAGAGATCTGTTGAGAAGTGTTTGTCCCACATGTGGATTACTAATTACAAAGAAATTTGAAAGTCTGAATAGCAAGAGATACTTCTTGGCCGTGAAAACAGCTTAGCCATGGAGAAATTATTTAAAAGTTTTATGAAAATACATTGGTGTTGAAAGTAAATAAGATGGAATACCAGAATATAAGAGGCTTTAAAAATTTGAATATGAGGTTGCTTCCTGATTTCTGAGTGAGAATTTTGAGGAAAGTCTCCCTTTTTATTCACAAATGTAAGACCTTAACTGAACAACAACAACAAAAATTTAATTATTTTATTAGTTTGGAGATTTACTTCTTAAATGCCTTTTAAATTAGTAGTTCATTCAGAGTGGATAGAATGAAACAAAAACCTTTTGTCTAGAAAAGACTAGGGGAGCTGTGGGAACAGGGAATGGGGAGGGGGGAAGGGACAGGATGATGCTCACCATCTACATGGAGGAGGAGGACACTGGAATTTCCACAGAAAAAGCACAGGAAAGCGCAATGTGGTTCATAGTGCATTTTAAAGATAATATTCTGTTTATTGTAATAATTTGAGACATATTTTGATATATAAAATTTACATATCATGCTAGCAAAGACAAAAGTAACCTTTTTCAGAGAAAATTTTTTTTTACAGTTGCAGGTGAAAAAGAAAAAACTTTTAATTCAATATGAGCATTCTAATCACCAAATAGAGGGAACAATTTATAACAGACAAAGAGAGTTTTTTTAATTTAAGAGAGAAAAATACTTTTGTTTTTATTTTTTTCTTAATCTGCCTAAAGCAAATCTACTATTAAATATAACATATATAAACACATGCAAAATTATATCAAAAGTGTCTAGTAATAAAATAACATAATAAATAATACTTAAAACCATGTATAATACTTAAAACCAAAAAAATACCAAGACTATAACCATTCTTTTATTGGTATAATGAGATTATAGATGGTATTTTTTCTTTTCTTTATTTTCTGTATGTGGTTATGATACATTGGTATATTTCTAATAAAAATATCTTCCATTTAATATAGATATGTAATAATAAAGGTATTAAGTCAACGCTACCTGAAAATAAATTCCTAAGAAAAATCTAGTTGTCTTACAGCTGGTATTCAAATTACCTAGCATATTCTGATATTTACCTTCTTAAGATTTAAGAAAACTATTATAATATATTAAACTAATACTTTGCTTTAGTTTTTTTGCACTTTTTTATTCAAAAAATATATTTATTGAACATTATTTTGTTTTTGAAGAGACTAATATGAATGTCATTTTTTCTGGGGTTATGGGAACTTACAGTTGACTAGTAAAAACAAATGTGTATACAAGTCAAAGATGACATTTGTATTAGAAGTACCATTCACTTCACTGAGGGAGGAGGAGAGGCCTTCATGAGGGCAATATAGTGTGAGCTACAGTTTGAGAGATGAAAATGTCATCAGGTACAGATGAGGACAAGTACACCAAAGCATTCAGACACTGATGCATGCCAAAGGGGCCTGTTCAAGAAACAGTGCCACAGAGTGAGGGAAAGCATCCTGTAATTGGATGATAAGATAAGAAAGGTAACTTGGCAAAAAGTTTGAAGAACCTGAGATGCCATCCAAAGAGATTTAGATATATGATTTAGTAAAAAAGAAGCCATTGAAGATTTTCTATGGAAAGTGACAAGAAAAGCTCACTCTTTCAGGGAGAGAAATTCAGTGAAGTTATGAACAATGGAATAAAGGGGGATTATTTAGAGGCCAAAAGACCATTTAGGAGATTGCTCCAGAAAGATGAAAAGTACTAGATATATCTCCTTTTCATATTTAACTACACAAGTCACATAAAATTGGGTATTTTACCATTTCTTTTATTTAGCTAATAAATATTTCCCCTGTCCAGAAGTTTTTTTATTCTAACTTTTATCTTCCATCCTTTAATTTATCCTATCTCTTTGGTTCTGTCTTCAGATAATATAAAGTACTATTCCTCATATTTATTTTTTATGCGAGGCAATTGCAAGGACTTTGTCAGCTTACAATCCCTTATTTTTTTTTATTTTCATACGTCTACAGACCTAAGACCTAGGTGGTCTCCTATCCAAGTACTAACCAGGCCCGACCCTGCTTAGCTTCCGAGATCGGAGGGGATCAGGCTTGTTCAGGGTTTCATGGCCGTAGACCTTATATTTTATATACAGAAAATATGCACAATGGGTAATTCAGTAACTTTATTTGTCAATTATCTGTAAAGAGGAGACTAACAAAGCCTAAAAATTTAGATTTTAAGAGAAATATATAAACCACTTAAGATACATTTTTATAGCTTTTTTCCAAATTTAGATATTTTGCTATTTCAGATTATATGTGCAAAATTAGTTTGAACAGCTTAAATTAGTTTTGTTGTAAAAATTGTTTCATTTATTTTTATTAAAAAACATAGTTTTCAAATATCCATTAATATCCTACTCCTAAAACCTATATTACACATATATTTTCATTTATCTGCTTTTGAAATTCAGGTGCACGTTAGGAGAAAATATTTTTTCTTAGCTTATACAGTTTTAATGAGTTTTCTATTTATTTTCAGAGGAATTAGATATTTCAATGCCACCTATGACAGTTAATTTTTTCTTTTTTAGCTGTTTTAAAATTTTTTATCAACTACATTAGCATAAATGATTAAAGAAAACTTGTTCTGGCAATTTTTAATTAGTTATACTAAAATCTCAACTTTTTAAAAGTTATTTATTTAATTTGATCTAATGATTTCATATCCTCACATTGAAATTTACGGAAAGACAAAGCCACTGTTTAGAGGCCTAGATCTTTTTGAATGTGTTTATGTTCAGATTCACCCGTGGTTTGCATAGTTTACTTGTTTATTTATACTGTTTTAATTTCCCTTTCAGGTCTGCTAAATTATATAAGAAATGATAAAATTTTAAAGATCTGTAAATGAAGATTGCATATCTGTGTCCTTTTCCTTTCTTTACATTTAATTGTTTTAAATGTTCTTGTCAAGAATCTTGCAAAGAGAACATATATAGCTTCCGCTTTTTCATAAGTTTATGGCAGTGGTTCTCAAAGTGTGCTTTACAGACCAGTATCAGACTCACCTGGGAACTTGAAGAAATGCAAATTCTCAGGCCCCACCCCAAACCTACTGAATCAGACTCCGCCTCCAGGGATCTGTGTTTTCAACAAGCCCTTTGGATGATTTTGATACTGACTAGAGTTTGAGAACTACTGGCTTATTGCATAGAGCAAGATTGAACTGTGTAAGCTTTTTTGTCTCTAAGTAAGAAAATTGTGTTGCTTTTTCTGTATAGGTCTCATTGGTTAGCTTAACTGCAAATGCCTTGGGTTACTCAGAACTTGGTGCCATCAAATCCCTCAGAACACTAAGAGCTCTGAGGCCATTGAGAGCCTTATCCCGGTTTGAAGGAATGAGGGTAAGACCAAATGCTTTAGAGTTTATTGGAATTATAATTAAGAACAGACTGACATTTTGTACCTTAGAAATGACAAATCCATGGAGAATTTGTCTTCTACATTCCTATTGACGTAACCAGTCAATCAGTGATGTTTGTCAGATGGCCATAAACTTGACATTGTTGGAGACACTCACAGAATATAATGCCTGAGTGATTGCTTCTCGCTAGATTTTTCACTCTGTGGGAAATCTTTATCATGTTGTGTAGGCTTCTGATGTGCGTCAAGATTAATTATGTTCATTTCATTTATAAACGTACAGGAAATCCCATTCACTGTAATTTAAAACCACCAGCTCATTTCTCATCATTTCATCATTGCTCTATATGATGTGTTTTGAGCCTTTCAGAGTCCAAATCTGGCCTTTTAGCTTTCAAACAGAGGCTGAGATGGCTAAGAAGTAGGTCAACTGTGGAAATATAACACTCATTTAGAAAGGTGGCACAAAGGAACAGGGAGGAATTCGTGCTGTCATTTGTCATCCCCTGGGGCACAAAACCTGAGACCACATACTGTCAGCACTGAGGAAATGATGTTGCCCTATCTCAGTGGATTTAGCTATTTAAAAAAGAACTTGTAAAATGATGCTTTTTGTGATATTTGAAAATGATTACTTAGGACCATTGTTGCAAACACAATCAGAAATGAATGGTGTGTGTAGGTGTGTGTGCCTGTGTGTTTGTGTGTGCATAGTTGCATAGAAAGGAACTGTTAACCTTTAAATTCTTTTCACTTGAACAATGTAAAATTACTAATTTTGCAGTAGTAGCATTTATTTTTAAGAATGAAATCAAACTTTCAGTACTAGAATAATTTTCGTATTTTCCATATCAAATTCGCATATATAAGAACCTTAATTCCTTGTCCTTCCATAGATTTGACTCTCTTAGAAAATACATGTATTATTTCTTTGCTATTCAGCTTTTTAAAAAATTATAACTGTATCAACCAATGTCTGCTCACATTTGTGTAGTAGAGCATTCCTTCTCGTGAACTTAAAAATTAAATGTCAAGTCTAAGTACTTCTGAATTATCAAAGAAAGTTGAAATTCCAGTAGTAACTTAACACTGTAATAAGTTCTTTAAAACTTACTTACGTTTAAAAATATATTGCAGTATTATCCTTTACTAAATAGGCTCCAGGTGCTAATTTGCAAATGAATTGTGCCTTTTTCCAGTATTCATTTGGCACTGTTGCTGTAAGATATTTGTACTCATATATTTCTATGTGTGCATTTATTTATATATATTTTTTTCTCATGAGGGATTTCAAGAAGGCTAATGCGTATTTCTTTTACTTTACATGTCTATTGTTGATAGTGTATTTCTGATGTAGTTTAGGTGTGTATGTTTGTACAGAACAAGATACTTAGCTAAATATTTACTTGAGGGATAATTAAGAAAGGTACTGAAAAAGTTTTCTCAAAAGCCATGTTTAAAAAGTTTTCTTAAAAGCTGTAAATAACAAAGGCATCAAGTGAAACCCTTTTGATTCAACTTGTAATGTTTAAGATACAGCTACCCATAGTCAAGCCTATGTTTTGATTATTAGAATCTCTCATTTTGTAATTTGAGAATTTTCTTCTGAAAGGGATTTTCAAAGGAGGATCTTTAGGCCCAAAAGTGCACAGCTAATTTTTGATATGAACTGGAATACTGATCTCCTGATTTCCAAACCTTTTCTCCTCATTACATGTTCAATCTCCATGCTATGATCTCTTTGCTCCAGAGTTTTTATAGGTAGGGTAACAGTATACTACATTGCTTGGGAGAGTCCTGGCTTACACTTGCTTCTCAGAATAATTATTATTAGTGTTCCCTTTCCCCTTGAACATTGACCTTCAATTGTTCTCTTTTACTCTCAAATTTTGGATATTAAATGTTATGGTTTGCATGATTTTAAAAATCGTGATATTCACATGTGACCTTACTTCTGTAGTCATGTCACTGTTTGTACTTTCAATTACTCTTTGCATTTATAATTAATTCTATTATTTGATGAAAGTTTGTTACATCTATGGCCTTACCTCTTGATGAAGCATTCTATAATTTAAGATTTAATTTATACTATTTTTAGTATAATTAAAATTTTTAGTTGGAGCTACCAGATGCTATTTTCTGCCCAATATTTAATTTTAAGAACAGATTATTATTTTTTTTTTATAGTTTGACTTTGTTCTTTTACAGTTAAAAATAGGTAAAAATAAATATTCATTGTTGACTTTTCACCTACTTTTCCTTCTCATTTTTGTGCCAGGTTGTTGTCAATGCCCTTTTAGGAGCTATTCCATCCATAATGAATGTACTTCTGGTTTGTCTGATCTTTTGGCTAATATTCAGTATCATGGGAGTTAATCTCTTTGCTGGCAAGTTTTATCATTGTATCAACTATACCACTGGAGAAATGTTTGATGTAAGCGTGGTCAACAACTACAGCGAATGTAGAGCCCTCATAGAAAACAATCAGACTGCCAGGTGGAAAAATGTGAAAGTAAACTTTGATAATGTAGGACTTGGATATCTTTCTCTGCTTCAAGTGGTAAGTGACCACTTTATTATTCTCTGTGATGTATTATTAAAATGAATCTAAAATTCTTCTTTATATTTGCAAATACTTCCTCAGGCTCATCTGCCTAGATTCTTCTTCAATCATTGGTGAGCTATCTTTTCTTCACCAGTTAAAAGTATACAGCTCCGCAAAGTTTAAAATCTCCCAAACTATGTGTTAGACCCCCGCACCAGTCCTTTGTTATTAAGATTTCTATGTAGGTTCCCATTGTTTTCCCCCATCCCTACTCTGAGCAAAGTAGAGACACTGGCTCCCTGGCGGAGTTGGAAAGGTGTGTGGGGGAGTAATAGATTTCTGTACTCTTTCTCAAGTACCAGAGAGTATGGATATCCTTGACAAGTCTCTGCTCACCCAACCTTTCCCACCGTCATAACTGAAACTTCCCTTTTTACCCATCACACAGACTGCTGTCTCATTCTCATCTTCCTGCCTGCTGCTTGAACACTTTCAGATTAGAAGATTGCTTTCTTGCAAATGAAAACCTTCCTATCAAGTGTATTATGTCTGCTATCAATTCATATAAAATTAATTCAACTTCTCAACTAAAATTCATTCAATTTCTCGCTCTAAGGCATGTCCACATGCTCCCTAAGATGATCCGCTGACAACAATACCCAACACTATATATCTATTAGAGAAAAGGATGAACCCTGTAGAACTAAGGAACTGAAAAAAAATGTATAACACTTTTGTTGTCAGGATTACAATCATGTCCAGAAACACGAAAAGAACAAATATTTAAAAGAGTAAATGGCATTTGAATATAGTGTTTGTTTTCAGATTAGGAAACTGTTTCTTCTTATAGAAGAAGCATGATTCATGACTGGTGATAAGACTATTCAGAAAAAAATACATATGAAAGAAAGCATTAAGATCAAACAATGCACTATATTTTTCAACTTTTCTGATGCTAGTCCTACACACATAAAATTATTTCATCAAATTTTATGTTATGTTCTTATATGAACATCAGAGTCTAAAGTTAATAACTGCTCATTAAAGCAGTTATTAAGTCTTGATTAAAACTATCAAGATTTATTTATAGATATTAAAGATGCATATAACAATGTTATAGAAGAATATAAAGTTGCAGTATTTTCAAAGCATATATTATAAAACTTTGCCCAAAGAGTTTAGATATTAACCCCAAATTATTCCTCTTTGGAATGAATCTTGGTTGATCTGATACTTAATTTCTTTTCTAAAATTATAATTTATAGGGAGAAAATAAATTAAATGATATGACTTTTTTACAGGCCACATTTAAGGGATGGATGGATATCATGTATGCAGCTGTCGATTCACGAAATGTAAGTCCATTTAGAGGGAAAACTGCTTAATTTGATCCAGTGAATATTTGTGCAGTGTTGTATTTTAGTGATAATGTCAATAAAATAAAACTATGGTCAATTTATAGAGCACATATCTATTACAAAAATGAAATATTCAACCTTATTTATTCCAAAATTTGATTTCAATATTTTTCTCTACTCACTGTAAACCTTTTAACATGTTTTCTAGTATCTAGCATGACACCCAGCACTTAAAAATCTGTTGACTGTATTTGCAAAATGAGACATTTTATTTTTGGCTGTAATAGTTACAGCCATTTGTACATTAGAAGCCCTCATAAGAACTTTTTTCTATCTGTCACAGGTTTCCTTAAGGTTTTGATCTTCCCTTGTAATAGAAAGGATCCAGCAAATGGTGGGAAAAAACAAACAAAACAAAACAAATAAAAACTTAATAGTGTTTCTCTCTGGGAAGTGAGATTTTTGTAGTTGAAGAAAGGGGCTTTGACAATCTACCCTATATACATCAGTACTTTTGAAATTTTTTGTACAATTTTCATTAATTTCTTACTATATAGCAATGAGGGAAGAAATCATATTTTGGAAAAAAAATTTGTCTTGTGGTGTATTGCTGGGGCATAGTAATAAATTCATAATGTTATTTCCCTAGCTCCAACGACCAGGTGTAACTCAGGAAGAATTCCTGAGGTTTGTTTGTTCACCTTAGCAATAAAAAAGAGGGCACAGGAGCTAAAAGCCCTGCATTGTATCTCTGTAAGTACTATCAGGAACCCCACTTACGGGTTTTTTAAAATAATAATAATTATTTCTTACTATTCACTATGCTAAGGACTTTCTTACCTTATCTCATTTAATCCAAAATAACAACCTATTGTGAAGTTGACTGTTAATTCCATTTTACCATGGAAGCAAAGAGGCTTAATGTGTCCATTGGTGGAACATGTTTTTAAACTCTGACCACCAACGGTGGGCTCATAACCACTTTCTACAGCAGTTTCCTGCCTATTTGATTACTTCATTTAAAGTTCTCTCTCCCATTTTTTTATCAATAACCTACATGACATGCAACTGATTTTCAGTTTCTTCCTTAATATACTGTCTGCTACATAACTTCTCTGCATTCAAGCACATTACAAAAGACAGAACCCAGTTACTTACTAAAATTATGAAACGTTGTTCGCTCTTACTCTCATTAATCAACAGAGAAATGCAAATTTAAAACACAATGAGATATCACCTACACACCTACTTGATTGGGAGTATTAAAAAGTTTAACAATATCAAGTGCTGCCAAGGATAAACAGCTGTAAAAATATATACTTTGCTAGTGGAGAAAAAGTGAATAAATATTCCTTTTAAAAAGTTAGAAATTATCACATTATTTAACAAAGTTCAAAATAGTCTTTAACCTTGCACTTCCATTTTTAGCTATATCCTGCAGAAACTTATGCACGCGTATAAGAGAATCTATATACAAGAATGAACATTTTTTTGCACTAGCAAAATACTGTAAACAACTCAAAAGTAATAGAAATAGACAAGTAATTGAATATTATACAGTAATGAAAATTGTATGTAAACATACATAACAAACAGACAAATCTTAAAAATAGAGTTCTAAAAAATATGTCTGATAGACAAAGTGTAAACACAATTAACCATATTTTTCAAGAATCCATACTTAGGTGTTCACTCTAAAGAAAAAGCAAGAAAAGAATTACCGTAAAAGTCAAGGATAATGATTACCTTTAGCAAAAATGGTAGACTTTATGTTTAGGAAGGATACACCAAGGGTTTCTGAGGTCTTGACAATGTCCTGATTTGTGAAATTAACTTTATAACAATTTATTACATTTTACACTTATATGCTGTGCACTTTTGTGTATGTATTGTATTTAATTTTAAAATGTTTAAAAATATCATTTTTATATTACTTTCTACTACACACACACATAAAGGAAATAAAAGTCTCATCAAAGAATAGGCATTTTTATAATATTTCTGATATTTTCTACTTTATCCTATTTCATTAGAAAAAAAAATACCATATTGTCCATTACGCTCTAAATTGATTTCATGACACAATGGATTATTACCTGCATCCATTGCTGGTTAACTGAATTGGTTAGAACCAGATCCTGTCAGACCTGTTCAATAGATTACACCCAAAGCACAAACCAAGTGTCACATCTTTTTTGATAAAAAGTGTACTAGACAAGAGCGATTATCATTGTTATAGAACCAGTGTCTAAGGCCTACTTAGTAGGATGAATCAGTATGAATGAATCAAGCACTGTTTTAAGCACTTTTCACATATTAATATATTTAACCTTCCCAACTACCAGAGGAGGTTTAGGTTTTATTATTTCCAATTTACAGATAAGGGAACTGAGTCACAGAGAGTAAATTTTAAAGGTTTTAATAAAAAGTAGTGCAACTCTAACATCTTTACTGTAGGAAGAGGAAATCCTCATTTTGCATGTCCTATTGGGGTCTTTGCTTATAAAGTGCATCCATAATCTTATAAAGTGCATCCATAAGACATTTATTGGGTCAAATTAATTGTATTCCCAGTGATTGATACGTGCTTTCAGAATTGAAAATTCACTAATATCCTTTTTATGAAACAAGTATCAGGTCTAATAGTTATCATTCTCCATATTTTGTAGGTAGAATTACAACCCAAGTATGAAGACAATCTGTACATGTATCTTTATTTTGTCATCTTTATTATTTTTGGTTCGTTCTTTACTCTGAATCTTTTCATTGGTGTCATCATAGATAACTTCAACCAACAGAAAAAGAAGATAAGTATACTTAAACTTCATCTTGCTCTAAAATGTGAACTGAACATGTCACACTGTTTCCTTTTTACTCCAAAATGCAATCGCCAAAAAGAAAGAATTATGAAATTCATAAATTATTTTAAGATACTTAATCAGCTATAAGTTTTTAACTAATTGACAATTCAGATAGCATGTATTGATATTTCCAGTATAGAAATCTGACTGACTAAAATGCATAATTTATGTATTGAATATGTGCATCTCTGTAAATATAGATATAATTAGCAACATTAGAATGTGGGGCCAATTTTCACACAATTACTAATGTGGATTTTATAGCTAGCAAAGAACATTATTTTAACAAATTTTGTTTTCATTTCTTTACTTTGGAGGTCAAGACATTTTTATGACAGAAGAACAGAAGAAATACTATAATGCAATGAAAAAACTAGGTTCAAAGAAACCACAAAAACCCATACCTCGACCAGCTGTAAGAATAACATACTTTCATCATCAGTAAAAGCTATGTTATCTATTATTTCATGGCCCAAATTTCTAGATACTAGTATTTTTGTGAATTTGCAAAACAAAGTGTTACCTTAACAATATAAGTTAAAATTTCAAACATATGTAAAAATAAGTAAAAATTTCAAACATATGCCGATAGTATTACATAGGCTTGATGTCATTAAGGAGCTTCTGATAATGTAGGGGAGAAAACATAACCATACATATATAGTGTTGAAATATTGAATATTCTCAGAATGTAGTGGGAACAGATTGGAATAATTGGTAAATCTCAGCTATGCCCCATTTTCTGTCCAGCTCTTCAGATTGAGTGGAATCAATGAAACAAGATACAGGTTTTGCTTTTTTTGGTTTTAAAAAAATCTTTTTTATCCTTCTAGCATCTTCTCCTTAAATCAGATAGCATGGTTCTTTTATGACTTTTTATGGCTATTCCAATTGTATATTTGCCAGTTGCTCTGGTTCTCTTCGCTTGCTGCAGGGAATCATTGTCAGGAAAGTTCCCAAGTTCTTCTGTCACTTCTGAAGGAATACCTCAGATACTAAATTTCAGAACTCCTCCTCTGAGGTATGCATGGTACAAGGCAACCAGTCTTCTCCAGGAATCAAGACTCTATGAATTGATTAGTAACAGTATGAAACTGACCTTGCCATCTTTGAGCCAAAAGTTCAAAAAAAGTAGATAGCTATATTGGATAAAACATAAGGAGTATACAGTTTGAGCCTAGTCTTTGAGAAATAATACAATTTGAATGGATGAGAAGGAAAGCAGAATATATTTTCTGTAAGAGAAACTGTATACTCCAAAGCCATGGAAATAAATATTTCAGTTGAGAATAGTGACATATTTGAATTAGTAAATAGTAAGCACAAAGTTTTCTGGGTTAAATGAGTCAAGATTACCACTCTGAGTCTGAAAATAATTGCAGTATATTAAAAATGCAATATAGTTAAAAGAACAGCATGATAATGTGAAAAAAAAGAAATTTTAGAGAATGGTATGAAAGGATGTTAAACACAAAATAACACTGGGCCTTAGACAAGAAGATGAGTTCATAATATGGGGTCATGCAATAGGACTGGAAGACAGGAAATAAATGAGCCAATAAGGAAACTCAATGGGATGAGGCAGCTATAAATATATAGGAAAAGGAGAACATGTAGATAATGAAGAATCTAAAACAGTTGATGTTTTGTGAAATTTAATTTATGGTTCCACGAATATAAATGAAAGTCTTGTAAATTCATCTGGAAATACAGATTTAGCTCCTATAAAATGTCAGACTGAGATAAGGATTTTAGGGTCGTTGGACAGAATTCAATTGAGCTCTGAAGCATAGGTTCATTTTTGAAAAATAGAATAGACAGAAAAAGAAAAGTGCTGAGCATGAAACCTTAGGCACTTCATCATACAGGAAGAGGTAAATCAATGAAGGAATGAGATTAATCAATAAGGCAGTATATATAAAAAGACATATAATTAAGAAAACTTTCTAAAAAAGCTGTTTAATTACATCAAATGACATATAGATATATCTAAATAGGGGTAGGGATGCATGGGAAATGATCAGTACATTTAGCTAGAATATGATTGATGACAACTTGGCAAATTAGGAAATAATCTGGTAAAATCCATTTATCAGGTCGTTCATTAAGAACATACTATGCTAAGCATTTGGAATTAAATATTGAACAACATAGAGTCTATTTGGTGCAGCAAATAACAATCCAGTAGTCACACCAATAGAAATATCCAAGAAAGAATATATTTGGCCATGAGAGCTAATAAGGGGGAGGGAGCTGATTAATAGGAAATTTAGGGACACATTCACTGAAGTGCTACATAAGTTGAGGATTGAAGAATGAGAAAGTGTCAGCAGAAGGGGAATGCAAATGGGAAGGCCCTGAGGTAAGAAGGCCAGTAAGGCTGGAGTGCAGAGAGTTAAGGTTTATTTGGGACATGTTGAGAATGATGAAGTTAGGATGAAGCAGACTTTTCTGGGCTTTGTAGGCCATGCTTAAGAGTTATCTTTGTCCTTACAGCAATACCAAACCATTGAAGGGGACCTGATTATTTTGAGTTTTGTGAAGATCACCAGTACTGACAGTGACAGTGGCTTCACATTGTAGACTTGTTTTGGAGCTATTTCAGAGATGATAGGTACCCTGAACCAGAGTGGTATGGAGATAAATAAAAGTGGGTAGATGTGTGAGCTATCACAGGAATGAAATTAAAAGGCTTATCTACAAATTAAATATGAGAATTGAAGAAGGGAGCAACAAATATGACTCAGGAGTTTCTGCCTTATGCAGCTGGATAAATAGTGGTATCATGCATGAAGTAGGAAGATGAATTGAGAGATTTGGAGATGCAAGTTTGCAGAATTTGATAATCTAAAATGGAGGGACTGCATGGTGCTTTATATTGATCATATTGCTAATATGAAAATAAAGACCAAGTTTCTGCTTTTAAGCAATCTCAAACCTAATGTACTCTCGGTGCTGTATTTGAGAGAAAAATGACACTGCTCTGTCCTCACACAAGTGGGAGACAAAATTAAAGTTAAATGAGTAAAGCATTTGCAATACACTGTCATCAGTATTGTGACAAATGCAACCACAAAGGTTTCGGAGAGCACAGTGCTTAAAAATTAAAACTAAGTTAAAATGCACCAGACAGAAGGAGTGGCAGAAGTCTGTTTTAGACAGAGGAGACAGATAAACAGATAAAAATATATGATAGAAGAGTGGTAGGAAATGTCAGAAAGATAGAAATAAGGAGAATATAACCAGACTTGGAAAAAGAAACTGCAGTCAACAAGAAGTAAGAAGGAAGGGTTTGGAACAGGAATTAAATGCATTTATTAGGTTGAAAGAGGTCTTGGAAGGACAGACCCAACTGAAGCAATAGAAGTCCAATCCAGCAGGCCAAATATGTACTCAGAGCAAACTATAACAAACAAGTGGTTTGAATTTCAGTAGGATGTAATGGATGCCTCTCACTGGAAAAATATCAGAACACTAGTATGGAGAATACAGACCTATGAACATGTCAATCTGAGAAAGCTGACTATGAAGTATAAAGGTAGCAGAACATCAGTCAGTCATCCTAGTTGACAAGGTGGAGAAGGACAGTCTAGCAGAACTCAGTCAAGGTGTATGCTCTCGAGCACCTGAAATGCCAAGCAGATATGGGCAAACCAGAACAAAACATGGTCCAGTTAGCAGAACTGGGTTACAGGATGAGGACTTCATTTCATAAACAAGATACAGGGCCTAGCAGTGCTTGGAAATACAGTCCAAATTGAATAGGGCAAAGGTGGAAAATCTGAATTGAGAACTATAACTTTTTAAAGATAATTTTATTCTTATAGAAGAGTTACCCCGTATAATCTTCGCCCAACTTTCCCTTGTTTTATCATCTTACATAACCTTAGATCAGTTATCAAAACTAAAAAATTAACCTAGGTACAATGCCATTAGAGAATATGAAGGCAGAAACTAAGGGGGAAAAAAAACGTTACAGAAAAAGCTGTAGAAGTATTTATTAGTTCTTCAAAGTTGATTTTGATGCCTATCCCCAACTCATGGAATAACAAAGACTTACTGTAGTGGCAAATATTTACTAACTAACCATCGTACACATGATGATGTTCTAGGCACTGAGAACATAATAGGTGATTCTTAACATAAAGTCAGTTTATAAAACCTGATATCATTAACAGTATAATAAAACTAATACATTTGAAAAGAGTTGGATATTTCAACAGACCAAATTTTCTTTCAAGTATAAAACAAACATGGTGTGTTTTTATAAAAGCTGCATTTTCATATTTCTGTGTTAAAATCAAATAAGTTGAACCTGGTTTTTTTGCCAGTTTCTAAACAAACTTTTACATATTCTTTGTTCCAGAATAAATTCCAAGGGATGGTCTTTGATTTCGTAACCAAACAAGTTTTTGATATCAGCATCATGATCCTCATCTGCCTCAACATGGTCACCATGATGGTGGAAACTGATGACCAGAGTCAAGAAATGACAAACATTCTGTACTGGATTAATCTGGTGTTTATTGTTTTGTTCACTGGAGAGTGTGTGCTGAAACTAATCTCTCTTCGTTATTACTATTTCACCATTGGATGGAATATTTTTGATTTTGTGGTGGTCATTCTCTCTATTGTAGGTAAGAAGAGGTGATCTTACCCAATTATGGAAGTTAGTAGTAAAAAAGTATGTTCTAAACTTTGAAAGTGTTTTTTACTAATCATTATTATTCATCCAGAAATTTCAAATAAAAATCTAACAGTTCATTCTTCAGCTTGTTTTTTCTCTAATTGCATGCTGTGCATGGAATGATGTGTAAAAAAAATAATTTCTGCTTTTATTTATCATCTTGTCTTATTTTAGAAGACAATGACTGCAAGTTTGTCATAATACTCCTGTTCTCAGTCATACTGCTGTTGTATAGACAAGTATAGACAAGTATTGTCTATACAACAGCAGTATGCAAGTATTGCTTTATGCACATACACATATAAATCACAGAAAGTAGTCAATAGTCCATGAATGAGAACTCCTTGATAATTGCAATAATGCACATGTGTTTATATATTAGTCACATGCATATAAGCTTCATGCTATCTTTTAGTTCAGTTTTCTATGGTTTATAATATTCTTCTTAAGTAAACATTTGTTTAAAAATCCAAAACAGATTTATTATCATCAGTACATATTAAGTGTTTATGTATAGGTTTATATATTAAATGTTTATATATTAATGAGGTGTTGGAAGTAAATATAACAGATTAAAGACAATGTTCTGCCTATTTGAAGAAAGAACATATACATAGAAAAATAACATTTCACTCTTTATACACTGGTAAATAGAACTTTGAAACAATATCCCATTCCATTTAATACTCACAAAAGTGCTATGCAGTTGTCATATAGTGATTAAAAGATGAGACTTAGGGGTCATACAGACCTGGCCTGGGGCTGCCCTATTTTTTCTACTTACCAGCTCTGTGACCAATGGCAGGTTACCTCGCCTCTCCAGTCCCTGGTTTTCCAAGTAATATTTCTGAAAAGTGTCATCTTGAGAAATAAATGAGATTATGTGAATAAATGCACTTTAGCACTGTGCCTAGCACAAAGAAAAGTAAATGTTAAGTTTAACAACAATAACAACCACAAGGGATTATCACCATTTAGTGATATGTAAAATCAAGGGCCAGGATTCAGACCCAGGTATGTCGGTCTCTAAAGCTTGGATTTTCCCCTGTACATCATTCTACTACCTCCCAAATAAAATGGATCACAGCCACCTCGGAAGAATAAGAACCTTCATATTCCTTATTCAAAACCACATACCTTATCCATTAGTTCTTATGCAAATACCAGGACTAGTATTTTAATATACTTTGTGACATCTCAAGGCCTTCAGTGGTTGACTCTTTCTTTTGATAGATGTTTTTCTTGAACTAGGAAAAATAGTTATTAACACCTTCAGTTAGTAAAATGGTGTTAACGTTATAACACCAAAGACACCAGTTTCATTGTGCTAAACAAATATTGCAGATCATTTGTGTATGTTATATGAGCGTGTATGTACCTGTATAAATGTAGGTGTATACGTAATTCTCATGTCCACATTTTGTAAAACTAGTTAGTGTTTATCTTAGCTTAACAATGTTTTTGTTGTCATCTCTTGGTTTTCCACAGGTATGTTTCTGGCTGAGCTGATAGAAAAATACTTTGTGTCCCCTACCTTGTTCCGCGTGATCCGTCTTGCCAGGATCGGCCGAATCCTACGTCTGATCAAAGGGGCAAAAGGGATCCGCACGCTGCTCTTTGCCCTGATGATGTCCCTTCCCGCCTTGTTTAACATCGGCCTCCTGCTCTTCCTGGTCATGTTCATCTACGCCATCTTTGGAATGTCGAACTTTGCCTATGTTAAGAGGGAAGTTGGAATTGATGACATGTTCAACTTTGAAACTTTTGGCAACAGCATGATCTGCCTGTTCCAGATTACCACCTCTGCTGGCTGGGATGGTTTGCTGGCACCTATTCTTAATAGTGGACCACCTGACTGTGACCCTGAAAAAGACCACCCTGGAAGCTCAGTTAAAGGAGACTGTGGGAACCCATCTGTTGGGATTTTCTTTTTTGTCAGTTACATCATCATATCATTTCTGGTTGTGGTGAACATGTACATCGCTGTCATCCTGGAGAACTTCAGTGTTGCTACTGAAGAAAGTGCAGAGCCCCTGAGTGAAGATGACTTTGAGATGTTCTACGAGGTTTGGGAGAAGTTTGATCCCGATGCCACCCAGTTTATAGAGTTCTCCAAGCTCTCTGATTTTGCAGCTGCCCTGGACCCTCCTCTTCTCATAGCAAAACCAAACAAAGTCCAGCTCATTGCCATGGATCTGCCCATGGTCAGTGGAGACCGGATCCACTGCCTCGACATTTTATTTGCCTTTACAAAGCGTGTTTTGGGTGAAAGTGGGGAGATGGATGCCCTTCGAATACAGATGGAAGAGCGATTCATGGCATCGAACCCCTCCAAAGTCTCCTATGAGCCCATCACAACCACTTTGAAACGCAAACAAGAGGAGGTGTCTGCTATCGTTATCCAGAGGGCTTATAGACGCTACCTCTTGAAGCAAAAAGTTAAAAAGGTTTCATCTATATATAAGAAAGACAAAGGCAAAGAAGGTGATGGAACACCTATCAAAGAAGATATCCTCATTGATAAACTAAATGAGAATTCAACTCCAGAGAAAACCGATGTGACACCTTCCACCACTTCTCCACCTTCGTATGATAGTGTGACCAAACCGGAAAAAGAAAAATTTGAAAAAGACAAATCAGAAAAGGAAGACAAAGGGAAAGATATCAGGGAAAGTAAAAAGTAAAAAAGAAAGAATATTTCATTCTGCGATCAATTGTTTACAGCCTGTGATGGTGATGTATTAGTGTCAACAGGATTCCCACAGGAGGTCAATGCCAAACTGACTGTTTTTATAAATGTATACTTAAGGTCAGTGCCTATAACGAGACAGGGACCTCTGGTCAGCAAACTGGGACTCAATAAGCCAGAAAAACAGCATTGACAGGAGGTTTCTGTTTTCACAACCAGCTGACACTGCTGAAGAGCAGAGATGTAATGGCTACTCAGACTATAGGAACCAATTTAAAAGGGGGAGGGAAGTTAAATTTTTATGTAACTTCAATACGTGACACTTGATAATAGTAATTGTCACCACTGTTTATGTTTAACTGCCACATCTGCCATATTTTTACAAAATGTATGCTGTGAATTTATCACTTTTTGTTTTAATTCACAGGTTGTTTACTATTATATGTGACTATTTTTGTAAATGGGTTTATGTTTGGGGAGAGGGTTTAAAGGTAAGGAATATTTACATTTCTCTATTGTATAACTGGATATATTTTAAATGAAGGCATGCTGCACTTCTCATTCACACATAAAAAAAACACCACAAGGAAGAGTTTACTTCTTGTTTCAAGATGTTTTTAGATTTTTGAGGTGCTTAAATAGCTATTCATGTTTTTAAGGTGTCTCATTCAGAAAAATTTTAATGTGCCTGTAAATGTTCCATAGAATTCACAAGCATTAAAGAATTGTTTTATTTTTACATAATTCATTATACGTACATGTATATATGTATATATGTATATGTGCGTGTATATACATATATATGTATACACACACACCATTACACAGTCATTCAGAGTCCCGGCAGCATGACTATAACATTTTTGATAAGTGTCCTTTGGCATAAAATAAAAATGTTCTATCAATCCTTTCTAAGAACCTGAATTGACCAAAAAGCATCCTCCACCACCACTTTATAAAGTTGATTCTGCTTTTTCCTGCAGTATTGTTTAGCCATCTTCTGCTCTTGGTAAGGTTGACATTGTATATGCCAACTTAAAAACTAAAAGTCTGCTTTGTAAATAGTAATTTTACCCAGTGGTGCATGTTTGAGCAAACAAAAATGATGACTTAAGCACAGTATTTATTGCATCAAATATGTACCACAGTAAGTATAGTTTGCAAGCTTTCAACAGGTAATATGATGTAATTGGTTCCATTATAGTTTGAAGCTGTCACTGCTGCATGTTTTTCTCGCCTATGCTGCTGTATCTTCCTCCTTCCACTGTTCAGAAGTCTGACGTGGGAAGCCATATGTCAGTGGTACAGTGAAACCAGATCTACCACGACCTCATTCTTCATGTCATTAAGCAATAGGTTGCAGCAAAGAAGAGCTTCTTGCTTTTTATTCTTCCACTCTTAATTGAACATTCTATGGTTAAAAAGCCCAACTGTACAAACATGTTGCAAGCTGCTTAAATCTGTTGAAAATATATGGTTAGAGTTTTCTAAGGAAATATAAATACTGTAAAAAGTTCATTTTATTTTATTTTTCAGCCTTTCGTACATAAAATGAGAAATTAAAAGTATCTTCAGGTTGATGTCACAGTCACTATTGTTAGTTTCTATTCCTAGCACTTTTAAATTAAAGCACTTACAAAATAAGAAACGAAGACTAAGATGCAGTGTAGGTTCCTGCTTTTTTATTAGTACGGTAAATTTTGCACACATTTCAATGTGAAACAAATCTCAGATTGGTCCAACATTTATTTGCTTTCAAATAGTAATGCCTTATCATCGAAAGCAGCTTCAGGAAAGATCAGTTGATACTCTTGGCATTGCTTGAATCAGATGTTTTCCCCTAGTCTTCATATTGAGTAAATCGTCAGTCTTTTCCAGTGTTTGTTTATACAGATAGATCTTACTCTTATTGACCCACATGGAATTAGAACTGTATCAGATATGGTATAGGATCTAAGCTTCCCCCCGCCCCACAAAACCAGGTAGTGAATTATATTAACAGTTGCAGCAAAACATTTTGTGTTTCTTTCACAAGCAACATTAAATGTAGATTCTTTATACTAAAGCTATTGACTTGTAGTGTGTTGGTGAAATGCATGCAGGAAAATGCTATTACCATAAAGAACGGCAAACCACATTACAATCAAGCCAAAAGAATAAAGGTTTTGCTTTTGTTTTTGGATTTAATTGTTCTGTCTTTGTTTCTATCTTTGAAATGCCATTTAAAGGTAAATTTCTATCATGTAAAAATGATCTATCAAAAAAAACAAATGTAAAGAATACACATGAAATATAGTAATTCATCCTTAAATTTTTTCATGGAATGGAAAGTAATTAAAAAGAGTGTACTGGATATCTAATTTTATTATTGGCCAAAAACCTAGATATGATATTGGGTAGAGTAGTGGAAAGTTACAAAAATTAATAAAAAATTGACTAACATTTTAAGTTGTGCATCCTTTCTCCTTCCCGTCTACCTACTGTTTTCTTTTGTTTTTCTTTTTCATTTTAGCTCCTTCCCTATGTATTCTTGATCTACTCTTCTGTATACTTTTCGATCCTTTCTTTTGCCTCTCAGTATTTTTTATTCAGGATAGTCTCATTGTTTCTTTTCTGTTCACCAAATTTCTTGTTTCATGCAATCTGGAGATAATAGATTTGTATACTTAGGACCCTATTAATCTGTTGTCACTATAAAAAGTCCACATAGTATCTCTCTATTCAGTTCTACAGTTTCCTTGGCAAAAATTCTGAGTGAGCGTTGATCTCAACACTTCAAAATACATGAAGTTCTCAAATAAAACATTTGGTTTTCCCGTTTAATTATGTGCAGTTTGCAAAATGTTTCTCAATCTGGATCACATATTAGAATTACCCGAAAAGCTTTAAAAAGAATACCAGTGCATGGACCAAGACCCACTGGAACTCATATCTCTGGGGATAAAACTTACTATTTAATTTTTTTAAAGCTCCCATTGGTGCTGATTTATACTGAAGGAGGAGAGTTAATGATTTAGAGTATCTTTGCCCAATAGGAAAAAAAAATTCTACAGAAAATGTCCCTGTTGCCGTCAAAGCTTCATTATATTGACTCATCATATACAAAATGAGGTTCTCAATATGATGGCTTTGCGGGTGTTTATCTTGTAGTGTGACATTGACTCATTTATATTGGGGGTTCTCTTCTAAGACTGTAGTTGGTGGAAAAGGAATTCCATTAGAATAGTTTAGAGAGTTTTTTCAAATTATCCATGTATACTCACACACACAACATGACACCCCAACCATCCCTAGTACATATTGCATGAAATGAATATGGGGGTGGTTTTGGAAACAATATGGATTCATAAAGTAGCCTCTCAGGTGAATCTTATGGGCCTTGTTGTATAAGAACCATTAATCTGGACCAATGAGAGGCAGCTCACATTGGCCATTATAAAACACACATTTGATTCATCATTATCAAGTCATAAATCTAAACAAGAAAGACTCCCATTCTCAACTTCTCCATTCTAGAGCGCCTCTCATCATCACTTGTTTTCCTGAGTACTGATTATACAGATCAATTTACAAAGAGAAGAGAGTAGCAAAGAAAAGAAGGGAGGGGATGAAAATGGAGAGGAGAAGAAAAAAGAGGGAAGAACAACAGGGGAAAGGAGAAGAAAGGTAATATAAGAAATGGGAGGGGATGTTTCATAAATTACCCTCTTAGAGGGAAAAAAGTATTTTGCTATTAATATCTGCAGCAATGGTGGGGAAAGAGGAAAGGAAGAGGCATGAAGGGAAGAAATTTTGCTTAGTTGTTAATGTATTAGATACACGATGCAAACATGTTTCATTTTTTTTTTTGCTTTTTGTTTTTCAAAGAAAATCTACCTATGAAAAATGTGAAGAGGACATTATGCAAGTAAATGTTACAATGATTGAATGGATAGTGGTTCTTTCTTCTGAACTAAATAAATATTTGAGTGTCTACTACACATAAGGCTTTGTGATAGGAGCTCAGAGGTCAAAGATGAACATAACTGTCCAAAGGAAAGTTGTAGCCAGCAGTGAAGAACCTTGAAACTCAAGCTAAAGAGTCTGGAATTTATACTACTGGCTCTTGCGCAGTAGAATAAGCAGTGAAATCAGATACATCTGTCTTTATTTAATCTGAAAGGACTGAGGCTACATTGCTCATTTTTTGCATTACCCATTTTTTGCTAATATTTTACAGAGAGCTCATTTTTCCATCTCTTCATGTTTAAAGATGTCTGTGTTTTTATCTTTTAGTATATCCTTCTAAAAGAAGATAGCTTGATTTTAAAAATTCCAGTCTAACATTTTCTGTTAATAGTTTACCTTAATCTACTTTACGTTTATTTTATATATAGATGTATTTTAATTTTATCAACTTATTGTATGTTCTTTATTTTTCAAGTTTTGTCTTTGTTTCTTTTTTCTTTCTGTCCTCTTTTGCATTAATTTTATTATTGTTCATTCCCCCATCTCTACTGGTTGGGAAGATACCCAATATCTTTCTTCCATCTTTCCTTCTTTCCATCCCTTTTTCTTGCTTCTTTTTATATATAATTAGCTCTTAAATTTTGGCATGCCTACTAAATTAGTAAAATATAATTAATTGTTGTACCCTTATCTGAAACAATGAAGGTCCTAGATTGATTAGATATCATTGCCCACCTCTTATGTTCTTTTTATCCACTCTTTTAACTCTACCTATCTGATATCCAACAAATTAAACAATATAATTATTACGGATTTGTATAGGCAGTGATTTTTTTAGGTTTACTCACGTTAATTATTTTTTTCTTAAATTTGCTTCTTCTTCCTACTTCGTTTTGTGTTTATTTTCTTTTTAAAATATATGAACAATTCTATAAGTAAGATCTGTGGGTAGCAAACTGGCTCAGTGTTTCTTTTTCTGAAAATGGCTTTATTTCAGACACATTTTTAATAAATTAGCTTAAATTATAATCATTTCTATAGTTTACTACTTTATTCTGACAGAATTTATGCTAATATAATTTGAAGATTCGCATATTTATTAATATCTTTAATTCAAAAAATTTCAGGAAAATTCTCAGCTTTTAGCATTACAAATATTTTCTCATTCTATATTTTTATTCTCTTCATCTGGAATTCCTGAGGGTTATATGTTGAAATTTCTAAATCTTTCTTTCAGGTCTCCTAATGTCTTTCTCTTATTTTTAGTGCTCTTTCTGGATAATTTGTCAGATTTTGGTATCAGAATAATTCTGTCTTTATAAAACAAGTTAGGAGGTGTCCATTCTGGAAAGAATTTTTGTAAAAATGAAATTATTTCTCAAGTAAATATTGATAAGATTCACTAGTAAAACCATCTGGAACTTGAGTTTTCTATATTATGAAAATTGATTTTCATGGTTTATTTTATTTTATTTTTTAGTGAAAGACTTAGGCTATAAATTCCTCTCTAAACATGGCTTTAAGAGCATTCACAAATTTTGTTACATTATAATTTGTTACCATCAGCTAAAAATATTTTCTAATTTTTATTGTTATTTCTTTTTATCTTATTAGAAATTTAGAAGAGTATTGCTAAATTTCCAAAAACTTGAGGGATTTTCATGATATGTTTGTTTTACTTTCTAATTTAATTTCTCTTCATTAAGCTAACATGCTCTGCATAATTTTAATTTAATATTTTGGAGAAACTGCTTTGTAGCTCAGTATCTATCAAATGTAACATAAGTTTCATGTACAGTTGAAAATAAAGTGCATTATTTAGTTGTTAGATTTGATATTTTACATTTATTTAATAGATCACATTTATTAATCATGTCATTCAAAATACATCTTTATTGAATTCTTTTGTCTTTTTTTCTATCATTTACCAAGAAAGATGTGTAAAATTCTCTCATTATGATTCCATCAAAAATCACCTTTATTCCTGTTAACTTTTACTATATATATTTACTTTTATTTGGCTATTTGGTATATATTAGATGTGTAAAATTTATAATTGCTACATTTTCATAGATTGTCCCTTTTGTCATCATGAAATAGGCTCCTCAATACCTAGTAATGATTGCCTTAGGTTCATTTTGTCTGATGTTGTTGTACCTATGAGGGCTTTCACTTGGGCGGTGGTTGCATCGTATATCTTTTTTCATTTAATGTCTCTGTAACATCACATTCAATATTCAATATAGATGAGTTATTTTGTATTCAGTATGACAATCTTTATCTGACAATCTTTCATACACGCACATATACACATGCATTCTACATTTGAATTTAAGTTTATGATTTCTTTTGGATTCATTATTTGTATTATCCCATTTTATACATTTTATTACTATATTGTTTGTGGTTGCCTCAGCAATTGCCACCTGCTTCTGTGACTTAATTAAATTCTAAAATAAATTAGTACTTTTACCAGTTTCTGTACATTGCTAGAACATGAGAATACTTTTATTTTTCCTCTCTTATCTTTTGTGCTATTATTGTCATATATTTTCATTTTACATATATTTTAAACTCTGGAAGACATTGTAACAGTCAACATTCATTTAGATTTCCTGAAATATTTATGCTTTTTATTCCTTCCTGAATTTTTTTACTTACCTATGAATCATTTTCCTTCTGCCTGAAAAAAAGCTCCCTTTAGTATTTCCTTTACAGTGGGTCTGCTCTCACTGAGAGTCTCAAGTTATTAATGTAACCCCAAAATGTCTCTCTTTTATTTTCAATTTTGAAAGATATTTTCACTAGATACAGAAATCTAAGATAATATTTTTTTCTAGTTTAGTATTTTGAGGATGACATTCACTGTCTTCTGTAAAATGATAATTTCCCAAAATACCACCTAAAACCATGGTTCTCATACAAATAAAAAATAAATCATGTCAAAAATTTTATTAAACTCATTTATTAATGAGAGAATCCATAAGAACCCAAACAGCAGGATCAAATGAAAATTTTGACTTACAGAGATTCATGATCTCTACATGACAATATTTATTTGCTTCTCCATGAACAAGAATTATCTGCTAGCCACCGGTGAGTTTCATGTGAACAGAGAGACTCTACAGTTCTTGACTCAAATTCTGTCTTTTCCATATGTTGCCTCCAGATGTCTGATTCACTGTTTTTGGCTCTTTCATACTCTGCTCTCTATCCCTCTCACACCAGAGGTTCAAAGAAATTCTGGATCCTCTTGCATTGTAGCCGTGGGTGACATTGTAGCCTCTGTCTCAAACTGTTCCTAAATCTATGTGACAGCACCGCATTGCTCCAGAACTATGCCAATTGGTGGTCATCTCTAAACATCTTGCAACTTTCTTGGGATATGTCCTGAAAAATGCAGAATGTATGCTCCACTTGGGTGTTACTTAAATCCATCTTTGAATGGAGGTGGTCTACCGCCACCACTCTCACCATTAGTTTCAACTATGAGGTGGGAAGGAGGTGCATGTCTGGTCTTTATTTCTTAATTTTTTCCTTCCTTTACTCTCCTGGCCAACAACAGGAAGTGTTTTTCTTTCCCATGAGGCAGGAACTTCCCTTACATAATATACTATTTTTCTTATTCTAGGACCTATACTTAGTTCAAGTCTCTGAACTCTGAGTCTTAAGTATACAAAAATTCCGCATTACTATGGACTTACAAATATCAAATTTGAAAGTGAGGGACATTT
>NW_011888783.1:22600284-22646150 GCF_000151845.1 Pteropus vampyrus | reverse complement strand
ACATTTTCCGCTTATTTTGCATCTATTTTAGATATAAAAAATAGAAGCAAATGCATGTTTTGGAAATATTCCTGGAAAAACAATGTTTTACATTTGAATGTACTTCTTCAAGAAAAAAGTTTGTGAAGAATCCATATTAAGATTTCTTTGCTTGAGCAAAGACCACATAGTTCAAAAATTAAACCTACATGAATAAATTATGAAACTAAATAAAAGGTTAATGGAAAGCATTTCAGAGACTCATATAAACCTAAGCGTCCAAGTATTCATGTCAATATGGAGTTTCAAATAAATTTTCAATATTACTGTAAGTACTTCAGAGGATCTTGAAAGAATTTATCTATATTTTCATGAGCATAGCACAATTTGATTATCCAAGTCAGCTCATGTCTTAAATTCTTTCTCTGATTCATGAAATAACTTATCATTTATTAATTAATAAAGGTACATTTGTTAAAGTCCTATCAGGAATAAAATAATTAAACCATAATCTCCTTGATCTACTGTGGCCAGGGGTTTTAACAAAGCAACACAGGAAATGTCATGCATCCACAAGTGTGGATATTTGTTTTCAGTTCCTAAACTGTGCAATAAGTTACTCTTCCTACAAAGAGAATGTTCTCCTGCTACTGCACACAACAAATCCCAATTGTAACAAAGAAGAATTAGCCTAGGGAAACAGTCCCCTAGTCAATCTGACCCAAAGCATTCTGATTAGTACCGTATAATTATACCAGGACAGCCAATCTTGGAATAATTTATAAAGTCAACATTCAGCATTTTCTAAGGCATACTAAGAGGAAGCAAAGCCTTTCTAAGGAATCAGCTGGTAAATACTATAAAGACCTTACTTTGAGAAAAGTCAGAATGAGGTCACTACTAAGGCTCCCTTGAAACAAGAAGCAGGCATTCCACTGAAGGCAGTTTGGATCGAGATAAAATGTGGGGCCTGGCAAAAGGATCCAAAAATCCAGAAACATAAGCTTAATCATAGGCTTTTATATAGAAATAACTAGAAATAGACCAGAACCTACTCTATAGTCGACATATAAATCATATATAGATTTTCCTAAGGTGCTTCAATTCAGTTATTCTAAAAAACAACAAATGAGATATTCTTTTTAATCTTCATGAAATAACCTTCAAATGTTGTTACTATAGCGTATTGGTTTTTGACTGGTGAATAACAAATAACCATAATATAATGGTTCAAACAACACATATCTATTATCTCATAGTTTCTGTGGGTCGAGAATCTGGGCACAGCTTACCTGGGTCCTCTGCTCAGGGTCTCATAAGGCTACAGTCAAAGTGTTGGCCAGGGCTGGGGGCTTCTCTGATGCTTCGGGTTCTCTTCTAAGCTCATGTGGTTGTCATGTGGTTGTTGACAGAATTCAGGAACTTGCAGCTGTCAAACCCACAGTGGGTTGTTTCTTCAATGTCAGCAGAAATGAGTCATTGCTGCTTCAAGTCTCTGAGATCACTGTAATGATGGACACATGCATTATACATTTTTTCAAGCCCACAGAATGGACAATACCCAGGGTGAACCTTAATGTAAACAATGGGCTGGGGGAATTACAACATGTCAATGTCACTTCATTGACTGAAATAAATGTATCACTCTGGTGAGGATGTTGATAATGGGAAAGGCTATGATGGGTAAGTGTAGGGGACATATGAGAAATCCCTGTGCCTTCTCAATTTTACTATGAAATTAAAACTGCTCCAAAAGAAATAAAGCATTTTAAATGAAATTAAACAAATTAGGTGTGTTTATTATCTGTAAAATTCCTTCACCTTTGCCATATTCTGTTGGTTAGATGTCCTGCTTCTTCTTGAAGAGCTGTGTTGATATTGCATGACTTATGCTGGATATATGGGATTTATAAAATACTCTTTAGGAAGAAGCAATTTTTACTATAAATTAAAATTTTATTTCTTTTGTTATTACAATAAACATGAATCTGAAGCACCTTTGTTCTTTAAAAAGAACATATTTAGGATATACTAGAAAATCTTTGGATTCCAAGAAAAAAATTAATGTAAAAATTCTAATATGCTAGATTATTTTTACTCATTGTTGTCTCATTTAATAAGTATGTTCAATTGAATCCTGACTTCCCAATTTACCAACTGCAAAATTGGGAAAGCTGACCGTGCATTATATTCTAAAAACTTTTAAAAATTAAATCTAACCCATTGGATGATATGCAGTAAGTGTTTATTTAATATTAGTTCCATTCTCTTTTCCTTAACAATCTGATGGAGTAAGGACTTTAAGAAAAAATTTTAAAGCATTAAAGACAGATAGTATGTTAGAATAATAACTGTGTGGTCTTTGGAAAAATACAAAATCAGCATTGTTCTTTGGAAGTTTTCCCTCCAAAAACAAATAAGCATGTAATTGTTTTATTTTGTAGAGAAATTATGACTTAGATTAGAGAATATCTATCTGGAAGCTTTTTAGTTCATTTGTCTCAGAGAAACTAGATAATTGATTTTAAAACATTTTTGAAAAAAAATAAGAAACAATTTATTTAAACAACACCAAATCTTGGTGTCTCCTCACTTCTCTATTCATTCCTATGCCCACCAACTGTGACCCTTAAAGAGGCTCCAATGAACTCCTAATCTTTGCAGAGAACAGTTTGAAAACAATTGCAGTAGATGACATCTCATTTTATCATATTTATATGTCTATGACAATGGAAAAAAAATGATTTGCTTACCAAATTATTCTGCTCATTTCTCTTAGTTGCCCACTAAAGATTTTTGTTGAAATTCAAGCAAGATTTAATCTTCCCTGAAGCTCGTCAGTTTTTTGTAAATTAATCAAGTGTTAATTATATCTTGAAACAATGGTTCAAAACTCACTGAAATCCTCTGAAGATTTTTAATCAAAGTAGAAAATTTTGTTTCCACATTTTTAAGTGTGCAGATTTGTTGGAACAAAATTGTGTAATGATAGAAACATCCATTTTCAAAATGCTTTTTCCATAGCCTGTATTTATTTCTTTTAGAAAAAGGTTATTTTCTTTTTATTGATCAACTTCTTGGACCTTTGTAGCTTATTCCTCTTAATTAAATTGGGAAACAGCTTGCACTAAGGTAGGAAATGTGTCAGCTGTACCATTTTCAGGTGGCTCACTTGTGGTTGCATTTTTTTGTAATGTCTTTGATCAATCAAAATTCTTTTTAAGCCACTAGTCCATTTTCTGAAACTTAGGTCAGTGAAAACTAGGGGGAAAGTCCATAAGTGCATCTAAGTGAGTCATAATGAACTGTCATGTGTTGTAATAATACTCAAATGAGAATGTTGCTCTCAAAGCCTCCTCCACGTTGCAGGCCCATCTTCCTACCCATCATAGGTGATCTGTGACTGCTCCACAATGAAATCATTGTGAAGGCCAGAGTAAAAGTAATGCTTAATGCTTCTCTTAGTTTTCAGATAAAAACTGAAAAAAAAATCTAGTATTTTCTTCCCCCATCTTCAATAGATGTCTTAATCAACTCACTTTGAAGACTAAAGTTTCTTGTCACTGTCACCAAATCCTGGTGGTGCTTGATAAAATTTAAGTTCCTGGGTCTCATCAAGACCTACTGAATCTGAGTAGCTGAGACAATGATCAGAGTCATAAAATAAGCTTTAGAGGTTATTAATCTATACCACAAAATGACAATGTTCCCTCAATCAGTGATTCCTAAGTGAAGTAGAACAGGCTCACATTAGAATTAACTTGGGATGCTTGTTAAAAATATCCAGACACTGGATTTCATCCAAGACCAACTAAATCCAAATCTCCAGGGGTAGGACCTGGAATTTTGTATTTTTAAAGTGATTTCTCATGCAGGACCAAGTATAGAAACGTTTGCAGTCTAAATCATTGAAAAACATAGTAAAAACAGACATTTTCCTTATTCTTCTCAACATTCTTTTGCTAGCAAGCTTTTAGAGTTCTTTTAGGTTTTTAGATTACACCTGCCTTTCTCAAATTGTGGATACTGGGCCAGTAGCAACAGCATCACCTGGGAACTTTAGAAATACAAATTCTCAGACTCTATCCCAACCTACTGAATCAGAAATTTAGAGATGGGGCCCAGCAATCTGTGTTTTAATAAGCCCTAAATGTAATTCTAATGCACGCTTAAGTTAGAGATCACTGGTTCAGGTCAAATAATGAAAATTACTTGTCCTATTCTTTTTTTGGGGGGGAGGGGGCTTTATAATAAATAAGTCTATATTTAAAAACTGACTTAATTCCTTGAAAGTTGTATTACTGACTATGAATAAAATCTCACGTTTTCTGTTTCCCTTTGTGCTGCGTGCTGCGGATGTTGACAAGAATAGCACCATTTAAAATATTTGTGTTGGAGGAGTCTGAGATTGGAATTGAGGAAATCTTTTAAGGTGAAATTCTCACAAATACTTCCTCCCAAAGACCTTGTGCCAGTCCGTGATTTCCTGGCAGATGTTTTCCATTATACTGTTACTGGGTCATGACAGACTCGCCACGGTTTGCAGTTGCCATGACAACCACATTTTTGGGTCTGCAGAGAATAGTACAGAGCTCAGAGGTGTACGTTTTCTCTTAGTAATGGAAATGTTGATCCATCAAAGGAATTGATTAGGTTGACAACTGCACATTTGATAAATCGGCAGTAAATTTGAAGGATCACATTTATTACACATGCTTTATCCAGTAGACAGTATGTTGTTTCCACTAAATTTTCTAGACAAATAAAGATCTTGTGGTAAGCATACCAGTCTTTAAAACTATAAAAAGCTGGGGGAAATGTTTTATTATTGTTATAAGCCATATTTTTCATGAAGGAGGAAATGATTCTAGGGGGAAAAAGCCACAAATTTTAGTGATTCATATTTACTGTTTTACATTCATGTTGAGCCAATTTTCCCCTTGGTCACTTACTACAAAAAAATGAAAGCAAATATTAATTTGTAAAGCAACGGTAATTTAATAACATTGTAGACTTGAAAACATTATACGTAGCATCTAATTGTAATTTCATTTGGGAAATTGTTATCTAGAGTATCATTAGGTTTACACACACAAAAATGCAATAGCAAAACATTTTCAGAATTAAAGTCCTTTGAAAAATGAACCAATTATCATTTTTAAATTAAATCAGGAGAAAGTTTTTCTCTCTCTTTCTCTCTCTCCCTCTCTGTCTCTCTTTCTCTACTAGTAAATGTCTGGACATGATAATTTTCTCTCAAATATTATTCATAGCATACCAAAATCATGTTCTGGTTGGTTTATGACATATTTGAGAATAAAAATATTTCAAACAGAGGTATTTTAAATTATGGTAATTATTTTCGGTAGCAGGTCCCCTGAAATCTGGGTCAAAATATGTTCATCCAGTAACCTGTAAAATCTAACTCCATTTCTTCAACTACAACAATGACTAGGGACGGGCTCCATTTTCTGCTTTTATTTATTAATTTTTTTTTTTTGCAATACTTTACTATTTTTCATTTGGATTAATTTTGATTAAATGTAATTATGTATATGCATCACATTGATAGGTGGTTGTTCCATTTTAATCAATTCTTTATTTTTGAATTGGATTATTTGTTATAACAATGAAAAGTTGAAAAATTTTTTATTTTGTCTTGGATAATATAAATTTTTTTATATTCTTTCACTAGCAAGCTTCTCTGGATTATAGACCTTGACATTAATGTATCTGGTATTTTTCTTTTAACGACTATCTTTTTGCCTTGTATCAGTGATATGTATAGTCCTGTTATTTCCTCCTTGTAGATAATATGCTTCTTGAAGTTCAATATTATGTCTTCGTTGGTCTTTGTATCTCTTTTATTACCTAACACATACATAGGTGCTCAATAAATGCTTGTTATAATCAATTGAAATAAAATATTTTATTCCCTTATAAATTAAAAATGAGTAGATGTTAATCTGGGCTTGCTTCATACATTTCAGAATTTTCCAAATAGTCTAAAATTAACATAGGTGATTTTTATAATCTGAAAGGAAACTAATCTAACTTTTAAAATAACAAGAATGAAATTCAACAGCTACTTTTCTGCTTTCTTCTAAGCTCCACATCACCTGATAAATATGACTATGATGTTTGTATGTTTTTCTCACCCTCTACACTTTTGGAAATTATGAATCAAATACGTTAAGGTATTAAGTCTGTTTATACAAGAGAGATTATACATTCGCACTCAGATTGGAAGCCAACAGTCTCCCTCTCTCTTCATCTTGTTCTCTCCTTTCCCATTTACCTCTAATCTTTTTCTGCTCTATGTGTTTCTAAGAAAAGGCAAATCATAGAATGTCACAACTTGAAGATACCTAAGAGACTATTAGACCACAGGTTATAATCTCTAAAGCTCCTGGAGCCAAGTAGTGCTATAAGTGAGTGAAGTGGACTTGCTGGGGACTGCGATACCCCATCTTAAGAGGGCAGTGCAGAGTCAGCTTCAGCCAATTATTGCCAAACAAGAATGTAGGCCAGATCTACCAATTTTTCAAGAAAACCCAAAAGTGAATTTTTATGTAAGCATCCCAGTTTTTAAATGTTGACAGCTGATGCACACAAAGGAAGAACTTCCTGTCAAATAAAACACATCTTCAGGACAAAATTAGGACATGAGATTCCAGTCTCCAAAATACGGTGAGACCAAGCTCTCATTTCACAAATGAGGAAACTAAAGTTAAGACTGATTTAAAAACTTGCCTAAGACCATCCCGGACCTTAGACAAAAACTTCAGTGCCTCTTCAACCAGAGATGTCGGTGACTTAATGTAGATATTTCCTTCACAAGTCAGGAAGGAAGTTTGCAAGCATGTCTTGTGTGGGAATGATGTGTCTAGGAACTGTTTTATATCTTTGCTCATGGAAGAAAAAGGCATTTGTATTTGTAGATCTAAAAGCAGCAAGAAGACTTTGAATAGATGACATGGCCCAACATCTGAGAGGTGGGTAGGGTAATTATATTTAATTTGTATTCATTACAATTTGTTTTTTTACAAATCCAAGCTCTTTCTTGCAGCAAAACGTAACAATCTCTGAATTTCAGTTAGGGTTTTATTAATTTAAGAAAACAGGTATATTCTGTATTACCTCTACTAGGTTATTATTTTAATAGATGTCTTAGAGATTACTTGTAATTTAGAAAAAGAGAAAATTATCTACTAAAACTGCAAGAATAAGCTTTTTCCCAAAATTTACATTATTATATTTCATTTTGTTTTCTGCGTTTAAAGTGGCTTTTCTTTAAGGTCTCAAGAAACTTCCACTAGATCTTTGATAAGTATTAACTAGACCATTCTTATAAGAAGTAAGTTTTCTTCTTCCTTAGATAAAATTTTGGCCCTTGATGAGATTTTATATTCAAATGGCCCAGAATGCATTACTTCTTATTTCACAAACTACATAGGTTTGGAAATAAGATCAATCAGATTAGAAATGGCTAAACTATGAAAATAAGAATATGGCTGCAAAAATTGAGGAAGGCCTACATCACAAAATATATCACAAAATGCACTTCCAATGTTTAGTAAAACTTAAAAGAAAAAAAAATAGCATCCAATCGGGGATTCTGATTTATGGATTCTGATTTAATCGATTTGAGAGGTGGCCATGCAGATAACTAATCCCAGTCTATTTCCATGTAGTGGTACTAGCACATGGTTGAAATAGCAGTAGGTCCAGAAGTAGATAAATCCTCATCTAAACCTTCAGACCAGTCCCTTACTACATCCCAGGATATCCAGCATCAGTATCTAGAGAGAAGTCACAAATCCATTTCAGTCTCATATTAATGTGCTGACTACTGAAGAGGAACCTAGAGCCTTGATTGGTTGCATCCTAAGTGCCAAAGTTGATTGAATTTGTGATTGCCATTCAGGTGTCCATTTCTCTTTTCAGTGGAATGTCTCCCAGATAAAGTGACCTCTGTCTGTAAAATTAAAGATCCTCCAATTCTCTGGAGGCTCAGGAGTAAGAAGCTGGGGCATTGGTGGAACCAAGCATCACTTGCTGGATGTCTTGGGGACATGGTCACAGTGGAGTCCACATAACAGAAGATTTAAGAGCTTTACAGAGATAACACCAAATTTCTACATGCCAGGTTGAACTTTGGCTTCCAGGGCCTAGAACAGCCCCTTGAAACCTGTCTTAAAGTTACATTTGCATAACAAAAACAGTTTTACCTAGATGATATGTATATTTGCAACATAAGAAGTTATGGAACCATGAGAGGTTGATGGAGATTATAGAATTAACCTCACACCCCAGCCATCTATTTGTGCTGCCTGTGATGGCTTAAGAACTAGGCTGGTTGTCAAAGCAATTCTCGAACCCAAAGAAAGGGAGGCTGAATCCTCTAGTATGCCCACTGCCACAGGCCTTAAAATGATGCTTTTGGAAAAAACATCAGTCTTCTGAATCACACTTAGTGGTGAGGCCTCCATTCCTGACTAAACTTAACCACAAAGGGTTTTAGTTCTTAGTGTTCATTTCTTTAAACTCAACACAATCACTTTCAAGGGGGCCAGAATCAGTCTTGTTTCCAGTATGTGCCATGTTATGAATTTAAAATCCTCATCTTCTACTTCCTCCTCAATGTTCACGCTGATACCTAATTTTTTGACCCTCAAAACATCAAAATTCTAATTATCCTTTTCTTCAGGATAACTGGGACAAATTGCCATGAACTTGCTTCTCCAAGGGAGACTAACATCAGGGAGTCCATGGTAATTTTCTGTGCCAAAACTTAGAGTTGCCACTTGAAAAAGAGAGAAAATATGGATATGTGCATTTATTTACATCTAAGCTTTGAGAAATTTTCTAATTTACATTTTAACCCCTTCGGTGCCTTCAGATACAGATTATACAGTAGAAAACCAGCTTTTATAAACTTTAAAAGTTTAAGTTTTAATTTTGAAACTTCATGTTTTAATACTTAACTTAAAAAAAATGTGTAGTAAGCACAAACTTTAAATCACTATTTATCAAACTGTGTTCTGCAGATCTTAAGTTTTACGGTTTATTAGCATTCGCCATAGATGCTCATGTGTGGGTGTAAACATACACATGTGCATTCATACACACACAGGATTGACGAGATTGGGAAATCCTGTCTTAAAAAAACGTAAACTGACTAATTTACACTAAAACTTCAAAAGTTTATGCCAATTAACATTAAAAGGATATATATGAACCCATTTTCAAAATAATTAAACCAATCTATCCATTTTGGAGAATCATGTGATGAGACCAGAGTTTTTAAAAGATAATTTCAGAAAAATGTGTTCAACATGATGAACTGGAAAACCATGGACTTTGTAATCACAGGCAAGTTTCAAATGCCAGCTCTGTCATTTGCCCAGCAATGCAACCATGGGCAAGCTACCCAATTTCTTGAGTAGAAATTGAATAAATAATATCTATCTCACAAGACTGATTTGAGATTAAAACAGATGAATTATATAAAGACCTTGGGAACACAGATGTTCTCAATATATCAATAAATCTGAATTTACTCCCTCCCTTCACTTCAGAGTCTTTTCTGATGGCCCTTCATGTGTATTCATATGTATTTATGTGACTCTAATCAGGTTTCACATATGGATCTTGTTCTTACTTCACTTAATTATTTACTATAAATATGGGCCTGTATTAAAGTAGTTCATACAACTTAACAGGCCAGCTATTATTTCATAGTATTAAATACTAGTTTCCTCGGACAATTGCTTATTGTTGGATATTTGAGTTATTTTCAAATTTCCCCTTTTCTAAACAGCTTTGTACGAACTGCTTGAACAAATTACTTATTTGCTTTTAGATTTTTTTATGAGTTTATTCCCCAAAGTGAAATTACTAGGTCAAAAAAAAAAAAAAGAAACCTTCATACAGCTTTTGTCACAAATAGCTCTGAATAAAATTTGAACCAATTTATAATGCCACTTAAAATACATAAGCATACTTTTTTACCTTAATCTATCACCAATGGATCTTTATTGCTTTTGCTAGTTTAACAAGTACATACTGATACCTTAAATTTGCTTTAAGACAATTTTATTTAATCTTCAGAATGCTGTGGTTTACTGCCTTTATTTTTATGCAAATCTGCAAGCTGTTTATTCAACTTCTTTGGTATTTATTAACTAGAAGCTGAATATCAAGATTATAGGATCTTCAGCCAACCTCACGTTTTAGGGTAAATATCAATAATATATAGCAACTGCTTCTTTAGGATGACTAGCAAGCTTTCTCATGTTACTCCAATCCTTTGCTCCCTTACTACTTCCCTTTTCCCATTCTACCTTTCAAACTTGGTAAATTTTAATGAGTTTTCATTTTTTTTAGTACAAAGATGATATCACAAAATATTCAGTGTTTAAATCTTTGCTTATGGTTGGCTTAGAGTGCTTGCGATGTCCAAGATTCTCTTAAAACACAGAAGAACCATGATCCCAAACTTATATCAATAATTTCTACCTATGGGCAAGCCTTTAAATGAGATCTTGATAAATTCCAAATTAATATGGAGAGGGGTAAGGTAAATCATTTAAGATAATTACTGAGGACTCTCTATTTCATATATGTCAGGCTCTTTCCTCCAATATTTTTCTTCATTGCCAAGGCCACTTGGTTACCTTCTACCTTGTTCTTTTGGATCAATCCTGACTTCAAACAATAGGTCCCATCTCCATAACTACAACAGCATTAAGTTATAGATCCTGCTACTCCTGTCTTGGTCTTGTACTTCAGCACTGATAACTAAATTATTTGTCTTAAACCCAAGGATTAAGGTTCTGCTTTGAGTTTGCCTTTGTTGGCACCCCACAGTGATGGTTGCGTGTTCCCTAAAACTCAAGCCTGTTGGTGGGGAAAGAGTTGGTTTGTGACAGGTTGACTGGCTATAGATACTGACTCCCTGCCTGTCCTAAACCTTAGCAAATATGAAGCCATTTTATTAACTTTTAACAGATGAGAAGCTAGGTGAATCATAATCCAAAGTCTGAAGCTCTACTCTTGTTTTCCAAAGAAAAGAGTGTGTTATTCACATGGGAAACTGAACAGAGCTCTCTTGTCAAAGAGCACACAATGAAGAATTGCTTTTAAGCATACACATGACTCAAATTTTGCCTCTTCTATATTGGGGAAACATGCATGCTTGGTAAAAGAACAGATATGGAGGACTGTATTGAAAGAAAAGAGGCAGGAGAGGGAGCCATAGAGGAAATAACCCAGCAATTGTCGGCAGAAACAGTTCACTAGATGTCACCCCACACTTGAATCAGGATTAATGCCTTTTTAACAGAACACACTAGCAGGAAAGATACTTTCCGTCTCCTGGCATAGAACTCTCATTTCTCCCCAACCTAAATTGGTGGAATATCTGTGTGTTGAGCATGATTCCAAGTCATAAAAGTAAACTTTGGCTTTAACCAAAAGATTTTTAATGTCTATGAAGTTTTGACATTTGAGCGTTGATGTACTATGCTAACCTATTATGTATTGTCATATACTGCATATTTATTATCTAGTCATTTGAAATGCAAATAAGCAAAAGAAAAGGAAAAAAATCTATATGATATGACCTTATCTGAAGAAATAAAATTATAAATATTTTGATATATTCTTCTAGAATTCTTTCCACACACACATACACACATGCACACTAAAAATTTGGTTCATAAAGTACATTTAATGAATTATTTACATGTCAGTAAATACATTTTTTACTGTGAATATGCAATATCACTTAAATGACATAGTAGTATTCTATTATTTATTAACCAGTTCCATATAATCAAACATTGATATTATATGCCTGAGATCCTAATATGCTGGGGGAAAAAAAAAACATGAGCTTTAATGTATTTTTCTCATATGTTTTATATCAATGTGTATGACATCATCAAATCTTACTTAAATCATTTTAATGTTTCTCCTTGAAGTAATTGTTCAGATTTACAAAAGATTCTGATAGTAAGCCACCTTTATCTAAGTACTCAATATAAAAATCTGTGTTGACTACAATGTTTTCAATTCTGAGGAAGAAAAATGATGACTCGCTTGATGTGAGTGTTCACTCCAAGGAAGCCTGATACAGCACAGATTTCCTACCTGACTATGAGTGGGACTGGGGGATCTGTGAACAATATTTTGCTTGTGTGTGTCTTTTATTGTCAAGAGACTTTAAAGATTTCAAGGTTTTTCAAAGATGTTAGTGATATATTCTTGAGAGCCAGATTTTTTGTGTTCACATTTTTTACTGGGTTAGTTCAGGCAATGTATTTAATTTCTCTGATCTCACTTTCCCACCTGTGAATTAAAGGTCACGATATCTACCTTGAAGTGTCATTGGAATAAAATGAGATCATGCTTTTAAAGCTCCAGGTTCATAAAAGCACCAGAAGATTATGTCTTATTTATATTAGTGAATCTTTTCTTTTTTCCTTTTTCAGAAATATAATCCATGATTCCTCATATCAGTTAAGTATATGAGTAAATAATACATGTTCAACTCTGTAAAATATTCAAACACATTTTATTGAACTACACAATTATGAGTAAACCAGCTTTGCTGTTGTTATTTCCTTGTGGCTTTTATCAATATGCTTTTGATCTGTTTACTCTAAACATTATACATCCTTACAATTTTTATCTTCCTGTTTTTTTTTTTTTCCTTTTCCTCACTTTCAATCCTTTTCTAACTGGCAAACTAGTGAAGTCATTAAGGTCCTCATGAAATAAGACCTGTTGGGTTATGAATATGCCATTTCAGCTCTATTGCTATTACATGTCAATAAATGTGCTTATGGCATACACTGGCCTTTGAAAGAAAATAATGATCAGATACTCTGGCAGCTCACACTCAACACCCTTTCCATGACAGCTTGAGTGACAATAGGAAAGAGATTGCTTTTCTTTAACAAAGTTTTTTATTGTCTAGCCTGGTCAAGCCTCACAGCTTTGTTTGCACCTACCCAGAAAGTGAAGAAATAAAACAAGAAAACTTCTTTTATCTCTTCTCACTAGTACATACACACACACACACACACACACACACACACACACACACACACACACACACACACACACAATCTCTTAATCAGTTTCCCTAGCAGGATATTATGTCTAAGGAATGCTGTATTGATCCTTTGTATTACCTTTATCAGAAATGGTTTCTTTCTCAGTCATATTACTAAATAGAAAATACCACTCATCTAGACTTAACGTAGAAGCAAATGTGTGTGCTTGGTGTATGTGTGTACATGTGCATAATTTTATATACATAAAATTTAGTTCTCTATCTCTCAAAATTTCTCCATCTTATAATAATAATAATAATAATAATAATAATAATAATAATAATAAATTTAAAAAAAGAACAAAAAACAGCTCCACCTACATGGGGATAGGTTAATCTCTATTTGTAAGCATTGCTCTTCTAATACCAGGCAATTTCTTTCTTTGTTTTTCTTTCTTTTTTTCCCTAGGTAGGCTTGTCTAAATGTTTCCAGAAGTTAGTAGGTGGTGACTTTTATTTATGCTTTCTGTGCTAAACATGTCTGCTTTTACCTTGGATACTGCACAAACTGTGGTGCTCAAGCTGTTTTACTATTTAAGGCTGTACTTGCTCAAGCTGTTTTACTGTTCACTACTGCTATAGCACTGAGATCTAAACATTTAAAAGAGAGGTCAAAATAAACACATTTTGTTCCTTTACTCTATAGGTATTTATGGAGCACTTAATATTCACATGACACTACTTGTGTTATTGTGTTTATTTCTGTTATTTAATTATTTATATTAGATGTGTTTATTCTCACTTTTGGAAAAGTAAAATCTTATTTAGACTATAGTATCATATAAATATATACTTCAATTCAACTGTTGCTCTTTGTATCTGCTACATGGTGCTTACCTGAGAGGTTTCTGGTTCATGAGGTTTACTAGTTTCTGTCTTTCTGTGAACTTTGATAGGAAAGACTGTAAGCACGTAGGCTGTTTTGCATTATTTTAAAGTTTAGGAAGGATTTTAAGTTCATTGAAATAGTCAACATAATTACTCCTTTCACCTACCTACCCTCCTTGAACAAACTCCCTATTTCCTACAAATCGAGATAAACTGGTAGGAATAAAACTATATATTTGGTCTTGAACTCAAATGTCAATTGACATGTTATTTCTTCAGTTATATTTTGGAACATCTTTTTACACATCTGGCACAGTGCTAAACAATGGAGACATGAAGATGAATAAAATCCCCGTCCTTAAGGAGTTGCCAAGACTGAGCAACATGCTAACCTGTTTCTTTCCATCTGATGAAAGAATGATAGAAAGTTCTATGGACTTTCCCTTTTACGTACACCCAAGGGTTGAATTACAAACTCAAAACTAGTTACTAAAGGTTCCTAAAACTAAGCATTCATAAACTAAACTCAGCACTCTACTGCTATTTACTGAAGAATCTATATTGATATTTTATTCTTTATTTTGTCAGCAAATATTTATTTTTAAAATATCTAGCATTTATTTACAATAGTTATATGCATTGTACTAAACATACAGTTGTATATGGGTTTTAAATGTAAATCTTATCTCTTCAAATACAAAAACAAACCTAGCAGGAAGGTATTATATACAAAAGAAGAAACTAAGGCTTAGAGAGAACTAAATGATAAAACCAGGGCTGGAATGGAGGTTCTGGGTCCCATGCTTTTAATTGCTACATTGTACTAGATGTTGAACATTAAAGGATGAGCACATCAAACACTTCCCCTGACCTTATGTAGCCTACAGTCTAGTTAGGAAGACAGATATGAATTAAATCACACAAACATGTACACACAAATAGTAATATGTGCTTGAAAGTGCAAGTCCAGGATATTAGAACAAAACTATAATGAAGAAGTGATACAATCTGACAAGGTAAGAGAAAACATTTCTAAAAGTTAGATTTGAGCTGCTTTCTTAAGTATAAGCAAGCATTAGGTGGGTGACTGTAATGGAAGGAGGCTGGAGGTCAAACAAAGCATTCACAGACAAAGGGCAAGGGCATGAGGCAGAGGAGCACGGTGGGGTTAAAGAAATTCAAAGTGACTGAGACACATCTGGCAAGGAAGAGATTGGCATGTAAAGTATTAGAGGCCCGATTATGCTGGATCATACAGGCAATGTTAGGAAAGTTTGTCCTTTTCCTCAGAATTCTGAGAATCCAGTTAGTGATTTTAAGCTTCTAAAAGTTCTATCTACTTCAAAACTCTTGGCAATTTTATCAACCTACTGCACGTAAACACAAAGACATATTTGAAATGTCTTCATTTTTTTTGTGTGAAAAACCTTTTGTTATGTCTTGAGTTGTCTAGGGTTTTTATTTAAAGTTATTATTACTTTTAGATTTTAATTACTTTTACCTTATCTTCATTATCTATTTAGTTGGTTGTAGAATTTTTTGGCTAACCCCATCTATCTAGAATGTCCAGTTTGCATCAGCAATATTTTTTGTCTGTACTTTTTAAAATAATACCTCAAGATACATATAGTATATGTTATGGTATCAATATTGTCTTAGTCCATTTGGGCTGCTAATACAGGAGATTATAGACTAGGTAGCTTACAAACAAAAGAAATATATTTCCCACAGTTCTGGAGGCTGGAAAGCTCAAGATAAAGCACAGGCCAATTCGGTGTCTAGTGAGAGCCTGTTTCCTGGTTCATAGAAGACTGTCTTCTTGCTGTGCCTTCACGTGGTGGAAGGAATGAGAGAGCTCTCTGGGGTCTCTTATAAGGCACTAAGCCATTCTTTAGGGCTCCACCCTTTTGTTGTAATCAGGTCCCAAAGGCCCTACATCCTTAGAAAACCACATTGGGAACTAGGATTTCAACTTATGATTTGGGAAGGAGCAGGGGGAACTAACCTTTTTAGTCCATAACAAGTATGATGACACCTATCCATATTTCTATTGAAAATGTGTATGTAATTCCACTTCTACAATTTTCTTACAAGTAGGCACTTTATTGTTATAATTAGGTCCCTTTTTTTTCTGTACTGAAATATGGGCATGAGCAAAATATATGTTTTATCAAAACTTTTGTTTCAATGGGCCAAGTTCAAACAATATTTCCAAATCATACATGCCCACATTATGTGAGTCATTATCACACAATAACAACATTTCTTTAAAGGAGAGTGGTATAAAGGATGGTGGAGGCAGAGGGAAAAGAGACTCATCTCTCCAACTCCATGTGCCTCTGAAAGAAACAAGAAAGTCTTCAGACCAGGCAGGGTCTGGTCTGAGGCAATATGATCAAGTGGAAACTTGTCACTTTTTTTAAAGGAAGAGAGCAGAGGAAATAAAATGTAAAAATGCATGGAAATGAGACAGTATCACATAACTACAAAGTTATGATGGAGTTAGAATTTCAGAAAATAAACAAAGCCAAGGCCAGTGATAAGACAGGACAGATATGTAGCTTGTGAGACATCAAGATGGAAGTGTCTAGGTTGTCAACTTTTAAAAAGAGATCTACTTTTCATAGAGGTAGATTTTATGACTTATAACAACAGAGGAACCAGAGTCTGTGTTGAATCATGAAATTACTTCTTGAGAATGGTAAATTGTCAAAGACTTTTATGTGAGAAATTACATAAAAATATTGTGATGAATATTGTTAAAGTGAAATACACATTGTCGAGATTCATCAAAATTTCTATTTTTATGGAAATTAGTAATCAGGAAAAATACACAAAAAGGAGATGATCAATATGTATGTACAGAGATTTGGCTGCTGATAAACACCCATATGATAACATCGGGTCTACTCAGCACATTAGTGAAATTTGGCTAGATTTATGAATTGTCTTAGCAACCTCCCCTGGAAATGAAGTTTGGCTGATGCAATGCCATCTTAGGAAAGGCCAGATCTGCATATCGTTAACATTTGTGTTGGTGGGTTCCCAAAAATGGTATAGTCTGACCCAAAATGAGTGTTATAATAAAACCTCCCGCTTGCTATGCAGGAGTGTGAAACCATCTGAGGGAAGCAAAAAATTAGACATTTCTTCAAGCACAAATGGCTGGTGTCAAAACTAGTTGCAATAGTGCTATGTTAAGCAGCTGCACCTGCATGGTAACTAGGGAGCTATCTGGCTATGAATGTTTGTTCCACACATCAGAATTTAAAGTAGAGGATGGAATACACCGGGCAACATCTCATGAAAATGGAGTGGGGTTTTCTTCCTCCCTCCATAATTTGAGCCTGAAGCCTTAAAATAGAAGTAAACCATGACATAATGATGTTTTCATCTGTGGAAAAAATACATATTTTTCTATGCAACTAATGGCATTTAAAAGGGAAACATGTCTATTCGGTCACTGACCACTCTCACATTATAACTATCTTGGAATTTCCTTTTTAAGCAGTCTTTCCTAGAGACCCAGTATTGGCTGGAGATCAATTTATTCTATGCCAAAAAGTTATTTCTCAGGCCCAATTATCTAGAAAGCTCATGAAATGTGTGCCTTGGCAGGCTGAAGGAAAAAGATTTTTTAATCAGGTTTTCCAGAGGAACTCTCAGAGTTTCTAATCCAAGATCCCATTTTGTTTTGTTTTGCTTTGTTTTGTTTCCAAGATCCCATTTGGGTTGGAAAAGGCTGCAAAGATAGAAACATTAATAAAGAAAAATGAGGAGTGTTGTCTGTAATACAACTCTAGGCAGATCTCTTGTATCAGATCCCTTCTAGTAGAAGCGAAGGGAATGGTTAAAGGATCTAGAACTAAGTATCTCCTATAAAGCACATTTGCAACATGACCACAGTTATTTAGGTAACCTTAAGGAAAGGCCTAGTGTTAGAGGTAGAATAAAGGTCTCTTTTTGTAGAATTTGGCCAGACTAGTATGTCAAAATCAAAGGGGACCAAGAGATTAGTCTGGGATCTGTATCAGGTGAAGGTCCAGGAGACTGATGATGACCTAGGACTTAGCTTATTTATACCTAGTTCAATTGCAACACCAGCCATGGGCTGAGTTCCTAGAGGCTCCAAACACACCTTCAGCCATTCAGATACTACCCTGGCTCCCTTCACCTCTGATCCCTTATTTCTATAGCCTCAGATAAAACCCCTTCTACTCCTAAACCCAAGATCCACTCCCTTCCATTTCTTATCCCTAAGGAGAATGATACTCCTTTAAGAAAAAAAAAAAAAACCTCAAGTTTATTTAAAAGGAAATGGATTTTGATCTCTAGATTTTGCTAAGTTTAGCTATTGTCATTTATTACAATTAGCTTCTTCCAATTTCTGCCTTTGAACATATCTTCCAAACTCCATCACAGAAACCAAAGGCATCGTTCATCCAATTCGACTTAAAGTCCCAGCATATATCTCACCTCTTTCAGGAAAGTTTTCATGATATACTAGATCTAATCATGTATTGTAAATTCCACATTCAAATATCCTATATTTTATACATCGTTGATCTGACAGACAAAAATTCAAAAGTTTGGCAAAATACTCTGTCAGCAAGGCTGTGGCAAAACAAACACTCTGAACGTGGCTTCTAGTGGTCATATAAAATGGCAGAAGCTTCTAAGTAAAGAAAATTGTTAAATTCTGGAAAAATTGCCTGTGTGCATCATCTTTAACCTGTTATTTCTCATTATCTTTTAAATGGAAATAAAGGGAAAAATAAGATTTAAACTGTCTTTTCTATATGAATGGTTAATTCAGAATAAATATTGAAGAAATAAAGTTTCTCCATTTCAGTTATTAAATGCACAAGAAATGATAGGATTAGACTGTCGCTAATCTTCAGCTTCTAATAAAACAATGAATCTAAGTTATTAAAAAACAAAATTCAACTGAGTAAAATTTAAAGATCTTATTGGCTTTCTTCAATGATTCATGAATCCACCAGCATCCATTCTAGCAGAAGGAAAGGAGCTCCAAGGAGCTGTACAAAATGAAAGACTTTTATAGGTAGAAAGGATTAGGAACAAGGAAGTTATACCAGGCCAAAAAAAAAAGATTGATTATGGTAAAGTCACTTTCCTTTAGGGGAAGGCAGGGTCTATCAGGCAGATTACCTAACTAGTGCCGATTAGGCAATTTCCTGATTTACTGATTTAAAATTCTATTTCTGGGAAAGTTGAAACTGTAATTAAGTTTAAGTCTCATTTTGGTGATGTGGAGCTTAGCATAAGTACCTCTATTTAGAGCCTGTTGTCCTGTTTTAAACAAAGTTATGATTATGAATATCTAGTATCACATTCACGAAAAGTCAGCCTAACCTTATATTGATAGTACACTTACAATCTAGGAAGTAAAACTTAAAAGTGATCTAACTGCTAGATCTAAGTACCAGAGGAACATGTTAAATAACACCATGGAGATGCAATCAGCAAAATTGAAAATTCTTATTATATATTCTCATTTTCATGGCAATACAGTTATTTGCATAAGTTCAGTAAGAATCTCTTCTGCTTGTAATAAGAGACATTGGAAATGTTGGTTATGTTACCAAGGTTTTGACTAGAATGTCATATTTGGGAATGATGTTCATAGAATCAGACATGATCAGTTTTAAGAAACTAAGGTTAAGTCAAAAAAGCCTCCTTCAAAAAAAACCATCTGGTCTCTTGCTTTCAGGGTTTCTAGAGCCCTTAGAGGTGAATAAAGAAGGTCACTTCCTGGTAGGCTCAGGAACCTCAGGATATTTGGGGGACCTTGAGAAGAGAGAAATTCACCCAAAGCCATAGGTATTATAGGTGAAATCTGATGGCAAGTCCTTGGCTTGGCTTCCTAGCCTCAGGAGGTTTTTAAAAGTCCAATCTGAGATTTCTTATTCTAGCAACACAGACTTAAAAAGAGCCTGTATGGACATCACTATTCTCGCTGAATTTGTGTGAGTAATCAGATTAAGTTTAATGAGACTAGATTAATTTTGTAAACAAATTAGTCTCACTGTGATTATCTTAGATAGAAATGAGAGTAACTGTAGATAGAAAAAATATGTTTTAATGGAAAACTAGCACACATCTTTGTGGGCCTCAAAGTCTCATCCTGTGCATTGTCTTTGAGGTTTTGTTACCTACCTATAAGCTGGACTGGATCCTGAATTTTCTCAAATATCTGGTTACCACTATTCAAACTAATATTTCTTATTTTCTCCCACCTTTCTGACTTGGAAAAACTAAGTTTATTCTTAACCCTTTGCTTTAAATAAGTTCACAACTGCAAATAATCTTTATCAGAAAATAATAATAGTAATAAGCACCTCACAGCATCTGCTCTGGCAGCATCAGAACTTAAAATCTTGATGTCGTTCTGTTCTCACAAATAGAGATAGGGAGAAAAACTGGGAGAATGAAAAAACTTCAGAATTATATATGCGTGAGTGGTAAGGGAATGCAGTGGTTTAAACTGGACTGGTTTAACCTGGATAGGAAAATTTAAACTGGAATAAATATTTGGCTAAGGCATTCCGTTATCCCCTATAAAGTGCTTTCAGCAGTTAGTTCAGGGTCTACTGAGTATGAGAGCTGCACTGCAAACCAGCAGACGCTTTCTTTTACTTCAGGAGAGAAGAAAACCAAAAGTCGTTCATTGAAATTTAAAGAAATATAGAACTATCTTTGAACGAATGAAGAACATTTTTAAAAAATTGTATTAGGATTCTCAGTTTTCTAAGGCCATTTTGAGACAGGAAATACTCACCTGAAAAAATTTTATGCCCAAATCTGTCAGAATGCCTGCTGCCATTTCAAATATTTGAATTCCATAGGGGATTGGCCAAAACTCACATTATTGTATAACCATGGCAAGATTTTCCTTGTTCTTTTTGCTGTTTTGCAAATAAAACTCTTTTGTTTGCAAGCTGTAGATACCATTTATTTTCTTCCCGCAGGCATAGGACAAAACAAATGAACTCAGATATTTCACTTATAAAACATTATTAACTTTTTTGCTGGTTGTTTTCTTTTACTTCTGAAATTTCACATTTAAATAATATTTTTTAGAAAATTTTAGAAGTAATGTGTTCGCCCTCATTTTTATATTCAGTATAAATAGCCCTGGATTGCTATGATTTCTTGCTATGTTCATTTCAGATCGGTAATAAATATCTATTTACTGGTAAGGAATGAATGCCTACCCACAATAATATCTGGAAGAAATGCCTCCCTGGGGGTTATGGCTGAGATCAACTTGGAGGTAATAAAATGACAAAGCATCTTTCATTTCTATCATTCCCTCTGAGATGACTACAGAAGAACAGGATGTATAGTCCTGTAGTACCCATCATAAAGATTTACACAAATTGTTCCTTTCTTTCAGATTGCTGCTACTTTCCTCAGTGTTACATACTGTCATTAAATTCTCCACCCTCACCATTACAGCTTCCATTACCACCCACATGGCACTCCGGCTTTATCCATGGGTGGCAGATGTTATCACCATATGTCATCCGATCAATTTTCCATTCAAGGGTAATGTAATGTTTGGGGGAAAGCCAACTCACACTTTAGTAAAGGCTTTCTCTGTAGTCTTCACCAGTCATAAATGCAAGCACCCTTTCAACTTCTTGGCTCTGATACCTAACCAAAAAATCAGCAGGGATCTCAGAGATGCTTTGCATGTTTCCGTGTTAGCTAGGCTCTCTCTCACAATCACCTGCCAAATTGTTTCCTATTAAGAAGCTTGGCACTATTTTGCTTTTGTCTACTTTCATTTCAGAATATTCTGGACAGAGCATCATTAGATAGATGAATACCAAAGGAGAGTAGCGGTTTCAGGGCTGGTTCACGAGGTTATTACTTCTTGTTTATTTCTAGGGTCTCTCTCTCACCCCCTTGTTCCAAAAATTGGCATTGCTCGTAGAGTGAAATTTTTATTCCATATACATCTAAAGGGTAGTCAAATTTAAGACAAGATCAATTTATCTGTATAGCTCTGATTCGTAATTGCTCACTCTCTCTTTCTCTCATTGCTTTTGTTTTCTTTTTTCTCCTAACTCCACGCTCATTCTTGCTTTGGATTTACATCCTTCCACATTTATTGAATACTTATTATTTGCCAGTCACTGTGCTATGCTCTACATATTTAAATATTAAATAAAATACAATTCTTCCAAGTTTTTTCACATCTTAAAGATATACCTTAGATTATTTTCAAACCAGCCCAGTCTAAATCACTGTATTTTCTATCTATGCTGGGAAATTAAAATGTGAGATGTTTGGGAGAAAAGGAAGTGGAAACAATTGCTTGTTTTTATTGATTCTGAAATGATCTCCCTCTCAAGTGCTAAAGCTGTCTACAATTTGGTGAAGAAATTTCTTTATATTATCCACAATCATCAGTATTTTAAAGACTTGCATTATTTCTTTTGTTCATTTTTGTCTTACCAGTTTCAAGTTATCCAAATCTCATGGTCAAACTCATTTGAAATCCCTTAATTTCAATGATCACTTGACTTGCCTTTCTTCAGATATTTTCTAGTTATTTTATGTCTTTCTTGATCTGTGATAACCAGTAATTACTGTGGCATTTCAACTGTAGACAATTTGCAATCATACAAAATAAAAACACTTTTTAAAAAAAATTCTCATTTACTGTGCTTCCAGAAGACAGGTAGTTTTGTGGGGATTTTTGGTAACATGAAATGATGTCTTTAGGAACCAAAGTGATATCAGTTTTTTCATGAGTTACAGCTGATGTTCAAAATCGTCATATTTTAAAGTTTAAATTACTTGTTCTTACATTATAATTTTATATTTATCCCTAATGGAAATCATCTACTACTTTATTGTTTATTCATACTGACCTCTGAAGTTTTCTTTAGTTTATTACTGTTTATTTATTATGGTACTCTGCAGGAAATGTGAGTAGAATCAGGACACTTGAATATATTTTATTGTTCCTCGAGAGCATTTTACTAATATCGCTTAATTGTTGTAAAATTAACAACCCTACTTGCAGCTGTTTTCAGCATGAATTCCTGAGGAAACCATGTTATCAATTATCTTTTCATCCACAGCATCTCATCACTAAGCAAATTCTCTATTTTTGACACACCATTTCCCACAATCTTCTTCTAACTTAAATGTCATATTTTGTGATAGTTTTAAATGGTCACTTACCCACATAAGTATTTATACTCTTAAAACTCTTTTTTCTTCTTCTTTTTTTTAACAGCAGAAAGAAAAGCTTTATTAGAAGAGAAAGTACACTTCCAGATGTGGAAGCAGGCCTAAGCAAGAGAAGCATAACTCAAAGGCCTAAAGCTCTTTAGCAAAGAAATCATAAGGCACATTTTTTTTTTCCCCACGAAAATACATTGCCACTTCATTCTCATTGTTATTCTAGTTATTGCTACAGTCCATGATCTACCTCTTGTTAGGCATTCCGCTGGGGTGTATCTCAAGGGCAGGGAATACATCTGCTGGTCATTTTGGATCTCTACACATTGCTCGATTCTGTATTCCAGTTCTATAGAATAGACAATATATGTATATGTAAGAAATAATTTGCCTCCATTAGAACGGAATCTCCGCAAAGTCAGAGACTTGGTCTTGTTTATCGTAGTATTTTAATACCAAGAAAAATCTTTTGTGAAATCATACTATTAGAAGTACTTTGTTAATTTTCTACAAGCAACTAATGAATAGATTCTTAATAAGTTGCCTTGGTTCCTAAGTTATTTTATTAAATATCATTGAGCATCTCTTACTATCCGATGATTGTCATGGTCTTTTCACATGGATATGGGCCACACTGATGGTCTACTAGTCTGCTGGCACCCAGGCAACTTACGGCGACATACAAAATACTTTGGTCAGTTACACCAAATTTCATCCTTGAGTTCTTACAACTGTTTGAGTGGTTACCAACAAGTATTGTTGATATGTTCACTTCTGTGGATCACTTAGCTCCAGAGTTGTCCTAGCACTCTTTAAAACCCTTTGATTGGGTACTTCTGAATCTCAATTTCAGCAGGCAATTTAGAAATTCTTTAATGACTTTCTCAATGAAGATTGGAATGAAAAAATGATTTTCTCTTTTTTTTTATATATCTTGATAGGTTTATGAGACCAAAGACATGAAATAGTTCCACTGATCCTTCAGCTTGCATTAATATGTTTAAAGGTCTTTTTTCTTTGACAGTTTGTATCTTCTTGCTTCTGAACTACATAATTTTAGATGCAGCTAGACTACCACTCCTCCAGATAATCCCAATTCCATTCATTTGGCAAATCTCTGAATTTCAAAAATGTAGGTTTTATTAAAAGAGTCTCTTTAGTCAGTTAAGCATGAATAATTTTTATTTAATCAGTTGGTCTGTGCCAAGCCTCATCTATTTCCTTAGTGGTCATCTGTAGTATCCTAAAACCTTACCTCTACAACTCAATTGGAGAAAATTTCACCCAGTTATTGAATACATTGACGTCCCTTCCTAAAACATGCTGCTCTAATATTCAGATCTCCTTAAAGATTGGCAATTCTTTTTCGGGTTATATCCATTTTCCAGATTTTTAAGAATTCTTAAATTACTTAATAATGGCATTTAACCTTTAGAAATTTTGTAATATTTCCTTGCCATGAAAGATTTTTAAAGTGGCCTTTGCTTCTGATCCATGCAGCTGAGTTCTCATGGCAATCAAGGGTCCAACTGTCACTGTTTCTTAAGAAAGCATATCTTCTACCACTATCGGCCTTTCTTATTCCCATCACTTCTGTCAGGAAACAGTCAAGGTAGAAACCTGCAGCAGCAAGTAAGGCTATTTTTTGCCTCCACTCATATTCAGCTTCTTTGAATTGAAGAGACAGCCTGAGGATCAATGTGCCAGAAGATCCTTGTTCTGGGTATACATAAGGCCCTGAAATTGTCTCCATTTCTTTATCTTCCATTCATTCTTAAAACCACTTCCACCCCCCACCTATCACTCTGCTGAAACTGTTTACTTTTAGTTCGTTAAGAACTAAAAGTCAAATTCAATGGATGACAGGAGTGCTTCTCAAAGTTAAGTCCAACAGAGAAAGACAAGTACGATATCACTTATAGGTGGAATTTTAAAAAGCCAAACTTGTAAAAACAGAGAATAAAATGGTGATTACCAGGGTATGAGGATTAGGGGCAGGACAGATGTCGTTAAAGCTTACAAATTTACTAGTAGTAAATAAGCACTAGAGGTCTAATGCACAGTACGTTGAATCTATATAACAAAACTGTATCATAATCAAACTTGCTAAGAGACTAGAACTTAATTATTCTGGCCACTAAAAAGAAAGGATAATTATGTAACATGATAGAGATGCTAATTATCACTATAACGGCAATCATATTACAATGTATAAATGTATCAAATTAACATATTGCACACCTTAAATTGACATATTGCACACCTTAAATTTGTTATATGCCAAATATATTTCAATGGAAAAAATAAAAATAAAACAAATGTGCATTGAACTCACTTGGGTATCTTGTTAAAATGCAGATTATGATTCCGTTAACTGGCACACAGCCTGAGATTCTGCATCATAACAAGCTCTAAGGAGGTACCTGATTTCAGTGAATAGCACTTTGTATAGTAAAGCATTAGGCCTTGCCATAGTTTATGATTGGGCATCTTCCTGAAATTCTCTATTACTTTGAATTTTTTACACTACTTTTTTCGTTCCTCTCCTTGATAACTCTTCTTCCTATCTTTTCTTCATTTCACATCCTCTGATTGTTCTTTATGAATGTAAGTCATCTCTAAAATTTTATTCTCGATCTACTTTTCTTTCTAGAGTGATGGTTCTCAAACTTTGGTGTATAAGGAAAGTTAACAGGGAAGTTTACTAAAGATAGAGCTTCCTAAGCCCTATCTCAAAGATTCTGATTCATTAAGTCTGGGGTGGAGTTCTTGTCTGCATTTTTAATTCTGATAAAGGAGTTTCTTAGGCTACAATTTTGAGAAGCACTGTCCTAAGAGCACTCATTCACTCTCATTGCTTTAACCATGCCCTAGATGACTTCTAAATTATACCTAGACCCCAGACCCCATGATTTCAATTGACATAGTCGAAATCATCCAAACTAAGTTTGTTATCCCCTCCAACCTCTTTTTCTTTCTCTATCTGAGGTAGTCATGCCGTAATCTAACCAGAAGAAATCTGGTTAGAGTTTGTGTCCAAGGAACACTTGTCCACTGAGTCACTGACACAAAAATCAGCCGGGAGAACTAGATAAAGATGCTGAGTCACAAACTCCTCAAATGTTAATTCCTTAAGCTTGGGGTGAGGCCGTGGATCTGCATTTTTAACAAGCCTTCCTGCAATGATTCTAATGCAGATAACCTCCAGCCCCCACTTTAAGAAATGCTGCCCTAGGGATATCTCAGGCTATTCTTAGCTGTAGGACCACAGAGGCTTTGAAAGTATTTTCCAGGCAGAGGACTTGAGTAGACTAAGGGATAGCACTAACTTTCCCCCTTACTTCTAGCAGAGCCTCCCAAAGCTGCTCCAAATAACTGCACACGCTAAGTAAAATCAGTGAGCTTCTATCTAAAGCTAGTTTCAGGTCAAGTTACCAGCCACTCCCGTCCTAACAACACTGACACCCCTAAACCCTTTCTGTGTGGTTATTTATAGACTATCAATATTTGTCCTCATACCAGTTACTCTTGGAAATAAAAAATACTTTCTTGCCACTTTTTTTTTTTCTTCCTTTGGTCTCCTTTCCATGAGGACATACTACTGATTTAAGAAATTGAAGTAGCAAAGCCTATAAATATCTCAGGTAGGCAGTCCATACCTCTAAGGTGGAGATAACATCCATTGTTTAACTTATATCTCCCCGAGAAAACTTTTTTAGACCACCTCTACTAGTGGAAGCTCAATTAACAGCACCTTTTATCATAAAGAGCCAGGGTTTGTAATGTATTTTAAAAATTAGAATATGATTCGTGTGGGAGTATATATTTCAAATGATATCTATATATACATATATAATTAGAAAATTTTGTTAGTCCCAACCTAACTAACCCCGTTTAAGCTACAGACGAATTTGCTTTGTGGCTTTAATAAGAATTCTAACTTGATGTTTTCCTAAATTGTCTTTTTATTCTTGTTATGCCTTTTAGTTCAGAAGTGCAATGATTTTGTCCAAGGTTATTAGAATAAAATTGAAGTTCCATTAGTCACTTTGAGACATGGTAACTAAGTGCCGATCCCTTTTTAACCTTTAACAATCTCTTATTTATGTAGGCAAATTGATGCTAACATTTAGAAATCTTAAGTAATGCAAACCACTGTAACTTCGAAATATTTGAACATTCTAATACTCAAGATGAAATCTTTTTCGGACTGATTAGGCTCTGAGACAAGTTTTAAATGGAAACATTGCCAAACAGAGGTTGAAATGTAAGTAGTATGATACATCAATGTAAAAGATCTCAATTCATTTAAATTGTATCTTTTTGCAAATTACATATGCATAATATTATCTTGTTGTTTAGTCTCAATCTCCTCTACATATTAAAATGTACAATGAGAAGATAAATTTTTTTTCACTGAGAAAAGTAATGGGAGCTGAATAAATAGGGAATTTACCTAAGTTTTACCGTGAATGTTTTTGCTTTAAATTCAGGTGGATGAGGCATTGTTTGACCCTGTTTTCCTAAATCCAAAGCAAGACATTTTACTTCATCTGAGTTCACCTACAGATATTTTCCATAATTTGGAGCTATTCTTTGAAATGTCTTTCATCTTTATTCCCTTCCTCTCCATATTCTTTTCCTCTACTCCCTTTCTCTCTCCCAGCTGCAGGGATTTGTCCTCCAAAAGAGTCGGGGTGGGAGGGAACAAGGGAGGGAAGCCGAGCAGGGAGCATGAGCCAGAGAATGCCAGGATCTGGCTCTTGTTATTGGTTGGCTGCTGTCTGATGGAGGAGCCGAGGGTGGAGTGAACTCTTCAGTCTTATCTGACGGAGCCGAAGTACAGAGACCATATTTACAGGTAAGAGCAAAAGAGAAGAGAAAATTTTCTTTTTCTTCAAAAGAGAATGCTTTCCCATTCCCATTGAGACAAGATATTAAGATATGAAAATCATTTTGAAAACATTTTCGAAATTCGTGTTCCTTTTCTTATTTGAGGAAGCTTTGCAATGAGTTGTTCTTTCTCCCTGAAAAACCCTTAGCTGATAAAAACACCAGAGGCATGTCTTATCCTGGGTAACTTTCTAAGCAAGTGTACTGAAGAAAAATTAATAGGTAAAATAAGTGTCATGTATCTTTTTGTTTGTTTGCTTTTTATTCAAGCTTACATTATTGGGCATCAAAGGAAGGACGAGGAGAGCTCAGTAAATTCCACAGGTCCTAGGAAAATGGAGCATTCTTTTAATATACAGCATACAATTTTATCTGGTGTCTCCTAATTTTTACATACAGTAAATGGTTCAGGAAAATAATTTTTGCTGGTTGTAGACCCTATTAGCACTAATTTAGAATGAGTGATTTATGTGCACTTAAGCCCTTTTATTTAACTTACTCCTTTGATAAATCTCATGCTACTGAGTGGTTGTTTCATTGTGTTTAGTAAATTGTAAGCTTACATGATAATTAAACAACTGTATATTTGTCAACATGTATGGGACTGTTTTCATTTTAAAATCTCAGAAACCTATTTGCAAAGGATTAAACATTGCTGTAAAAATAGCATCTTAAGAGGCAAGTTTCATTGGTAGTTTTAATTATCAAATATATCTAGTTAAGAATTCCATCACAGCATTTATATTGTTGGAGGTATTTCTAGGGCAATATTTTTTTAAAGCTCAAAAGTTAAGATTTCACTTTACCGGTTGCTTATATCTCTTAATTTTATCTTTTATTTTCTCTTAGGGAAAATAGGAGAGAGTTCCAAATATGTAGACTAAATGACACACAGTAAAGACATGAAAAATAATTATGCTCCAAGTCATTTCATTTTATAGTTATTTTAATTTACATATATATGTATCAATAAGGGTGGAGGAACTTCATTAAAATTCCGCTTCTTTTAAGAAAGATTACTGACATGGGCACATTGGCAATTAATTAATACCTGTTGATTATAATAACAAAGTCTCTCAATGATACAAATAATTTTTTCATATTTTTAAGTACTTCTTTTGAATGAGTCCCAAATGAATAGGAATGAATATGAATAACTTCTAAGTTTTTTGGGGGGAGGTCTTGTTTTTGCTTTTTGTTTTTGTTGGAGAGATGGATTTTGTCTTTAAATAGCAGACAAAAACATTACAGTTCTTGCAAAATTTTAAAAAGGAGGAAAACTGAATATTAGGTAAAAATTATCTAAATAAATAGAGAACTATCTTAAATTTCCTAAATGTACTAAATATAGCAAATAATATATTTACACACATAAGTGTCATATTGACCCAAGCAAATACTCTTGCATGATTTAGTTTGAACTATTTCTGGACTTCAAAAATAATGGTACTGAGGTGTTGTCATGTTTTTCATAGATGGATTCTTCTGATCTTGGTTTTTAAAACAAACTGATGGTAGAAATTAATCCATCCCCTAAACTGGAATTGAAGGTGATATGTAAGACCAAATATTTACCTCTTGATATGTGTTAGAGAAAATAAGCCAAGGCAGTTATATTTTTTTGGAAATTATAAATTCTGAGTAAAGCTACCTCCAGGAATGAAGGGGAATTGATGAAAATTAGAGAGCAGAGTTCCACATGGTTTTAAATTATTCTGTTTCCTTGGAAACCAGCTGCTGCAGATGCATTTTGCTTTCTTTGGCTAAAAATATCATGCTTTTAATAATGGCTAAGGGAAAGATTCTGAATAAAGCCAGAGTATATTCTTGCTGCTTTTTATAATTTCCTTAATGGTTCACATATTTTGGATGAGAAGTAGATAAATCCTTTCTCAATCAGCATTTGCTATCATCCGCTGGCAGACGTCTGCATGAGCCAGTCTCCACTAGATAACTATGGTAGCTCTTACTGCAGAGAGAGAGACAGAGACAGAGAGAGAGACAGAGAGAGAGACAGAGAGAAAGAAGGAGGAAGGGAGGGAGTGTGTGTGCGCGGTGCAGTGGAGGCAAGAGAGAGAGAAAAAAAAGCATGAAAGAAAACAGTTAAGAGGTTCCTGTCCAAGTGAAGGTTGAAACAAGGCAAATGAAAACCATGTAAGGCTGCTTTGTGAGAGATGGCAAAGCAAGACCGTTTGTTTTTCCTTTAGTGCAAACATTAAGATTTGGATGTGGCTTTTTAATGGAGGCCACTATATACAACTTTGTCTCCTTTTGCACAATACTTTACTTTTTATGTTTGGAGTGGATAAGACAGTAAATTAAGAAAAGTTTCTTAATGTAGCAGTGATTTTAATCATAAAAAGAAAAGCTTGAGATTTATTTCAGGCTATGAATAGTGAGGAAGATTACATTCATATTTAGATATGTTATTTTAAGAATTTTTTAAACTTAATATCTAGACTATGTTTCATTAATGCAATCATTTTCTTACCTTTGTAATCTACCTAATATATAAAGAATTACACATTGCAACAAGCTAAAAAGATTTAGTATTATTAAACATCAACACAAAAACTTTTACATTATTAAGGTAATATATTTGAAATTTAATAGGAATTAATGTAAATAAACATACGCTTTTTGTTTTATTTGAATCCTTTTGCTTTTTTTGAAATAAAAATTAATTGTATGCAACTTTTTAAATAAGAAATAAAATTCACAACTATTATCATATTTTACCCTAGGCAATTTCTTAAATTAAAACCTTTTCATCACAATTTTTTTTTCTCTCAGCTCTTTGGTGAGAGGGAAAATCATCATAAAATGTTTTTGATATATAATTCTTTGTTTTCAGAATATTAACCTTAGTCTGTTAGATTTACTGTTAACAATGTAGCAAACAAAGTACCAAATGCTTAAACCATATTTTTATATATTTAGTATCTAGGCAATACATTATTTAAAGTTAAACTAATTTGGTACATCAGTGTATTATTTTTCAAAAAGAGTTAGGATAATGGAAAGTATTTCGTTTTTATCAATTAACATGAACAAAGCACTTCAGTGACAGCACTTTCAGCATAAACACAGGTGACATTCAGGAGCATACTAACAACAAATCAGATTAGTAAATGAATTATGCAACCTGTGCAAATAATTTCAGGAACAATCTAAATTATCGAGTATACTTTAAGTTCCTGAAAATAATGCATTGCATAGACCTACCCTCAACTACAGATAATTTAAAAATACTGTTTGTTAGTGTCTCTTTACTGGTTTATACTTCTTTATTTGCTAAAAATAGCTTTCCAGATTCATAGGTGAGTTTACATGGATTTCTTAAGTCTCATAAAATGTATTCAGTCAAATGAAATATTAATAGCTTCCCCTATAACATAGATAGACAACTTAATATCTACAATAAAAATATGCTAGTTTTGCAAATAACCCCACATTGGTGGAAATGGAAGAGTGAGTTTAAAAGAAATAGAAATTATACCAAGGTAAGAAAACTTGGGTCAGGTTTCACGATGTTCAAATTGTGCTATGTACTTAAGGTAATTTAAACAAATGAAAAATTGTGTTAACATTTGTACTATGGTAGGCCATAAATGAAAAATATTATTGATGAGAAGTTATTTTTGATGTATATATTAAATAACTAATAGTACAATATAGGGCTTATATAAGTATAAAAGGGAGGTTGGTTCAAAGCAAAATTATTACTCCTTATTTACCATTTTGTAAATCAAGGAGCAAGGAAGGGATTTGATTATCAATCTGATGATCACGTTCAGATGTTTCACATAACTCATTGAAGCAGTTGGGCAGATCATTCGATTTTTCAGTCAATTGTTTAGATATTAGTTGTTAGAATAAATAGTTTGCCCTGAAAATTGTTGAATGTGCTTACTCTGAGAATATAGACTAAATGTAACTTTTCAAGCATTATAATGACCTTGATAAATGTCAATATTCTAAGGATCACATTTTAGCTAAGAAACTACTTGACGCACGATCATATTTGCCATTCGTTTGGCTAAATAGGTAGATAGTAAGCATGTGATTCAATTACAAAGAGTCTTAATACTCTAGTTAGGTCAAGAACTTAACATTACCTTTCAATACAACAAAATGTTGTGCATACAACACAGTTCTGTATTTCTCCTGACTCACATGCACATTTACAATAATATTACTTTAAATAAAAAAGACCAGCCATCAGGTGAAAGTAGCTTTTATGTAAATTTCATACCTTTAAACAATACTGACGATAAAGTTATTTGATAAATACTCATTTGATTTTCATGTATCCCCTTTGAATATTTTAGTCTTCCATTACCCTAGAAGCATGGGACTGGCCTGTAGAGATAATTCTTTCCTAGATTGCTCATTTTTCCTATGAAGAAAGTAAGGCACAGAGAGGGAGTCCCACATTGGTGTTTTTAGTGGGAAACAGCATTTGCTTATGCAAAATAACAACAGCCAAACACTATGTGTTTGTATTAAATATTAGATATAATACATTAAATATTGGATGAAAGAAAAGCAGAATTTAGGAGGACTTTGGAAACTGAAAAACAATGGCGTGACCAGATGGTCCCCAGTCCATAACAACACAGGAGTTGTAGAGTTGCATAGAACTCTCCATGTTAGACCTGCCCTTGGTATTCTGTGAGCCCTGATCACTTTGAGTTACTGTCAAAGTGTCCTTGACTTTTTGTGAGTTTGCTCTCAAGGTCAAAATGCATTTTAGTTTTGTTTTCTAGTATTGATACACTTAGTTTTTGTCTGTTGTGGGTGTATCACAATATATTTAATAAATGACACAAATAATTTCCTAAATAAGACTCTGAATGTATTTACAGAGATTTTCATTTTCCTTTTCTATCCCACTTAGGCTAGCCATGGGAAATCAATATTTGTCATCAATCCTTACCCAGGTAATAATACTGGTTGTGATGCTGTCAGAATCTTAAGGCAGAAGGAATCTGAGAAAGGTTTTCAGAAGTTATTAAAATAAAACTTTAGCTTTGCTTTCTCAAAATTCCTTTTGTGTAACTCATAAAAGTCATTCTTACTTAAAATTTTATATTATTTGGCCACCGTGATATCTGAATCAGTAAAGAACCCCAAGTGAACTCTCCCATGCTGGTGCCGAAGTCCCCTAGGGCTGAGTGCCAAATGGGTAACTCTGAGCTTGGGGACTCCATTACAAACTTCTATATTCAGAGATCAGAGATCTTTGCACAACTTGTGGGCAGAGCCAACGAGAGCAGCCTCAGTGCCACCTTAGGCTAGTACTGTGCTCCCTTCCATGGCTTCTTTGTGTGGTCATTACAATCACTTCCTTGATCTCTCTATAATATTTGATTCAAAATTAAATATCATAATTATAATTGTCAATGTCAAGGGGTTTCTTTTTTCTCTGTATTAATAACACCTCGTGTAGTGCCTGATACATAAAATATGCTCCCAAATTGTTTTGCTGACTGAATAAAAAAGTGAATAATCTCATCAGATAGTCATCTTACCCTTTTCTTGTACCTTCCCCATAACAGACACTCATTACATTCTCAGATAGTCTCTTCCTTTCATGTGCTTCTCTGTTAACGCTCTTCAGTGTGACAATGTCCATGTCACATAAATGTCATGGACAAAATTTTGTACTGCAGACTCTTTATTGCATAAACCTCACTTGAACTCTCCTACTTTAGCAGAGGATTTCATCTGTGTGTATTCTTCATTTCATGGCTTCCTGCACTGGGCTGTTTAAATACCACCATTCTGTTTCAGAGACATACACACACACAAGCCAACATCTATTAAATCAATGGATTAATTGTAAATTATGTTTTATATTAACTTGTAATATAAATGTTAAATAATGTTTGTATAAGAAAATATAGTAATAGGTATTTTACCAATCTCTGAGTGCTGTCATATATATACTCTTATTCATTGAATCCCCACAACATCTGATTAAAGTTAAAATTGTTCAGCAGTATTTTTCTTTTGCTCCGGGTCCACTTTCTGCCATTTATATTGTGTTCTGGTAAACGATTCTAAGCCCTAATGCTTGGAGAGTGACAATGCTGAATCAGCTACGAAGAAACCAAGGATGCATGCTGAGAATTAATATAGCTGTTTTACTGGGGTTTAATATGTCAGAAGGTAAAGATAAGTAGGTAATATGGGACTGGTAAATGTTCCACAGTCTATTATAGTCAGGTAAAATTGACCAAAAAAAAAAAAAAAAAAAAGGGTGGGGGGGATTTTGTTGTTTCCCTATGTCATGTCTGCGAGTCAAGAGAAAGAGTGATTGCTAATATACCAATAATGTGTTCCATTCATTTCTATGAGAACTGTACTATGGTATACATAGATATCCCTTAAATGAATGATTCAGTCAGCTAGTCAACATGTCTTTTTCTAGAAATGCATACTCTGAGCTAATGGGGTCTTGTAACTTGGCTTACCTATTAGTTCTTTTGGTGGTGCAGAATAATCAATGGAATGTGTAATAGACTTTGCAGTCTTACATACTATATTTGGTGTTCAGAGTTGGGGCTTTCAGGATACAACAGGGTTGAGGCAAGTCTGTCAGGAGCCATAGCCATATGCCAGCTGGGGATAGGAAGAAGCAGAAAATATAGCAACAGAAGAAGCCAGTCAGCCGAAGAACCCGGAACAAATATGTCCCAAGGAAACGTGGCTACTAAATTGAAGGAGACTATGAGGTCAGTGATGGGCACAAAGACAGTGACCAGTCTCAGGGTTGCTACCTTTTTAAGAAGTCACTCTAGTTAAACTTGTTCCTTACTACATACAGGAAGGGCATAGTGAAATTTCATGGCTTAAGATGTCATCTCTCTTTGGTAGAAAATATTGAGCAGGTATCTTTTGTAAAATAAGTTTGTTTCCCCAACTGATATATCTCTACCAAAGGCATTTCAGTTGTTGTGTTGGGCTAATGGAGAAGAGAATATGTTAATTTATTTCCTAGTCTGTTAACCCCTCCAAGTCACAGATCTGAACCATTCTTTGTCTATCTTGTAGAGCCAGTCCAAGTTGGGCTTTAAATTATGATGTCATCTAAAAGTCGTTTCTTTAATTTTAAAAAGCAAATTAACAAGGGAAAGGGAGATGGTGAATGTGAAACTCAGCAGTGGAAAGGCTGCTTCTGAATGTGAATGGGGCATTGGCCAGATTTTAAAGTAGATTAATTGGGAAAGCATGGAGCTGAAAGGAACTGGATCTGAGTAGCAGCCTCTCTCTTTGGCTTAGGTATGCATCTCTAGTTCACCATAGTTCATGCTACTTACAACCTACTGTCTCATTGATTGTGCCACCATTTTTTAAATTGTTCCTATGCTATCATTTTCTTTAGAGTAGGGAAGTATTTATTGATACCTTTGTTATAAATATCAGTAGACAGAAGAGAAGACTAAGATGACTTCATGATTTTATTATATCTGGCCCTCTTTACTCATTGAGATTACCTGCATTTGTAGGAATTTGTGTCTACAACTGCTGATCACCCTAACAGTTACTCTATAGCTATAAAGAAATTATTGTTCTCAGAGGTTTAGTGATTCATCTAAATTGACATTAACGAATTTTTAAAAATGCATTAGGTTACCTCTGACTGGCTTCTACTGACCATGTTGATACAGAGAGTGAAGGAACTTAAATTAATATTTTACCCAGTAGAAGATTTAGGGACTGTGGTTTACTCCTGCACAAAATTTATTGAGCCAACCTCCTTGGCATAGGACTCAAGTATTCCCTGTAGCTCTGCTGAATTGACTGGAAACATGATAAGGCATCTAAATTCTTCAGGTATAGCCATTCTTAGCAACCAATTTGATTTTTGATAGACAAAAAGCCCCCAGGAAAGTAGCCGCCATTGTACCTGAGAAAAAAGAAATCCCTAGCAAGAGAGACATGCCCTAATCAGTATGCTCTGGATATAACAGCGTGCAAGTGAGTGATCTATTTCATTCTGAACTCTGGCTCTGTCAAAGACAGTACACGATTTACTAGAACAAATCAAATAAATGTATTTGACTCCTGTTTTGATGTTTCAAAACACTGAACCGTATTTCCTTATTCAGCAGTCTGATTCCACATTCTTAGTTTTGACTTTTTCCTTATAAAATACTGGTGTCATATGAGGACGCAAATAACAATGAATCAGGGTAGAATTGTTTTCAGTGCTTTCAAACGTTATGGAAAGAATAATTTCTGTTTGGATATGATTATGTGGTAGATGTGGTTCAAAAAATTACAGCCCCCTAAAACGATTTGGAAACCTTGACCATGCAATCGGTGGTCAAATGTTTCAATGCTCTGTTTTTCGTGTTCCTGTTACAGGTACATGTGACAGCGCTGCAGCTATGAGTGGAATTTTAAGGGGGAAGTGTGAAGAAATTGACAGCTCCTCACCCTATTCCTCTGTGCAGGAATTAGATGATGAAGTTTTTAGCTGTGACAGTGCTGACAGTGTTGACAGTGTCAATCCATCCACTTCTAATCGTTTCACTGGTGAGTATCTGAAGCTGTATTTTAGGTTGTACTCCAAATTGTGCTGTAAGGTTGATTCTTGGAGTTTCTGTCTTTATCCATTGGCTTATATCTGTTCCAAAGTTTTTCATCATACTGGACTTATTTGAAAAATGTGATATCTTTTTGGTTAATTAAGTCTCAGTGGTATATTCCTGTTCACCTCTATGAAGTATGAGAAGCAGAAATGAGTCCAATTGAAGGTAAGCAGGTAGCAATTGAAAATTATTTCATATGTGTCTTCAGCTTTCCAAAATAGACCCATTTCTTCAAAATCTAATCAGCTGAGCTCTTTCGAACTTCTACTACTATTGGTCAATGAGTTACGGCATACTTACAGTGCTGAGTACAGCACATTTACTTCCTGGGTGAGAAAATAATGTTTGTTTTTAAAAGAATGCTGCTCTGAAATCAAAGCTGTGAAATCCCTGAGGTTCTATAGATGTATGGACACCGGTAAACCTCAAACTCAAGGCCAAGTTCATTCACTACAGTAAGTGCAGCTTTCTACATGTATATATTTCTCCTAAGCAGTTAATGTGAACATCATTTAGCTTAGTGTGAAATGTTCTGACTTAAAATTTTAGCTATTTCTGATAGCATTCCTTCTAACAGATATACATGTGAAAATTTTGAAATAGGTGAATCTTTTTCAACATCTCTGTGTCCGTTGAACTCCAGTCATTAGGAGACAAAGAATCTCCAAATTCATTTTAGAGAAGTTAGCATCATGTAAAGTAAAACTCAACAAGGTAAATAAAAGCCCCATAACTTCACCCTCATAGGATGTTGCATATAAACTTTGTTTTGAAGCTGTATTTCATAAGTAAAGATAAAAATTATCTGGCACAAAATTTGGATTCTCCCCCTACAATAGTTTTTTTTCTAGGATTATTTTTTGGGGAGACTTTGTATTTGGAGATTTTTAACTCACCAAAACAGCCTTTGAAAATTTATACAAAAATTTATTCAGTGTGGCTCTATGAACTCTGAAGTTCCATTTTTAACCTGCTTTCCCCCATGCCCCAAAACTCAAGTTAGCTGGGTATTCATGAATTCTCTTTCATCACTGTTAGAAGCCTTTAGAATAAAAAAGGTATAATTTATAAGAATGTTTAGCCTTTGTATTATTTAATTGTGACTAAAGTAGAACTTATTTTTTATGAACTTGTAGAAGTCTAAAAAATGTGGAAATAGAGGAACGCAGGAAAAGGGAGAAAACAATTGCAGTTTCAAGAATAAGTTTCTCTAGTTACATAGAAAGATTATCGTCAGCTGGGATTTGGAGGGATAAGTTTGGTTCGAGATGTATCTACAGCCTTTTCACGCATTCCTCTAAGTGACTGCATAGCCTTGTAGAGGGCACAAAACTTGTCACCCAGGATGGTTAGAAGAGAACATGAGCACTGAATGATGCTTAAACTTCTTTATTGAGTAAATAGATTAATTTTAGAGAATTCTTTTTTTCTACCTTTATCGACAAATAAAAATTGTATGTATAAGGTACACAACATGATGCTTTGATATATGTATGCATTATGAAATGACCATAATAAAGCTAATTAACATATCCATGACCTCACAACTTTTGGGTTTTTTGGGGGGGAGGTGGTGGTGGTGGTGGTGGTGAGAACCTCTGAAATCTACCCTCTTGGCAAATTTTAAGTATGCAATACATTATTTTTATAATTTCAGACAATTTTAAAAAGGAGAGACTGAGTCCACTGGATGTTTTTATCCTTTGAAAAGCAACAGTATACATTTAAATTCGAGATCCTCAGAAACACTCTATTAAACACATTTTCTGAAATAGATGAATCTTTTTCAACAGTGAAGGAGCTGCCTAGTATTCTTCAAGTTTTTCCCTTTAGCCACTCCTGAAAAACATCATTAATCTAGACCCTAATTCTCTGAGATACACCTCATCCCTTACAGTGCAGCATTTTCCACATGCCTGTGATGTTTTATTTTTAACCTCCAGCATACTTACAACCTCCCTGGTATCTGTGCCTCTCCTAAAGTTACAAATTGACTCTCCTGGAAAAATCAATTGTAGGACTTCTCTATGCAAGATTCCTATTGATTTCTATAGCTTGTGAGTTCACAAAGTACCTATAATGTTCATTTAAACACTGTCAGGTCTTTATAATTGTGGCTCAAGATGCTTTCAAGATGAAAGTGGTGTTCTGGTGGTTTAGAGGGTTTGAAGAATTTAGGTCAGGCACTTGCAATGGACACTGGAACAGTTTCCTGGCAGGGCAACAGTTGGAGTAGAGTGGTTTTATTTTGATAAAATAAACTATTCAATAACTGTTTTTGATATTTGGTCATAACTTCTCTGTTTTATCACCATTGTGAGAGTCTGTGGAGGAAGAGACATCAACTGTATACAGAGGAAAAGTCAGGCTACTAAAAAAAGCAGCTTCAAAGTTCAATTAGCTTTTTCCAGCACTGCTGTTAATGTACTTTTCTTGGAGAGTCTTCAAAGGGTTTTGATGGAAACATTACTCCTACTTCTTTGTAAGGAAATGGAGATGGGCATCACTGAACACCTTGTTACTGAATGTGTGATCCAGAACCATGATTTGGGATAAAAAGTGAGAAGAAGGAGCAAGGAAGGATGGTTGGAAAATGTGACCTATGGGGGATTTTCTGTTACTGTGGACTATTCTTAGCCAGATCTTCAATATAAAACCTTATCAATTATTTTATAAAGTTGGGCAAATTGTGGAAGAGAACCTATTTTAATTTTTCTGAGGAGATCCAATGCTCTGGATGTAACACAGTGAGACAAAAACAATAGTAAAGGGTCAACCCTTATTCTGAATTCAAAAAAAGAACTAATAGAGCCTTCAAGAACATCTAGGCTGACTCCCTTGTTTTACAGATGTGGAGACTGAGGTCCAGGGAGAGTAACTTGACAAGAATCTAAATGTGTGCTGCTAGCAGAGGACTTTATTGTAGATACCTAGAGTCTCTGATGGGTCTGCTACATCACTATCTATTAAGTGGAGGGACCCAATTATCAAGTGAAAGACATGGCTGTATCTTTTGTGCCAGCTCCTCTTAGAAATAGAATGAATGAGTCCATCTTTTGGTAAAAGTAATTGGCACCTTATCTCCTTATGCCTTTTTTTTTTTTCCAGTTGGTTTGTGGTGAAAGCGCTAATATTTCCTGGATGTAATATAGTGCCAGTGATGAGTTTATGAATAAATTCAATGAGCTAAAGAAATAGTGAACAGAGAATTAAATTGAGTGTGAATAAACAATTTGCTTTCCCCTTTCCATAAGTGGCAAGACAGACTGTTGAGACTTTCCTTGTATGTCACTGACATTGATGGAAATATCTTACAGCAAACATGTTGTTTTACATTTACATGAAGGAAATTGGTTTGTCTTGGTGACATAATGCTACTTGTGATAATGTGAAAATGTTACAATGAAAAGAAGGTGAGATGAAGTATGCAGTGTGCATCTTTAACAGCAGCTACCAAATAGAGGATTATTTCATTTACTTTAAAAGTAAAACCTTTGTACATTGCCAGAGGGGTGAATGGGCATCCTGGACTCTCCCTTATAAAGGATAATGATATCTTTCCATTCCTTGAACTCCAGGACCCTGCATTACTTGTTCAATAATTCAAGACCTCAGAAACCCATTTACCTTGCATTTCGATTAGAGTCACTTAGTCACAGCTTCTGATTAAATGGAGTAATTATATTCCATTTGCTGGCTAGGTACAGAATTGGCTTTTATATTTGCTTATTTGTTTTAAGCCCTCAAAAACTTAAATTTGGCTTTAAACTTAAAAACACCATTGGATTACACTTCAAACAAAGTTTTATATATGAATATCATAGTGAATCTAGAAAAATACAGTTTATGGCTTTAACTCAGCTATCATGAAAAACTAAAAATGAAGGTAGTGTTGGTGTTAATGGTACTGTTTCTCACATCATTCAAGAGATAAGACTATTATCCTGAGATACGAAATACATCACAGAAAATCTTCCAATTTTCCACATCTATTATTTACTCAAGATGTTCATAGGTGGAATTAATACTGTAGCTATATTTCATAAAGAGCACAAGAATTAAAGTTGCTATTAAATATTAACGATACCATCTTCACTTTAGTCACCAGAATATTTTCGTCCGACAATATTTCTTAGAGTATTTGCATTTTGTAAACCTCTTGATAAGAATCACAATCCTATTTTGGGATTACTTAGGAGTGGTCACAGCAACAAATAAAAGATTGCCCAACTGCAAAATATCATGACTCGAAAAATAGATCCAAATGAATTTATTTTTTTAATTAATTAACTAATTAATTAATTAAATTTAATTGACAAAATGACTTAAATCCCCTCCACATCTATTTCTTCTCTCCCTCCTCTCCCCTACCCTCTGATAACCACTAGTCCATTGTTCATGTCCATGAGTCTCTGAATTTTGATGGTTACAATTCTAGCAACTGTTTTTAAAGTACCATGATCTTTTGGCTTTGGTTTGAATATCAGAGACTGGTTGGCTTTATACTTGTTTTTGATGGCGATGATGAAATCATAATGCCTTGAAGCAAATGTCCTTGTGTTTCTCAAAAGATTTTAAAATTCATTATGCAGATCAGGCAGTCTGATGCTTCTGACAGCTTAAGGGAAATATATTTGTGTGCATGTGAATGCAGAAAAGAATTAAACCTGGTCCAGCTTAAAAAAAGAAAAAAAAAAAAAAGGAGCCAGTTGGTGCTATTTCTGAATTGGCTGCAGTATTTAACCATTTCACTCCAGAAAGTACTTGTTTGTACTCTGAAATTGGTGCTTCTTTTATGCCTGAGGAATTTGAGAATAAATTGGGAATAAGTTAGGGCATAGAATTGTTGTACCATATGTTTTATATGTTCAGCTATAGTGATCCTGGCATGAACTAGAATAATTAAATGTCTTAAATTTACTGAATTTCACTGAGAGTTAGATTAAGGTTAAAAGTATACTTTTTAAATGTAATGAAGGAAGAGCAATCATAATAAATGTAACGAAAGACAAATATTGGATTTTCAATCAAAGGCCAACATATAAAAACTAGGAAATCATTTTCTTTTAATGATATTTAATTTTCAGCTAGGAAAGTATTTGTAGTGAGTTAAGCTTGAAATGGACACTCAGTTTGTTCATTTGATTTTATCTTATCTCACAAATACTATAACAATGGAACAGTAATAAAGACTGATTTATGTAATTTACAGTTCTAGAAATTCGAATGAAGTGTTATGAAACTTGGTTTATATAATGAACTATTAAATCACTTTAAATCCTTGATGGATATTTGAAGTGGTCTAAATTAGCATGACCACCCTCCCCTCTAAAATAACCCCAAACTCTGTGAAAACAATTTCCACAGCACTGTGCAAGCTGGTAAATATCGCCAGGGTGCTAAAAGCGCTAGATATTTCTGACTGAAATAAAACAATAGGTCCCTATTAATTGTGATATTTGGAGACCAAAATGTATGCAATGCCATACATTTTTAAGCCATGATTGAGTGATAATGTTAATGGAAATATGTAACATGAAAATGTACCTATTTTAGTTTTAAATCATATTAATAAAATTACTTTAAGGATTCACAATAAATAATATTTAATAAACGTCATCTTAAAATTTGCTCGAATGCCTATAACTTCTACATTTAAAAAAAAAACTACATATACTTTAAATCTTAACAAGGCCAGAGTTTGGGGTATTTAATTCCATCTTTGAGGAACTGGGCTTAGAAGAAATAATGACTATTAATTTTAACATAGTTAATTTTTCTAACTAAAGTTAATTTTAGCTTGGAGAGGGTAGTATATATTTTAGATAATTAAACATTTTCATCTGAAATATGTACTATCTCCAAGCCAAAATGATATTATTATAATATATAATATATATAATATCTGTATTTTATATACACAGACATACACGCATTTTAAAGACATTATACTTACTAAAAGAATTGATTAGGCTGACAATTATGGTGGTCATTAATCAATACTAAAGTTAAATGCTATGCTAAGATTATGGCTACATAAAACATATCATGCATTTTGCCTAGATTTTTTAAAAAATGCATAAAGTCGGAGAGATTGCAAAAGAAAACCTAGGAAGTAAACTTGACTAAATAATTTAAGGACGCTAATAAAGAAGTGTATGTATTTTAAAATTTCCCTCAATATGAGATAAACATATGTTTTGATGAAAAATAAAATGAATTAAATACAAAAATGCTAAACATAGCATAAATAAACCTTGTTTTTTTCAACAGAATAGTTCTTTTTTAGCATTCACTAGCTTTGCAGTTAAAATATAGAAATGGTTGAAATTTATAATTAAAATTACTTTAAGCTCCTTAATGGCAAGGGTTGTGTCCTATATTCTCACATTGCTTAATGGTAATAATCGTAATAGTGAGCTTTATTATATACAATAATTTTGTCATCTGCCAGGCATTGTGCTAGATACTTTAAACAAATTTTTTTATTTGATTCTCACAACATTAGGTACTAAATAATGTTATTTTGATTGGCATGTTCATGACTTTTCTAGAAATGACATGACAATTAATTATGTGATTTCTGTCATCTTAAAAATGACATGAGTGAACTGAAATGGGCTAATTATATAGAAGTTAATGAAGATTGTTGGATGTAATTAGGGTCTTCTTCGATAGGTACAGACCCAAGAAAAATATGTTTTCATATCAGACGTTCATATAGTTTCCATTTGTGCATTTATTATTGCCAGTATAAATTAAATCACTCTCCAAACTCCCTACATAGTTTACCAACCTTTAAATTTTTTAGAAAGCTAGAATTCAATATTCTAAGTTTAGAACATTGAAATATTTTAATCAATCTGTTAATATTAATTTATTACTTTAAAAAGGTAAATTTGTCTAAAAAATTTTAGCTTTAAGGATGAATTTTGCAGTATTTTTTCTTATGGAAAAATTGTACAGAACCCATATACTATGCAGTTGGTTAAATAATCTATAAAAACCCATACAGTGGATTACTATATAGCTAATAAAAACAATTGAATATGTGTATCCACTGACATAAAAATATGTTTACATTAATAAAGTTTGCAAAATACTATAACAGTTTCATCCCATTTGTAAAATCATATGTATAAGGTATGAATTTAATAAGATCCAGAAGTAAAAAGAGAAACAAAAATATAGAAAACTTTAACAGAAGTTTTCTATGGATAGTGAAATTATAGGTAATTTTTGTTATTTATATATTTTTAAATATTTCACAATATGTATTCTCAATTTGTTTTCATATATTTTAGCCCAACAAAACTATTGTGTTTATTTATTGTAATAGCATTCCATAATTTTTCACTGATGTAACTTCTACTGTTATGATATGCTTATTGAATAAATCTTAGAGTATATCCCTAAAGATAGAAAGCATGATTCAAAGGACATCCTTTTAATTGCCCTCTAAAGCTTTACCAATTTGGATGCCCACTTCTAGTAACTGTTTCCACAATATCTTGTCTAACTAGATATTTTTTTTCTCTCTCTCTCCCTCTCTCTTTCTATTTGTATATGCTTGCATATATATGTATTTACAGACAGATATACCTTGGCCAGTTTGGTAGGTAAAACTGGTATTTCGTTGGTGTTTTAACTTGAATTTTTCTGTATACTAGGAAACTAATTGTTTATATATTTATTTGTGTGTGTGTGTATTTGTATTGTCTATTTTGTTTTTTTATTATGATGATTTTTATTGCTTCATATTATAATATTAAGGATCACTTAATTAACACATATGCATTAATATTTTTCCTATCTTGTCATTTATCTTTTAACTCTTATTTATGTTTGTCATCGAAGTATGTTCATGTAGTCAAATATATCATGGATTCAGCCTTTAGTAAATGCTTAGGTAGACCTTCTCAACTCCCAAAATTGATTGCACGCAAATAATCTCTTCTAGCATTTTCATAAATTTTTATTATATATTTAAATCTTTAGAATACTTGAAAATTAATATTGTGTGAAATAGGAAGATAATTTTCTAAGTTCCCAATTTTCCCTAACCCACTACTATGAAAATAAACACAATATACTATCATACCCTTTAAAGACTCTGTAAGTTAGTCTCACATGATTATTTGAATTTTTAAAAGAATGTTGTCAAGTTTCCAGACAAACCATTGCTATGCGAGTGGAATTACATTAAATTTATAGGTTAATTTGGGCCACAAGGCAGATTGACATCTTTACAATATTGCTTTTCCATTCCAGGAATGCCATATATTTTTCCATATTTAACTGTTGTTTTACCCACAGTAGAGTTTGTGCTTTTCTTCTTGCAGAGCATTTTCTTTGCCGAGTCTCTAACTTTTTAAAATATTTTTAGGCCTATTACAAATGAGACTTTTAATATATGTTCTAAGAAATTATTTTTGGTACTAAGAAAGGCATAGATTTTATTTCTTTTAATGAAAATGCTTCCAAGGTTTTACCTTTAATTTGGCCATAGTCTCTCTTTTATCCTACATTAAGGAGGTATCCTCCCATTAAGAGTTTTTAATTGGTAATGAACATAAAGTTACATCAAATTCTTCATTAGTATATATTAAGATACTTCTATTTTTTAATTGACCTGTTAATATAAACTGAAAAAGATATTTTCTAATATGAAATTATTGCCTTTGACTCTCTTTTAACATAAAGTAATTTATTTAGTCTCACGTGAGGGTCTAATTTAGTCTGGCAATGTTTGTGCATTAAGGGATCCTTAAAAATGTTCAACATTATTTTAAAATTTATTTTAAAATATGTTTCATTAAGAAAGAACAAAGCTAGAGACATCTCTCTTCCTGATTTCAAACTATGTTACAAAGCTATAGTAATTAAAACAGTATGGTACTGGCATAAAAAGATACATAGATCAATGGAACAGAATAGAGACCCCCATAATAAACCTATGTATGCCTGGTTAACTAATATCTCAGAAGGGAGCCAAAAATATTCAATAAGGAAAGGATAGTCTCTTTAATAAAGTGTATGGGAAAACTGGATATTCATAAGCAAAAGAATGAACCTGGTCCTGTATATTTAACTTGAAATGGATTAAGAACTTAAACGTAATACCTGTAACTATATTTCATAAAGAGCACAAGAATTAAAGTTGCTATTAAATATTAACGATACCATCTTCACTTTAGTCACCAGAATATTTTCGTCCG
>NW_011888783.1:22571809-22599119 GCF_000151845.1 Pteropus vampyrus | reverse complement strand
CCATAATAAACCTATGTATGCCTGGTTAACTAATATCTCAGAAGGGAGCCAAAAATATTCAATAAGGAAAGGATAGTCTCTTTAATAAAGTGTATAGGAAAACTGGATATTCATAAGCAAAAGAATGAACCTGGTCCTGTATATTTAACTTGAAATGGATTAAGAACTTAAACGTAATACCTGAAACTGTAAAACTCCTGGAGGAAGAAACAGGAAAAACTCCTTAATATTGATCTTGGCAATGAGTTTTTGGATATGACACTAAAAGCACAAGTAACAATAGCAAAAATCAACAAATGGGACTACATCAAACTAAAAAACTTCTGCACAGCAAATGAAACAGTCAACAAAATGAAGAGGCGACCTATGAAATGGAGGAAATATTTGCAAACCATATATCTGATAAAGGGTTAATATTCAAAATATATAAGGAATGTATGCAAGTCAATAACAAATAAACAATAAAAAATGGACAAGGTCCTAAATAGACTATTTTCCAAAAAAAAAAAAAAATAGTTAACAAGTATATGTGAAAAGTTGCTCAACATCACTAATCAGAGAAATGCAAATCAAAACTACAATGAGACATCACCTCACACTTGTTAGAATGGCTATTATCAGAAAGACAGGAGGTAACACATGTTGGGGAGGATATGGAGAAAAGGGAAACTTTGTGCACTGTCAGTGAGAAGGTAAACTGGTGCAGCCACTGTGGAAACAGTATGGAGGTACCTCAAAAAATTAAAAATAGAACTACTATATGGTCTAGCAATTCCAATTCTGGGGAAATATCAAAAGGAAATGAAAACACTCTCTCAAGGACATATCTGCATTCCCATGTTCAGTGCAGCACTATTTACAGTAGCCAAGACGGGATACAACCTAAGTGTCCATCAGGGGAAAAAGAAAATACACACACATGCACGCATAATGATATATTATTCAGCCATAAAAAAAGAAAATTCTGCCATTTGCAACTACATGGATGAAGCTTAAGGGCATTATGCTAAGTAGAATAAGTTAGAGAAAGAAATACTGTATAATCTCACATATATGTGAAATCTTAAAAAAAAATCCACCTCAAAGAAACAGAGTAGATGGGTGGTTACCAGATTGCTAGAGGTCGGGGAAAATGAATAGATGTTGGTGAAGGTTACAAAAAAAACATTAAATAAAATATATTTGAAATACATTTCAAAATCGCTTATATACACAAATGATATGAAGTAAATGGTGTGTAAAAGCACCAATAACTCTTACAGGTTTGAGCCTTTATTTTAGTTTTGAATGTCCTAGAAGCATAATCTCATTTAATCCTCACTTGACAACCTATGAGGTGAGTGAGAGTGGTGGTCTTGGTGGGGTTATGCCCATGTTTCAGATGAGGAAACTGAGAAGCAGAAAGGATATCTAACATGACAATTGACACTGCTTGTAAAGGCTGGAGCTGGAATCAAAACCTGCTTAAACTCCAGAGCCAGAGCTAGCATTGTTAACCACCACACTGTGGTATATGATATAAAATCCACAGTAAAATAAAATAATTATTCTATTATTTTATCTATTATTATAGATAAGTGTTTTCAAAATTATTAATGAAAAAAAATAACCTGCATTAAATACAGTTGGTTCTTCAGTCCTCATCTACATTAATGCCATTTAGAATAAAATGAAATACCACTGGAATTGATAAATTTGAGATTCTGGTCAAGTTTAACTCATCTATACTGATTGCCACTAAAATTAGTTTTGCTAAATGCTGAAACTCTCATGTTCCTGCCCTTTGTACCTCCCATGATTGAAAGGATATAAATTCTTCACATATATCATGAGTCTATTAAGATTCTATTCCTAAGAGAATTAATGAAGCACATTGTGTAATGAAGACCACACTGAAGACTTATAACAGAGCACAGACAGTAAAGGTATGCTCTTGTCCCAGGAAACATATATACTAGATGAGAAGTCCAGACTAATAGACATGAAAAACATCATTTTCAACTGAAACATTATACAGAAGTTAATCAGTTTCCTGATAACCAGAAAACTTTGACCTGGAGAGATACATCATTAAGTGGAGACAGATATGGAGGAATTTTGCAGTTAAAAGTTCATTCTTCAAACAAAAATACTTATCGTAAGATAAGTAAAATATGACTCTCAATTCTAGATAATCAAAACAAAAATTGTTAACCACCTTTAGGATTCTAAGGATTTCTATACTATAAAGCAAAACCCATTGATTTCTATTTTCCACTTCACTGGGGAGCAGTAAAAGATAAAGCATAGATATTGCTTGATGCAAAAGAAGGAAAAGCTATAAACATCAGTGTTCAGTACAAATAGATACAGTGTTGCCTGGGCCTCTATCTTTTTTGCAGATGGGTTAAAGGATAAATCATCCACTTATTTTATATTAAAATAAATCTCTCCTCAATTGTTAAAGTAGGATAAAAGGACAAAACTGCTCTGTTTGACATCCCACATATTGTGCTTCAGCTTAACTTCAAATACATTTTTGTTTCTTTGTGGCTAATTTTTGTTTTGATAGTCTCCATCTGACATTGATCTGCATTCTTTTTGTAGTCTTATTACCAGGCATAAATCGAAGAAATCAACTGGCTCCTCTATCTTAAAAGGCGCACACACACACACACACTCACATACACACATACATAATAAACATACATACGTAATATATATATATACTATATATATACATATATATAGTATTTAAATTTCCTATTTAAGATTAAAAAAAGAGAGAATTGACTCAGTATTATGGTCAACCAAGACTTGTCAGCATAAACACATTCATTTAATTTCTTTTACTAGCAATACATGACTATATCCATTCTTTAATTTCACTTATTCTACTGGTAATACTTGGCATTTGTGCTAGCACCTCTTTAAAATAATCAGTTAATGATCATAGTCGAGATTTAATTGCAAGTGAGAAAAGCCCTACTCAATGTAGCTTAAACAAAAAAGTTCATGTAACTGAGAAAGAGGGGTGAGGTCATATCATATGACAACCTCAGTGCTCTCCCCGCCCCCCATGACTTGGCCGTCTCCTCGCTATGGGAAAGCCTCATTTCCTCCTACTGCATGCGGTGGGGTGGGGTGTTATGGTTTTCCCTAATGATCTGTGGAAGATATCTGCCTCCCTATAGACGTATACATCTTCCTGGCACTGTGATCTTGAAGTTGAGGGGCAGTCTCTTCTACCTCTAGCTCCAAAAGTGTAGATGATGAAATATCTCATCTTCATCAGGATTATCTTAATGTGCCAACTATGTGCCAACTTGTTTTCAGATCCATTCTCTGCCCTTCTTCTGAAAATTGCATTTCCTGACTGCCTTCTTTATTGACTTCCATATGGATCTAGCCAATAAGAGGCACTAGTGGGAAAATGCAGAGCAGGATGAAGGAGATAAACCAGAGTATTCTAACCCATTCATCCAGGCATCAGGTGGTATTTCCAGTGGCCACTGCATCTACATGGTTTCAGCCCTTGCTGTAATAAGCCTGCTTTAGTGATTACAGCCCTTTTGCAGCAGCAGCAGCCAGCCTCCCAAAGTATCTGGCTCCCACCATTGAGCTCTGGTGACATCACTCTTTCCTTTGTTCCTCCAACTGTTGCTAATCGCTGAGTTATTTTGTTTTCTCTGTTTTGTTTGGCATCTCAGCTCTTACAAAATCCTTATAACTATTTCAACATATGAAATTCCTTCCATTGGACCCCCTAGCATTGACTGTTTTCTGAATTGAACCTTTACTGATAACCCTAGCATGGGTCACATGCCCTTCACTGAACCAATCACTGTGGCCAAGGGATGAGGTCCTTTGATTGGCTAGATCTTATTCATTTACCATTCTTCTAGAAAAGAAATGGAAGGAAGAAAAATATATTGGGCAACTAATAATATATTGGGCAACTAATAATAACTACCATATTAGTAGTTTATTTTGATCCCATAGTTAATAAATATGAATATCTAAATTACTTATTTTTAGAAACAGCACTGCATAATAAAATTCTTCATAAGTGAATAGTGAAACTATCTCATGCCAATTGAGATAAAATTTATAAATATTCTATCATATTTTGTCCTTTTTTTCTTTTTCTGGTTAATAAAATCAATACATTGAAGATCTTCTGTGAGTCACATGTTGTTTTAAATGCCTTATCTTTCTTACAAAATATAAAACCAGAGTTTGTATGCCCATTGAACAGATGAAGAAACGGATGTTAAGTAATTTGCTCAAAGTCAGAGAAATAAGAAAGATGAAAAACATCAGAGAGATGTCGACCTGTGTTTTTTGGTATTCTAGAGCCTAAGCACTTTTTATTACATTATCATGCCACTAATATTTCTCGAACTGCATTGAATATATATTCCTCTACCCATATTTTTAAACATTTTCATTAAAGGTTCATTCAATATTCACCTTACAGTAAAATCAGTTGTTAAAAGTCATCTATCATAAAGCCTATCTACTGACAGATGTTTGTAATGGAATTCATTATATAATATCCAGTGAATGGATCCTTCTTTCCTTTATCCACACTTTATACTTGACATTGGCACCATGTGCTCCACAGTGTTATAAGGAGACCACTTTGAAGCCAGATTAATTACATGATTATATGGACCACAAATCTGTCTGTTACAACATGCAGTGTTTTTGAAAGGTGGAGAAGTTGAAAAACATTTAAACACTAGGTGCTAGGCATTCTCTGGAGGGGAATCTTTGTGAAGCTTTATAAATCTTTTGTGGCAGAGAAGATAAGGACATATACAACAGAAAGTGTGTGATATGTTCCTCATGTTTTTAAACAGAATGAAAGTTTCCAGGCAGCCTCATTCAAAATTTTATTTAAGTGTTTCTGTCCTGCAGGACAGTCAGTAACCATGTGGTTTCCAGGAGAAAATGCTGTAGATACCGAAGGCTGCTTCATTAAAACTTGAGGGAACAAATGCTTGAAAGATCTTCCTCTTTTATTCCTGTTGGTAGATATCGATTTTTTCTTTTTTTAGGTTTGAATTCTATTTTCTGCAGCTGAGCATGAAAGTACACTGACTAACACAGTCTGCAATTTAGCTATGTTCCTAGGACCATCTGTAAGAATTTATGTATTTCTTGGGAATCTGATCAAATCTAACAGTGATTCTCTATTTTCTCTGTGAGATTAAGGAGCACTGCAATCAATTTGGTATTTAAAAGTTGGTTTCTTCTTGAAAAAATTGGGGGCCCAATGTCCAAAAACCATTCTGTGCTTCAAAATTTATTTCCCTGAATAATTCTCTTTAAGGCAGGCACACATGAATTTTAATGTAAAATCATAAATATCATATCACAGAATTTGTTTAATGTTCTCTCTCTTATCCCTTCCTCCTTTCTTTTTTCTTTCTTTTTTTATTTTGCTTGGCTTTTGCCATTTTTCCCCCTTTGTCCTTCATCCATATCTCTTGCTTCAGTAGGTAACTCATATTGTTTATATTCTTTCACATTTTTTAAATATCATATAATTGTAGATAAACATATATATTCCCAGAAAAGTTTTTGTCAAAAATAGATCATATGACATACATTTTTCTTCACCTCGGTTATTTTCATTGAATAATACTTTATAAAAATCTCCCCAAGTTATTTGTTATAGCTCTATTTTATTCTTTTTAATGGCTACCAAATATTCCAAGGTATGGATATATCACATTTTAATCAATCTCTCCACTATAAGTGTTAATTTGTTTCAGCTTAGTTTTTGTTACTATGAGCAAGTCTGTAATACATGTTCTTTTGAAAACGTCTTTATGTACTGGTGCTTTACTTTTTATAGGATAGATTTCTAAGAGTGGGAAAATTGGCTTAATAGATATCAGTGTATTGCTTCTTCAAAAAGGCAGCAAAACTCATATTTCTACAAGCTTTGGATACAATTGCACTTTCCCCCATAAGTCCCAAGCAATAGATGTTTATTTGCTCATTCAACAAGATAAAGTCCCTGCCTTCTTGATGTTTACATTAGTAGTCAAGAAGAATAATAAATGAATAAGTGAATAATATGATGATGTCATAAATGTACTGTGATGAAAAATAAAGCAGGGTTAGGGTATAAGAATAGATATAGCTATTTTAAATAAGATGATCATAAAAGGCCTCTCCTAAGAGATGCTATTTTGGTAGAGACTTGAAGTGAGGGAGTAGGCCATACAATATCTAGAGTGGAAGGAGGCTTCTAGAGAGAAAGAACAAATGATGTTAGCAAAGAGTTTGACACTTGTGTAAATAGGCAATGGGGGAGTCAATAGAGAAGGCCAAGAGAACAAGTGGGAGATTATTGTCAGGTAGTAGCAGTGAGAGATAAGGGGACTTGATGAGAAGTGGTCAAATTCAGGACACATCTTACAGGTAGAGCTGGCAGAAGATTTTGATTGTTCGGATTGTGGGATTTAAGAGAGGGAGAGAGATGAACATGAATAATCCCTAGGCTTTTAAAACTAAACTCCTTATTTGCAATAATTTTAGATTAATGAAAAAGTTGCAAAAATAGCAGTTAGTTCCCATGGACCCTTTGCTCAGCTTCCCCCCGTGCTAACATCTTACATAACCATGGTCAACTTGCCCGAATAAATTAACATTGGTGTAGTACTATTAAACAAACTATAGATTTTTTTCAGATTTCATAGTTTATCCACAAATGTCTTTTTTCTATCCTAAAAACTATTCAAGGATACCACATCAAATTTAGTCATCGTGTCTTCCTCGGATCCTCCGATCTGCCTCAGTTTCTCCGTCTTTTCTGGTTTTTCATGACCATGACTTTTTTTGAAGAGTGTAATTAGAATGTTCCTCAAATTTCTTTTTTTTTTCTTTTTTCATGATTAAACTGGAGTTATGAATCTGAGGGGAAAATACTACAGAAATGAAGTGCTCTTTTTATCAAATCATATCAGAGAGTAGATGATATCAGCATTAGGTATCACTGGTAATATTAGTCATTTAATTAAGATGGTATCTGTCAGGTTTCTCCACTGTAACATTACTACTTTCTGTTTTTTATAATCTGTTCTTTCAAAACAACTTACTAAGTACAGCTCACTCTTAAGGTGGGGAGTAGGGATCAAGATCCACTTCTTGAAGTGGTTGGAGTATCTGCATATATTATTTGGAATTCTTTTGTAAGAAAGCTTTGTTTTTTTGTCTTCTAATTCAGTCATTTATGTCAGTATAGATTCATAAATATTCATTGTTATTTTTGGGGTTAAAATCTAATACTATCATAATTTTTATTGCTTAAATTATTCCAACTTTGACCATCGAGAGTTTTTTCAGGTCAGTTCTTGTGTCTTTTTGACATGCCTGTGCCTATCTTTTTTCCTCTCCTTTCCTTACTTTCCAACACTGTAAGATCCTGCAGGTTTGTCTTGTATCTATCTCACCACAATCGTAGAATAAGCCATTTCTTAAGGAGCTACGTTTTTAATATGAGTCATTGGGTAAATAGTTATGCCACTTACTGAAATGAGAAAGACTGAGGTAGCAGGAAGAAGTCTGGAGTATGTTATTTCTCTTCCTTCCTTCCTTCCATTTTATTATTATTGTTTGACGTATTGAGTTTGTAAAGTCTATTAGTACTTCAAGGGGAGCTGTAGAGTAAAGTAGGCAGTAGATATAAGAATCTAAAGCTCAGAGAAGAGATTCAGGCTAGAGATCTAAACTCGAGATTCATAAATGAATGGTGGTTTTTAAATACATAGGATCTGCTTTTCTAGGCAAGAGTCAGATAGAGAAGTCTCCAATCTCAGTTCACTAAAGAATTTAGAGGTCAGTAAGAATGGAAGAAACCAGCCAAGCAGATTGAGAAAGGGCAGCAAATGAGGTAGAAGACAAGCCTACCTCATGCATAATGTCCTAGAAGCCAGATAAAGAAATATTTCAAGAAAATGAAAGTGATTGAGTCAGTTCTCTTGAGATGTTAAGGAAAATAAAGACTAAAAATTTACCATTGGATCTGGCAATATCCAAGTTCACTTGATAGTACTATTTCAGTGCAGTTGTGAAAATGAAGCCTCATTTTGGGAATTTTAATATAGAATTTTATCTGAGTAACAGAGAATGCCATCTTTTGGGAAGTTGCTATAAAATAGGATGGAGAAATGAGGTGACAGTGAGATGGGGAACTGATGTAAAGGAATTTTTTATAAGTTGAGAGACATTACAACATACTTGTAGATAGATGGGAATTATCCAGTGAAATGGAGAAAAAATGGCAATGCATGGAAGGAAGGATATGATTGAAGTAGAAAAGACTTAAATTTGGTGAGAGGAAATGGAATCCCAGGCTTAAGAGAAGCAGTTGATCTGAGGTGCAAGAAAGAACATTTTCTCCATTTTAACAAGATCGAAGGCTGACTATATGAGTACAGATATCAAGGATATATAGTATGTAGTGGTGAGAAGAGGAAATCGAATCATGCTTCTTCCAGTTTTCTTAGAAGTAGTATCATAAACAGATAGAAGAGATAAAAAGAAATGTTGAAGAATTGAAAAGAAGCAAAGGTGCCTCTCTTAGTGGTAACAGTTCAAACATGAATTTTTTAATAATAGAAATGTGATAAGATTGTTAGGCACTTCTGGGCACTCACTTGAAGATTTTTATCATTTTTATCAATAGTTATGCCAGTAATGCAATATCCTTCATTTTCTCTAGTTATAATCATCTATTCAGCTGCTAGGGGGAGGTTCATAGTAGGAAGGCAGCTGAACTTGACTGATTTTTTGTCACACTGATTTGAAGAAGAGAGAGAGAGGCCTTGGAGGTGAGTATACATACAAGGGAGAGACTACCATGATGAATGATAAATAGCATAAGTGGAGGAAGTGTGAAGATGAATGGAGTGAGTAAAAACTGTGTAATGTATGATCTAAACAATTGGTAGACCCTTGTTGTAAAGGTTCTCTAAGGATTCCCTATACCCTGCTGATCTTGTTTGCCCTTGCTATGGTAGAACCTGAAATAGCTTTTCAATCCCTTTTATAATCTGTCTAGACAAATTTGTACCTCTTCTTGGTTCAGCTAATGTACAATATTTTGGGGAATTATCTACTTCTTCATGTTTTTACATTTTTACCTAAATTCTCATGTAAGTTATATTATAATTCTTGCAAAGTCCAAGTAATTATAGTTACGTCATTTTTCATGCCTTTACACAGAAATCTATCTGAACAATTTAGAGAATTGTCTGCATAGTTTCAGGCACAACTGACTGATTAGAAGAACCCTATGGTGACTACCTGATATATAAATAGCCTTACTAGGATTAGTTTAATTTGTTTCAATAATTCTTGTCCACTTTACTGAAGTAAGATGACTAAATGCTATTTTCATTTTAGAAACTGTTTTGGTCATATGATACTGCTTTATTATAGTCCAACACACCTTAGGAAAAAAAATGAAAATTTATTTTTTGTTGTTTGTTAAATGAGTGGATTAAGAGCTACATATATTTTGATAACTGCAGTTCAGCATGTCTGTGAAGGTACAACATTGAAGTGGTCTTGTTACTTGCGAAATAATTCTAAATAGAATCGATATGACTGCCCGTGGGGTTTTATTCTCTTAAAAAATAGAGTAAAACTTTACATGATTTGTAGATTGATCTGTCCTGTTAGATTTCTTTGCTCTAGGCCCTTTGCTTCAGTCAGGAAACTGTCTTTCATAGTGAATGATGTCTTTGCTGGTTGTGGGCATATTAATTATGCAATACTGCATTTCGAGATGTAGTTGCAAATGCAATTAAATTATTGTACTGAACTTGTAAGTCTTATTATCACCTTAGAAACACTGAACAGCAAATTCACATTTCTTCACTGTGTTCATAGGCTAGTATGAGCCAGGCTTCCAGACATGTAGTAGTGATCAGCTTGAGGGTCTCAAATTCTATGATTCTAGGAGGAACAAGCTTATTTTTGAAACCCTAGCATTTCTAAAAAAAGATTTTTTAAAAGACAGGAACAAGATAAGAGTGTTTTAAACCAGTTATAGTTCTTTATAGCTAATCATTGAATCGTGCATTAAAAATAACACAAACTAATTTTACAGCTCAGTCTTGGCTCCCAGTGAGACGTGACCTTCAGTGACTCCAGTGAGTCTAACATGGCTATTGATTAAAACATGACTATAAGAACTTTGTGCCTCACTGACCTAACTAAGGTGCCTTTTAGAGAAAATGTTGACAAATGTGGGAGAGTATCTTGACCCTTGCCACTCCAAATGGATGCTGGGATTTATAGGATTATTTGCAGTAATGTCCGTGGGCAACCAGGAAGCCAAGGGTCCTGGAACAAGGAGAGGTGGTGTTCACTTTTCCCTCTAGCCCTAAAATATTGCAAGAATTTTTAACTTAAAATCTGGTTATCAAGGAATTTTTCAATTGAACTCCAGATGTTAGAAAAGACCAGATATAAATAGTAAGTGTTAGGTTCACATTTCTAAGTGATAATAAAAGTTATGTTTATTTTTCATTGAACACAAAATCAGAAACTAAAGCTCTTTAGATGAGCACAAAGAAAAGATGTGTGAGGACAAATGGCTTTACATTTATATTAGTATAGTTGACCTGAGTCGTCTATAAATTTTACCCTCCTTGAATATTTTTCATAGTCCCATAAATCAGTCCTGGGTGTCACTTGTCACTGTTAAGGCCATCCATGAGATTGGGATCCCACTCAAGTAGTGGTATAACAGGCTGTGTTGGGGATATGCAACTCAGATATAGGTTTTGGGGGAAATGGCAATTCCCACATATCTTGTGTAGACAGACCATCACTGATGTGCCCAGAGGGCTTGCAAAGGAAGAATAGCAGCCCCTAGATTTTCTGAAGTAGTTTATCTAGGGATTATTCCTCTGCAAAACTGTAAGGGTCTCAGAGTGAGTGTTGTTGACCTATAGATCTTAGCACTACAACTCTTTAAGTGCTCTCTTTCACATGTTTGCACACACACTTCCTCACACAGTCTCACACAGCCAATGTCCCCAAGTCACATTCACAGAATCAAGGAGCTGAATTGGAATTGGAGTGTTTTTCGGCATCAGCTACTACACATTGTACCCAGAACTGGCATCGATCCTCAAATCCCCAACACTTGGAACTTTGCATTGACTATGACTTGTTTCTTTCAGAATTCTTCCTTTGTGATGAACTTTCTCCCTGGGTTTGACTGGCCTCAGTTAGGGTCAGTCCTGTCCACCAAATATATTTTTATATCTTTGACCTTCAAACAGGTCAGAGTTTGAGTCCCTTTTTTACATCACCAAGAGTCTCTTTACAGGTTAATGCAGGTATGTAAATTCAGATCACTAGATTCTCAATACTTTTGCTTCTGTAAAAAGACTACCTTAAATGCCTAAAGAGACTCTTTTATTTATTTGGTTATAAAATAAAATTATGTTTTTAATTTTAATTTTAAAACAAAAAATAGTCAAAAATTTTAACTTCTACCTTTAGATTTAGCTATATGTCACAAATATGTAGTAGTCAGTTCTCTTATTTGTAAAATAGGGATACTGAAATAGATAACAATATTCCCACTTTTTTTATGGCAGCAAAAACTAAAATCCTAATAATAGCAGCAAAAAATTAAAATCCTAAATGATACCTCAGAAGGTAAAAATGACATTTTAGTAATATGGAATTAATTTTCATTAACAAGAAAATTTGACAAGATTATAAATGACAGTTATAGACATATTCAATGCAGTGTCAAATTTATTTTTAGTATTTTGTTTTAATTGCAAATAGTTTTGTAAAGTTTGTATTCAGTGGACACATTATAAGCAGGTAGAGATCTATTAGCCCGCTTGCTTGTTAATATTTAGTTGCTTGACTTGCAATCTCACAATGTGTATCATTGACAGAGAAGACAGAAAAAGTTATATTCTGCACTGTTCCTCAAAATCAGTACAAGTGATGCAAGTTATTGTTTCCGTGGTCTTTAGTACATTGTCACTTGAGTGTATTGTTCTCAACAGAGTTTTAAGATATTTAAAATTATACTTAAAATTGAATTTTGAATAAATCTTTGAAAAATTTCTCAAGTTCTTCTAAATAAACTTGGGTTTCCCCAGAACCAAACTGGACTCAATAACCTCTATTAACTATAATTCTAACCACAATTTGATAATACTGTGCTATTACTGCAGATATTATAGTTTGTTCTACAGTACAATTCATGTATCCATACATATCTGTGTAGATACATATAAAGATTAAAGGAAGACAGAGGTTCCTGGAAACAGAATCTTCCTGAGAAAATTTTATTTTTCTTAAAGATTTTTGATATTTTCAGCTTGCTTGAATGACATCAACGTAAGTTGCTTGCTCAAGCTATTTCTTCATTTAATGTAGTTTCTACATTAGCTGTTGTTATTGTCTATGATTAGTGATAGTTAATTTCTGGCTATCGTAGAAACACAATAAGTAAACCACACTTTACAAGTGTCTCTACCTTATTTTTTAGGATTTTTTTTTTATATTTGTATATGGACATAATAACTTACCTTAACATATTATAAAGTAAAGTTCATTAATTCTTTAGAAAAAGTGATTATATATGTTTTCTTCTGGAAAAATAAAAGTGTGTATATACTACTAGATTTTTATCAATTTTTTAAATTATTGTACTAATCATTTTGTGTGATTTTAAAAACAAGATTTTTCTTAAATCATGTTTATTTTATAGAATTTTTTTAATTTTTTAAGTCTGTTATCTTAAAATCAAAATGTATAAATGTTTGTTATTTTAGAATTAAATAGTTTTTTTTTTTAAGTAAACCAAAAAATGTAATAAATATTCATTGTGATTTTCGTCAACTATTTAGCTATAATATTTTGGTTAATTTTCCTGGAGTTCTGTGTGTCTTGAAGAAACAAGTCTTCTGGAGACTAGAAAGTTACTTATATCTAGTGCAATGCTGATTAATAAGACGGAAGGAATTCAACTTCTTGTCCATAGAAACATTTGATTAAATAGCAGGAAAATAAATAAAAAGGAAAGTGTGTATGAATGATTAGAAGTTTACTACATTCTTCCAGAAAGGATATTCTTTCTGTACTAAATTATATACAGTTCAGTCATTCAGTTCTATATTTAATGCTTTATTTATATTCCAGAATAGATTTCTATTGATTGTCCTCTGTCATTATATTTGTACTTTGTAGTCAGCTTTACTCTTTGAAAATATAACCTTATATACCTTATTGAAACAAATTTTCTTTTTTAAGGAAAAAATAAGAAGATATCAACAGACTGAAAAGATGTTTTCAGAAGCATAAAGTCTTCAGGAAGATACTGGAGTTCATGAGGTCTCAAGGTTGGCAGTTCATACATTACTATTTTTATGCTATAACCATGTAACTATTCCAAATTGTTATTGCTAATATGTAATTAGATAATAAGGAAAATGTTCTTAATTAAAAAATACATTTTTAACAAAATCTCAAGATTTTAAAAAATTTATCCATACCATAAATGTATTACTTAGTTAAGTTGGAGGTGGTTAAAAGAAAATCTTGTTTTATTAGAGAACTAAATTAATTTGCTTTACTTTTTAAAGAGTAGCACTGTTAATATAAAAATAAATACTAGGCATCCTTATAAAATGTTTTTCTGATTTGTTAAGGAATATAGAGATATTTAGTAAATTTTTCATTTCTTTTGCTTCTTTGGCTATAGCATACATATATATATATATATATACACACACACACACATATATATACATATATACACACTTAGTTTAGCAAAAACAGCCAAAGTAATAATAAAATTCTTCAAATCCTATTCTCTGACCCAGAAATCCTACTTCTGAGTATTTATTCAAAGAAATCCAAAACACTAATTCGAAAAGATCTATGCACCCCTATGTTTATTGTGGCATTATTTACAATAGCCAAGATATGGGAGCAACCTCAGTGCTCATCAGTAGATAATTAGATAAGGAAGATGTGGTATATATATACACAATGGGATATTACTCGGCCATAAAAAAGAATGAAGTCATACCATTTGCAACCACATAGATGGACCTAGAAGATATTATGCTAAGTGAAATAAGTAAGACAGAGGAAGACAAATACCATATGAGTTCACTTATATGTGAAATCTAAAAATCAAAATTAACAAACAAAACAAACAAACATAGATACAGAGAATAAATTGATGATTGCCAGGCTTGGGAGGCTGGGTAAAAAAAGGCGAAGAGATTAAGAAGTACAAATTAGTAGTTAAAAATAGTCTCAGGGAAGTAAGTACAGCATAGAGAATGTAGTCAATAATATTGCAATAGCTATGTGTAGTGTCAAAGGGTACTGGACTTACTGGGGGGAATCACTCTATAAGTTATATAAATATTTAACCATTATGGTGTACACCTGAAACTAATACAATATTGAATGTCGATTGTAATTAAAAAAAATAAAACAATGGGAAAAATAAACAAAAATAATACAGATTAAAATTTAAAAAATACGATATCTTTGTCATAGAGGAAATTACATTCCAGAAAGTGGAAACACATAAGCAATAAAAACAAAATTAATCACGTATTATGTTAGATGGTGATGCTGCTATAACAAAAAGAAAACAGGAAAGGAAAGACAGAGTGTAAGGAGGGATGAAATTTTAAAATAAACCTAACAACTTTATACTGCATAATTTACACAAAAGCAATAAATATCACTTTTTCCTACATAGTGCCAACTAAAAACAAGTGTGTTACAACACCTGCTGGTAAGTTTTCTAAATCATCATTTGTTAAGGTGAATGTTAATATATGTAAAGGAACTTATATGTGTCTTCCTCAAATTTGCCAGAAACGACATAAATTTTTTAAATGATAATACATTTACTACATGAAATATTGCCAATGTTTGCAATAAAGAAATATATAATTGAACGTGGATTAATCCATTCACTTACTAAAGGCGTAAAGACTATAGCTGTTCATCTGGGTATGGGGAGCAGAAACCAATTCATTTTTAAAAATTGAATAAATATTACAAACTTAAAGTAGTTAAGGATTGCTATAACAGTACATATAGATCAGCGGTCCCCAACCTTTTTGGCACTGGGACTGGTGCTCCTATGAGAATCTAATGCCTGATGATCTGAGATGGAGCTGAGACGATGACACTAGCTCATCTCTTGTTGTGCAGCCTAGTTCCTGACAGTACTGGACTGGTACCGGTTTGTGGCCCTGGGGTTGAGAACCCCTAATATAGATGATACGTGGTGCTAGAAATCTTTATGTATATATTTTTTGTTTTATCATCAGTCTTATCATTTTAAAAGAGCCTTGAGATTGAAGACAGAAGGGAATTTAAATACTACTTCATTCACATGGTACACTAATTTTTTAAAGGACATATGTCTTCCTTTGTATATTTGACTTATTAGATTTGGAGATGAAAATTAATCAAGCTATTTGTGATCACCAACAAATGAGCTTTAAGGTTACTTTTAATGATAATCAGGTTAGAATTTTTCTATGAAACATTAGTTGTTGAGCACAGGAGTGTGGAGGTATTTATGATTCAGATAACTGTGCCCATATTTTTGCAATCCATCTAAATTATAGATGAACCTATCACATAAATTGACATTATCTTAAAAGTCATTCAGTATTGACTTTACTGAATAGAATTGAAAGGTTTAGCCAATTTGGTATGCAGAAAAAGCAGTAAAAATCAGTTCTTTTTCATCATTAATAAGTCACTGTGATAGGAATATCTAGCCATACAAATAAACAATATTTGTATTAGAAATTCTCAAAACCTATTAAATATTGCACCTCCATCAATCTTCCAAAAGGCAGATATTATAAACAATATATCATTTAAAGGGAATAAATGTCTGGTATTGGAGTATTAAAAAAGTACAAAGTAAATGTACATTGTTTAGAGGGTCTAACTTAATTAAAACAAAACGGAGAGTATTACATGTTGTAAACAGAAGAAATTCAGCTCTATGAGGTCGGTCAAAAAAAGGCAACTGGTATTGTCTCTTTTGGGAAAACCAAAAACAAACAAACAAACAAATAAACAAAAGAAGAATGAGTGATTCAGGAGTTGTCTGGTGGAAAGTTATGGGGGAAAAAGAGGACTTCTCATGCCATGTCGCTGGATCAAAAATAGATTCCTTCCAAACCAATATTAACCTTTGTTTCATTCACCTGCAAGCTTCGAAGGAAAGAACTAGAAACTCTTGTTTAAGGATAACTAAAACACAACTTTTCAAAAGCAAGTAGAAAATGACATAAGCTTTCCCTTAAATTTCCTTGCTTTCATCCTCCCTGTATTTGCTTTAGAAAAGTTAAACCCAGGAACCATTTGCACATTTGTACCACAAATCTGGTTTCTCATGGACTCTTTCTAATAATGCCTCTACTAACCTCTCACACACCACCACCCACGAATACACATCTTCGAATCTTACATCTCCCAGCGTGCCTATACTTTGGGTGGTTTCTCCTCCACTTTTTTTCAGTGGTTTTTTCAGATGATTTCCTACCTTTCTCATTCTTCCATCGTTCTTATAGTTTACCTAATTCAGGCTTCTCAACCTGAACACTATTGACATTTTAATCAGATAATTCTTTGTTGTGCATTGTAGGATGTTTAGCAGCATCTCTGGCAGTAGACCTTCCCAGTTGTAAAAACAAAAAATGTCTCCAGATATTGCCCAATGACCCACTGGGACAAAATTATCACAAGATTAGAACTACAAATTAAACTCTAACCCCTACGACCTCAATAAATGTCCACTCCTTATCAACCACAAAACCTAACCACCTACATCGTCTCGTTCTCAATTAAAACTCAACTGACACACTTTAAATTTCAACCTCCCTTATTAAAGTAAAATGTACTTCTCTTTGACCATCTGTATGTTTTTACTTTCCTTTTATTTGCTTATACCTGACCTTGTATCTAAAGTATGTCTTACAAAATATTAAGAGTGAATATAAAAAGTGAGAAAATTAGAGAAAAGGAAAAAATAAACACCTAAGATTAAGTGAGGAGTGATGTTAGATTACAAATGAAATTAAAGCCTTTTCCTCTTGCTTTTTTTTTTTTTAATTCCCTGAGACTTGGATCTTTTCATATTCTCCAAGTCTTGCTTGGAATTTAGCTTGGACACCATCAGCTTACCCTAAACATTTCCACAGCCTGTCCTTTCTTACACTGTATATGCAAACTTGAATCCAAACTGTAATGAATATTTTTTCTTACACCCAGACACATGAGTGCTACAGGAGCAAATTATACAACTGCAGATGTATGGTTTTCTAATATGAGTTAGCCCCTCAGTAGCATTCACTAATCCTTTCATCTGACTGTGGTTAGCCACTATTTCAAAAGTTTATCACTCCACTTAAGACATACAATCTTTCCCCTTCGCTCTCAGTGCACCTGCTATTTTAACAAGAAAATTGAGGTCATTCTGTGGAAACTACTTTTGCATCCTTGCAATTCCCTCCAGTATCAAACTGCTACATCTGTCAACATTTTTACTTTTTTTCCCTTCAATCTTAAAGGATTAGAAGTCTTTCCTGCTATTGAAGGCAAAGCCTGTGTTTGATTTTATTGTCAATCACTGATGCTGAGGCTTTTGCCATTAGTTTTTTCCTTTTTGTCCTTTATCTTCAACTTTTTCTTCTTTGCTGACCCCTTTCCGTCAACCTATACACAGTCTTCAAACTTCTATCCAAAAAAGTAAATCAACAAACAAAAACAAACTGACCTCTCTCTTCACTAGATTTCATCGCCACTACCGTTCAATTTCTCTTTCCCAATTCATTCAAACTCTCCATAGCAGCAGTCTGTAAGCATTATCTCCAGTTTCTAAGATGCAGTAACTCCTTGGCACTGTGTGATCTGATTTCTAACCCCATTTAATGGAGCATGCTCTCTTTAAAGGCACAGATGACCTGCAGCCTTTATCTTGACTGACTCTCTCAGGGGTATTTGACACTGTTAACTTCATTTTTCTTCTCTCACTCCCTGGGCTGTTGTTACACCCTCCCTCCTGGCTTGCCTCATGCCTTGTATACCCTTTTGTAAAGGCCCTTTTCATAGACTCTTCTTTCTCTGTGTGTGTGGTTTTTTTTTTTTTTTTTTTGCCACAAAGTAACGAATAACAAACTCAGATACTGATAGGTGGCCATCGGTAACATAAGTGAGTGAAGTCAGCTAACTGAAAACATTGTAGTATCATACAGAGTGTTTTCACTACCCTAAAAATCCTGCATGCTCCACCTATTCATCCTTCATCCCCACACCCTAACCCCTGGCAGCCACTGCTCTTTTTACTGTCTCCATGATTTTGCCTTTTCCAGAATACCATATGCTTGGTATCACATAGTATGTAACCTCAGATTGGCTTCTTTTACTTCATAATATGCATTTAAGGTTCGTCCATGTCTTTTTCTGGCTTAGTAGCCCATTTCTTTTTTACTGTCAAAACATTCCATTGTCTGGATTTACCACATTTTATTTATCCACTCACCTACTAAAGAACATCTTGGTTGCATCTAAGTTTTGGCAATCATGAATAGTGCTCTTAGAAACACTCATGAGCAGATTTTTGCATGGACATAAGTTTTCAACTCAATAACAAGGAGTACAATTGCTAAGTCAAATGGTAAGAATTATGTTTAGCCAAAAAGTGCCTGTACCTTTTTACACTCTCACCAGCAATGAATGGAGTTCCTCTTGCTCCACATTCTCTCCAGCATTCGATGATGACAGCGTTGTGAATTCTGGCCATTCTAATAGGTGTGTAGTAGTATCCCATTGTTTTAATTTGCATTTTCCTAGTGACATATGATGTGGGACATTTTTTCTTATGCTTATTTTCCATCTGTATATCTTTGATGAGGTGTCTGTTCAGGTCTTTGGCCAATTTTTCAAATTTTTTTCTTTCTGTTGAGTTTTAAGAGTTCTTTGTGTATTTTGTTTTGTCTAATTTTTTATTGAGTTGTTTTCTATTCTTGAGTTCCGTGAGTTCTTTATAAATATTCTGGATGAAAATATTTGGGAGATGTGCAATTTGCAAACTTTATTTTTCCTTTCTGTGTCTTGTTTTTGTATTCTTGACTGCTTTTCACAGAGTGAGAATTTTTAACTTTGATGAAGTCATATTTATTAAATTTTTTCTTTTATGGATATTGGTTTTGGTGTTATATCTAAAAGTTCTTTGCCTAACCCAAGGTCACAAAGATTTGTCCTATTTTTCTTCTAAATGTTTTATAATTTCATGTTTTACATATAGGTATATAATCAATTTTGAGTAAATTTTGTTTTTTAAGTTATGAGAAATAAGAACAGATGCATGGTTTTCATTTCCCAAATGTGGCTACAATGCAACATTTTCATAGACTAGAAGATCTATGAAGATTTATAGAAGAGAGTATACATTTCGAAGCAAATGAAAATTCAAGGGTAGAGTATATTTCATTGACCCTAATTCTACAAGTCAGAACTTTAAAGTCCTTTAAAAATTTGTTTTACAGGGAGCGGCCCTGTATTTATATTTGCATTGAGATATCTGCCAATCAATTCCAATACTATAATCTGATAGAAGGACCAGAAGTCCAAACCAGGAAAAGAATTCCATTCAAATAGGTTTAATTATCTTATAGTAAATGACTCTCTTAATTTTAGTAAAATTATAGTTCCAGTTATCTATAACTTTAGACAAAGATGTAGGGAAAATGTAAAGAAAACTTATTTTTATGACTTGTATTAGGACAAATGGATATACAATTGAATGAATAAAATATTTACAAGCTGTTTTGGTATTGTTCTCAGGGTAAAGTTGAAAGTATATATCTAAATATAACATTGGGTGATAGAAAAAATGTTCTCTTCTAATTAATTTTTAAAAAATCTTTATGAACATGATAAATTAGAAAGCCCTCTTGGATTTTTTTTTCTTATAAAATATTATAGCTCTATGTTTTCCTGCCCTTTTAAAAAATTTTAAGCAGAGTAGATTCTAATTTAGTTGTTTCTTAGGTTTTTAACATTAAGCCGAAAATAAGCATCTAAAAAATTGTGTTACTCTTGGAAAATTTTGTCCTACTCTAAGACATACATTTCCTGAAGCAATGTTATTTTTGCCTCACTCATGACTACCTATAATGGTAGAGATATTTCTCATATGGCCTTATACAATAAGAAAATATGAACCTAACAGATGGAATCTATTTCAAAATACTTAAGAATTCTTTTAATATTAAAATTATTCATCAAGATGATTTTTCAAAACAGGATAATTTGATGTATTTTGCACACAAACACTTAAGGAATTGTCTTTAACAGGTCTGATTTACAGTTGTCAATATCATATAACTATTCCTTTTATGTCCAGCAGAGGTGGTAGATTTATCTTTTTGTTAAATATGGTATAAATCGAAAGTGCTGAAAAACTAGATGCAATTTTATGCTTTATTTTATCTCTAAGTATTTTATTTTTTAGGTTTTTAACAAAAGAAATATGGCATAAATAATAGTCAAAAATACAAAAGTACAATTAGAATAACAGAACTGACTCATTTCTAAACTCTCCTTCTTAATCATCATCACCCTCATCTCAGACTGACTGAGGAACTATTCTGCTTTAAACTCTGTTTTTCAACGTCCTGTAGCAATGGGAATCCCTTACTTAGTCATCTCTACTTGATAGTCTCATAAGGTTAAAGGGCATAACAAGTGCTAAAAGAGGCCAAGCCGCCTCATGCTCACATTGTGTGCTCTATGTTGAAACTTCCAGAGGTTTATTGATGCCGTGGGACTAAGAAATGAGAGTAGAGCCAATTTTCTCCATGGCCTTCACCCTTTCTCACAGACCACACGAAAACCACTGTTATCAAAAGGAAACTAGAATTTTCCTCTTCTGGTTTCTGTCAAGCTAAAATAATGGAATTTCTTTTTTCTTCTCAAGGAAGTTTAACTAGGTTCAGTATAAATCTTAGCAGAATATTGCTTATAATCAGAACAAGCAGTGTATTTCCTTTTCTTCTTCCTCTAATACCGATATGTGAATAATAGTATTTAAATAATCTTATATTTAAAGTTGAAGGCATTACACCAACTTGACAAGAATTAGAAAATTGTGTTTATAAATGCGCAACATATAAGACAATATTTATTGTTTTCAACATACCTATTATGGAAGATTTGTGCTCATAAAAACAATACACCATACAATGAATCCTAAATCTACACAAGAATGATTCTTCTTATAACTGTAAAATTTGAGACAAATGTAAAGAAAGAAAATAAGATAATAATAAGATGTATGTAGTAAAGTTATCTCATCAAAGATTGTACTGCTTTTTCTAGTAAAGGAACATCTGTGCTTTAAAATTAAAGCATCAAAACTAGGTGTATTCCATTTAGAAAAGGGCTGAAAACTGCCTACCTAAAAACTGAAGATATATTTTATTTGGCCATCATTTTTTTTTTTAAACTAAATTTGCTGAATTTCCAAAATCCACTTTCTTACTCTGTGCTATTTCACATATTTTGTTATCTGTCTCTGAAGTAATCTGTGTTTGTTACCCAGGTTTACAAAATTGTTACTGAGTGATTTTAAAAACATTGACAAGTGTGTAAGACAAATTTTCTTATATACTATTGGTAGGCATGTAAATTCTTTATGATGCTTTTGCATGTAATATTTGACAATATTTGTTAAAATATTAATTTTACCTCTCTGAAGTTATTTGACAGAAACAATCATATACTTGCATAAAGGATGTTCATGGATAAATCAATGAAGGGTAAAAATTCAGAAACCTTCTAAATACCAGCCAGTAGTTATTAGTTTAATAAATCATAGTAAATCCATATAATGGAATATCATATTGCTCTTTAATAAAAGAACGAGATAGTCTAATATACACTGACATGGAAAGACATCAAATAAACAAATGAAAAAAGTAGCAAAATATTTTTATATTTCTCTAAATAATTATCTCATATTATTAAACTTATAGTACACTAGTATATTGCTAATGTATACCAAACTGGTAATGGTGGCTATCCTTGACAGGATGGGATTATGGTGAGCTTGTATTCTAAATCTGTATTCCCGTAACATTTAAAGTGTGAGAGCAAACATATAAGACACATACTAAGAAGCTAAACTATGGACACCCAAAACTCAGAAACTTTCTATAAAAAGTTATTAGATAACATACATTTTCCTATATTTCTACCTGGGGCATAGTTTGGCTATTGATACAGTAAGAATAATGGTTATATAATATGATTCAAATTATAAATACTCATTGGATTATGTTTAAAAGCTTTATGCAACTTTTTGTTGCTTTACTTAAATGAATAAAATGCAGTTTTAGAGATATACATAAAATTGTTAAAATCTAACTTATCTTAGGGAAAAAAAACACTTAAATATTTAGGTACATATTTTTTACAGACATAAGAAGAGAAACATGTTTGGAGCTTCATGAAAAGTTTTATGCTGGGGACAAGGTCTATTTTAAATGCTTTACGTATCTCTTCTTCTTACACATTTTAAAATTCTGTAATAATCCATTTTGAAAGGTTAAAAAAAAGTGTATTCCTCCCGCTGTTGAGAAGAAAAAATTGTCATCTCTGCCTTATTAATGAACCAGACAGTGGATTGCAAAATAAACTTGGCAAAATTTAGATGCCCTGTCCTTGTAGACCATTTGGTCTACAAATGGACCGATGATATAGAGGATGGTCTTCTTGTTGTCAAGGATAGAATCAGAATGAGGCAAACTTGCATGCGAGAGAAGGAATTTGTGTGCTAGCCTTGGAAAATTTTATGCCTGACCTGATCACAATGACAGGTTTATTGCCATGATGAGAGAGAATTAAAACCTTACTGACCTAGAGAGGAACTTGAAAATGAAGAGGGGATCACAGTCTGGAAAATGAGATCATGGCTTGGACTATTGTCATCATTATCAATAGCAAACATATACTGAGAACCACCAGATGAAGGGCATTGAATTAAGTGTGGTGAGGCTGATGTTATAAAACCCACATGAGAAGCTGACAGAATGATATATATTTACCCAGTTGATTTAATGGTATATTTAGTCATTCTAGACATCACCAGATTTGATAACACTTGAAATTTACTGTCATGAAACTATGACTCCTTGGGAAAAGGCACACAAAAGTTTGCATGTTAAATCAGAGGTTCACTCATCCATAAATTCCTGGTTTTACTTTAAACTGATTTTCTCAGGTTAACATTGGAGATGGAAAAGACAGTCTGGTTTTAAACTCCAGGGTATATGCACATTTGTGTGCCAATTACATGCTTCCAAAATTTATTTTAATTAAATTTTCATTGATGAATGTGGTTTGATATTTATTTAGTATAAAATGTCTGTGCACAGTGTAACAGTTTTTACAAATCTGTTTAAAATGTAGTGGTTGTTTATTTGGAATTCATACTCTTAATTATTTCATCCATCAATTTTTTTACTTCTTTGTGTCTTGAAACTGCTCAACTCATGCAGTTCTGAAGTTTAACTCCAGTAAGCCCTCTTCCATCTGGTTGTCTTGCGAAGACAATGTAGCTTGCCTTCCTCATCCATTACCACTGTTAGAGTTCCAGTTGCTAGGTGTTCCTTCTCTCCAGTAGGGTCAACTCTGAGCAGAGTGTCATCAAACACCTCAAAGGAAGTTACAACTGGATGAGTTCTAAGGTTCAAATAACTTTTTTTTCTTTAAATTAACTTCTGCTAAATCAATTTCTTCATTTATAGTAATTTCAGACAACTGTACTTTTTTAAAGCACCTAACAAAGCAAATGTACAAGCATTCAAAATATTTACATCATAGTCAGAGGCAAATAAGATCACAGTATAGAACCCAAGCAGGCTTTCCTGAAGAAATGCGTAAGTCCTCTTGTTTGAATTACCTGTGAATTTTCATTGACATCAACAATGAACTGACCAGCTACTCGAGCCTCTTCTCTAGGAGGTGCAGACCAAAATCTCGATGAACACAGAGGTGGTAGGAACCACAACGTATAATTTATCAGGGCATGTGTTGGTGCTGCAAATCCACTTTAATTCCACAAATTACCGTAGTATTTCTCAGGTTGACCAAAGTAGAACCATCTGCAGTACTTGTTAGACTTATGTTGACAGTTGTGGTTCTGAATTCAACAAGTTCTCTTCCATCAAGATGGCAGTTCTTTTTCAAAAATGTCCTGTAATACTCCAGAGATTCCAGTTTTGAACCCGGCTGCCATCTTTTCGCCTGCCTCATTTTAATTCAATCGTAATCAAATATGTCAACAACCTTTCTGAGCATTTGTCAATTTAAATACAAAGTGTTATACATTCTAGTAACTTGTCAAATGGTAGTAGTTTTGTTGTTGTTTTAATGTTAATTCAGGACAGACAGCTTCAAAGTTTTAAAATAACTTTTGGTTATTCATGTTTATTTATTATTAATCATGCTTAAACAGTTTTCTTCAAAGTATATCTGAGCATACTTTTTGCTTTTCCCCTAAGAGTCCATTGAGTAAGATTTGCGCCATCTCCATGAATTGCAGTTGAATAGTTTTCACATGATTCCATCTGTCAGTGAGCATGCCAATATCCCATGACCACATGAAAACCATACTTATCATTTCAAGTATTGGTTCCTTCAGGTGACAAAGGGGGATAATAACCGTCTTTAAGACTTGTGTATTTTTCCTAGGTGTTTACTGACGTCACCTTTATGAAATTACTCTTAGAATTTCTTGGGTGTCTAATGTTAAAAAAATGTCAAGCCCTTCAGTTCAATACAGTGAACAAAAATGTGTATAAGAATATCTGAGCTCTGACTCTGCCACAGAGACAAAGGTACAGATGCTGATTCTGGCAGAATTTGCTCATCCTTCTAAAAGTTACATTCAATCATGATTCACTATATGTAGTTCTTTTATGTGTGTTAGTTATTGGACACATTAAATGTTATGTCACAGGAGAACAAGATTTTAAATTGTGTTTTCAATTAAATGGTGAGTAAACAATATGCCTTAATATTAATTAGCATATTAGTTAAGATCTGCTATAAGACCATATGTCGTTACGCTGAGTACAGCCATTGTTTCCATATTGTATCAGATGTATGGTAGTCCCCAAAGGGAAACTGAAAACAGGATTTATAAAACAAACACTCAAACAGGAAACTCTGCCTTCTCTTTCCTCTTTCTACCTCAATGGACTCTCCAAAAGAACTATCCACAGCAGCCCAGATCTCTATTTTTCACATGGCGCTATTGTCTCTGTTGCTCAGGACAGAAGATAAATCACCTTCTTCAAAGGTCAGGAGGGAAGGGTGGTGGATAACAAACTTGACTGTTACTGACCCGTTCAACTTCATGCTGTTTTTTTTGTGTTTGTGGCAAAGAGACAAAGCAAGGAGGGAGAGAAGCTGCTTACTGAGCGCCAGTGGGTTTACAGGTCCTGACCTGAATACTGAGCTTTAGGCATTTGCTGGCCACATGGTAAAGATATTTAGAGACTGAACAACAGAGGACTCAAAGGCTCTTCATGCCAAAAACCTCACCTCACATTTTCCAAATGAGAATGTCCCTGGATCTTATTATATAATGAATGTTATTTATTTGCTCTATCACATCAATGTTGTATTGTGAGTAGCTAAGTTTTATTATCATCAATTAATATCTTGTCAGTATTATAAATGTAAATAGGAAAAAATATTATTGCTGACTTTAAACTCATTTGTTATGAATTATTAGCAATTATTCAGAATGTAACACTGCCTCTTAAGGAGCTTGTGTGGGGTTTTTTTGTTTTTTGTTTTTTACACATTTCATTTATGGTACCTCAAAGGAATAATCATGATGCTCCTTAGAACTTCCTTTTCTGTGTCCTCTTAATGTTTCCTCACTTCTTTCTTCTGCTTTTCCTTTTCTTCTCCCTCCCCTTTCTATTTTCTTCTCTTATTGATCTTGAGTTTCCTTCCCTCACCTTAATTATTACATTTACAGCCAGAACTGCTTGTTTTCCTTCCATTCTTATTTTTGGTTTGTTCAGAAAACACTTATCTCCCATGTGCACAGCCACTGAGAATCCTAAGTGAAGAAGAAATAGCTTCTGCCTTGAGGAAACTACAGATTTTTTTTTTCCTTTTGGCTTCTGAAAAGGAGTAATAAAAGCAACACTAGACTGTTTGGAGATAAAGAAAGAGAATGGAGTCGACCTTTATCTTTAGCATTATTAGCAAGGACCACTGCTCTACCAGCATCTCCATTAGTTCTGTGGTGGCTATAATTTCTTTAAAGGGCGAAATCTTTCACTTGATGCATACTATAGGAATGTCTATAAATACAAACACCCCTGAGAGGAATCTAGTTAATTAAGCTCTTCCTCTTTGGGAGTCCCGGGGTACGTTGTTTAATTTCTTTTATTATTATTATCATTATATACCATTCTGCCTCTGATTGTGCTATTTCCCCAAAATCAGTAGGAGGAAAGTGGGGCAGACCATTTTGAGGCCCTGGTATTCCAGTTTCCAGCGATACCTTTATTCTCCTACTAGGATTCTCTCTTCCCTGAAAATTATATTGGCTGCCTCTACTTTCCCATATCAATAAAAGTTATCTCTGTGTTCTCTGCCACTTACCCACTGCCCCCCATTTCTGTTCTACTTCTTCCTCTGTAACTCTTAGGGTCCAGTCTTTCATTATTTACATATAGCCTTAAAGAGCCATTTTGTGGAATTACTTTTGAAATAGATCAGTGACATTTTTAATGGCATTTTCTTTAGTATCTCGCCTTGACATTTATCCCCTTTTATAAAAAAAAAATAATCATCTCCATGGATAGAAATAGATATTCTATTCCTTTGCCTTTGTTGAAGTGTACCCCTCCTCTTAATTAGAGAATAATGAAATGGCTTCTCTTTGCATTGTGTTGACATATTTTCTGGAATGTGACAATACTTTTATGAATACTATTTTAGGGACACGTTCCTCGTTTGTGAAGGATCTAGTATCTGTCTCCATTGCTAGGTACCTGCCTTAGCAGATTCTCAAATAGCAAAAACTGCTATGTATAACATTTCTATCACTTCTCACTTTAAAATCATCCTAAACATATTTAGGGTTTTCCCCAAGTTTGGTGAAGAAATATTCTTAATGATGGACTACAGCAAACATGAACTAATATGGGGTAGGTGGTTGAGGTGAGATGCTATTTAAGCAGCT
>NW_011888783.1:22555571-22571759 GCF_000151845.1 Pteropus vampyrus | reverse complement strand
CATGGATAGAAATAGATATTCTATTCCTTTGCCTTTGTTGAAGTGTACCCCTCCTCTTAATTAGAGAATAATGAAATGGCTTCTCTTTGCATTGTCTTGACATATTTTCTGGAATGTGACAATACTTTTATGAATACTATTTTAGGGACACATTCCTCGTTTGTGAAGGATCTAGTATCTGTCTCCATTGCTAGGTACCTGCCTTAGCAGATTCTCAAATAGCAAAAACTGTTATGTATAACATTTCTATCACTTCTCACTTTAAAATCATCCTAAACATATTTAGGGTTTTCTCCAAGTTTGGTGAAGAAATATTCTTAATGATGGACTACAGCAAACATGAACTAATATGGGGTAGGTGGTTGAGGTGAGATGCTATTTAAGCAGCTTTGACAGACTTCAGTTTTCTTTGAGTCTTGTCTTTTTTCTTTAAAATTCAAGCAACTCTTTGCCTTCAGCTCCATAGTATACTTACATTTATCATGATACAATAGGATGTTTTGATTACTTGAAACCTTTTCTCCAAGTATTTTAAGTAAAATGGACAGATCAGTACGCACTGTTTTTACTGCGTGGTTTCATGTTAAGTCCAACATGCTTCCCTGATAGAGAAGGAATTTGCTTTTTCTTTCACTCTGCTCAACTAGGACACTGAAATTTATGGCTAACCTATTGATTTTCTTCCTCTTTGTGTATACACCCACTTTCCCCCTCACTCCTAAGTAAGCTGACATTTCTTTCACCTGACATTATATAAAAGCCTCACCTGTTTGTTCAATATTTGATTATTTGATTATTTTCTCCTATATTTTAAACATTTAAGCTATATTTTAAACATTTTTATATAGCTCCTTCTAGATGTCTTTTCACTGAGAACTCCAAGAAGACAAAAACTTTATTCTATAGTATAATTTACAACGTGACTACACAGCTAATGTATAACGAGATGTTTAATAACTGCATTTTGATAATGATTTCAAAAGTATTTTTTGACAGCTTTCTTTATATAACCTTCTTGCTTGAATTTATGTGGATTTATATTGCACTCCAGGTGTTTGCCTGATACTGATATGGTTAATGGGAAGAAAAAAATAGGCAATTATAGTAGTAATGGTTGGTATAAAAGTAAAATAAATTTTAAAAATTAATTTAATATGTACCTGAGATCTTTTTGTTTTTATGTGAGGCTGATTCTTCATTTAAAAAAATGTCTGTTAGAGATTATGCAAATTGTGAGAAATTTTCTTCACCTAAAACTAGAGGTACTGGAAATCAGAATAAATCTACAGGTGAAGCCTCATGCTTCAAAATAAAAGAACTCCAGAATTGTTGGTAATATGCCAGTAAACCTAAAGGATGAAATGCCAGAAGTAATTGACCTGTAGACCATCCCCCCATAAAACAACATGAGATTACAATACTCTCTTTTCCAAACCTCCATTCTATTACTGTTCCTGGAGAGCACAGTGCATTGTCTCACTGAGGCAAGGTGTTGGCCAGCAACCAGTTCTCCCTCTCTTTTTGCTCTAAAACGCATTGAATAGGCTGTTGAACTTGTTTATATTATTTGCTTCAGTGGCTTGCTCTCGCAAATTACTCCCTGTCTTTCTTGTTCAATTCAGGGTACTGGTAGTGTTTTGATTTTAGTCTGTAGCCCAGTGTTTAACATTTCCACTAGTGTAAACAATATTGGATAAGTTGATATTCTCTCTGAGACAGACACTTAAGCGCTTATCTCATCTTCTACTTGGAAGTCATTTACTCAATACTTAGAAAGTCTTTACTTTTCCATTAAAAATTTTCTTAGTTCTATGGGAAACATAATTAATACCTATTTTCTTATTCCTTGCTCTACCGCTGGGCAAGGCATTCTCTTCCTTTTCTCCTTGGAATGTTAACTGTGAAGTCAGCTTCTCACCATTCTCTGCTCACCAAGCCCTGGAAACATGCAGACTTCTCCTTCTGTTCATTCCACAAGACACCTCATTGATCTTTCCAGTTTTATTGCACCAGTTCTTTGTTTTCCACTGGAATTCCTGTTGGCTTGTCCCTATAGTATTCTGGCCCCATTCTGAATTATCTACTTAGTTTAAATCTCTAAAGCCTGAACTCTGGATTCAAGTAATTTAGAGGAAAACTCAGCTGCCTGGCCCTGCCTGGAAAGGAGTGTCCATTTTCTGTGTTTGATAGTTTGGTAGTCCTGTATTTATCTTTAACATAGTTTCTGGTTAATGTGTGTAATTTATGCATCTAGAAATAACATCACAGGAACATTTTGCATATATTTTAAAAAATCATATATTTTTATATGGCACACTTTTCTCTGAAAAGTATGACTATCCAAAGAAAATATTATATTGTAACATCTTGTATTGCCCTGACTGTTTGAATTTGGAATCAGCATTTTATATTCCATCAATTGATCAACCTCTTTTCCTTGCATATCCATCTGAAGGGTCAGTTACTGTTCAGAGTTAAAATTCTAGCTCAATCCATATCTAGAGTTTCTGGCTTCCCTCTCTCTCCTTACCTGCCAGATTATCACAGCCTCTCTACCATCTGGATTTTTTAGACAATGAGGAAAGGCCATCAGGTTCTTTTACTTACTGTGTAACTCACATACTGGAGACTAGAGGTGTTTACAAAGAGAAAACCATTTTTCCTCATTCTCTACCTGATGGCTTTTCACATAGCTTTTAGTATTTGGGCTCTAGTACTCATGAACACTACAAAGGCTGTCTGATAGGACACTCACTGTTCTAAGCCCTCTCTCCTCTGTCTTTAGCCACTTTAGAATGACCAGAATTAGAGGTCTACCTACCACATAATTGTCTTAGAGGAACAAAGGGGTCTGTCTGCCTGTGTGCATCGAAGTCAATGAGATACTTACAAGTTTTGCAGCAAGGAAAGTAAGGATTTATTTTAGAGAGTCATAAGTCCTGGAGACACAGTCAAGCTATAGCTCTCAAAAAATTGGCTCCTCAGGTGCCTTGAGGAGAAAGATTATATGGGGAAAAAATCCTTAGTTATGGAAACTAAGAGAGTTGGGGTCATGGGTGCTACTGATTGGACAGGGCTGGGGTACTTGATCATCGAGTTTGGTTCTGGAATCAGCCATGGCGCCATCCTGCCTGGTCCTGTGGTAGGTGGGGCTGTTTCACTTTGATGGGCCTGGGATGAAACACACCCAAAACCAAGATGTCATCCTTAGTATAATGGAAACTTACTGTCCTCATGTTTGTAGACTGGAGGCTTTTTTTCTTTTTTTAAAAAAATTAATAACTACAAAATGTTTATTAATTAGCTCTGCAGTGAAGAAACAAAATGAGAAAGGTTAATATTACCATTAAGAAGACAAAATTGAAATCGTGTGCTTTCTGATAGGATGCACTGAGAACACAGCACCACATTTGTAATATTCCTGCCCGCAAAATCACAACTTTAATCATGGGGAAACACCAAACAAACCCAAATTGAAGATCATACAAAGTATCTGGCCTTCAGAAATTCCAAGAATATAAAAGGCAAAGGAAGGCTGTGAAACTGTCCTGGTTTTGATAGGTATTCTGTAATTTTGTGGAATAGTGCCTGTTTATAGGCCATCGTGTTTGCAACTTCCTCTTAAATGCTTTAGAAATTATATATAACTTATATCTCATATATTTATATATGTGAGATAATGAGAAGGGGAGGGAAAGAGAGAGAAAGGAGGAGAGAATGATAAAATATTAACAAGTAGGGAACCTGGGTCCTGGGTGAAGGGTATACAGAATTTCTTTGTGCCATTTTCTATAACTTTGATCTCGAACTAAAAAAAAAAAAAAAAATTAAAATAGAGAAAGTAGCTATTGAATACTGAATAACATATTCTTCAGAAAAAGTACCCTTGACACAGTACTAGAGATAGATATTGCTAGGATACTAAATAAAATAAGTGGCTCAGAGAGACAGCAGGCTTCAAAGATGTGTTCCCAATGCCAAAGCGGTGCAAAGCCAGAGAGCAGATGTGGCTGCCTGGATCCTGATTCCAACTTCTTGGTGAGACACTGGTGCTATCACCCTGTCCCTTCCTCCAGTAATGTAGGAGAAGTAGCAAGAGGAATGTAGCAATGTAATAGAAGATTCAAAAGCCAAAAAAACAACAACAAAAAAAGGATTTGACACTGGCCAAAATCTTATGTCCTAAGGCTTAATGATTAAGGGAGTAGGCATACAAAGGTAGAAGGATAAGAGTGGAAAAAGCAAGTGAGTCATAATGCCATTACAGTAGGCAAAGCCTACAGGAATCAGGGAAAAAGCTATCTTAAAGATATGAAGTCTGAGTGTGTTTACAACCTCCCATCAAAGTATTCTGCCCATTTTATAGCTCAGGTTCTTCCCCACACACATCTAGAGCACTGTGGGGCATCCATCCCAGGTGACATACACCATAGAATACAAAGATGAATTAGATCATCTATTGCTTATAGAGACCACACATCTAGATGCAATGTCTGCTGAATTCTTGTGTTGGCACTATAGATCTCATACCCCTCAGCAGCTCTTTCTATATTAAGTATATGGGTCATAACCTGAGCAGTTGTGTCCATCTCTTCCATTGTGCACTCTCTGTTAAAAACTCATTATTACCGTTGAGTATTGATCCTGTAGCATTAATGAATATATACAAATATAACATATATATTACATATATTATATACACATATACATATATATGAGATATAGTGAAATACAATGTTTGTATGCATGTAAGAATATATGTATATAAAAACATAACACTTTACAGAAAGACTCCAACAATTCATAACATAACATTAGCTACTTATTTCAGTTGTCGATATATTATGAACTGTTTTCATGTCATCAAATATTAAATAACTTCATAATAATATGAGTCTACACTGTATGGGGGCATCAAATTATATGATAAATCCCCTACTTCTAAACAGTGAGGTTATTTATATTTTCCCACTATTCATAATGATCTTTAGAGTTAAAATTAAATATGTATATGATTGTTCTCTCTGCATAGATACCTAGAAATAAATTTTAAGACTTTCGATAAGAAATGCTAAATCAATGGACATTTACTTTGCATATTCTAGTTGCAAATGATTGTAATATTCTTTCTTAGTAACAGATTTTTACATTGGAATAGATATGATTATTTAGGAATAGTCATACCCCTTTAAGACCTCTGGGGCCAAGTTTTTATGGAGTGTCCAAGAGTAAATCTGAATGATATTTTTCTGAATTTACCAGGAATCTGTGCTTTAGTAAGCAGCAGTGAACTCTCAAACTCCTCTGAACTAGAACAGTCGGTTCTTATTAACAGTTGAAATATATTGTGTGACTGTGTCCTCTCCTGAATAGGCTGAGGTGACAGTTATCTGACTTCCTGGGATTGCTGGAACATCAGTTGACTCACATTTAATTTGAGACTTTGAGATTTTCTCCTACCTTTACTAGACCAGTTTGTCTCATCCGTCTTTTTTAACTATGCCAGACATCTACCTGAACCACAGAGCTATAGCTGACCTTGTCTTCAAGGTCTTCTTGAATTCTTATATTTGTTATTATTTTCATTAATGAAATTTTTATCTAATTCTCATTTTTTTATTAATAGAGGACAATGCTTGTAGCAAAAGGTATGCCACTTAAAAGTACACTTTGCAAGTAAAGATAGAAATAGTTGGAATGAGACCTTGTAAACACCTAAGTTATATTTTAATCGGAATTGGAAAGTGGATATGTGATTATTACTACATTTCCAGTATCATTTAATTACATCTTAAAAAGTTCAAATATATTATTTTCTAAATATTAAAAAAAGAGCAGATTTATCTGGGAAGGGGCAGAGACTTCTCAGTTATTAAACTCAATTATTTTTTTCCTATTCAGGATTGTGTTGATGTTCTCCTGATGAAGGTAGAAGCTGATTAAAATGGTAAAATTTAGCTTATTTTGAAGTCTCAATAAAACTAGTGGTTTTAAATCACCCATTCAATAAATATTTGATTGTGCTTCTTCTATACCCAAGGTACTATTCTAGTGCCTTTAGCACATCAATAAATGAAAGTGACCAAAATTACCTGTGCTGCAGGAACTCACCTTCTAGTGAAGGAAGATAAACAGTGAGCAATTATTGTAATTGTATGTTATGTTTGTATATTATATATATCATGCAGCATATTTAGTCTGCATATTTAAAATATACAGAATATCTTACAATATTTTAGAAAATGATATGAAAAAATAGAACTGAGAAGTAGGATCTGCAGTATAGACTAGGGGGCAGATTGTGGTATTAAATAAAGTAGATGGTTTAGGCTTTACTGAGAGGAAGAAAATTTTAAAAGACGCTAAGGAAGTAGCCTAGGGTTACGTGGGACTATAGTGGTTCCAGACAGAGGGGACAAGCAGAATAGAGGCCCTCAGGGGGAAGTGAGCTCTCATGATCAAAGCATAGCAATGAAGCCACGAATGTCTGGAATGATTAAGAAAAATAACTAAGAAAGAGTTGTTGGTGATAAATAGAGGGATGTTTATATAGGCCCTTTTGGTTAATGAAAGACTTTATTACTCTGAGTAAATGGAGGAGCAAGCCTCAGAGGTTTTGAGAAGAGGGTGACATGATCTGACTTAGATATTTAAAAGGCTCTGTCAGGCTACTGTGTTAAAAATTGACTGTAAAAATAGAAAAAAGGCAGAAGAAGGGAGACCTCATAGGAGGCCTGGACCAGGGTGATAGCAGTGGAGATGTGTAAAGTGGTCTGTTTTTGGATATGTTTTGAAGATAGTTCCAGAGGGATTTATTGACAGGTTGTGAGTGCTACAAAAAGAGATGAGACAAGAATAATGGAGCAACTGGGATCAAAATATGATCAGTAGAGATGGTGAAGACCACAGATAGCAGGATTGAGTGGAAAATCAGAAGTTCACATTAGGACATCATAAGTTTAAAATACCCATTACACATTCAAGTGGAGATATTGAAGAAGCAGTGAGATATTATAGAATGGTGTTGAAGAAAACAGTCTGGACAGAATATTCATGTTTGAGAATCTTCAGAATATAGATGGTATGTAAAACCATGAGAGAGCATGAGATCACAGAGAAAGTAAATGTAAATTAAAAAAGCCAAGAACTAAGACCTGACCTTCTCTAATTTAATTAAGAGGTTGGGATATCATATGAGGAGTACCAGCAGAGGAGACTGAGAAGGACCAATCATGAGTAGTAAGAAACCCAAAAGATGTAGTGCCATGGGTCACAAGTGAAGAATATGCATCAATGAGAAGTAATTGGTTGTGTCAGATTGCTTCAGATGTGTCAAGTAAAAGGCAGATTGAGGATTTCGCCATTGCATTTAACATTATAGAGTCCACTGACAGCCTTGATGAGAGCAGTTTTTGTGAGCTGATGGGATTAAAGCCCAATTTAAGTAGGTTTAAGAATGAATGAATTGAGATTTCGTGTGTGTGTGTGTGTGTGTGTGTGTGTGTGTGTGTGTGTGTGTGTGTGTAGATAATTAGTTTGAGGAGTTTTGCCATGAAGGAGAGCAAAGAAAAGGGCCAGTAACTGGAGGGGAAATAGTGTTCAGGAGATGGTTGTTTTTTTTTTTTTTTTTTTAAATGGGAGAGGTAATAGCATATTTATATGAAAATGATCCAGTAGATAGTGAAAAATTAATGACATGAAAGAAAGAAAGAATTACTGGCTCAGTGTCCTTGAGCAAGCAAGATGGAATGGGACCTAGTTCATAATGGAAAGGAACTTGTTGGAGAAATTTTAACATATTTTGATATCGTATAATGATACGGTCATTATAAATAGTTAAAGGAATGCAAGATTCAGAGTGTAGGTTGGCGGCGTGTGGATAGGTATCTTGGATTATTGTCATTTCTTTCTAGGTTTTTAATTTTTTTTTTAATTTTTAATTTTTATTTTATTTTATTTTTTTTAGGCAAGGCGACCCTTGGTTGACCTCACAGATTGCAAGGACCTTGTCAGCTTACAATCCCTTATTTTTTAATTTTTTTATACGTACAGCACCTGGTCTTCCTAGATGGTCTCCCATCCAAGTACTAACTAGGCCCAACCCTGCTTACCTTCCGAGATCAGATGGGACTGGGCTTGTGCATGGGAGCGTGACCGTAGACTAGGTTTCTAATTCTTTACCAGAGCTCATGAGGATGGCAACCATAACCATCATATCTACTATGTGTGCCTAGTGCCTAGGATGGGTCTTGGCACATTAAATAGGTACTTAATAAATATTTTCAAATTGACTAATTAGATGAAGAAGGTATTTTCTTTTCTTTTACCTATATTTCTTTAATTTAACATAATGACATTTTTTTTTAAAAAAAGAATGAACATTATTAATCTTAAAGAGATGAATAGATCCAGGAATCTATAATTGGCGATTTCAAGTGAAATGTAATATTTGAAAAATAGTCTACCTTGGGTAACTAGCTAAATACTGTATAATTCTGAACCAAAATAAAAATAATGTATATTGGATGCCAATAGTGTGATAGGGTTTTACATTCATGTAGTAAGATATGATAATTAACCCCATGTTATGGATGAGGAAACTGAGGCTCAAAGATGTTAAGTGACTTTCCTGAAATCACAATGTGACGTGAAAGACCTGAACTCGACCTGAGGCTTGTCTGACTTACTCAGCCCCCTGCTTCAATCTCCCACTTCACAAATCTGTATTTTGCAAAGCTGGTAGCCAGTATTAAAAATATTACCTCAAAACCTAATGCATTGTTTTCTTTGAGTCAGATTCATCCTAAGAAGTTTCTTCACCACAAAAATTTAGAACTGTTTTCTAGTAATTATATCTTGGCTTAAAGGGTATTTTTAATTAGCAGCCTTTTAAACAAATGTAGAAGCACATTCGAATGAGTTCAGAAAATTTTCCTCGAATAAAAATGTATAGCTAGATTACTTTTTGTGATAGGTACCTACCTTTATTACCCGAGAAGTTGGGGGTAAGAGAAGGAGCTTACAGTATTGAAACTCATCCATAATTTGAGCCCCTGGAAAATGTGACAATGCAAGAAGTGTGAATTATTTGTGCTTTTTTCAGAGATAGAATTCCAGCTAACTCAGAGAAAAGTACAAATTTAAGTCGATTTTAGCTTTCTGATTTTTAAAAATTTGAAGTACATTAATAAGCATTGTAAAGATCTTTTCAAATAATATTAAGCAAAAAGTGAAGTTTCCTCTATATCTCTCTTTGATTTACTCCCCTCTTAATTAATAAGCACAGTCAATGCTGACTGTGTCTCCTTTAAGGATTTTTCTGTGAACAATAAAAAATGTTACTTTGATGTTCTCTGATTTGGGACATACTGATGATTCACACTCATTTTTACATATGCAGAGCATCCATATTGTGGATGTGTCATTTACTCATTAAGTAAGTATTTCCATATGGAAGGTCATTTGAAATTTTTTTCAAATTTTCACTATCACAAACAGTGCTACACCAAGCACCTATGTATTTCTGCAGAATATGTTCCTAAACTTTGAATTACTAATCAAAAGAGTTGGGCATTTACTAATTTTGACTGGTAATGCCAAATTACCGAACAAAAAAGCTGTCTCTCCAGTGATGTTGGCAAAAGACTGCTATCGCATATTTTTGCCAACACTAGATATTATCAGTCCTAAATTGTGCCAATCTTGAGGGAGAGATAAGAGGGAGGGAGGAAGAGAAGGAGGGAGGGAGGGGTAGGGAGGGAGGGAGAGAGAGAGAGAGAGAGAGAGAGAGAGAGAGAGAGAGAGAGAGAGAGAATTTATTGGTTTTTCTGGTTTCTCTAGGTTTTAATTTACATTTCCCTGACTGTTAAGAGAGATTGGGCATCTTTTCAAATGTATATTGGCAGTTAGTATTTCTTTTTTGTATTAGGTACTTGCATAGAATTCAAAATATACCCAGTTTCCTCAAAGATTTCTCCTTTTAGGCTTTACTGAACAATTTCAGAGGGTACCTGAATTCCACACAGGAAGTAACAGTATATGTGCAGGTCATTATTTTCAAAATAAAAAGTATTTTTTGTGGATTTTTTGTGGATATTTTTCCTTGACTATAATTGTAAATCACAATAATGTTATGTAAAAAAAGATCCAGGTGTGCAGAAAACTATTTTAAAAAACTATTAAGAACACTACTGAGAAAAATAACAATAAGAGGTACCCGTTATTAGCATTTGGGTACATATATACTTTAAATGGTTTAGAAGTATATCATTTTACTACAATGACAAAGGATTATACATATTGTTTTGAAAACTGAAGTATTGTTTAAGATTTTTAAATTTATTTTGTTTTTATTATGAAATAATTTATATTCATGGGAAAGCATGCAAATACATAGAAAAGAATGATATGGAACTCAAAAGTTTGTGCTCTACTCTGCCCGTACACAAGCTAATTTGGGGGTTTGCTAAATTACTTCCTCAAAAAACTGCCTTACTTTTTTGGCATTCAGACTCATATAGAAAGCCTACTTAAGTAATATTGAAGTGGAAATTCCCTCGAAATATGCACTAGTGATAATTAATGACGAAATTTTGCTTTTCCTGAAGTGTCAAGGATAAAGCATAGCCTTGGGGTTTGAAGACGGGATTGGAGTCTCATTTCTGCCATTTACTAATAGTCTGACATTAAAACCTACTTCATTCCTCCTCAGTTGTAAATGGGATTAGTCACACAAACCTCTCCAAAATACTCTCAGGATTAAATGACAATACTGCCTGACACAGGGGAAAGTGCCCAATAAATATGATTTTAATTTGAATTATCCAATATAACTATATCTTATAACTCGATTTATACAGGAAATAATGTTCTTTTCACCTCATTTATTTATAACCAAAAATTTTTGTCTTATCAAAAAGATAGAAAACAAGATTTCTTTTTAAATGTTGTGACATAAAACATAAGAAATTCACTAGGTAATAACATTTATTATTTTCAAATAAAGGGAGTCTGAATTGTTCGGAAATCATTATGGCCTAAAAATTAAGAGAAGAATAATCATGAACAAGCACATAATACATACCAGTAGCCTCTGTTTTTTGTTTGTTTGTTTGTTTGTTTAGCAAAATTACAGTGACATATTTAATTATGGTGTTTCAAGATTTCTGTGAAGAATCTTTTGTGGACAGGATAATCTTTAAAGAGAAGATTTAGCTAGAATTATTTTAAAAATTAACATAATCCATATTTGTGGTATTTTCCAGAACTATTCAAGTATTTCTATTCCAGTCTAAATAAAAATGGAATTAGCTTTTAAAAATATTTTTCCACTGCTTATTTTTCTATTCTTTTAACTTTTTTAAAATTTGTTTTACTAAAGTAATGTCTGAATTTTTTTTAAGTACTTAAGACTTTTATGGCTTTTACTTAAAGGAAATTACTTTTGAATTCCTAAATTCTTTGAATCTGGCTACTTAATCTACTCTTAGCTATATTGAGATTGCCTGAAAGGCCTTGAAGGAACAATTTTTGAGCTGGTGTTTCATATTGCAAAGATGCTTTTACATGTAATCTATGCCAATAGAGACTACATTGTTATGAAACCTATATCTCAGAACCCTGTTATATTTAGTAAAGATCAGAAATGTTTGTCCTTTTTTTAGTGAGAAAATAGAGGTTTTTCAAGATTCACAACTGAAATCTATTATTCATTTAATTGGCAAAGTCAAAAGTCAGGGTAAGAAATGTAAATTTAAATTTAGAGACAGATTTAAAAGTTTATATCAATTAATCCAAGTTAATAGCACTGTCTGCTTAAAATCTAGGCTGATATAGAATTTGGGCTCTCTAACACAGTAAATACTGAGGTTTAGGCAGATTTTTGCTTTGCTTAAGAAATATACCTTTTTTACTCACTCAAGCTTAATTTAAGCTTAAATGTGGTAGCTTTCAATTACACACAACATTATTATTCTCAATGAACTGTTACATTTTTCTTCTACATAATTCCATTTAAATCTTCACAAAATTGCTGAAAGATACCCACTAGGACTCACACTGGGAAGAATTGAAGGGGTGGGGAATATGACACAATCTAGCATGACAAGGAGATAGATACCATATTTTTTTCTACCCGTTAAAACCCTCTACAAGGCCACACAGGCTCTAGAGTACAATGAAGATTCATTGTTGTGGCAGCCTGAAGGAGATTTCAGTCTTTCTGTAGACCATATGGTACAGATGATGTGTCCTTTCACATTTGTATTGATGTCTAGAGATAATCATCAAAATGACCTTGGAAATGTGCAGAGAAAAAAATAACGATCAGACCAGCCCATGTCTGTCGCATAGTCTGTGGCTCCTCACTGAAGAATCATAACATTTCAGAGTGGGCAACATATCAGGTCTTTAGCAATTAAATTGCCACTATATATATTATTTATTTAGCCAGATCTTAAATTATTCCAGGTATTATATATATATAATACTTTGATATATATAATATAGTGGCAATTTAATATTATATATAACATTATATATAATATTAATATTAATATTATATGTATAAGATTATTACCTTGAATAATTTAAGATCTGGCTAAATAACCCTAGCTTAGCAAGGAATTCAAGAAGTAGAAAAATAATACATATTCTCAGACTATGCTGATCATTGTTAATGATTTGAGGGCAAAAACAAAGACATTATTAAAAACCCATTGAATTTTCAAGTTTATTTCTTTTTTTTGAAAAGAAATAAACAGATGCCAAATGAAAAAAGACAAAATGTTACTTTGATTATAGAATATTATTGTAAATAAGACCTTATTTTAGAGAGAAAGTCAATATATCAATGAGCCTATGGATGGATGATATGATGTGGTTCTGTGGGAGAAAAAATCAAGGGGCGCAGTGTGGACAATTTTGAATAGTGTGGGAATGGTATTAACAGCCTAATTAAGTGCCAACAGTTTAGAATTAGCTAAGTGTCATTGTCTTCCTGGGACAAATAAATTCTAGCTGTCCTAACTTGCTTTATGTTTCACATAAATGTGAACTACAATGTGCTTACATTGCTGCTGCTGACAATAGAACAAACCAAAAAAGATTTCATTTGCTGAGAAGAAATAAAAATTCATCCATACTTGTTTTCTAGAACAGTCAAGGCACAAATTCTTTTAAATTTCTATATTTAGATTAATGTAAATAAGTTTTCACTGGAAAAGTTTGGCCCAATCTGTTCTGAATCTTTCCCCTTCTTCGCTGCCCTACTTTCTCTCCCTGTCTTCAGAGCATGTCCGTGGACTGTTTGTTAGGAGGCCACCATCACTCTGTAAACGAATACTATTTTCTCATAAGTTCTTCTGCACTGGATTCAAGGCTCTGACAAGAACAGCTGTTTTATAAAATGACAGTAGTCAGTTTTTCCTCAAATGCAGTTTCTCTGCATTTTTAGTTTTAGTTTTTAATCTTGCTTTCTCCCCCTCAGTTCCTGAAGACATTTTCTTAGACCTCTTTAAGATCCACCCTCTCTTACCTTTTTCTATCATCTGCTTCCAGAGCTAGACAGCTTTTACAGTCCCTACCTATGCTATCATTTCTCGATTCCAAATCTGCCTGAGCTTTAAACGAAATCCCGTTTGTTCCCATACAGAATGTTGAAACTTCTGGTTTACACTTGCTAGATCAAGCTAATACCCCTAGTCATTTCATGTCTATTCAGAACCCTAGGATAGACATGCTGTTACATGTTCTCCCCTCCCAAGATGAACTCTATCAAATAATGTTGAAACAGACATTTTAAAAGTTTCCACTGGAAGACAATGAACTATCTTTCACACCTTATTTCCATGCCTTATCTATTTCCCCCAAAATCTTTTATTCTCCACCAATATCCAAGTGAATAGTACAACTCCCACTGTCTGTCTACCACTCATTTTTTTCTTTCTCTGTTGTCCCTAAGTGTTAAATCACAAATGGAGATAGAGGAATTACACATTAAAAACTCTCATGTGTATCCAGCAATAGCAGAAGCCAGTTTCAAAAGCCCCTGCAGATCTTGATAATAACATTTCCCTCCTGATTCTAGCCATTCATTGATAAAATAGAAACCTGGGCGCAGAACAAAGTTATGAGTCCAGAGGAATCTAACCGTTTGCACTTCATAACAAAATAAAAAATATGTTCACTAAAGTGTTGACTTGAAAACTCTATGGCTATATCATAAAATGTTGGATTGCCACTCTGGACCTGATAGCAAAACAGAAATATGCATATTATTCCAAAAAAAATGTAGAAGTTTAGAACTCCATATAAGTTTAGGAGGTGATATCAACCTATTCTCAAAGGAGCCTGATATATAGAAGAAATCTTTAGAGAGCATTTTAAGTCACTAAAATACAGAAATTCAATAAATATAAAATGTAAAAAAAGTATTTATGTTTATTTTCAATGAAGAATCTAGCCTATTAATCTTCATGACATTTTAATAAATCAACAAGAGAGCATACAAAGACTATATGAAGAATATCATCCTTCAAAGTATGGAGAACTCACATTGCTGGGAAAGCCAGTGTTTGGACATGAAATCTTGGATCACTTCCTTTGCCCCAAATCTTTCTTTTATAAGCACGTTGGGTAGGGTTGCTTAGTGGAAATTTAATTAAGAGAGAAAAAAGCTATTTTTCTGCAAATAGGTAAATTATAATTTTATGGAATTCCTTGTTAATGAAAATGTATTTTATACTAGAATACTCTCACACAGAAATTACACTTCTAGTGAGTGCTCTTAAACCCACCGCCTTCAGACCCCTGCAGCCATTTCGATCAATAACCTGGATAAAAAATCAATCATCCATTCTAACATATAGCTCATCCTCAGTCACTTATTATTATGAGTTATGCTTTAGTGTTGGCAACATAGTTGCCAGCTATAGACACTGTAGGATAATAAAAGTTGATATTTATTGAGTTCACCATAGACTGGTTCATCTCATAATCACTTTATATTCATATCTTCTTTAATATTCAGCAGCCTGAAAGGTACAAATTATTGTTATATTTCTATACAGTCATCTCCAGACCCCATATCACCCCTTCCTTCCTTAAAGATTTTAGCTTTTGTTTCACTGTTATTCTCCCTAACATCATCACACCTTCATAATTCTTGGTTATATCAATATCCATGTAGATGATTTTTCCAGTGGTGGTTTTATGACTACCTTCTCCAATGGTGTTATCTTTCCTTTTCCTTCTGTGTACACACCATATAACTTTTCATAACCAATAATTACAATCTTTTCATGATCTCAATCTCAGGGAGTCCATTCTCTAACCACTATTTCCTTTCTTTCCAGCTCCCTTCCTCTAGTAATCTGATTCCTGTAATTCTTCAACCCCATTGGGACTTACCATTTATTGATATCACCACCTTCTCACTCATGTCTTCCTTTCTTCCTGAAATAAACTATATTCCATATCCATCACTGTAACCCCTTCCTTAAATTTGCCCTCAACCTCCTTGGCCCATCTCTCCTGCTTTATAGTACATACTTGGCATGACCCTAGCTCAGGTTCAATCTAATACTCTGCCTATTTTTCACCGATTTTCAGCTGAACATGGCTAGAGGAAAATGTACAACTATATTGACTTATTTCTATTTAAATTCATAACCACTAATTTTAACTGAGCTTTGGTGGTAACCACTAATCCTATCTTATTTCCCAGGTCCACTCAGTCTCTCCCTATCCGGAAAACATTCTTTCTTTTCTTACATCAAAACTTCAACATCTCCCCCCACCATCTTCATGATTGACTTATGATTTATTTTCTATTTCACTGAGAAAATAAAAACAAAAGAGAACTTTCATAGACTTCCCCCTGCCATATCTCTACCTTCTATTTGTTAATATGGAAAAGCTGTTTATGTACCAATCCGAGGCCACATACTAAATTTGTGCACTAGATCTCATTCTTTGTTGCCTACCCAAGATACTGCTCCAGTAGGTACCCTTCTCTCCTATATCATCAATATCTCCCTCTACTATATTATTTCTATCAGCATATAAGTATACATTTTTTCTTTAAAAGTAAAAAGCCTCTTTTCTCCCACATCATGGTCTGTCTACTGCCCCATTTCTATTCACTCACTTAGCAAAACTCTTTGAAAGAGCTTCTTACACTCTGGTGAG
>NW_011888783.1:22468702-22554451 GCF_000151845.1 Pteropus vampyrus | reverse complement strand
TTCTTTCCACCCTCCTCTTCTCCAGTGTATTTTTAATAAAGCAAGCAAGAGTCATCTTTAACCTTCTTCAGATCATTCATTCCTCTGCTCACAACCCTCCAGTGACTCTGTATATCACTCGGAGAAAAAGTCAGAATCCTTACAATGGGCTACAAATAATAGCACTGTCTGCTGCTCTTCTTATGCCCCAACCATCTCTCCCATGTCTCTGACCTTGTCTCCTCCTTACTCCCTTCCTGCTCACTGTTTTCCCACATGCTGGCCTCCTTGTTATTCCTGGAACGTGCCAGATCCTTTGCATTTGCTATTTCTTTCTGAATATCTCTTCACCCCAGACAGTCTCATGGTTTACTTCCTTACCTCCTTCAGGTCTTTGCTCAAGTATCACTTCTCAGTGAGACCTTCTCTAATCACTATATTAAAATTTTCCAATCACTTCCTATGTGCCACTTGACTCCTATGTCCCACATTTATTCCCTATACACTTACCACTAGATGACATACTGTATATTTTATTTTAGTTATTTAATTTTACTCATTTTGTCCCCTTTTTCCCCCACTAGAATGACAGTTCCTTGAAGGTGAGGAATTTTTTCTGTACCTAGAGGAATGCCTGAAACATAGTATATATTCAATAAGTATTTTTTTCATGAATGAATTGGGTTTTCATTTTAAAGATGAGGCTTAGAAAATATAAGCCTGAAACCATATAGCAAGTAAGCTGTGCTGCTGGGAATGGAACTCAAGCAGTCTGACTCCTGTGGCTTGCGCTCTTTACTTAGCTCTGTTTACCAGATACTGGAGTAGGAGCTGGAATAGCAATGAGTGAACCATACCTTGCTTCCTCATTAGTGGTGAAGCTGGGATGATTACAGAGGAGAGAAGTTGTACTTTCAGTACAATTTGGTAAATAAAAACGGAAACAACCAGGACAGGCTCTTAGACCAGTTTTATGAATCCAGAGGCTGAATCTTATGAGTAGGCATTAGCCAGATGAAGAAAAGAGAAGATATGTTAGGTGAAAGGAATAGCATGTACAAAGACATAGAGGTATATAGTTTCATTTTATGTTCAATTCCCTATTATTGGGGAATGAAAAAACAGGATTTAATATAAGATAAGACTGAGTCAGGAAGCAGGTGGAGGAGGGTCTTGGTGTCATGCTAAGTGTCCTGATAGTTACCCATGTGTTTAGCAGGAGAGTTCCTCAATTACGTTTGTGTTTTTAGATTGCCTACCTAGTGGCAGTGTAAAGAGGGATACCAGTAAGTTGATCAGCATGATAGTTCAGCTAAACAAAGAAGGCCAGACTAAAATAGCAATACTAGTGATATCGCTGAAGAAGCAGAACAAAACTTTTGGAAGAAAAATCAGTGATTCTTAGTACCTGTTATGTAGAACTAGGAGTGAAAGCAGGAAAGCGTTGAGGATGATAAGTTTTTTGACTTCAGCAACAGGAGTGGTATTGCTGGACTAAAATATGGGGTGTAAGAGAAGCATATCTGGTAGGAATGACTACAGGTTCATTGTTTTACACACTGACTTTGAGATGCCTCAGGAAAATCTAAGTGATGAAATCAGTCTGAAAGTCTAGAGAGATGTCAAAGTTGGAGACATAGATATGAAAGTCATCTGCATAAAAGTAAAAATAGAGTCCGGAGAATGGTTTAGACTGTCAAGGCAAGAACAGTACAGGAAACCGTGGGTCGATACTTTGGGCAATACCATGTAGAAATTTTTGCAAGAGAGAGGGTCTAATGAAGAAGAACCTGCCACGGAAATAAAGAATCCAAAGTCAGAGAGGTGGAAGATAATCAGGGGAATTTAATGCAAATGACAGAAATAGAAGATTTTAAAAAGGACTAAAATATAAGAATCAAGAAGTTTCTTCTGAAAAGGTCAGTTTTAAAGAAATGACGGGAGCAGGTGCATTACTGAAGAATGGACAAGAGATGACAAATTGGAATAATTTTCCAAAAAATTGGATGAAACGAAGAGAAGTAAAGCAATATCAAGATGTCAATGCAAGAAGAGCTTTGTTTGTTTTGCTTCTCAAGTGAGATGAGAAAATGTGACCTGGGCTGAGATTTTGCCTGTTGACACCAAGATTATCCACTAGTCATTTATGATCCAATTGGCTGGTTTATCTATTCTGATTGGTCAGAATCCAGAGTCATTAGACAGTGTCCAGAGATTGCTCAATATATATTTTTTATATTTTCAGTGTGATTATGGGCTAAGAGGAAAAAAATAGAAAAATAACAGTTGAAGATTTGGAAGAATGGCAGTTGTTTATAGCAGAGGTCATCAAACTCTGGCCAAGAATCGAATTTGGCTACTACCTTTTTTATGGCCCTCAAACAAAGAATGGTTTCACATTTTTAAATAATTGAAAAAGGTAAAAATAAGAATAACCTTTTATTATGACTCATAATAATTTTCTGAAATTCAAATTTCAATGTCCATATATAAAGTTTTATCGGAACACAGACACACCCATTTGTTTACATATTGTCTACAGCTGCTTTCACATTACGACAACAGAGTTTAGTTGTGGCAGCTACCCTGTGTCTTGCAAAAGTATAAAATATTTACTATCTAGTCTATTGTAGAAAAAAAAAACTTGTTGAACACTGATTGATAGTACAATTTCTGAGAAGAAAGAGGGAGAAGATGGGGTCAAGGGCACATGTAGAAGCATCGGCCTCGAACAGGAAAGAGGATACTTCATCCTACAAACTGGGGGAAAGGGTGATAAGACTGTGCAAATGTAAACAGCATTGTGAGAGAGGAGAAAAAGGAGGGAGCTCTGCCCCCTTCCACATGCACTCCACACTCTTAAGTTAAATGTGTTGGCTGCCATCGATCATGACATTCTAGAGGACAAAAACTGTGTCGTATTCATCTGTGTCTCCCCCACAGCTTTCAGCACAGCGCCTTTCTTTCAGCCTCTCTCACTAAATATTTAATTGAATCCCAGGTGAAACTCTATTATAAGCACATTCCTAGAAACCTCTGCCCTTAGGGCCTTGCATTTAATTCTCTTACTATCTGGGCCCACATTTATTAAAGTTTGATGTGATGTTTAGAGGTGTAATGAAAATGGAATCTGGCTTCTTATTTAGTTAAATTCCAGTTCACTAAACGGAGTTAATATAGTCAGAGAGTTAATATTCTTATTAAAATTGGCCTGTTTTCCCCTTTTTTCAGCCTGAGTAGTTCTGTAAGTCGCTAAGGGGTTTTTGAGAATAAATACTATACAAATATAAGGTATTAATATAGATTTTTATTGGAACACAGACACATCCATTTGTTTACATATCGTCTACAGCTGCTTTCACATTATGACAACAGAGTTAAGTACTTGTGGCAGCTACCCTGTGTCTTGCAAAAGTCAAATATTTACCGTCTGTTTTATTATAGAAAAAAATTTTAATGGAGAAAAAATACTATAGGGTAGCATATATGGCAACTGTTCATTATTTTATTTAGCCAGTGTAGTGAGTTTTAAAAGTTAGAATTTAATGCGCTTGGGTATACAGTACTCTTTCACTGCCATTGTCACAGTATCTGCTGTCTATACCTGATCCTACAAATATATCGCCAGCCTGGAACTGAAAAGTATTTAAATTTGTAATTGCTGATGAAGTGTTATATGAAAGCACAAGAACGGTTCAGACGACTAGCTTGGGTTTACTCTTATTATGGCTTAAATATACACGTGTGTGCACATGTATCAATTATATCTTAAATAAATAAGCAACAAATTTTTAAAAAGTAGGAGCAAGTATGTAAAAGTGTCAGTTTACCTATTACTCAGGCTACTGTGAATGAGAAAATTAATTTTGCAAGCGCTCAGTTATTTAATATTTTTTAGTCTCACCAATAAATCTTTGCATCTCCAGAGATAGCTGTCTGTGTGGTGACCTATAATGATATTCATCTTGGCATGATCATGCTTATCATTAATCTTCTAATAAGGCATAGATTACTGAAAGGAATACTCTGAAGTGACTGATGATAGTGTTGTAGTGCCCAATGACGGAGGCTATCTGTATATGTGCAACATAATAGTAACTAGGCGCATTTTCATACTCCCGTGGTACAACCTATAATCTACAAACTAGTCTAATTCGTCTGTAATGTGATGCATCATAAACTATTGAGAGAGATAAGAAAGTGTGCAAAAAAAAAAAAAAGGCAAAGTATTTTGCCTGCTAATTCATATAGGAATTAGAATATAGGAGTTTTAGATTTTTCTTTCAGATTGCATTATTTTCCAACATATACAAAATTTTGGTTCGTTGCCACTTTCTTCAATAAAGCACTCTGGAAGCAGAAAAAACAGTGCTTCATCTGTGAAGTTTAGAGAGACAGCATTAAAAATAGTCTGTCAATTATTGATCTCTACTAATTGAGGTGTACATTTAAGATCACTTGTTCTAAGTGATATTAAACTCTTCACAGATAAAGGCTACAAGAAACAGGATATGGTCATCAGTTGAATATGCTTTTTATTAACTATCTTACTTTAGGCTTTCTAACTGAACAACACTGAAATACAGTAGACCAAAGTAAATGTTCAGAAAATGACATTTTTTAAAAAAATGGACAAAACATATTTATTAGCGGACTCTTCTTTGGACGGTGTCCCAGAGTCATCCATGAGTAAAGAAAAGGGATGTTTAATGGAACTAATAACTGTACTAATGAGGAAAATCGTGTTCTATCGTCAACATCTTGGTTTAACACATTAGAATTTAAGAGATTGTAAATTAAGACGTCTATAATTACAAATAAGAAAAATATTGAATTCGTATTTTGTCATCTTCCTAGTCTCCATATCATGAAATTACTCTGTGCATAATACTTTTTTAAAAACTAACAAACCATTTTTTATTTGTTCTTTATCCAAGGACAAAAGGTTACATTTAAGTTCTATTACTCTTCTTAAGAAGCTCACAAACCTTTTTATTATTTTACCTAGAACTTTATCTCATTAAAAGGCGGAATGAATGAACTTCTCTCTTGAAGTATTTTAAAATGAGAATATCAGTTTTAAATAGCATAGAAATACTCCTTGTAGAGGCAAAGGAAATTGTTCAGTGACTTCCGTAGAGCCTTTCTTAAAATGACCCATGGTACTGGACTTTGTAAGTAAGAGAGTTGGGTGATTACAACCCCAACCATACTTTTCATAACCATTCATGAACAAACTTTTCCTATCCATCTCTTTTCTTGAATTTTCTTCTATCATGTTACTCTGTAGCCAACACAAGTTTTATGCTATCTTTACCCTTCCTGAGTGATTCTTTCTGTGCCCACAGCCTTCTCATCTCTTCTGACAAGGTCCACTCAAACCACTGGAAACTTGACTGTCACATTGTCAAATTGATCTGGAGTTATTCATGTCATTCTTTTTTTGACAGGAAGGAAAGCAATACAATAATCAAGTGATAAAGTAATATCTAAAAGAAAAGTTCAAAATATCTATGCATAATTTGGTTAACTACTGGATCAGATATGAAATTCGGGTCTGTTCGGTGAACCGGACTTTTTCCCTTCAAGTACTTGGCTTTCAGATCTACTGTGTTAGTCATTTGTCTTTAATCTCTAAACTGTCTGCTTCACTAGTGTTCAAGATATGATTTGGCTCACTGAAACTTAAACATTTGAGAGATAAAAAATGCTATTATTTTTACATTTAGTTATAGCTATCTACTTTCACACAGTGCATTTAGGGCCCGAAAACATCCCTTTAAACAGTATCCATTTATCTAAAATATAAAAGGAAATACTTTAATTCCTTATATTAGTTACTAAGAACCACTCCTTGTCAATACATTTCTGCAGTTAAATAATAAAGCCAGAGTACTTGAGTGAAAAGAGCATTAGTCTAAGCTAAGAAAGTGGCCACTTGAAATATTTATGCCTTACTTTTCCCATCAGTAAAACGGGATAAAGTTACAAGTGGTCCTTTTACCTTGCGTGGCTATTTAAGGATGAAAGAAAAGGTTTTAAACATCTCAGGAGAAAATTCAAGTCTATCAAAAGGTTGAATAAATTCAAGTTAGGCAGCACAATCCTCCTAAAAGGCCATATAAAATTGGACTCATAAAGAGAGAATGGTTGAGACCTTTTTTCTTCCTCTCCAATAGTAATTACTTACTTTTCGAAATCAGTAATGATACTTCTGTTTGTTCTGCGTTCTTGATATTCCACAAAAAGTCATTTCAATTTTGGCAATATATTCACTGAATCCAAAAATGGACTGTTCATTTGGATTTTATTCTCTCTGCAAATATTATAAAATTACATTTACTCTCTTTTATAAATTTAATGCCAGTATTTATAAAATTACTGCAATACAGGCCACATTATAATCTCTTTTGTCTTAGGAACTTCTCCACAACTAAATTGAAATCTTAATATTTTCCACAGCACAGTATCTCCCTCGCCTCAAGAGGATAGAATAGACAAATGTGATAGACAAAAACTTAGTAAGGAATTTCTACTTTGTAAACCCTTTTTCTTCAGATCTAGCTGTTGTTTAGTTGGCGAGGGTGAAGGGCTCCCTCATTATCAATCAATGTGTCAATAAGTATTTCTTATGTTAATGACCGTTAAAGTTCAGTAAAATTAGTGCTTACTGTATATAAATAAAAAGCTCCTTTATGTGTAGTATTAACACATGGACATTTTAGGCTATCTAACATAGTTTTATTTAACACATGCAATGAAGCTTCTGTTGACAGAGTATTCTTAAAACGGCTTACATATTGACAGATGTGTTGACTAAAAATATGAAAATGCCTGTGAAGGCCTGTTAGCAAAGTCTGAGCACAGCAGCCCTGGATGTGCGAGTGTGTGTACTCTGAAAGAAATATACCTGGGACCTCAGAGACACTGTGTTGGATAAATCAGTATGTGCCACATCACCAAGATGGCTCTTGAACGTGGGAACAGTTGAAGCACATCTTTTCTGTATTTGAAAGAAAAGGAAGGAAGGGAAAGAAAAATGTCATCAAAGAGTTAGTAATGATGACTGGTACTTGAGAAAAAGGCCCAAGAAGTTTTATATGTTGGAATTTTTAACAAGCCCAAAAATGTGTTACCAGCTATAGAATGGCTATAAGAGAAAAATGGCAAGATATCCTGTCTGATCCAACTCTCATAACCCTGCTGTGGGTGGTGGGTGGAGGAAGTGTGTGCAGTACCTTCAATTTTTCATGTTTTTTACTTAGAGAAGCTCAAAAAATAAACAAACAAACTGGAAGCCAGTGTTAGGCAATAACTCTGTTCTCTGAATAACAACCTACGTGTTACCAGCATTATCAAAGACAGTTATCTAAAAGCCTTTGTGCACTCTATGTCTATATTCTAAAATCATTTTCTCAAGAACTTGCTCAAAAACATTGAGCATCTCTATGTGAAAGACTTGTGGTAGGCTCTAAGGATATAAATATGAACAAGGTAGTTTATCTTTTTGATCTTAATTTATTTGTATTTTTCTAGAAATACAAACATGTTAAAATAGTATGGTGCATAATATGTAGTAGAGTAATTGACCAAAACAAACAAACAAACAAACAAACAAAAACCATGGAAGAGAGAGAAAGGAATGACCTTTTTCTCCCTACATTCAAAGGATATGGAGATAGGCTTTAAAGGGAGGGCACTTTTGAGCTGAGTCTTAAAGAAGGAGCGGGAGTTCACCTGATGAAGGGAAGAGGAGAATGTAAGAATTCAAGAGAAACATCTTACAGTTAATACTGTGTTATGGACCGAGAATGGGTTTCTATTCTAGTCTTTCCTATTTATAGACAACGATTTATTGGTCAATAGAGAGTAAAAGTTGCCCTTGAAATAATTGCCTGAGAAACACTCTCCAACTATGTTATGTTTGGTCCTTTTCCAGTATACAATTAATAACTAGAACAAAACCCACTAAGAATATCTGTAAGTTCAGAAGTCTTCAGCATCCTTGCGAGAAAGCAAGAGTTCAACTGCTGGACTTCTGCATTGCAGGCACCCTCCAAGCATAAGAAAGACTTAGTATGAAGACACTAATATTATCCCAATTAGATGCTTTCACCTCAGGGTTTCCCATTTTTCTGCTGTTAAATTTCAGCTGGGACTACATAATGCCCAGCTACAGATTGTTTTTTTTTTTTGAATTCTCAAGATCTTTCCCCAATTTTAACATGTATCTCATTCTTCTAGTGCTCATACCGTTTTTGTTTTGTTTTGTTTTGGTTTTTTTTGTTTTGTTTTGTTGTAAAAATACAATCTTTCTCCTCCAGGCAAGTAAAATAAGTGATGATAATGTAGGGCTCAGCAGCTGGGTCAGAGTAGTGTTACTTACTGACATCTTATTGTGCCACCTCAAATCACCCCTTTTGTTCCACTGCCACTTAGAGAAAGAATGAAAGTAGATATGTGAACCTCCTGGTAGTACCTCAAAAGCGAATTTAGAAAAGCATCATAGTGTGTGGTTGCTTAAAGAAAATGTTGAAAAGGAGTCTGTTCATCAATCAAAAGCAATCACATCTTTAGGGAGCCTAGCATCGAGCATCAAATAGAGCTGAAGAGTGGAATGTGGAGGCAGAGTTCAATTTCCTTGAGATCTAAAAGCTTAAAGTTACAACAGTTGAAATGACTGGAATATTCTTATTTTTAAATGCTTTTTTGTTATTAAATTTATTGATTTCTTATTACCTAGTGTGCAAAAGATAACAATTTTTATGATTTTGAACCTATTTTTCAAATTAATTTATGCTTATATATATATTTAAAATATCGAGATCACGGTATGTATGTTGCTTTATAGTCACACATAATCCCTGCATTCCTTTAGTTTCTCTAGTCTTCTTTACATATTAGTTGCAATATATTTATGTCTGGTAATTTTTTTCACTAATTCTTATTTTGTAAACATTTTTCATTGTTTTTATATAGTTGTAATGATTCTGATTATGATGGCTGTCTGATATTCCACTACATTGATAAATATATATTAAATATATTTAGATGATTTCAAGTTTTAATTACTATAAGCATGGTTTCTTGAAATACCTTTATATTTAAAAGCCTCATTCTTCTTGTAGTCCATTAAACCATAAATTTATTGTTGCTACCTAATTCCACAAGAGCCATAAAACATAGCATATTAGAATAATGAGGAAATCGAGTAATGTAGCCATGGCTTCCTAGATCAAAGAAATACTTTATAAATACAATGGGACCTGTAGGTGCCATTTAAGCCACCTCCCACTGTGAGTGACTGGCAAACAGTAGCAATAGAAGGACCAATTTTGTCTCAGCCATGATAATTGCATATTCCATGGATAACCATGAGAAATAAAGAGGCAAAGATCCAAAGCATGCTATGGCCTCTGAAGAGTGGTAGTTGCTGTAGTATTCACAGTTGTCAGCTAAAGTTATCACAGGTTATAATATTCAGATAAAATGTATTTATTGTCCTCTGCCATACGGCTTGCTATTGACATAAGAAATTCTTAGAATATCTAAATAGAGTTTATTGAAACTGATCAAAACTAGTTTTTACTAGTTTATTTACAAGGCTAATGGCTTTTCTTTAATGGCATGTTGATATTCTAAACTAAAACAGATATGAAAAGAATTTCTGTCCTTTAGCCTGACCACCTGAATTAAATAACACTACCTTCTAATTTGAAGAAACACATATATGCTATAATCACATGTACATAACAATCATATACCAGTATAATAAGGGTATATAATTTCCTTCGCTCCATAGATAAAAATTAGAGCCAAACATGGTTGAATCGTGGTTTCATGTAATAGTGCTCCTTGACAAAAATAGACATGAATAATGAATACTAAATAGGAAGCTGACTACATGAACAAGAAAGAAAATGCATGCCTCCTTTCAAAAAAGCCAGTCACTAGCATTAAAAGCAGGCCATGGGACTAAGCTCATTAAAACATTTGCCTAAAGGAAAAATCTAACTTATTTCTACATGTTGTATGATTAATATAAAGCATGGAGTTGGATTTTGTTATCCGGATCATAATTTGATCTGCATAGAACACTTTTATGTAGTTTTCTTATATGAGCACCACATAAGTTCGGTTGATGGTATTCTGGATTTGAAATTTTATTGTGAAAAAGGTAGTCATTCTTTGTTCTTTCTTAACCTTTAATCAGGCCACTGAGAGAAATTTTGTACTTTTAAAAGTTAGCTGAGATAGAAGGAATTGTGTATCTGGGTAATAGGTTTTGTCTGTGGGCTCTTCTACCAGCCATTGATCATTCAGAGGCCAAGATGGCACCTTCATATCCTTAGAATCTTATACTCTTGCCTGGTGCACGGCAGGCTGTCTCTATATTTAAGCTTCCTCTTGCGTTGCTAACATTGGTTAATGGTATTATTATCCATGCTATCTCCCAAATTAAAAATCCTAGATTCAGGGTTCTCCCTCACTCTCAGCCTAAGTATCCACTGATTTACTTCCTCAATATCTTTCCTCTCCACCCCAGTGCTGCCGCTGTCTTCATTCAGAGTTTTTTAACATTTTTCTGGGATATGACAACAGTCTCATTTGGTCTGTCTGATTCCAGGCCTTCTCTCCAATTCATTCTCCAGAGTTACCTCATAAAACACAATTGTAATCAAGCTAGTAATGAATACAAACTGACTCTAAGATGAATGCCAACATACAAATACACAATCTCATCAAGATCAAATATCCTCACCATTTTCACAGTAAAATTTTGTTTCCTTCATACATTAGTCATGCCTCAGAATCTGCATATATTCTAGCCCTCTGCCTAGAGTACTTTTTTCCTTTTCCACAAAACAACGCTTACTCATTCCTTAAGATTTATTTACCATGTCATCTCTTCTGTAAAGCCCACCATGACTACCTTAGATAATATGCTCCCAGTAGAGCCACCCTGCATTAAAGCCATACTTCCTGGGTTTGGATACTGAGTTTGTCACATTGGCAAGTCACTTGACAAGTCTGTCCCTCAGCTGTCTCATCTATGAAATGGAGATGCTAAGAGTAGCTACCTCATAGGCTTGTTGCGATGGTTATATAAGTTAATACATGTAAAGCACTTCAGTCTTAGTAAGTGCTTGACAATTATTAGCTATTTTTATATAGCATTATTCACTCCTGTCTTTATGTTCATATATACTCTATTATAGAACTTACCCCAGTATGTTGTAACTATATTTATAATTGTCTCTACCTCTCAGTGGAGAGCCACTTAGCTCAAAGACTGTGACTTATTCATCCGTCTCTTTAAACTGTCAGAGCTTTGAACCGGGTTCTGAACATATAGTACTCAGTGAATGTAAAGCGAATAAATGTATGAGTGAATGCATGAAACAATGAGTGAACTCGGGTAAATAATATGCCAAAATTGTTTCTGTATGTCTGTGTTATTGAAATCAAAGTAGAGTCAATCTATTAGCCAAGTATTTTGTAGACTAGTGTTGGTGAAATAAAATATAGGAAACTTTTTGTTATAGGTAATTCTTTTTCTTATTCCTTGACCCCAAAAGTTGTCGCATAGCCCTTTTAGTTATGGTGCAACCTTCCCATTGACATGGAAAAGCCACTGGTCCTATTAAGTCATTCTTTTTTTTTTTACCTGCTCTGTTCATGTTTGATTTTTGCATATGCGATTTAACTCCATAGTTTCTGTCCCAGGTTAGACATCTAATTTGGCATAAAAAGAAATCATTATAATTAACTTTGATAGTCACTAAGAAATAAATGTATCCTTTGTGTTCTCAGAGAGGAGGTTTGCTTCATTTACTCCTTTCTCTTGATAAATGCTGTTTTCTAATGTCTTTGTGGTGATAAAGAGACTGAGGGTAGGGGGGAAAATCTGTATACTTTCTTCTCCTGGTCATTTTGCATAAAGACTTCTTTGCAGCCATGTTCAGATGATTTATGTGCATATTGTGTGTGCAGTAGCAGCAATTATAGAACTATTCCTACCATTTAACCTACATCATTCTGAGTGGCCATTCATTGGCCGCTTAACTTAACATCTGCTACTTGTATAGTCTAATATCCAGATGGAATGAAGAATCAGAAGGATAAGACTCCAATAGGCTTGTTTATTTTGATAGGTAATGATGTGTGTGTAGGGAAGGGTGGTGTGCTTTAAGTTTTAGTTTACATTATCCAAAATTATCTTTTTTTTATCTTTGCAGAATTAGGACATACTTGTCTTTCATTTTTTTCCTAACTTAGAAATCAGATAACAGAAATAAATAACAAATAATCTCCTCTATGTACTTTATTTAAGGAAGGTGCTGTTGTTTTACAGCCTTTCACAGCCTCCCAAACTGATCATTAACAATATTTAATATTAATAATTTTTATAATATTTGAAAGTTGACAAACTCGAGACAATGCAAATCAAAATACTGCCTGTGAAATTACAAAATCTGTCTAACCAAACTAGTTTAATGCTCTCTACTTGTCATATATAATTGGTAACTGAATCATACAATCATTGACTTTTAAGATTATAAATGAGATCAGAGACCAGTTTTTCCAACCAATTTTAAATGCTTGCTTTCTTTGTGACAAATTCCTTTCTCCCCATTTCTCAATCATTACTTTTAGTTCAGGCCCTTGTTATTTCTTCCCATCTCTCTTCATCAGACTCCTTGCTGCTGCTTCAGTTGTCCACCTGTCGAGTCACTCCTCAACTGTCATAGTTGTCGTCTTTATTTATCACTTTGACCATACCTCTTTAATTATGCCTTGGTGATGTCCCAAAATCTTATACGTTGCAAACATCTTCTCACCTCAAGCTTCAGAGCACTTCAAGAGGGAGGACCAGACTTCCTTTTTCTCTTTCACCCTCCCAACACAAGACTAAATCTCCTGTTACCCAAATTTTCTCAAAGTTCCTCTCATTAGTTAGTAAAAGCTTTTGCTGTTGTTTCTGAGCATTTCCCAAAGTATCATTTTGTGACTGGGAATCCCCTTTTCTCCCAGGTAGTTACCCAGTCTCTTAATTGTTAGTTCTATTCCTGCAATACAGTCTTTTCAGATAACTCAGTCTTCCTTTGCTTTTGATACTGCCTGAGTATTTTGCTTCTCTTTTCCACCCTCGTATTTTCTTTAAATGCACGCATTAAATGCATCCATTTTATTGAATGAAATTCTGTGCTTTCACTGACTATGTATATCAGACTGTCCTTTTGTGTACTTTTAGGTTTATTATGTTGTCTCTGTCATACATATGTAAATATTTTCCAGCTATCAATTGCTCAGTAACTACCACGACAATTAGTGGCTTAAAAGAGCAACCATTTTATTATGTCTTATGAATTCTATAGGACAAGAATTTGAGAAAAGCTCAGCTAAGGGATTCTTCACCACATAGTGACAACTAGGATTACTTCGCTGTGTCCAGTTGGTTTGTCAGTAGGTTTGGAGCGGCCAAGATGGCTTCACGTATGTGTTAGGCATCAGGAATGGCTAGAACACAGAGCCCGGTTAGGACTTTGACCAGAATGCCTGTATGTGGTTTCACCATGGCAGTCTTAGGGCAGTCAGTCCTCTTACATGCATCTCAAGGCTCCTGGAGAAAATGTTCCAAGAGGCTCAGGAGAAGCTAGAAGGTTTCTTAGGACATAGCCTAGGAATTTCCAGAACATTACTTCTGCAGCCTCTATTAGTTAAGCAAATCATTAGACTAGGTTAGAATAAAGGTGAGGAAAATTAGACTCAACCTCTTCAGGAATAGCATAACATGAGCAGCCATCACATATATATATTTGACATATGATAAATTATTTTTAATTATAAAAAATTTTCTGATTTAGAAAACAATATTGAAAATAAAGAAATTGTGTTGATTGTACATAAAATATATGTTAAGTCAATAAAATATTCAAAGTTTAAAAACATTCAAACTTTAAAAAACATGTCCTTACTTTACCACCCTCCCATAACATACTCAGCAATTTTTTTTCAGCTAGATGGTCTATAATCATCTTGGGAACAGTATATAAATATATTATTTTTGTATCCCTAGCAACTGTTTCAGAGCTTGGTACACAGTAACCTGTCAATAAATGTTTGTTGAATTGAATTGAATTAGTCCTGGATTTTGAGGCTCTTATGGCCAATTTATTGACTACTCTGAATGTGTTGTAAAGTAGGATGAAATGTAGTGAGAAAATCCAGCCTAATCAAGGGTAAGTCCGATAGAAAGTACTGGTATATATGCCAATTAATACAGTTCTAGGAAACACAGGACATATGTATCAGTAAATCTTCTCCACCTTCCTTCATGCAGTAGAATGTTCAAGGGATTATCCATTTAGCATGTCTATGCTCAGATTTCTGCATGAGCTAAATAGCAAACATTTTTGATTACTTTTGACAATTTTTACTTATTTTGTAAAAAAGGAGCAAACAGAATGGTTCTATTATGGCTCTTTGTCATTTGGGGAAAACTAAGCTAATAGAAGTCTATAGTAAGAAGAATTGAAATATCTTTTTTCAATTTACAGCTTTTACTATAACGAAGTAAATTAAAGTGTCTTTTAATCTTGGGATGGAATTTGCTTTGTTAAGCTGTGATCTTGTGTTTCTCTGTTAATTTCAAATTTAAAGAACTCTTGGCTGATGACACTGTTATATAAGCACAGGCACCGTTGTTCATTGCGTAATGTGAGAATCAGAAACTCTGCTGCAATTCCCTTGTCATATCACTGACAGAGACTTCCAGAATTTTTGATTGGAAGGATGGGTATATTTTGTAATTTACTTTAATCTTGAAGCAATTTTATAAGATTCGTTTCAAATTACCAACTTTATTTCTTTTTTTTTCTGCATATATTAGAAAAAAATTACCTCTTCTTTCCCAAAGTCCTATCTACTTATTATATCTGTCTTTACTATTATGATAATTCCTTTAAAAATTATTTTAAACAATCATTAGAGTTAACATCATTTCTTCTCATTTTACTAATATTAGTTGACAATGCTTGGTTGAAGCCAATTTAGGGAATTGAAGTATAAAAATATTGCTGTATATTTCCATGATACTCATTCATAGACTTCTGTTCCTGTTTTGCAGACTTGAAAACTAAGGCATAAGATCCTAGAATAACTCACCAAGTTCATTTAAGATAATAGTAGACCTGGAAAGATATTACTATTCCATGATCATTCTGTCTCTTTCTAGATCTTTCTAGCTCTGTCGTCCACCTTTAAATACCTTTTTCAACATTAATGAATTTAATAGGCTCTTACATTTAATACATTAAGTTTATAGACTACAATTTTTCCACCAAAGACTAAGACTATTTCACTGATAATTTGTTTTAATTGCTAGCTGTTTCTAGATTCCTTGTATTTATTTATAGTTTTTTTCTTATTGTAAATTATTTCTTTATATACATTCATACAAACTTCACATATATGTGGTTCTTATTTCCATTTTTACACCCTTGGATGCTCTCTCTCCTAGAATTTGAAAGTAACTTAGTTTTCTGCTGATTCTTTCCTTCCATTTGGCAACCATTTTATTTCACTGTTTTTGAAGTGATGCAGTAAGAGAAAAATGGCTGCCTTTTGTTTATTTCCTTGTACATTAACATGATGACATCATCAAAGATATTAGCTAGACTGTACATATCTTTAAGAACCCCAGAGGTGCACTATAAGTCAGGAACAGTTTGTTGTTTTGTTTTGTTTTCTTTCCTTTTAATGCCCCCAAGGTTTTTGTATCTTTAGCATAGCTCTTGCATGCAGAGGAAAAAATGAACATGAGCATTTGGGAACAAATGCATTAAAATGGTGGCAGTTAAACCATAGCTGAATATTTTTTCAATGTTAAGAAAAACTCACCAAAAAGCATTTACTTAAGTCATGAAACATTTTAAATCAATGTTAACTCTATAAAAACATTATAAAAACCATGTTAAATCATATTTAGAGACTGGGCTTTTTAGCCACACTTACCTATTCTGGCTTAAAATTATTTTTAAAAATTTCAATTGACACAAAAAATTTTAGTTATAATTATTTTCAAAAAAATAATTTATTGATGGAAGGCTTAAGCAGGTATATAAATATTATTTTAATATTACTGTGTTATTTACAAATACTATTAAAATGTACTGTATATCTACCTACACAGAAAATTTGTTTTCAGATCTTCATTTACTGTGCTTCTGACTTTTCCTTCTGTGTTCTTTGTTGCATTAATTTCAATTTCCATTGAGATTTATAAGCAACAAGCTTTCAATTATTAGTTTATTTTAGACAGATTATTAAAGGGATAAAAAATAGATTTTTTTCATCAAATTCCAGTAACTCAATGTTTTTTTATTTGAAAATCCACAATCCATTTTCAGATTTTGAGAAATTTTAGGTGTTTATTTAAAAACATTTTTAGAAAGATAATCTCACTATAATATTAATTCAATATCTATGTATACAGCAGAAAATTCCTGTATATGTTGAGTAGTCTGCTCTGAAACTACTTGTTAACACTGAAATCAGAAAAGGTAAACCATATGCTTTATTGAGGTATGCTGTCTTAAAATAAGTTACTGCGATTTTAAGAATTAATATGAACCACATGTTCTTTAGATCTTTAAATTGAATTTTTCATTGTTCTTTTAAGTCAGCTGTTCTAGGAATGTGTCATCTTTTGAGAAGAGAAATTAATCATCTATCTCATTTATATACATCAATAAAAGAGACTCATCCTCTCATCTACTTTGTCAAAAGTAATTAGAATATCTCTTTTTTTCATATATGGTATCTATCTGTTAGTGATTGAAATGTTCATTGAGGAGATTTTAAGGGAAACAACCACTTATCCTTTTAGAAAATAATCTCCACCAAGAAAAGAAACATCAGAAATCTAAAGGTTAAAACATAACTGTCAAATCATTCAGTTGGGCAAGGCTCTTTAATAACATTTGTACAAAAGTACTTTCAGAAAGCAGAAGGTAGGAAACGGCTTTTTGCTAGTTCCTCTTCCTTAAATTATTATTCAGCCTCTTCTTAAAATAAAATCTAGTTAACTTCTTTTGAATGCTGGCTCAAACGCTTTCTATAATAATAAAAAAAATCTTGTGAAGGGATTTCCATAAGTTATGCTGCATTAATGACTTAGAGCAGCTTCATAATCTGTTATTCCTTCCTCCTAGCAGACCTCAGCTGATAAAAATATCCATAGACACAGTGAAGTCAGTGGCATGCCTGGCTTTCTCAGACAAAACTCCCATGTGATCACATATAGGCAGCCTCAGTGAGGCTGATGCCGAGCAGCTAGCAGTAGGTAATGAGTCTTTGTGCAGAGTGAAGCTCTTGTCGCTGAACAATAAAGCATACGGTATCAGCAATAAAACACAGGGTTGGCAAATTTAAGAAGATTCCGCTGAACCAGGAAGAACAGTGCCTTTGGTGATGCTGACACATATTATAAAATGATAATCAATTTATTTTGGATTCTAATAAATAAAGACTGCAAGGACTAAGACTACAGCTATTTGAACAGGTCAGTGATTTTATAAATTACTCCAACACTTCCCTGTGTTTGATTGGATTTAAATTAGGATGGGCTAATGTGTGTTTTGCCTTAAACAAAAACTTTGCAAGATATTTGCAGTGTGTAATATGAAGAATGTACTTGAATTGACCCAATGAGATTAAATTGTTGATGCAGTCAGATGTGATAGAGAAATGTTTATATGATTATAGTAAACTGAAAAGTTATTTATTCTATTTAAAAATTTATAGGTAAGAGAAAAGTCCAAAAATTTCTAATTTTCTACATATGCAGGTTTACTATAAAGCACAATACTACAAATAAATAGCTCAAATAAAAAGCTTCAAATTTATTTTTCCAATATTAAAAAATATTGTATTGCAGTAGTTTATGTGTCTTATAAACTGGGTGATATATCATTCAGAATTTATTGAGGTCTTTTGGTGGACTGCAAGAGGAAGGTTTGGAATATTTAATTATTTAAATAAAAAATTTTAAAACAAAAATTTGAAATGCTAGTAATATTATCTGCTAGAACAATGCATTTTATATTTAAATATAGTAATATATATCTATATTAATCTATTGTGTGCCTTTTATTTTTCATGTTATATTTCTTTTCATAGATGAAAAATGTTATTGCATAAAACCTTTTGTTTCATAAATATTATTCACTCACTATTGGAAAAAACAGTTTAGCTTAATTTTAAAAAGAATGGATTAATTATGTGATGATGCATATTTCCATTGACTCACCAATTAGAAAAGAATGTGTCTTCGTGTGTATTTATAAAAATATGTCACACATGACCTTCTGTATGTAGAAAATAACCACTTCTTACCTTTACTGGTATTAGAGAAGTTTGTTTTAAATAGAGAGATTGCTGTGTATAGGAAGAGGAGGGAAGAAATAACACTAGCAAATAATAGCATGACAGTGAACATCTTTGCCAAAGACAAGCATTACTGCTACGTGAATCTTTAGATTTAAATACATAATTTAACTTTGCTCTACATTTTTATTGCTGTATTATTTTAAAGGCATCCTGAGACCTAAATCCTTCATAATTAATTTCTTGGACACCATTTAGGATGATCGTCTTTAAGACACCAGGGCATATTCAACATTTTATGGAATTACTTTAGTGACTTCATGTATTTGTGCAGTGACTAAAATAAATTCGTCCCTGTAAAATGCTGTTTAAATCACAATAAAAAGAAATATCCCTTGTCCCTGATTATGCATGAAATGTGTATTCCAATGGAAAAAAATTAGCTACGTTTCAAAAACAAGAGAAGTTAATGAAAATTTTAAATTGGCCTTCCACATGTATTTAAATGAAGTATTTGACTATGTGGGTTTCCTTAGTTACCATAGTCGCTGCTGACAGCTTCTTTTGACGGGGAGCAGGAGAAGCAGGACTCTAAAACAAAGAGTTAAAAACACTTATCCATTAATAGACATGGGGGGCCGTGATGCCGCCAGCCCAGTGAAGTCGGTGCCCACTCCCCATCGCCCATTCCAGCTCTCCGGTGATTCAGGTATTCTGGCAGAACTGCAGCTCCACAATTCCTTACCCAGCATTCCGTTTCAGTTGCTGGAAGGCTGCCTGAGCCTTATGCAAATGAGACCAGCTCTGAGGCTTTGACTGCAGAAGAGGGGGTGGGGGGGCAGAAGGGAGTTCAAAGGTCACCGGGGCGGGGGGTGGAGAGCTGGATCAGTTGCCTGAAAAAAAATGCACCGGGCTCCTCTGCAGCAGTGTTTTGCAGCAGTTAAATGAGGTGTGCTTTATTTCTCAGAGAGAAGATTTTACAGCGTGTGGGCCGTAGTCATTTAAAGTGCACGCAGGTACGGTGACAGATTTCATGATGCGCCTGATTTTATTTCTATAAAAGACACATGATGAGGATTGGTATTTTAATTCATTGTAGAAATTGGCAAGGTGTTCCCCTGTCTTCAGGCTTCCTTTAACTAGTTTATTATTTAAATCTTCTTAATGTTTTTTTTCGATTTGAACCATGGGTGTTTTGTTCAAATGGAATAATTTCATGTGAGAAAATATGGGATATGGGCTTCTAAATAATTACATTTGGAAAGTTTTTGATTGCAGAGAGATCTAGGTTGGAACATCTAGGTAAATATCAGGACTTAAAACTTTTAGAAGATTTTCACATTTTTAAGAAATGTATTTTAAATAAGAACTGGTATCCTAGCTTACGTTTCTTGTGAAGTATCTGGAATTAAATAATGGAGTTCTTTTGTTCATATCCCACACAACATCATAAGTAGTTTTGATAAGTTATATTTTCATTTCATTTTAGGAGGTTTCATTTTTGAGAGGCTTCATTCTATATTTTATTGCTAAACACTTTATCAGAGAAATTATTTCTTTCAACCTTTAAATGCTTCCTTAATTTTCCTAATTGTTATTTTCTACGGGACGTTTTAGACTATGCTATTTTGAATTCACCACGTTAACTTCTTATGACATTTCTTTTCAGTTAAACCTGGGTAAAGTGATCCTCATAAATGTCACAGACAAGACAAAAGTCTTTTTCCCCATGCACTAAATATCCTACTTTTGTAAAATGTGCGATTACATCATAGTAAAGTCTGACCTGTACCAAACAAATGTGTACTCACTCTTATTGTTCATGTTGCTTTAATATTTCCAAAACATAATTTTAAATAAACTTAATTAAAGCATGATTAGACTGTGTTTATCTATATCATTAAAATTTTTAAATATATCAATTCAGTAGTTACAATGTTGATGGGAAATAATATTATTTTAATTTGCATCAAGTGTGCATCTGTCTACATCACAGGTTCTGCGCGTATGAAAATATTTTGAGAAGATGAAAAGGTGAAATGTTTAGTCATGAAATTACTGCTTTAGGTTTTTATATTTGCATAAGATATTTTAAAATGAATTTTATGAAGCTTACCTACAGGCTAGTTCGTGTTTAGATAAACTTAATTACTTTCTTTGCACTGAAAAGAGGGCGTTAATTTATTATCATGATTAAAGACTTGGTAGTTTGGCAACAATGTCTTTTATTTTAATATGGGGGCTGAGGTAGTTGGAGGGTGGACCGAAACAGGAGATTGGCCAATGAAGCAGTGGACAATTATTTCAAATATTTATAAAATCATTTTGTAGTAGTTATTCAGGGCTACCCTTTATCACTCTATGGGGACATTATGACATTTATCCAGGATCCTGAGAGTAATTCAGGAAGAGGGATTTATGCTTTCTGTTAGTTATTTTTAAATGCAAAAACTGCCATTTTTTTCTAAATTGTTTTGAAACTTTCAGTAATGACTGCAGCTAAAGGCAGTATATTTCAAATAAATTGTTTCCTTCTTATATTGAATGGAATATGCCATCCTCTATTCCAAATAACATAATTGTCAATTTTTGTTTTCTATATATATGTGTATATAGTTATTATGAAATATATGTGTATATACATGTTATATGTATTTATTACATTATATGTAATGTATATTATATATTATGTATGTGTACATACATAATATTTCAAATGGCTGAATAAAATCTTATGGTCAACCATATTTAATTCAACAATTCTGAAAAACAAAAATTTTTAAATTTACTTTTCACTGAAGTCATGACTGCAGTTTGTATCTGCTAATCTCTCTCTGTGTTCTAGGCAGAGCACAGGGAGGAGGAAAGAACCCAGTTTAAAATTCATTTAGGCAGTTCAGTCCTATTAACTTTGTAAATGCAGCTACTAGCAGCATATTCTGAATATAGAAATAAAAACAATGCGAGAAAGGAGAGCCTACGAAGATTCTTGGAGAAAACGTGATAATAGACAAGTGTGAAATAAAGAGAATTGTCGTGCTTTTGTGAGCCGGGAGAGAGCTGTATATGTCCTGCAGCAAATTTATGGCTTTGAATATCCTGGATAATTTATGTCTCTATGCAAATTCACTCAAAACTTTGAAGTCCTTTTTGCATTAGCTTGAGCTGTGCTACTTACATACAAATCTCAGCAGCAGGTACATAGTTTATGGTCTGGATATTTAAATGTATATAAAAATATCTATTTGGGTAAATGCAATTCAAATCAAATTTGGACAGTGAAAGAGTAAATAGAGTCATGTAAAAATAAATCATTGAAGGATATGTAGTTAGTGTGCGTGAATAAATGCTGTTGTAGCAAAGAAACCTTTAAGGACTTTTCAAAAATTAATTTCCTGCTTTCTGATTACCAGTCTGTCTTTGTCATCACTTGAAACTAGAGACCATATTGTAAGCTTGTAAAGATTTTGGGGCAAACAGGTACTCAGTGTAGCAGTATGGAACAGAGTCTAAAATCTGCAAATAACTGTTGTCATCTCAAAATCACAAGTGCAGGTTTTAAGTTGTGTTATCACTATATGTGTCCTCCTGATCCTCTGCTGTCTATGAAACTGAAAGAAGAACAAATTTACTTACATAGAAAATGCTCAAAATAATTGAGTATTCAAAACAACCACATTTCTTTATTTTAACCTGGCATTTCTTAAGAAACAGAACAAATGATTGCAGTTTTCATCATCTATTCTGGAGTTAATATAGCATTGTGTCAATTTTACTGAAAAGTAAAGTACAATAAAATTGTAAGGTGTTCTTAAAGATCTTATTCTTATTCCATATTATTAGACACACAACAATGCTATAATAATACTTTGTCCAGACAGTTGGGAAAACAATCCGTACTAAATATACCAACTTTCCAAATAGGTAAAATTTATAACTTTAATGTCCAGTTTTTTACATGTTAATTACTTTAATGGAAACAAAATACAGTACACATCATTCTGCTTTGTTGAACAAAGTGGAATTCAGTTAGGCATTAGAGTCATCATTCTCACCATGACATTGACTTATTGCAAAAGGTAAAACTGTTCCCTAACACCAAATGACATTGCTATTATATGCTTTTTGTAAATAATTTTATATACTTTTTACATGTTTATATGTTTTTTATAATTTTTTATAATTTTATTCTTCTCATGTTAATATTGATTGTATTTTAATACAATTAATAATCACTCCTTATTTGAGAGCAATTTAAAAATCAAGTCTTTGTACTTTGTTTTACTTTAAATTTTAAATCATTTAATGGTGGTGGGCAAAGGAGGAGAACTAAGCATCCTCTATACTTCTATGTAGTAAACTTCTAACACATACATATATATACTTAGTATATTAAGCATAGGAACATAGAAAATAAACAAAACATCTTAATTTTTCTTATGTTCATGATTTTGAAAATCATGTTTGAACTCCAGATAAATTAGAGATTCTTTTTGTTGCTACAGTGAGACTGTCACATTAAACAATCAATGGGAATTTGAGATTACTTTGTCTAATAGGGAAATGAGGAATTGCTGATAGGTATACCGAAGAAAAACACAAGACCAATTTTGTGTGTGTGTGTGTACGTGGCAGTTGACTAATCATTGGTGATATATATCTATTCTTGCTAATTTCAGGAGATGTAGTTTATTTTATTTTCAAATCCTGGGGCTTTGAGATTCACCACCTCCTACCACCATGATAGCCAAGAAGAGTTGTAACTTGGGTAAACCTTTATCTCTATGAATCCACATATTATTCATTTAGAAACGCATTTAATCATGCATGTGTATGTGTGACTGTATGCATGTGTGCACATGTGCACACCTTCAGTCCCCCCAAATCGCATACAAGAAAAGTAAGACGACTGAGCTATCCATCAATCCTATTTCTTTGAAAATTTACTAACTCAGTTGTATGTTAAGATACACAGGGTAGCTAGTACCATACCACTAATACGTGTTCTCATCCATTCTGAAGAACTATGAAGATCTGAAGGGATGTTGGTTCCATAAACTTAGTGTCAAAATATGTGCTAAGAATGAGAGATAGTGCAAAGTGTTGGGGAAAAGCTTTATATTATGGTCTTCTTTTGCCTATTATCATTTTAAAAGTCCTAGGAACTACTTTAACAAATGTGGGTAACATTGTTAAATACAATAAAACCTTGTAAACTTAGGGCAATTCATGAACAACTAAAATCCAGAAAAATATTGTATATTGTTTTCTTGATAGTGCTTTTTATTATGTATTGGGTATATGAGTTCAAGCTATATCATGGAATGTGAAGAGGCTGAGAAGGATGGTGGTTAGGAGCAGGTTCTAATCCTGGTGTCACTTCCAAGATATTTGCCGCTTACGAATCCAGGTGGCCTTAGACATGGTACTTGAAATCTGTAAGCCTCATCTTTTCCATCTGCAAATTGGGGATAATTGTCTCTATATCAAAGGGTTTTTATGAAAATGAAATAGCATGATGCGTGCTTAGCACATAATAAGAGCATCATAAATGATAATGAATATTACTATTTTCAAACCATAGGAAATGATGCCCTGGTATGGATAAGGCAAGATCAGCTTGAGCCTAGAGTCAGAAAAACTTTGTGAAACATCTTAGATTTCAATTGATGAGGAAGAGACATGTTTTCCAAAAATATAAACAATGAGAAGTTTATTAGAGGTCATACGGAGGTCATACTGAACAGCTAATTGATACCTACTATACTGATGAAGCAAGTAAAGAAGGCAGTCAGTCACCATGGTCATTCGTCAGAGTTCCGACCACATGTGGCTTCATAGATAACTTTAATCTTTCCAAATGGAAGAACAATATCCACAAAATCCTCAGTAAAATATACTTTTCTGAACTGCTTTATATCCTTTATTGCTTTAAATTTTTTTTTTATCTTTGTGCTTTTGCTCTACTATTTTTTCCAGTTCCATGTTGATTTTGTACAGTTAAGGCATTAGTCAACCATCACTGCTCCATTCATACATAGTTCTTGTCTCATCCAGACTATGGACTTATCAATTACAGAGGGACCTCAGCACATACTTGGTGCCTAAGAAATATTTGCTGAGCCAGTGCTATGGAGCCAATGTTAGGGAGCGTAATGAGTCTAATTCTACCTAATGACTTAAAAGTGCTAATTTGTCTGAATCGTGAAACAATCACTATGGCACAGATCTATTGCTATTTTAAACTTCTTTTACATCAGAATGTTGAGAAATATTGCATTAATTGATTTGATCACAAGGTTTTCCCAAGGAAATTTAGAAAATATATCTACATTTTTTTTTTACTTGAAAGTTATTTTAATAGTAGCATACCTAGAAGTGCTTTTTAATAAATATACATTGGTAACAAGTGTTGGATAAATTGGTGCGGAAGAATATCATAACTCTGCTTTTGTATGAAACTTGTTTGAATGGAGAAACTTTTCTAAACAGTGGGTTTCCAACTTTTAAAAGATTGTAAGAATTTGGTGTGACTTACACCCGTTTTAATTTGTGCTAGTAGAACCTTCACTGAGACTTGAAAATCTAGATATTTTATCATATATTCTGTATTGTTTTTACTAATTGTTGCTTAATGCAATGTCACCTGCAGATTGAACAACTATGTATTGTTCTTTGCCTTAGATAGTAAAAATCTGTATCTTGCTTAAGGTGGTGATTTATTTTAAAAAACATCCAAAGAACTTTTTTCTATTTCTTCTAATTTTTAAAATCTCCTTTATTTTCTGCACAGTATTCTTGGCAGGATCCCAGTGCTTGGATAGGAATGGTCCTAAAGCTTGGCCATATTTTATTCTGATGTCCACTTCAGAATACTTTATGAGGGAACTATTTTTAAAAGTTCCTTCCCCTTCAGGCTATTCTGATGATTCTTGTGAAGGAAACGGATATCATATCTCTTAAATGTCCTTAGATCTGCACTGGTTAGTCCACTCTAGTATTTACTCAGAAACTTTCTAAAAGACTGAAGAGACACTTCTTAAGTGCTAAGGAGAAAAAAAACTGTTATCTTCTAATGCTGCAGTAATAATTCCTAATTCTTCCATGTCTGTGTCTTTTATTCCCCTTATTGTGGTAAGTCTTACCATCTAAGGAATTAGGCTAAGTACTGTTCTTTAGTCTTAATAGCAAGTATACAAAATAAATTTTTCATTGATACTTTTGCTGTTAGAGTAGGAAATAGGCTTACAACAGCGTTTGATCAATTTTCAAATTTTAAAAGCCTCATTGTGTTCTTGCTTGGTTTTCTCTGCTCTTGCTAACTGAAAGAGCATCCTGAAAATTAACTTTAGGGAAGGACATTGGTCTCCCAGCCTATATGGATTTTATTATATCATGTTGCCAAATACCAAGTAATGATCAACGTTTAGGGTTAAGAAGCATTAAAAACCATGTTCTGGCTTTCTGTGGTTATTAATCCCAATGACAGGTAATATGGGAACCTTTTTGGGGTCCCCCCCTAGCCAGATAGAGTCAGAAAGAACCTTTTTACCAGTTGTAAATAGAGTAGTCATCTATCTCTTTATCTGCAGGGCTTAAATTAATTTAGCTATTGCAGTTTGTACACAGTAAGAGAAGAGGGTATGGGCATTAGAGACACCAGCCTTTGATAAAGGCCATGGCTTTTTTCATTTACTCCCAGGTATTGGGGACCGAATTGCATCACAACCTATTGATATTAGTTATGCTCCGCCCCTTATTTTGGTAGAAGTGGACCTGGAGTGGTCTTATAATTTGACCACTTGTTAGTAGCTGATCTAGGATTAGTCTCCAAATTGATGACCATTCGTTACCTGAGCAGGCATGGGAGTACAATACATCTTCAGTCCATGAATAATCTTAAAGTCAAGTGTGAGAAAATGTCAGGTAAAGCCTCAATTGTGATATGGTGTAAGAAATTACTGCTAAATGCATCAGCTGGGTGCCGTGAATGCAGAGAGGTCACTTAATCCAGTGTGGTGCTGGTCAGAATATTTCTTGAAGAAAGTTTGGGTCAAGCTTCTTGGGCAAATGATCTAGATTTCTGAAACCTCTGTTTCCTTTGTTAAAACTATCTTGCAGAGTTCAGGAAAAGGTTCTAGAGAATAGGTACAAAGTATCTGGCCCATAGTAGGTGCTCACTAAATGCCGACTTATAAATGGAACAAGGTAATCTTCATTTTAGGAAAGACAGACACTGTTTCAAGGGAAGTGTACTTAACCTAGAACCATTCTAGTCAAGTATTCAAGCCACACATTTACAGATGAGGGCAGGTTGGGGTACTTGTTTTAGAGTAGTATGTGGCAGCTAAGAGAGCACTGAAGAAAGAAGTTGGGAGTATCCCCAGGAGATGCAGTAGTGTCTTTGGTATACATGGTAGAAGAAACTGAGGGGGCCGGCCAGAAAGAAGCCTGCCTGAGGAAGTGGATGACCCTGGTGGTAAAAAGGAACAGGAGGAGACAAATGCTCAAACTTCTTTATTACTTTGAATTAATGTGTTCATAGTGAATCATTTCTCCAAGTTTAAGATATCCACCCAAGCTGGGGAAATGATATAAATCACCAGAGCAGAGGCTCTTAACTGGAGTCCATGGATAGATGGCATGCATTTGTGTTTCTGGACACTTTTTTTTTTCTGGGGAAAGCATTCATTTATTTTGTCAAATTCTAAAACTGCAAATCATCAAGCTGCAAAAATATTGAAATCCAAAACACATAAAGTAACTCAGAACTTTAACTCAAGGTCACAGGCAACTCTGGCATGAGGAATACATACATAATTAGGAAACCCTACAATTATTTCTCTAACAAAAATATTCATTAGTCAGGAGTGCTCCCAGGGTTCTTGGCTTAAACAGACACCTGGACAAGAGAGGTGTACTTGGCCAACTTGCGCTTCTTACGTTGGCAAGCCACCAGCAGCATTTTTCACATTGGTAGTGTCCCATGGAAACACCTTGCGGGATTTTACCTTGTGTAATCATTGCCAAATCCCTATCCTCTTGGCGACAGATATGTTAATTTCTTGCCAAATGGGTTAAGGCAGAAATGGCCCTAATATTGTGGAAAAAAGATATATTTGTGTTGTCGTTGCTTAGAGAAATGCATATGCATTCTGAGAATGTGTGGAGTGGTAAGTGTTGAAGGCATTAAAATCTGATGCCAACTTCTTAGAATGATTATCTTGTTTAGCGGAGGCTTTAGCCTATATCAGTGTTTGATTAACATAATCATGTAAGGCCAGTGGTAGTGTCAGTATTAGGACAGAACATCACAGCATACTCAAAATCACGATTTAAAAAAAATTAATGATGAAAAGAATTAATGTAAACTCACTTTGTTAAAATTGTATGCTGATAATCAGGAACACATCTGGATAACTAAAGATATCATGCCAAAGAATAAAAATAACTACGATTTTCTTTTAGCTAAGCTCTCCTTTATTAAATATTGGAATAAAATCTATACACCATCAATTGAGCAACTGTCCTCTTCATCCTCTCTCTGGCCCAGTAGACAGTCTGGTCGATGAAGCGTGACACTGTGAATAATCCTGCTTTTGCCAGCTGGGCTTTTCCCACCTGCTACCACAGATGAGCCACACACCAGTGTTTTCATCAACCTGTTTGCAATGTCTCTCATCTCGTCATTTGAATTTCGTGAAGCAACCAGAAGAAACATCAAAATTGCTTTCCATTCTGAGTCAAAGTAAAGAAGAATAAGCTTTTTTATGCAACTTAATGCTGACACTGGTTTTTCTTGAGCACAAGCCCATTGCTGACTGAAGCATGCAGCCCTACCTTATCAAAGTGGTTGGAATAGAACGCTATCATAGTTTCTTAGTTCTCTGTGCTTGCTGGAAGAATTTGATGAGGAGGTAAAATACATTATTTTGTTCTTTGACAAATCGTAAAGAGATGTTCTCCATGCCGTGTTGTAATGCAAGCTGTTTAACATTCTATGCCTCCTTGGTGTATGCCACATCAGCAAGGCAGAAGGGTCTGTGTTAACAACCCTTGCAGGTATGGTTACTCATACTTTAATCACTTGCAAAACTAGCAAAGAAGCAATGCAAAGGATAAACTGTTCACTCTCTTAGGTAAGAGTGAACAGAGGGCTCTAGATACCTCCCTCTTTTTCTGAGAGTACTACGTAAGGCTCCTGGTTAGGCATTCTCCATGGAGTCAAGACCGACCAAGTCAAATGACCGGGAACTCAAAGCTCACCAGCCTTTCTTTCATTGAGCCAGAGAAAAGACAGCATCTCACTAAAAAGACCTCTCCTTTACCATATAAGGAAATTCTCACCATGCCATAATTACTTTCTTTTAAAATTTATTTCTTTTTGTATCAGTGTCAGACCGAGCCTGCCCTTAACCTATTAACCACTGCTTGCCCTCTCACCCTTTTTTCGATTGCTTGATAAACTCATTATTCACCCTAATGACCTTATATATTTTATTTACTGCGTTTCATCTGATTGGTAAAGGACAGGAATATTCATGTGTGGTATTTTCAGTTGATAGGTGACATTTCTTATGTAGATGTTTTTATTGATTTCACATTCATTCTGCTTTCCACTAGGAGTCAAGAGGACAAATTAGTATTGTGAGAGGAAATGCAGGGTGCCCAATTAAATTTAAATTTCACATAAACAAATAATAAGTAAAAATATATCCCAAATGGTATTTTTTAAATCTAAAATTCAAATTTAACTGGGTGTCCTATATTTTTATCTGCTAAATCTGGCAACTCTAAAGTGATCCTTCTGCAAATTAGATAACTTGCTCCAAAGAATCGGGGGATTGATGCTATTCTTAATGTATATTTTCTGTGGTCATTTCTTTGCAATACATAGCAAAGCATTAGGAAATAGGGACAGAATGTAAGAAGAAAAAAAGATTAAACATTAGATGAATGTAAATGGAATAGTAAGGCTGTGAAATATTCAGGCTGTTAAAAGAGTGATATAAACAAGATTCCGGCAAATACCCAAAGTTTACCTTCAGCCGTTCTTTCAAAGGCCTTAAAAATGTATATTTTTATCTAACTTCTTGATTTGGCATTCATAGTCAAGCTCTCTCACTTATCTTCACTCTACATTCTTCTGGCTTTCAGTATTTTTTTCCAGAAAAACATTAGATAAAATAATTATAACCATAGAGTATCTAGTGTAGTTTATCGGTATTTTTTTGAGGAAAAAGAGGGAAACATTTATACTTTTTTTACTATTTTTTCATTAAACGTGCTCATGAGAGACTTAAAGAGAAGCTCCTGAGCAATGGTTATACCTAATATAAATATGAAATAAATACTATATGTTAATCAAGAACAACAGATATCTCAAATCACAAGATGTTTATTAGAGTTTTAAAATAAAGTAGTTCTTAATTAAATTTGAAAATAGAAAAGGCATGTGGGTGCAGAAAAGAGAAAGGTGTCCAAGTAAAGAAATCATGTGCTACACAAATAAATGAAAAAATAAAATAAACTAGTGTTAGACAAGGAGAGAATATTGGCTTCAAAATGCAACTGAACATATTGAAGCCTCAGTGAGATTCTCTGGAGTGGTACCTAACTGGGTGACTCCTTGTCTACTGGCCATGTTAATTGAGTGATCAAAGGGCTGACATCTGACCCAAGATGGGCTAAAACATTGCTCATCCTTTGGAACATTAAACTTGAACTGCAAGACATAGAGCAGTTGCTGGGGTTAAACCTGGTAACAGTAGCACATTAGAGAAAAGATCAAGGAATTTCTACAGACATTCTGCATTTCGGCAAGGGCATCCTGCATTTCCTCAGTTTTAGATTTTAGCTCTCTTAGCCTGTATGAAGTAGCTCAGTATTTTTCCAGCAGATGTCTTTGTGCTTAAGTTAGCTAGAACTGGCTTTTGGATTGCTTGCAAGCAAAAAAAAAAAATATATATATATGATGTTTTGAGGTCAATTTCATCTCTCATTTTGATTCTTATTTAATCATATAGACAAGATATTTTGTTAGGAGAGAGAGAGTGGTGAACGAGAGGAACATGATTTCTGCTTCATGGAACTTTCAGTTAAGCGGAGAAAACAGACACTGATAAAGTAATTAAAGTATGAAATGTAATGGTTTCATTTATTTATCAAACATATTTATTAAGCAACTGTTGTATGTAAGGCACTGTTCTAGACCCCTGGAACATCAGTAAAGAAAACAAAGACCTCTGCCCTTACGTCTTTTAGCAGGGGATGAAAACAAGTAATAAACATAGAAATACATAAACAAATAATATGTATTTAGAAGGTGGTAAGTACAATGGGAAAAGAAATTTTAAAAATGTATCAAAAGGAACAGTATATCGAAAGGCCTAGAGGCCAGAGAGAAATGGCAGATTGGAGAAACTGAAAGATTATTGGAGCTGAAATATTGACAACAAGGCTAGTGGCTCAAAATGAAGAGGAAGAGTTAGTCAAAACAGATTGTTAAGGACTTTATAAGCATTTTGAGGACTTTGAACTATATCCTAAAGAAACCCAAAGCTACTTAAGAATTTTAAACTATAGATTGACACGATCAGATTTGCACTTTAAATTTATTGTGCTGCCTGCAACCTAGAAAACACATTAAAGGCAAATGGTAGTGATGGAAGAGAATAATTAGGAGGCTTTTGTCCTAGTCCAAGTGAGAAATGGTGATGCCCTTAATAGCATGTGTTTCACAAATTAGAAAACGGTAGTCATATTAAAATGGCTGTTATCTAGGCTTAGATTTTCAGTGCCTCATATTTAGAATAAATTGACACCTATCCATATTTATCTTCTGCCTACGTTCTTGTATTCTTTTTTCTCTGGTGAGATAGTATAGATGATGTAGGAGAAAACCACATGATCTGTTTATCACTCCACTATTAGGCCTAGATCAAGGGTAACATACTAGTAAGCAGTGGGTTATTTGGCCCTCATGATTTTTTACGATATCTTGTTACATTCACACACATATTTTTAAAGGTGGTAAAACTAGACAGATGTTATGCTTGGTTGCTGCACAAGCAATTTAGTACTTAACCAGTTTCATGGGTATATGTTAAGATTATACCCCCTGTAATTATTTCTATTTTTAATTTCCAGCATAGATACTAATCCTACCCTAAGTGGTCCTGGGTCTAGCTCAGGCCCTTTTAGTCCCAAAGATGCATACAGAAATGACATCCAGTCTTTAACTCCATTGCTTCAAGTCTTGCCATTTCCAAATGTAATAACAAAGGGAAAAAGAGACTTAATTTTCTTATCATCCATCCAAAAATTTCCCTTCTCATTCTTGAAGAAGTGAGAAAGGAAGAGAAGAGTACCAAGTACCACTTTTTGCCATTTTGGAACATGGTTCCCTGTGGCCCAATTGAATGTCCTTGATTCTTGAGAAATCTGCCTTGCCTAAGGAAGCTGGGGTAGATGGGATGGGGAAGTGGAGCTTAAGGACATGGCTTTTAACTGTGCCCATTGCAGTGTTTTATAATAGAAGTGTACTTTTTAAACATAGGTTTCCATCTTGTATTACTTTGTCTTGGAGTTTCTCCCTCATGAATTACTTTGCATCTTGTTTGAAATGAAGCATTTTAAAATTTATATCCTGTCCTACTTTCATTTCAAGAACTTACTTAAAATATCTTTTTTTCTCTTCGTCCTGCTCAGCTATGCATGAACATTTTATGCATTTCACACTCTTTCAGATGGATAAAATAATGTGCTGATCTGAATAGTGGTAAAATCAGTCGGAATAGATTTTATTCTGAAAAGAGTGGACAAGGCAATATCTTCTTACTGCTATCAGTTATCTCCATTGTTAATGTAAGTCATGGAAAAGACATGGATTAGTAAAACAAGGCAGTAGAACATGAACCTTGGAGTGTTCTCTTGAGCCCAGCATAGTGGATGTTTGTTCCTCAAGGTTAGGTAACATGTTCTACTCCCTTTTGTATCCCCTACTCCACCCAGAGTCAAACAGATACATACCAGTTACTCAACACATGGTTAGATGAGTGGAGTAAGTTGACGTTAATGACATTAATGTGATACCTCATATTGTACTTCATTGTGCTAGACATTACACCAAGGATGGCCAAGGAAGAAATTTTGACTAGGAATGGAGTGCTGGGTTATGTGACTCAGGGCTGGTGTGTGAACATACCCAAGAAATGTGAAGTCCAGGGAGAAGCTGCTGGAGAGCAGACTAAAATTAGACAAATCTCCGATTTGAGATGTGCATCAAGATCACCTGGAGGGCTCCTTGAAGCACAGAGTTCTAGGCCCTACTCCTTGGGAATTTCTGATTCAGAGGATCTGGAGTGAGGCCTGAGAATTTGCTTTTCTAACAGTTTCCCTCCCAGATGATACTGAGGCTGCTAATCCAAGTAACCCGCTTCAAAAACTACTGACTTAGACCTTGGAGATCTGGTCCAGCTGAGGGGCTCTGGGGAGGATGCTTGCTCTGTGATCTGTGAAGAGAAGAGGTGATATCAGAGATTTCTGAAGGCAGTACCTAGATAATGTAATTATCATTATCAGAATGGACATCACAATAAGTTTAAGGGTCTTGCTTGCTCCTGATCAACAGGACTGATAGCTACACTCTGACAGTAAAAAAGGAGAGAATGGCTTCAAGAACTCAAATGAGAGTTCAAATGAACTGAAAAATGAGATGGAAGATGGAATGCATGGAATCGACTTAGTAATACTTTCAGCTAAGTTAACCTAATTTAGCAGTGTAAAACCATGTACATATACCTAAGCTAATTGAGATTAAATATATATATATGGTATGTGTATATATATATGATATATATACACACACATATATACACCATATATATATAATGTGTATGTGTGTGTGTGTGTGTGTGTATATATATATATGGTATTCCTGAAAATATCCTTACACTGCATGGAAAGTTTATGCTCTTTGCTGATTGTACATATGTCAAGGAAAATGGGGAAGGTGGAGAACCCACGAAGAAGGGGAAGCCCATTTATCTTAAAGAAAGGATTTAGGAGAAACCATTCCCACTCCCCACCCCTCATCCTTCCCACTCAGTTAGTGCTGCCTTCCAGGTGAATAGCCTTAGGAAGTTTCGGAAATAGTGGCAATAGCTTCAGCAACCAGGTATCATGGGGATACAATTCACCTTATTGCAATATTGAAATGGAAACTACCTAAAATTTAGAACTGATTTCATATGCTTCGCTGTGCTCAGCTAATTAGGTTTCTTGCATTTTAAAACTTGACTATGAAGTTTTTGCATACTTAAGTGATTCTTCTAGATGCATTTTATATAAGGCAGTAATCATTTAGGACTTAGGGGGATACTGGTATTTATTTTTGTTACAGAATTTCGTGGGCTCAGGTGGATTTTCTCAATTTGCCAACAAAAAGGAATTACATTACAAAGAGGCATTACATTACAATGAACTGTTTCAAAAAAATTGATACATTTTGATAACCAAATGGTCAATGCTCATATTTAATTTAATTTTTGTTAATTTGTTTTCTTAAGAAAACCTGCTAAGTGATTCTTTCAAGGAAAGCTCAGCTCATGTATAAAAAGCCACATAAAAATGACTCTGGAGACCTTGGCTACGCATCCAGCGGTCAAATATTTCAATGCTTCGTTGCTCCTGTTCCTGTTACAGGTACATGTGACAGCGCTGCAGCTATGAGTGGAATTTTAAAGAGGAAGTTTGAAGAAGTTGACGGCTCCTCACCCTGCTCTTCTGTGCGGGAATCAGATGATGAAGTTTCCAGCAGTGAAAGTGCTGACAGTGGGGACAGTGTCAATCCATCCACTTCTAATCATTTTCCCCGTGAGTACAGAAACCATACTTGAAACTGATTGTCTAGTTCTACAGTGAAAATAATTCTATCATCTTGGTCATTTTTAAACCTTCATTACTAGTAACATATATATTTACAATTGATCTTTAAAAAAATCATGATTAAGTAAAATGAGATACGTTGGAGGTATCAGTGGATTCCTTTATTTAAATAGCTTTTGGTGGTGGATTATTTGGTTGTATTAAGCAACTAATTCAATGAAAAAGTGACATTTTTATTATTATTTTTTGAACAAAGCATCCTATTCTGGGAGTAGATGGGAAAAGACAAGTACAGGCGCAAAATAATTTATCTTTTCATAGCTGAAATGTATTTGGGAGTCAAAGGTCTAGGTTAGGATGAGAAAGAGCTTAGCCAGCCATGCATTAAGAGATGAAAAGCAGCAAAACTCTTCCAAGTGTGTAAGTGCATGCAGTTCATCCCGTTTTTTCCCCCTCATCCACAAGAATAATATTCGAAGCCTGCAAAGAAGAAAAAATAAATGGTTTCTCTTTAATTCCTTTTTCTGCCACTGTAACATCATCTCTTCTTGTCAAGCAAGGTATAGTGAGGTTTGAAGGAATGATGAGAAAAATTAAGGTAATACATTCTAGAAGCTAAAGGAAACTTGCTAGTAATAGCTAAATAATATTCTTGAATTTATGTTTCCAACAGGAAGATTTTAATATATCATTATATATCATGACAGAAAATTAGTCTGTTTCTTTTATTTTTCAATTATGTCACTGATTATATTAATATATAATTATACAATATAGAATTTATTTGGGGAATGTGATAACCCAGAAAACCAAAAGAATTAACCATATTTTTAAGAGATAATAAGGAACTCATTAAGGCTATTGAACTTGAAACAAATATACTAAAATCAATAGCATTCCTGTAAGTAAGCAAAACTAATAGAAAATATAATGAAAGGGCAATTATAGCTATTATAGCAGAAAAAATATCATAAAATATTTAGGGACAAAGTTATTATGTGATGTAGGTGATCTACAAATACATATCATGATATATATCATGATACATGTATCATGATAATATGAAATGAGCTCGTGTTTTTGATTTAAAAGAAGAAATATCTTTATCAATTTTGTCTTAATAGTAATAATGCTAATAACAGTGATATCATCTAACAGGGTTTTATGAAGATTAACAGAGCAAGTGAGATAATACACAAGAAAGAACTTTATAAAATGTCAAATATGAAGCACATGTTATATTAAAAATTATGATCTTAGCTAACATTTATTGGATACATATAACACTCCAATAGCTTTATATACATTATCCTTATTCTTTTTTTTTTTTTTAAACATTATCCCTATTCTTTACAGCAATCCTGGAAGTGTACCACTCCCTCCAATTTACAGAGAAAATAATTGAGTCTCAGAGAGGTTAAGCATCTTTCCCCAGATCTCACAGGAGTTGGGAGTCTGGAGATATCTATATATATCTATATAGATATATAGAGATATATAGGTATATTTATAAATATATATTTATAAATATATAGATATAGCTATATATTCATAAATATATAGATATACCTATATATTTATCTATATTTATAAATATTTATAAATATATCTATATGTCTTTATATATTTTTTTTTACAGTTTAGTTATCAGTGTCATCCAAAAACGAAAGTTTGAGTCACTAGGAAGAGATGTAGAAGCTTGTACTGCTGAGGGCTAGATGTGCATTCACTTGAAAGTCAAGAATATCTGAGGGTGAATTAAAATAAAGGGCAGGGGAGGATTATTCTCAGCATACCACTCAGCCTTCTTCATTATGTCCAGTCGGGCACTGATAGTTGTCTTGGGTTGTTATTAGTAGAGGCTATCTTCAGCCCCACACTTGACAAGGCTAACTTTTGCCATACAAAAGCACTGGCCTTTGCTGTGCTATCTATAGATAGATAGATAGATAGATAGATAGATAGATAGATAGATAGATAGATAGATAGATATCCCTCTCCATAGTCTTCAACTTTTCCATTATCTCCATCTGCCCCTTAATTATGTAATATTGGACATACTTTAAAACAATATTCATTGTGAGTTATAAAAGAATGCTTGCATTAGTGAAGACACAGGTTATATTTCTGGATATAACGATATAATAAAACTATTAAGGCTTTTCACATTAATTTATAAATTTAAGAGTTTAATCTTAATAAAATTCTCAACTGGATTTTCTGAAAAGGTGATAGAATGATAAAAATCTATTTGGAAAAATATGCTAATGAGAATAAAGGGATATTTTTAAAAAGAAGCCATAAATGTTGAAAAGTCATTCCAGATATCAGATCATAGAAGAAACTTACATAATTCAACTTTTTTCGTATTGGCTAGATCTAGGAAAATATAGGATATCTCAAAATACTATATATAAGAATTTTATATATATATATATATATATATATATATATATATATATATAAACAATAGAATATTATAGAACAGTGGGAAACGGAAGGAGTATTTAATAAATAGTTGTGGTATTAGAGTTTGCAAAGTAAGTAATTTAGATACACATCTCAGAGCATATGCCAAAAACCTTCCAGATGGATTAAATAGATAAATATTTTTTAAAAAATCAAATCATGGGGGAAGTTGCATATTTGTCAGACATTTGGTAGGATCATTAAATGAGCTTTGAAGCAACAGAAAAAAGTCACATTGCAGTATACTTTAATATAAAAATATTAAACTTATCTACAGAACAAAAAAACTTACCACAAAGCCCAAAGTAAAACAACCTATAGAGGATAGGTTGCTGAGAATGTGGTACAGGGTTATTTTCTAGATAGAGTATAAAAAACACGTATACATTTTTTAGATAAATACTAACACACAACCTCAAGGATAATCCACATTATGGAAAATATGATTAGCAAATATTTTAAGTATTTAACAACAATGGTAATAACAATGCAGATTAAAACAATGCTCATGAAATTTCATTAGTATAAAATCATGGAAATTTCATCTCCATGAAATTAGTGCTCCTCTCTCTAAAAAGAATGCTAATATCTAAGTGATGGTGAAAATCACAGTACAAATCATAGATACATACATTGCTCTTGATGGTAGTGAATTTTACAAAGCACTCTAGAAATATAAGAACCATAAAGGTTCTTATCTGAAGCGGGAAACAGCAGAAACAAGGGAAAAAAACGCATAAATGAAAATGCTGGTGCTTGATAGTAGCACCAAAAAACAGGTTCGGGGTGGGGAAGAAGAAGGTTACATGTCTAAGAGTGAGGAAATGATCCGCAAATTTATGGTAACTTATACAATCAATTTTCATGAAAATTATGAAGACTTTATGGCAATGTGTAAATGCTTATGAGATAATGTTAAGAAAAGCAGAACATAAAGTTTTACCTATAATGTTAGGGAAAGTCTATGTATGCATAGGACAAGGAATGGTAAGATGCCCTACAAACTGAAAGCTATTTGATTTGTTGAGGTATTAGAATGATGGATGAATTTTCATATTAATCTTTATTTCTGTTAATATTTTAGGTATCCCACAACAACTAAGTTTTAAATTTTAACTAAAATAACTTTAGTTTAGATTGCGTGTATGTATACAAACAGCAAATTGAAATGGCATGATCAGCTAAATCATGCAGTGCGTTAGCTAACTCATAAAGACTTTTTCGAGTTATGTCCAACAGATATTATTTGTCCTATTGAATAAAATAGACATGTTTCATGATGTACAAGAAGTTATTGAAATGTTTTAGCTCATTTGTTATCAGTGGTAGTTGGCAATGGTTAGTTTACTAAATTGCTGATTTAACTTTGTATTGAATGAAATCTGGCAGATTCATGATTTTTAAGGATAATTATATGATTGACTTAATAAAAAGTGCTCTTTTTATTTAACAGTCTGCTTAGTTCACCATATTCATATTATGGAGAGGAAGGAAAAGTGTGAGAGGAAAAAACAAAGAATCAAAAGACAAAAATTCCACCTAGAATAATTACTAAATAAAAGATCTGAGTATGTTAACCAATGTGAGAGGTTAACTGGTTTCTTGTTTCTAGAAATGTATTTCAGATTATTTGCTAGTCTAAAAATTGATGCAAAAAATTTTAGGAAATGTTTTATTTATTTTTTCATCTAGGCTTAAAATATGTACTTTTCTGCAGCGGTTTTATCTGCATGTGAATTTATGGACATAAACTTTTGGAAATAATATTGATAAATTTTATTTAATACATTTTTCTACTTTTCAAAATGAAAAAAAATCTTTTCTTAGAGTAAGGAAGAATTTTTGATAACTATCAAATTTGTGTAGCATTAGGAAATCAAATTTAATTTTATGTTAAAAATTTTAAAAATATGGTTATTTAAATCTCATGGAGCTCATTTTTCAAATTTAAAATATCTCATATATTTAGTGCTTTATAAGCACTAACATATTGCATAACATAACATTTTGTTATCATTACAAGTATAGGAATTAATAAGATTGTTTGGTACATGTCAGCAGCTGAGGTAATAGAATTCAATGCTATCCTAAGCTTTCTATAAAGATATTCAATAGATAGCACATCAAATTATGGTAATAAAAGTTTCAAAATATAAGTCAGTAAAGGCGTATGCCTTTTTCCTTGGACTTCTGAGTCTTGCTAGGTGACTAGCATACTTAATAGTGACCAACCAAGGTCATATCTCGTATTTCTCTTGAGATAGAAGCAGCTTGATTCTGTATTACTGAGGAACACTTTGTTCATCAATTCCCTGTGGCTCTACAGCCAATCTGCCGGTACCTGAGCGCTGTCAAAAGGAGAGCTACGGAGAAGCTAGAGAGGACTGATTTTTTTCTGTCCTCTCAAGGTTCTTGGCACTTCACATGAATAATAAAAAGCTGTGTGATGAAATATCCTCCCAAAAGGAAAGCATTATTTTTCCTGAAATAATGTTTCTACAAATAAATGTATAGTATTTAGGAAGTGAAAATATCAAGAGGTAAAAGGATAGATATTCTAAATTGCACATGGAAGCAGGTAGTGATGTCTTATATAGGGATAAGATTTTCTAATTTATGAAACAGTTTCGCATTCTTGAGTCCATTTGGTATCCAAAAATTGTTATGTATTAGGAACCATTGTTGTATCCATTTTATAAAAGAAGATATTAATATTCAGATGAATTCATAATATAGCCAAGAGCTGAGATTATAACCTATGTTTTCCTTCCTCTCTCCCTCCTTTTCTTACTTCCCTCTCTTTTCCTCTGAATATGCAGGGCATAAAGATGCTCCATATTCACATTATGGAGCACCCAAGTCAGAGTCTTCCATCGATGTTATTTCCTTCTCACTGACTGCACATTTCATAATGGATTTGGAATAAGTAATCAATAGAAAACAGTCTTTGACTGAAACATTACTATATTGGAAATATGACTGAAATATATCTATTCTCTACCAAGTGGTTAAGATGCCTTGAAGATTTTAATTCAACTTTGACATAGATATACTATGTTATATACAGGATAACATAGGCTCCATGCTAGGTGCTTTCAAACAGGTCAAATGATAGACTACAAGTAATAAATACAAATTGGAGATCATATTTACCCAGCGTTATGGTATTAATTTGATAATTTACTATAGCAAAGACAAATGTAGCAATCTACCCCTGAATCGGTGATTTTTTTGAACAATAGAGGGGAGTGTCAGGCAGAAACTGAACACAGTTTTTATTTTTCAGAAAAAGTCTTTGAGTAGAACTACATGACACTCAAAAGCTCCATTCTACTCTGTGATAATATGATTCTAACAAGGATTCGGGTAGCATCTTAAGTTAGAGCTGAATCCAAGTGGGAAAAAATAAACACGGTCAAAGTAGCAAAGCTACTCATAAATTAAGAGGTTTCCAGATGCTCTACATACCCTTATGTTGGAAAAGAACCAATTAACCAGGCCTTGTCAGATCAGACCTAGAACCAGCTGCAGATCTGCTATACTAGGTCATGTATCTAAACACCACACATGGACCAGTTGAACTATTAAGTGTTCAGTTTAGTTCGCTAGAGATTAGGGAGTTAAGTAGTTGGAATAATTATGAGTGAAAGAAGATAGATATGAGCTAGTGGTCCTTTCAGAAAATATTCGTATGAATTTATTAGTAGCTTAGTAAAGCCCATTGACAAAGGAATTTTTTCGGATCATTTCATCTGAGAGCCCCAATGAATCAGAAAGTTAACCATTGCTGGCTACTTCTTTGACCTTACTTAGACCATCCTTCAGGCTAAAATGTTTTCTCTGCCTCACAATTTCTGTGAAGTTCTATACCTATTACAAGGTTTATATCAAATATTTCTCTATGAAAAATTTACCAAGTCTCTCATTCTACTCATCCTCTTTGTCATCTCCTAGTACTTCACCAACATTCAAAAACTTTGGCAATAATTTTTTATCTCCTTTTTATCTCAGTGTTCTCCATCAAATGATGTCAGTAGCCATATATATGATGGCTCATTGAACCATTAGTCTCATATTTCCTTGACTACCTCTATTTATTCCATTCATGATCTTTACCTCCACTTGACTTAGCAGCTTGTTTCCACAGCTTCGTCCAGAATATTTTCATGAACTAGAACAGCTCTACAACTCCTCCAAAATATCAAATTTTATTATTCCAAACTCAGACCACACCTCTTTTCCTTCCACTTTCTACCCCACCCACCTACTTTTTTACCTCATCGTCTTGTTTTCCCCAGCATATCACCCACCTCTTGTCTTTATATATTTTTCCACCCTTCACCATTTGCTCTATTATTTCAGTCTTTTTTTTTTTTTTTTAATTTGAAGGCCAGGACTGTTGATCATTTTCGTCCAAAATCCTTCACTCCATATTCCCTTTTCATTCAAAATACCTGAAAACTTTAAGAAGTTTTGGAGAAAATGACAAAACTGTATTTTCAAACCCAGTTGCTCATTTTTGCCACATAACCATCCTACTAGGTGCCCACAGTCTATTCTCTCTTCCATTTTAAAGTACTGAGCGTTTATCAGACTCCTCAAGTCACTCTGGCTCCTACCTCATCCACAGCACATTTTCTTGCCTTCTCATCACCGTGAACCCTGCCATCAGATTTGTCCTTCTCTACATGTCCTTACCTTCTATCTTTAAGCAAGGCACTCAAAATGAGTTTTGAAGGAATCAGTGTAAGTTCATCAAAGGCAGGAACTAGGTCATTGTATCTGTAGCATCTAGTAAGCACTTAATAAATATTTGTATAAGAGGGTAAATGACTGGACACACTTATTAAGCACTTACTATTTGCCTTTTATTATACTAGTACTAGGAGCTGGAAATATAAAATTGAGATATGATCCACTTTCTGTAGAAACTCTCAGTCTAACAGCACTTTAGCATTTAACAATGTTTTACATTGTTATTTGCACATATACCTTATCTTTTTTAAAGATTTATGGAGCTTAAGCATGTGTTCTTCTCAGTACTTAGACTGGTGCTGGTTCCATTACTGTTAGCTACTTGTAAATAACATGTAACTATGTAAAGTTGTCTTTTTTTTAGTACGACTAAACCATATAAGTGAAAAAATGCATTTATTGTAGGACTTCATAATGGCATGAATATTAGTGGAAATAAATACCAATTTACAAGCTAACTCTGTAATTTAGGATTGTGATATTTCAGGATTCTGATTTAGCGGTTATTATATCCGAATACATGTAGTGGTGAACTGTGTTTTAAATAGAGCCCTACTGTAATTATGTATTCCTAACATATACCTTTCAGGTTTCACTTGTTTATATATAGCTTTCCCAGGCACAAACATCACTGTTTAATTTGATGCTGTGCAACTATTTATGCATTAGCTGTATAGCACACTTGAGGGAATCCAAGTCATTTTCACCTTCACCATCCTTTGAATCAGCTAGGAAAAAGGCATCATCAAGTCAGATCACTAACATTAGATCAGTACAGTTCATTTAGTTGTCATTTGGTTTGGTTTAGGTTCAAGATCAGGACCTCAAATTTAGCCTTAATAAATGGGAACTTATTAGATTTAGCTCTTTATTTCAGCCTACTGAGATATTTTTTAAAAATTATTTTTGCCTTCTTACTTACTCTTTCTTCCACAGTCATGTGTTATATAAACATGTCTCAAGTCTCTCCACTTCTCTCCTTTTTTGTTGTGCCACCCAGTACATAATGTACATCTCTTTCCTGGACTGATGCAGGAGCCATTCATCTGTTCTCTCTGCTTCTTTTCTCCAGGGCCTCAGCCTCTTGTCCGTGCAGAAGTGTATCGTAACAAATCGCTTTCCTATTTAAATCCTTAAGTTGGTTTCAGTTGTACTCGAAACCATGGCCTCCCGAACTCCATACAGCCCTATACGATTAAGCCTCTCCTCTCCTACCTTCCCTCCATCTCCAAACTGCAGCCACACTGACCTTAACTCAATTCTTTAAATGTAACAAACCTTTCTTGCCCTAAGATCTTGCCTGGAACGGTCTTTTCTCATGACAATTAAGTATGGGCAGTAAGTGCATATTGTGGCTGGAGGTTTGAAATACGTTATAAGTTTTCACAAGTTTTATATACTTTCATTTGAAATGAAATCTCACTATCCCCATTCCATTATTTTCTTTCCCTTCATAGTACATACCACAATTTGCAACTATTTTATAGTATATTTGTTCATTTTTGTGAATCTAGTTCTTAATAGGGAATGGCAGAATATCCTTGTAGCATGTTAAAACTTCCAGGCCAAATTTGGTCATTAAGTAGAACTAATTTAATATATTCATTCAGAGCCTTCATCTTGTTCACAATGATAGTCAAGTGACATTGTCAAATGTTTTCCTTAAATCCTTTCACACAAATTCATTACCTACGTCCTAAAATGTAGAGAGCTGTATCTTCCTCAGTATTAGGCTCTAAGCTGTTACACAGTGACATTTAGAAAATCATCATTGGAAATTGCTTCTCGTGCTTATCAAATACAATATACAGTAAGTCCCATGTAACCTTTTTTTTTACTCCCTAAGGTGTTAAAATAGAATGTTGTTTCTTTAGTTGATTGTCAGCAAACTAGTTGCCTGTGTTTGGGAGCCATTGTGAAGGAATAACATGTAGGTTTGCTATGATTTTTCTTTCCCTAGTGCATCTGCTGAATTTGTGAGAATGAGACTTTAATACAAATTCCTTCAGTTTGTTATAATTGAAAAAGCCACAGTCAAGGAGCCAGAAAATTCTGTATCTAGTTTTAGTTCTGTTACAAATAGCTCTGATCGTGGTTAAATCCTTTAACTTGTTTCTTCATTTGGAAAATGTGAGAGTAGATTGATTTCCAAGATATTATAATTTGCATAAGATTCAGGTAATCTTTCTTCCCTCCAAATATAATATGCCTCTGATATAGTCCTTTTTTCTTAAGTTATTTATAGTATCATATTTGATGATGTCTTTGTGTTTTCAGTGTTCATGCTTGTGTACCATTAGCGTACCTGTATATAAATTCCAATAGAATATTCCATTTAGCGCTTTTAGCTTGTAGATTCAACAACGAAAACAGAAAGGAAATCATGTGAATTATTTTAATTAATTTCATTTAGGGATGTATTGATTAAACAGATAATGCACTCAAAGTATAGTACATAATAATTGTAAAAAAAGACAGTTTAATATGTAAGACAGTAAAAATAAGTAATGATTGGAGTAAGGAGTTGTGTATGTTGGTCTGTTGACAGTGAAATACTGGAGAAATAAATAAAACATTCATTTAACTAATGATTTTTAAAAATTATTTTCAAAGTTGTCTTTAGCTGAAATGTATAAGTGAGAAGAAGTGAGCACTCTGAAACATCTTATTACCACAAAGGAATATTCTAACTGAAAATTCCAAAGGAAAGTCACAAAAGAATGAAGAATTAGAAAGAATGACTTATCTGAAACAGTTTTAAAATGCAGTCATTTGATATTATGAAATATTTTTTATAAAACAAAATATCTGCATTTGTCTCATTTATGTGCTAATTGTATTTTAATAATTTGTGTGGTTAACCCTATTTGACAGCAGAATGTACAAGCATTTAGGGAATACATTTTAAGAGGGCTTCTCTGTCCTAAAATATCTTCTGCCACATGATTGAAATTCCCACCATTAATGTAATCCCTTTGGGATGATTTCTTTGCGGTGACTATTAAATTCCACATGAAGGTGGCCTATCCAGTTCTCTCTAGTAAAAAATGTAATGGCTAGACTTAAATTGCCTAATTACTCAATTCTCATCAAAAATTGTCAACTCAGAGGCAAGTAATATCATATCTCTGATATTTTGGCTTCCTCATCTATAAAGACTGATAAAAAATAGTACCTACATTATAAGTTTGATGGTGGCTTAGAAGAATGAATACAGGCACAATGTTTTATATTTACTTAATAGTTAGTAAATGCCCCAAAAGCGTTAGCTCTGTTGGTGATGATGTTTCCATTGAGGGACAACACAATTTTTACTAATAGCTAATCTTGAAAACTACCTATATAGAGAGTAGGTCTGTTTTGGTAGAGTGGAAGAGAAGCATGGGAAAGCTCTAGATTAGGGATGCAAATTAAAATACCTTCAGATCAAGGCACTCATAACTGTGAGAAAGCTACCAGAGGCCATGCTGAATCTAGAGTATACCTTCCCGGAAGGTTTTATATTTAATAGTAATAATAATAATAATCCTATCTAATTTAATGAAATTCTTCTTGAGTCTCTATTCAGTTTACCAAATACCTGTTTGCTACTCTTGGTCTAGATAGTGGAACAGTATTCAGGGGACATTATGAAATTAAGTCACAATCACTATGCAAGTATACTCTCCATTCTTGCCGGAATTAGTCCTAAAAAATCATAAGGGTTAAGAATAATAATCATAGCAATAATAACTGGCATTTATTGATCTTTCATTAAACATTCAATGCTAGGGACTGCACTTAACATTTTATGCGCATTATCTTACTTAGCACAATCTATGAAGCATCTGATGCTGATGTTAAGTAGCTGCCCAGAATCACAAAGCTAATAAGCAGTGGAGCCAGCTTTTGATCTTGATGTCAGTCTGACTCTGAATCCTGTATTTTTATACTATCATGTAGTTTCCCATAATTATTGTTGAAAACAGTGTTATCAATCTTTCTCATTCTAACATCACTTTTCAGACTTCTGAAAACATCTTCTAACTGTTGGCATCCAATTCACAAAATATAGTAAAGTCTACTGCTAATTAATAAAAAGCACATAGATTGCATTTAAAACGAGAGAAGCTCAATAAATATTAAATGGGTTAGTTTCAAAGTGAAAATAAGCTGTGTTTGCTTACTAACTTTCATGCTTTCAGTTTTTTATATTGGCATCATAAACTTGTATTCAAATGAAATGGCTGATAGAACTTTTCCTCTTAGGTTTTTTTCTGAAGCTGAACCACTTAGTCTTTTTCTGAGTGATATTTTCTTTTCAGAGTCAAAGGAGCAGGGAAGAAGAGATGCCTGAGGAGGTAGGGCGGGGTGTTGTGGCACCTCTCAGGCAGGCCCACTTCCCCGCAGGAAGTGCTTCAGAGCTATAGAGAAAGGGGGTAGCTTGGCAGCTGCCTCCCCTATGATTGACCACATCAGGCTTTAAAAATATCTGTGGGCTCATTAGCATCAGCCATTTACAAAGCTCTCTTGCAGACCATCTTAATGGAAACATGTGAGAGCTTTTATGAGTGCACTCCAAGGTAAGATTTATGGGAAATAGTCACAGCAAGTGTTTGATGTCTTTCGGACTTATTCTGAACTCTAAATACCATTAGAACATCAACAAAGCGTGACTTTTATGTAAATACCGGGACAGAGAAATGTCGACACAGGTATTTCTGGAAAATTTTCTATAACATTTATCAAGGACAGTTTACTAGAAGAAATGGATAGTAACTTGAAGCTTAAAAGTCAAACAGAAGGAGAGAAGGAGGGAGGAAGTGAGACGATAATGAAGTCAATTGGACTGAAATTGTATACTTATATACTCAGAATATGCAATTAGGAAAGGAAAAAGGATAGTAAGCAGGAAAAGCATTGCAGGGTGCAGGCCTGTACTTGGCTCAGGCACACAGCACAGACAGCAAGCCAGTGATAAATAAGAATATGTGTTATAAAACCAATTTCTATTCTTTCAGTTTGCATTTCCCAAAGTTACCAGTTAAAAGATAGAATCTATTGCAACCTAATAAGAAGGGTAGGTTTCTTTTCCAATGGTAAAAGAAATGTGAGATTTTACAAAATAAAGTTTACTACTACTGTTTACATGCATTGCCACACTTAATTCTCACAGCAATCCTAGAAGTGGTATTACTTTTAACCTTAATTTTACAGATGATGAAACAATTTCTGAGGTTAGTGACTTTTCCAGGGTCCTGTAAGTGGCAGACCCAGGTTCAGACCCTTCTTTGATATGCAGTTCTTAATCTAGGCTTGACTTTAATACTTGCAGAAATCTATGTGGGTGTGATTTAATTTTCTAAGTGTTAATGGTATGTGGGGTCCTTGCCCCTCTCAGGATAGAAATCAGGGGAGTGGGCAAAATAGTTTTTCAGAGAGGAAGGTTTATTAAAGTAAAAGCTGATGCACCAAGGGAACACACTCCAGAGGAGAATGGATGTGGCTCCCGGAAGTTTACAGGTATAGAATTTTTGTGGGCTCTTGATGTTAGGGGCCACCCCTTTCTATTTTCTCACCCACCCCAAAGTATGTTGAGACAGATCTTTCTCTGCTTCTGCACAATGTACCTACATGTTATTTCATGCATGGCATGTCTCGTTAGCATCTTAAATCTACACCTAGAGATGTGTTTTTTACTACGATAATGAGGAAAAGTTAACCATAGGACTAATGCGCAGGCGCGACTTTAGGGACTGTACCTGCGCTGGCTCCTATCTCTCCTGCAGTTATGGTTCTATTCACTCGTTATTTCTTATTGTTCGAGGGATGTGACTCAAGCTTGTTCTCCCCAGCTGCAGATCCCGGCTACATGACTACGAACTAACTACATAAGAATAAAACAAAGTCATTGTCAAATGCTTTAATTAAAAAATTTGTACAGCTTTTATTTGTATTGCCGAAAAAGAAAAACACTCATAGCTTAACATATTTGCTGTTGCTTTTAACTTTTTAAAATAAAGATCACCTTTTATATTGTCTAGGTAATATTTACAAAACTACAAGATGCTTGCCACAGTATTAAATGCTGTTTGCCATATGCAAAGATTTTTTAAACATTATTTCTGTGGTTATTCTTGGTATTCAATTAGTTCTCCAATTTTCAAAATTATATTTTGTATAGAGTAGCAAGACCTTACCTTTCCTGAATAATAGAATTACGCATGTGTGAAGGAGTGTGTATGAGAGTACTGTATGACCTGCATTCATTTTTCCAAAGGTTTAAGGACGTGTAAGTTAAAATATCATTTGTAAACATCAAAATATTAAAAAATTATCAAATTCTAAAAAATATATTGTTTTACATATATCAAATTGCTCTTTTGTTTTTGTCTGTATGTTTATATTGTGTAGACTTTAAGAAAGCAATGGGAAAAAATGTGAATAATGCAATTAAACCTAAAATTATATAATTTCTGTAGCTTTTACATTGTACATAGCACAAAAAGCTAAATAATAATTCTCCTAGTAGTCAAAAATTATTCTTACTTAGCAAAGAAGTCATTCATTCACATCATTGATGAAAAAGTGAAGTTTTAGCATGTTTTTAATGTTTTATTTCCATTTTATTTAAATAAAAATGCCAAGCAATATTCATATCCAAACTACACTCCTCTGTCAACTGCAATCAGAAGTTGGTAATGGATACAAAAATTAGGCAGAAATCATAGAATCAATTGATTAAATGAAATTACAATAAAGAATATTTATATTTTATTATTATTCTATGAATTATTTATATAAATAAAAAATGTATGCATTTTTGTGGGGAGTCAGTTGTCAAATATTTTCCAGAATACTATTGGGTTAACTCTATGATTACTTTTAAACTCAGCAGTTTTTTTGTGTTTTAAAATTTTTCTGCACCTTTTATCCTTTTAACTGACCCAGGTATAAAACTGTATTGTTAATTGATAAAATTATATTTTGCAAATTTACTTAAATATTAACTCATTACAAATTCTGAAAACCATAAGAATTTGGGAAAAGGGAATTGCATGCCATTCATTATAATGAAATGAAAAATAATTTGGATGCTAATTTATAGATTTTTTATTTGTTTTTTTTTTTTTATCCAGCTGTTTTCTTATGTTTCTGAACTATTTACTGTTCTTTTGCTGTAAGATTTTGTCTGATTTGCAGTCAGTTAGTTCAGTTACTTATAATTTGTCTGATTTGCAGTCAGTTAGTTCAGTTACTTATAATATCGGGCTCAGTCTCAGACCGCTGGATCTCTCTCATTGACACAGGCTAGGTATTCTGAACAGATAGCTACCATGTCTATTCTTCCATACTGCAGAAACTGGCAGTATAGAAGAACTACAATAAAATCAAGAAAAAGGGTAACAAAAAGAGGGTTAAAGCCAAATCTCTTCTAATTTATAATTTTACCTACAATTGTTCCTAGAAAGAAGCAGAGTAGATAAAGGATTTATTATAGGAAAAATCCCCTCTTCTGTGTCCTAATTTTCTATTTATTGAATTGTAAAATTAAAAATCACAAGGTATTTTTTCCTCTTACCTGAACTTTTGAAGTCAAATTCACACAATACGAAGATTACAACTATGGAATCACATTGAACCAAAAAATATTTCATTACATTAGTTGTGAGCCTAGGGAGCAAAACAGTACTCTTGGTGAGTTAAGTTGTTTGGGGCACATGTGATCCCTCAATATTGTACCCCATAGCTGCTGGCAAAATCAAGAAAATGGCAGAAATATCAAGAGAACACATCTTTTTGAATCATTTATAAAGTTCTATACACACAATGTAAAGCATTATCAAAAAGGGAAGAGTTGGAGGCTCTTTTTGCCTTAGATCCTAAAATTTATTCACTGGCAAATATCCCAGTATAGGTAATTTGGGTTATTTCTCTACTAGCTCAATCTGATGAAGATTTTGAATTGCTTATACAGCTACCTGAGTCAGAAAGACTTAGGAATTGCAAGGATAAAGAGTTTAAAGAGTCCTTTCAAACTTACTAGTGAAGTCAGTAATTTATTTATTAATTAAGCTAATAAGCTTGCTACTTTAGTTGGAGGAATAGACTTTTAATAAGCGTAAGGCTTGGGAATCAAAGAAAAATTCTCGGATGAAGGGAATATATATGAAGTGGGCACCCACAGGAAATGTAGCCTTTTTTCTTCTCTTATTTTTGGGGATTTTATATATCACATAAGCAAAAATATTTAACTGCAAAATTTTTTTAAAGTGGAATTAAAGGCAGCTTTGTAGGTAATAATTACTTGTTACATGGTTTTCTATAAATGTTACAAGATAAAATATGTAAGCATTTAAAAATTTTATTGTTTTCCTTTTCGATCAAGTTGATCCAGCCAGAGCTCATGCCTGTGTAAACCTCCCAAAAAGTATCTGAAGTATCTGACCATCACTGTTCAAAAATAGAAGAGAACAAAAATGAAACATTGTCTTTAGAGTGAATAAATGTTTTTAATTTTCTATTTTTTTTTTCAAAATATATGCAGATGCTATTATAGTTAAATAAAACGTTCACTTAAAATAATTACAAGTCCAAAGTGGCTTTTTTTCCATGTATTTCCCAACTAAAAGATGATGTAGGGAATGGTGATTTTTATATCAAAAGGGAACCTCAGACTTAACATTGAAAAACCATTGCTCTAGATACTAATATAAGATTCAGAAATAAGGATATATTCAATGGGGTTGATAAGGTCGACTATTCAACACTTAATAGTATCTCATAGATGTCTCTGTCACTTCCAGACAGATTACTTTGTTCAAATCAAAACTACATAAATGTTAATTTTGTTTAAGAATTGTTTAGCAGATTAATAAAACAAAAAAAATTTATTTAAATATTACCATAGAATTCATGAAATATTGCAAGCACACCTTTGATAAATTGTGACTGATTTTCCATTATATTCTCTAATGTAGTGGATAGTATAGTATTGGTATCCCATAAATGCAGCAGCTGACATTGGTATTTGTAAGATGCCTCCTCATTCCAAAAACACTCAGATATTTTGATAAAAGGACTTTATCTGAAGAATATCACATTATAATTCCTTTTCTACAACCAAAATGTCAGTGTTGCCTATGAATTAAATGGCCTCAGTTTTGTTTACCATCCTGCATTTTTATCCTCTCTCTCTCTTTCTAGTCTACTTTTCTTCAAATTTATACTTTAGGAGAGAAATGACCACCGTGTAATAACCTCGCTTCTTACTTTATTTTAATGTCTTTATCCATTGTAAAAGTACATAAGAATATGGTCACATTATTGCTATATCTTAAGCTGCAAATCAGAAGCCAAACTAAACAAATACTAGTTCTTGGTCAGCAGTCTTGGATCATTGCAGTCCTGGGTGTTATGCTGAATCTTGTCTGACCACAGCTGTTTTTGGCAGCTTTCACTGCAGGCGTCCTACCAAAATATTATTTGCGTTCTGCTCGCCTCCTTCCATCATTTTATTGAAATACCATTGATGCCAACTCTGGCTTTCTTTTCTGGCTTTTTCATCTCATTTTCTTCCCAGCAGGAACAATTTCTTCAAGTATTCTTCCATTTGATATGCTAAGAATGGAAGGCATAAAGAAATAAAACTTGGCCTGGCCCTCAAGGAACTCTTAGTTTTACTGATGGAAAAGAAGATGCAAACAGTTTTCAGCAGAGCATAAACTCAGTCAGTAGAAATAAGGAAAAATGTATGAAGTAGCACAGAAACATAATATTACTGTTTAAAAAGGGTTTGGACCAAGAAGTTCTTACAGATGTGGGGATGTTTAAGCTGTTTTGCTTTTTATTTTTTATTTTTTTGTTTGTTTGCCAGTAAGATTTCTTTATTAAAGAGAATTTAGAACAAGTTCTCATAATATTCTCTGTCTTTGTTCTTGATATAGTTCGTACTATTGAAAAAATTAATCTCTTTTAAACAGTCTCACCATATTTTAGTCTTCATACCTGTACTCCACACACACGCTCTGTCTTGCTTCCCTTATTGCCTTGGCCTCATTTACTTCTTGTTCTTGTTATTGCGACTTCCCACTTGATATTTTTATGTGTGCTATTAAATGTTTCTACAGAGGAGAATGTTTATTTTACTCTTCAGAGCCTTCAGCTTTACCACTTAGAGAATTTTCTTCAGATCACTACTCTTACAAATCTTGAAAGCCAGGCAGAACTACCCTGTTGGTCTTGCTGTTTTGAAATGTCTCCTTTCTAACAGTCATCTTACTATAATTCTACCATATTTTCCACATTAAAAAAAATTTTCGAAGTTATGGTGACAGTTGGAAAAGAGAGAATGTCTCAAATCGAATGGAAAAAGTTCTTCCTTGCAAATCAATATATATATATTCTAGCAGTCCATTTCCCTTCTTTCATACCTGTATTTTCCACCATGTTATTACCCAGCTAAGCCTCCCTAATTCTCATTTGGCTTAATAGATCTCTTCATGGATTGGTTCTGGGTCTGTACATTTTTCTGAAAGTCAAAATATGTACTTTTAAAAATAATACATTAAAGAGAAGCATAGATTTATATAGTTTTTTTCTTTGGTATCTATATATTAGTTTGGCTCCTATAACAAAATAATAGTAGCTTTAGCTAATTATAGAATAGAACTTATGCTTAAGCTTATTCTGTAGCTCAAACAAAATAGAAGTTCATTTCTCCCTAAACATAAGAGTCTGATCATGAGCAGCCCACTGCTGGCATGGCGGATTCCTAGTTTAGGGAACTCAGCTACTTCTATCTTGTTGATCTACCATACTTAACATACAATTTCCATTTTGTGTTTAAGGTTGTTTTTTTTTTGGTCTTCTACCACCATATTCACATTCCTTCCAGTGGGTAGGGGAAAAGACACTTTTCAAAATAAAACCCAGAAGTTGCACATACTATTTATACTCAGAGCTATTGGTCAGAATCTAGCCAATCTGTGACTCCACTTAACTGCCAGAGAAACTGGATGATGAGCTTAAAATGATATCAAGATTTGGAGACCGAACTACCAGTAGTGTCTATGCCAGTCTACACTCATACGTTCCACTGTTCTCCCACCCAGACCTCCTATCTTTAATTCCATTTGCATTTCACCTTTCTGAAGAGTCTCCATCTCCTGGCCTATTGATATAATCAAGCTTTTGTATTACGTTTATTCACTGGTTCTTTGATGTCCCTATGCAGCAGAGCCTTTAGCTATCAGATACTATATTTTGATAGTGTACAGTCACTGATTTGCTCTTTCCCACCTTCCTGAATTTCCACTTTTGAGACTTGTATTCCAGTTCTAGGTGGCCGTTGTCTAAACTTTTTGTCTCCTGGCATTACATTTTCTAACTCTTATCTTGCCTTTTAGCGTAACCTCAGGCAAGGCGAAAGCAATTGTCTTCTTGTCTGGCTTTTTTCTGGCTTCTCTGTCATGTTGCACAGGTAATCTTTTCCTCTTTGTTTTTCCATCCTTCTCTGGAGCTTCCTCTTGCCACCCCCCCAACTCCTACAAACAGTACAAAGAGTCTCAGCTACCCTGCACTGCTACTGCAGCTCAGTTACCTTATGTCTTCTTTCATCCTGTTCCCTAAAGAACATTCGGGAAAACCATCCTGGAATTTTATGAGAAAAGAAGGAAAATAGTCCTTTTTTTATATATAATTCTGACTTTTTAATAGAGAAATTTTATTAAATATTTTAATTTATTTTAAACTTTTCTATATATATTCAGGAGCTAAAGGATAAAATAATCTTTATCAAAACACAGGCCCAGCTTTTGGATTCTGAATACATGCTCCCTGCCTTGGTTCCCTGGGACCTCCTGAGGGAATGAACAAAGGCCTCAGAGCCTGCTCTATAGAATCACCACAGAGGGCTTCCATCAGGCCAGTCCTTTCTTCTTCCTGAAATGTTCTCCAAGTTAGTCTTTTTTTTCCCTCTTTGATGTAAGCTCACTTTTAGGGATTTAAATTACTACAAATGATCTGTGGGTTCATCCTTTTTTTTTTTTTCCTGGTGTTTTTTCAGTGAGGTGAAATTCACATGAAATCAATATTTTTTAAAATGTTTAATTCAATGTAGGATATATATTTTAAATTTAACCTTAATTTTCTTCATTTTACCATGATCAAGATATATGTTTCATTAATTTTTTAATAAAAAAGGTATATATTTAAGGTATAAATCATGGTGTTTGATACACATACATAGTGAAATGATTACTACAGTAAAGCTAATTAACATATCCATCTCCTCGCATAGTTACTGTTTGTGTTTGGTGAGAGCACCTAAAATTCACTCTCTTACTAAATTTCCAGTGTGCAATGCAGTATTACTAACCAGAGTCTTCATGCTATACATTACCTTTCTAGACTTACTCATCCTGTACAATTGCCGCTTTGTAAGGAATCATCCATTTTGAGGTACTGTGGTCCCTAACAAGTCCCTTGCTGGCCAGCTGCTCTCATCCATTGTTAAACTGACACCTCATAAATTTCCCCTTAGAGGTCCTCCCTCTTCTCAAAAGCCGCCTGAGTTTTCTTCTCTTAACTAAGAAGGCTCTGTTCAACCTACAGCCCTCGAGGAAAGCCAAATATACTTTGGAAAGCCGAAGTTCTCACCTTTCCCTCCCTTGCCTCTCGTTATTTCCTCCTCCTTCCTAACACCTCATTCCTTTATTTATTCTGTCCACTCCAGTAGTCGCACCGACCATTCACTAGGATTCGCTTAGGTGCCAGACATTATACTTGTTAATCTCCACTACCCAGTGAGGTAGATGTTCTCATTTTACAAAGAGGAAACAGGCATAGAGCAGTTATAAAGCCTGAAGAAGGTGGAAAACTAAATAGTGGCTGAGCCAGGATCGAAATCCCATTCTGACTCTGAAGCCAACACTGTGTCACACTGCTTTTCAGACACACTTGTTGTTTTTAGGGAAGTCCTGCAGAAAAACTGAAACAATGTGACAGTCCAAAAGATCCAATTTCAAATCCTGGCTCCATCTTTTTGGTTGTATCCTAGGCAAGTCACTAAACTTCCTAGTTAATTTCCTCACCTGTAAAATGGGGCCAGTGATTCATTCTTTCATTCAGTAAATATTTACTAGGCATTTTCTATGTGCCAACCACAATCTTAGGCATCTAGAGTATGGCTCTCAAGGAACCAACATTTTTGTGGGGAGACAGTTAATAAATATACATGTCATGTAGTTGTAAGTGCTCTAAAGAAAAAAAAACAAGGAAGAGGATAGAGTGAAAAACAAGAGGGTAATAAAAGGCTTTTACAAGAAAGTGAAACTTAAGCAGAGATGCAAAATAAGGGAGGGAGCCAGTGGATATCAGAGATAAGAATATTCCAGGCAAAAAGGGAATGCAATGCAAAGGTCCAAAGGCTGAATTTAACGGTAACTAACTCAAAAGCTTGTAATGATTACGGTAATACTTATAGCATATATGTATTGGTACATTTCAGGCACATAAATGTCTTCTGTCCCCCTTCAAAGTTTCTGTGTATTGCAAACACTCAGTATTTCCTTGTTTAAAGCATATTTCAGAGGTGAACACATCTGAAAACTGACTTTTTTTGCCTCATTGCTATAACGTGTTGTTTCTTTCACCACCCTCCAAACAAGTCAGTCCAGGCAGTCTGCTGCCACCTCCGTATTGTGTCACCTTCATGGCCACTGCTCCCTCTGCTTTGCACCCCGTGGTCAAGTGGCTTCAGCACAGTGTGGACCAATCTCTGCCACAGGTGAAAGCTCTTGATTCTTTCATGTTTTTAACAAAATGATAAAGTTACTTATATCCATTCCCAAACCGGAGAAAATTCCCACTCTTGCCTCCAGTTTTGCATGCCTTCAATTACATCCCATTTCCCTGTGAACACAATGAAAAAGTCTTCTTTCCTTTCTCCATTTGCACTTCCTTCACCATTGTATAGCCTGTGTTGCTGGCCTATTTTCTTCTCTTGTGATACATGTTGTTTTTTCTGGCTTTGTGCTTTTATGCAATTTAGAGAAAGTTACTTCTTCATGGCTTTCTTTGAACTCCTTCGCCTTCTATCCCATTGTTCTCTCTTAGCCCCTGCTGGTTATGTCAGATCTTCTGTGAATGAGTCTTCTTCCCGCCCAATATCTGACTACATTGAGTCCTTGTGTGGCCATTTAACTGGGCTTGATATTGCCCCTTAATATTCTTTTTCTACTCCTGGCCTGAGAAGACCTTTACCTCTGACACAAGCCCACCCATCTCCTCTCTTCAGCAGGTGCAATAATTTTCCTGCCATTTTCTTGATTTCTCTATTGTCCATTCTGGTCTAGTTTGTTTTTCTTCCTATTACCTGAAATCCTTTGCCATTTTCTCTGCAAGTTTTTTTTTGCACTAGCTGCTCTGTCTATTATAGCCACAGGTAGCTTTCCTGGGTTCTTTTCTCTTTCATTCTGGGCCCTTGAAGTAGGTGTAGCCTAGCTTTACTGAGAAATGATTTGTGTCAGTCTGCTCGAAATAGCCTTTTCTACCTCTTTTGAAAAAACACACTGATAGTCTCTCTTTGAAATCCCTCTTCTCCCCTCACATACTGATCGCCTGAACCACATGCAAATCATGTTTTTCATGTCTTCCTCTATTAGTTATAAACACTCTCTACCTAAAAGAAAACTCTGTCCGGTAACACTTTTTTTGCTCTTCCCACATGACCTTGCACCTTACTTTTCACAAATACTGCCCTGCTTATTTGTATATGTGATTGAACCAATGCTTTTATTTGATCCTCTCTGTCCAGAGACATGGTCAGAGCATAACTTTTGTTCTTTCATGGATGAAAGACTATAATCAGAGAGGCTGTGCATCGTCCGCCCCCCGCCCCCACCCCTACCCCAGCACACAGCCAGTGAACAGAGAGCTGCCACTTGGACGCTTTCTTCTATAGACATATCTCTCTCTGGTGCCTTGCAGCATGTGGCCCAGTCATTTGTACTAGGGCTGTTAATGCCTTATAATGCTTGATGAAACAGATTCTCTCAGAGCCCTTGCTGAATTCCTGAAGAGAATGAATAGGTAGTTTTTTGCCTCATCCAGTTCAGCAGAACTGCCTCAAAATGGTTTCCAGCAACCTTACTCTGGTGTCATTTATAAGTAAGTCTTATTATACTTGATTTCCAAAGGGTTTCTCCTATTCTTGTTTAGTAGATTCAAATTTCAAACCAGCCCTAAGGGGTATATATAGTCCTGATACTTCCTTACCCCCAACCACAAACATTCTGTTCCTTCAGATCTACTTTCTTCTTGATACGCCATTTTATGCCCTTACCCCCATTCTGCTTCTTTTGTCCTCTTAGCTTACCCATGTACCACCGCTTTTCAATTTCTTTCTGTACTTACTATCTCCAAAGTTTCTCTCTGCAGACTAGTGGTTCTCAAAGTGTGGCCCCCCGGGATGAAAGCATCAGCATCATGTGGAAACTACCAAATCAGAAACACTGAGGTTGAGGCTCGGCAAGATGTGTTTTAACAAGCCCTCCAGCTGGAAGCGTGCTGGGGCCAGCTGATCCTTAGTATTTCTTCCTCCAGTCCGCGTTCAGCGATATTGCATTGGTAGCTTTAAGTTGGACACGTTGGGAATATTTACAATGTGGAAATTGGCAAGCACTACAAATCAGAACTTTTAATCCTAAGATCCATTTGGTAAACATTTCTCAGCTCGCCGCTGCCTCTAGGTGATTCAGATACACACTGAAGTTTGAGAATATTTTCACAGATCATATCTGACAGTCGCCCTGCTCAGGAGGATTAATCTGTGCTCTGCTTCTTCAATCTCTTACCTTGTTCCTCCTCACATTGCTTTCTCCTTCATGCTTCAGGTTCTAGGGACAGATAGAAGATTATCGTGTGCACTCATTATTTGCCTCCTGTCCTATTAAATAATATGCAACAACAGCAGATTCTACTGAAACTCTTCCATATTCATTTCGCTTATAGTAGCTGTGCTTTCTCATTCTCTGGTTCTGGTATTTCATTTACACAGGCAAAGCTATCATGATTTTTCTCCAAAATGCTATGAATTCAGGAGTGCACTTATGATCCCTTATCTCTGTGAAGTAGCTGAAGCATTACCGATATGTGACTTGTCCAGGGTCATCTGGTTACTTGTCAAGGCAGGAGAGAGGGCAAAGTCAGAGGCAGAATGTAATCTTCTCCCTCTAGGATCGCTCATGAAGTAGTTTACCAAATGAGAAAAGAAGATATCTCTAAGCATGTTTGATTCAGAAATCAGATTGGTAAACATTAAACTCCAGAGTCATCAAATGACTTTCGTTTGTAAAGACCCGAAGCTGCAGCCGAGCATTAATTCTATTCGATTACTCTCTTTTCTTCCCTTTAAAAGTTTTCATCTTTATTTATCTTCATTTTGCACTCTACCTTCCATTGATTCCCTCATTTATTCCCGGATGCTCTGCCTGCTGCATTCAGCAAACTATTTCTTCTCTCAGATCTAGACGACTCCAAGCTGATTTTCTGTGGTTCAGTTTGCAACCACTTAAAAGAAAGGTTACAGCTTTTTCTTTTGTAGTCGGGTGGATTTGATTGTTTAAAACAAGCTTTCTTTCCAAGAATCTCACAGACTATGCAAAAGCTTAATCATCATATCTGTGTGTAGACTAAAATAAGACCTAGGGTGCACCATCCAAGGGAGCCTGTGCTTTGATTTTTGAAGAAATAAAAGAGCTCCTTTTGTCTCCTTTTCTGCCTGAAAAATTAAATCCTAGGGTTCTTGGTTAACAATGTATTAATTCTAAAATTATACAAATATATTTCAAATCGGTCTTTTCGTTTTCTACTAAGACAGCATTTAGAATTGTGCATTTCATTTCTTCTGTACCTAAACTGTCTCCCCTTCCCCCAAGTGTTTATTCACCTGCTTTATCGCCTTTCCTGCTTTACCCATTTGGAATGCCTTTTCCTTAATCACTTTAAAATCCACAGACTTTTCTTCTGTTCTCTCCGGACCTCCCCAGGGTGCTAGCTTCAGTGAGTGGTGGATATGTTTTGTGTACACACGAGGGTCTGCATAGAGCTTTTCCCTTCAGCTGGACACCAACAACTTCCCAGCCCGGGTCTCCAGGAACCCCTCCAAGACTGTTCTCACACTACATCTCTTCCTTTCTCAGACTGTGGATGAAAGACAAAGTAAATTGTATTCTGTGCCCCATATCTTTCTCGGGTCATGAATTTCAACACCATTTTAGGAAACATTGACCTTGTACAGCTATCTTCTACTGGGAACTTTATCAGAAATTATTTTATTTCTCATATCATAAAATTGCTAACATGCAGCATGTTCAAAGTCAGCTCTCTGATTCTTCAGAACTGGCAGAGCAAAGTCCTATTGCCTTCATTCAACATTTATTAAAAGCCTGCCCAGGGAAACACAGGGACATGTGGATACCCCAGGGAGGTTAATTATTTGTTCAACATTTTCTTATTAGGGCCGGGGTTTTCAATTATTTGTATACCTTTTTCATTATGTTCAAAACGAGAGATTTATTACCTGCACTAAACATCACGTAACATTATAACTTAATCGTAATTGCCTTGCTATTGCAATTTTCTGAACCAGATAACTTTGAGGAGGCGTATAAGAGGGTTTTAAATTTAAATGATAAAATAAATCACATGTTCCTGGTAAACAGCAGCTATGCCATGCATCATGTACTTTCAGAATTTTGGCTCGCAGTGACTACGACTTCAAGCAACTGGCTAGGGGCTGGGGCCAGCGTGTGTGCAGACAGGAGGCTCTTCCCATCAGTGTAAGCAACAGCTTGTGTGCGCACCACGCATATCTTCACCAGATATGAGTAGTGACCGTGAAGGCTTTTTTATATTCTCACTCATGAGAGCTGTTTACTCTGGTGGGAACAAGACCAATTTACAAGCTGCCAGTTTCCTGTGGAAATCCGGTTTTACTGGCACACATGTTTTATTTATTCCAGTGATATTAAGTAACCCATTATGGATGCCCTTATAAGAGTCTTTGGCAGTTACCCAGCTATCCTGCCCTTAATATACTAAAGATACTAAGGAAAAGCAACATGCACACCATGCCCCAAAAGACCTCACTGTAGCAGATGGCGCAGAAGTGGAAACAGTTAAATTGCACAATTCAGTTATTAGACAATCAGAATATATCAGTGTTTAAAGGATATTTTTATAACAATAATCTATTTTACAAATTAAAGTCTAGCAAACTACATCCATTGTAGGCCAACCCATTCAGTCACCAGTTTTTATAAGTTTTGTTGGAACACAACCATGCTCATTCATTTACATATTGCACATTATTTGTGGCTACTTTTGCACTATAATGACAGATTTGAATTGTTGCAAGAGACCAAATGGCCTACAAAACCAAAACATTTATTGTCTGGGCCTTTACAGAAAAGGATGGTTGACTCCTGCAATAAAATATGAATGGATCTCTTTCAAAGAGATGAGTGAGTTCAGATACTATTGGCATTTAAAGCATTGACTCAAGACTTGCTTGTCGTATTTTCTGTGCTGTGTGTCCAGGCCTAGAAACGGTAATGAAATATCACCATCATCACACTAATGATAATAAAAAACCATTAGGCATTTTTGAGTTCTTAGAATACAGCCTATGTATTAATTCTGAATTTAGTGGAAAAAAATGTTCTTTTTATTTTTTTTATCAATGCCACAAATCTGTCATTGTATTAAGAAAAAAAAAGTGAAATAAGAGAAACCAAATGTTGTTCTCTCCCTCCATTAACAGTCTGTCCCTGCAATGGAACTTTAGAACCTTGCATTTGCATTTTAAAAGTCTAAGTCTAGAAATCAGCAAATTTAAACCCATTTATATTCTAAATAAGTTCTCCATTAGAATATTTCATTTTGATTCATTAAAAAAATAGTAAATGAATATTTTTTAATGGGATAGTTCCACTAAGTATAATTATGGCATATCCCATGATTCACCCACATCTTTATTTTGCTGCTTTTTTTTTCTGTTTTTTCTTGTTTTAGTCCACACAGAATTTTTCTTTTTCTTTTTTTCTTTTAACTGGGGTAACATTGGTTAATACAATTATATAATTTTCAGGTGTACGTTATAATTTGACATCTGTATATTCTATTGTGTGTTTACCACCCAAAGTCCAGTTTTCTTCAGATTTTGCTACTGTTTTTATCAGAACTTTGCACTCTCAAGTTTAGTTGAATAACAGGGACTAAGCAAGTTACCAGCTGTCAATTTCCATTTCCTTTATCTCATTTGTAGGGCTGTGCCAAGAATTAATGAGATAAAACCTTAAAAACACTTAGCACTGTGGCAGACATGTGAAAAATATTAGTTTCCTTTCCTTTTTGATACATTCTGTAATATTTAAACGTCTTTTCATATCATAATGCAAATATTCCTGTCACCGTAAACTTAACAAAGGACCACCTGAGTGAAGTAGATACCGATTGTGAGGTTAAGCTTGTTTAATGTTTCTTAATAAGCATTTATCCCAATAGTTACCTGGTAATACTATTTCAAGTTATTTAAACCTACAGATGTCCTACCCCAGAGGACTGATAATGCAATAATACTGTTAAAAGAAAGGTAGCCAGGACTGTCTTTTATTGTTTCTTTCTATCACTAAATCACCTGTAACTATATTGGAATATGGAACATTAACCTCCTGGAGTCAGCAGGTTTTGAGTCTCTATCTTTAAGAAAGAATGTAATGGCCTATCAGGAGGCCTTAAATTCTGCAACCATAATATTTTTATCTTCCTATTTTTTCTAGGATTTCTTATAAACCTGCGTGGATATATTTTAGATACTTTTCAATTACAAAAAGGAAGAAATCTCTTCTAAGAATTGCAGCTTCTTTGGTCTTGCTTTATTCAATATTCAAATGCCTTTCTTTGTTCTCAGCATAATTTCAAACCCCAGCTCATAAGCTTTCGAAGACTCCCCACTGAGTACAGAATAAAATTCAGTTTCCTGATCACAAGATTTAAGCTATGAATTAAGCTAGCCTATTCACCTACTTCTTGTTGAATACCAGGGCTCATATCTTATTCCTTTGTTCATTTCCTCAGTGCTAAGAATAGTTCCTGGCACATAGTAGGTGCTCAATAAATAGCTGTTAAATTTAACTGGTAACTAAAGTGTAAACAAAACAGCCTTTACAAGCACCCACTATCCGTGGCTCCCTAAATGTGTTCTGCCCCTTACAACCTTGGGGTTCTTTTCAGAACTATTGAAATGCCACCCATACTTTCAAAGCCCTGCTCTATGAAGCCTCTTTTGATTCTTCAGTAACCAACATTAATTTCTTTATTAAGTTTTCATAGCACTCCCTACATCTGTTACAGCATTAAAACAATCAATTCGTTCCACAAATATTTATTTTTTGTAAAATATTATTTGTAAAATATGTACTGAGCACCTATTCTGCAATGTTCTAGGCACTGAAGATACAGTAGTGAACAAGACTGACAAAGACCTTTTTCTTAGAAAGCTTATATTCTAGTGGTCAATATGTATATTACATAAAAATACATAACATCAGACAGTGATATAGAATGACAAAAATAAAAGAAGAAAAGGAAATGGAGAATAATGGAAAGGTGACTTTTCTAGACAGTGAGGTTAGAGAAGGCCTCTCAGAGAAAAAGGCATATGAGTGGAGACCTAGATTGCTCAGAGAAGTGTGCTAGGTCTTGTGCTAGGTGCTGAAAATATAAAGACCAGTGAAGTATGTTCCTTGCTTACAACATTGTGAAGAGATCTGCCTGTTAGATGACAATAATTGCACCCTAGGGTATGGAAAGTACATTGGTACAACCTGTGGAGGAAAGCCATTCGAAAAGTATGGCTATTTTATGTGCTTCTGTGTTCTTTACTCTATTGCAATCTTGTCCAGGAAGGAACCATGTGTTATTCACCTGGACATGCCCCAGATTGCTTAGAGTCCTGTTCTATTCTAGGCCCAGCAGGCTGTTGAACTCAGCAGTGCAGTCCTCAGAGGCATCCCAGCACTTAAGCTGGAGCTTGGGGAGGAGCTGCCTGGAGCTCCTCTCTTGGTTCTCAGCGGAGGGACCTGATTGCTCTCCCCCTGTGAATTACTGTACACACTGAGAAGCACCCCCGTGGCAGCATATCTGATGAGTGGGAGAGCTGCCAAAGCAATGCAGCCAGGCCAGACCCCTGGGGCACCTGTGAGGCCATTCTCTTCCTTTCCATTTGAAGAGCTTACTGTGATCAGAGTAGGGATGTGTGGGTGGAACCCGGAGAAACTCTTTTCTTTTTCTCTCCATATCAAAAATACTCCAAGTACCCCAAGACCACACAAGGCAACTTGATTCATCTTGATTGACAAAAGCCTATTTCTCTTTTCCTACCAGGAAAAGAAGGAATTTTAAATGGAAAGTTTAAATTCAAAGTCTTCAGAAACCCTTACTCTCATTCTCAGAGGCTCGTCTGAGACATTACTATGAGATATTCAGCTGCTTTGACAAGGACGTTGGTGGTTTGGGAGGCAGAAAGAAAAAGAGCGGGTGAGAAAGAAACAGGATAATTTGTGCTCAAGTAGGAACATGGCATCATAGAATGTTCGTACACACAGGACATATACCTAATTTCGAATCTCTAATTTTATTTACTATATCATGTACGTATGAGACAATATTGTCTTGTCTCCACACGGTATCTTACCTAATGGTAAGACTATGTCTAGACTTGTGTCGATTTTGTGTTAGATGACAGTAGGCATCTAGATGTTGTGGTCATGTTCCAGTGTAGCTCTCCAGGGTCGCAGACCGGAATGACATGATTCCGTAGAATTGGAAATCTATTTCAGAGTCCTAGGTAGTCATTGCACAACAAAATGCGCAACCTCCCTCCATCTCCCTGTTTCTACTCTTCCTCACTCCATACCCATTCTCTCCTTTTCTCCTGAATTACTCCCCTGAGAGCTATAAGTCACCTCCTTCAGTTATGTAAAGCTCTTTAACTCCTACCAGCTTCTACTCCTAAATTCTCATGTCCGAACACAGCATGGGGAAGAGCAGACCCAAAAGTAAAGAAACCTGCTTTTTGTGGTAACCCAGTTTCCTGAATCTATGTAAACACCCGGCATTGTGTTTTGATAGTATTCCTAATAACATTAAGAGAAACAATGTATTTTATTGGGTCAAACTTTCTTGTTCTTTTCATCTGTGACTGGTGACAAGCTCATATGTAAGCAGATTGGTGTTTTATTCAGAAGCCATTTAGAAATTGCCTGAGTTATTGGTGCTTAATGTATATTTATTCAGTGAGAAAGTATGAATACATGCATGTGTAACTAGATGTGTGAATGAATGGATAAATTGGGAGTATATAGGTGAGGAACTCTTTGAAGGATTGAATAACATAGGAAAGGTGATCTGTATGTTTTTAGGGATTTGAGAGTGAGGATAACTGTTCCATCTCCAACAGTAAGACGTGTCTTGAGGTGCTTTCCCAGTAACGATGTATTTGTATTATTCAAATCCCTCTCTCCCATTTAGTTCTCATATCTAATAGCACTGATATGCAAGACAGAACAGGTGATCGATCACTATTACCATGTATGATCTTGGCTTCACTAGAACCAAATTAACAAATCAACCACATACCATATTTATCATGAATGGGCAGGTGACTGTAAAAACATACACATATGATATTTGTATATGTAAGTCACGTGTGTATTTAAATTCTAGCAAAACTTAGACTCTATGGAGATTTTCCCACCCATTCCCAAATTCCATTGTGTTAATGCTGCTACATTTTTATATTTTTTAAATAACTAGAGTTTCAAGCATTTAAATTCTTTGGGTTTTTACCAGTGCTGGAGCAGAGCACACAGAGATTTGGTTTTTGACTGGCAGACTGAGACGGAGGGCCATCACTGAGAAGAAGGCCTGACCCCAGTGTATGACGACCGGCAGTCCTATTCATAATACGTGGCCTACTCCGTTTTGATCTAGGTCAGTTTTTTGTTTTCGTTTTGTTTTGTTTTTAGCTAAAATGTCTGGTGTAGTGGAAAGAAGTGTGACAGAAAATATTGCTGGATCAAATAGGCAGGTCATAGAGCTATGATTCTAGGTTAATTAAACAAGGCTATAGCAGGAACTCATAAAATAGCTTGCAATTAAAGGAACCAAGACCAAGTCCTGAGTGGGATGAAAGAACTAAACAAGACTAGGGCTCTGCTAGCAAAGCTTAAATTCTAACAGAGAAATGGAATCAAATCTGGAACTGAGAATGAGGCTGCTTCGAACTGTCTGGATCTTTATGTGGAGATTTGGCAGAAATGCTACTATCCAGTGGATTTGAGTCTGCCCTGAGAAGAACAGACTAATTATATACCTGGCATGCAAATACAGATGGTGCTATTAATATATTTCCAAACTCATTCTTATTGGCTTAGAATTAGGTGGGATTAGTATTTATAGCTGATTGTGATGGGACCAGCAAGGAATGACACATTCATAGCCATTATGGAACGGTTTGTGCTCTTAAACATACTTTATGAAATTCTGCGAATAAGTACTTGTGCTTATATTTAAGAGAATTTTGGAAATATGAAGCACATGGTCATAAGTGCTGGGGAATAGGATGACTCATTTATAGTAATGCGACTTCATGAATGTATTAAACATTTTTATTGTCTTATGTTCAGCAAACTATAGAAGTGTTTCTTAAAGTACAAAATAGAGAATTTATAATTTTCCTAAGTTTTCTACTTTTTATGATGTTCACTGCACAAAAGTTGTAAAGTTCAAACCAGTGTAAAGAAAAAAGGTTTGGTTTTGTTTTGTTTTGTTTTGTTTTGTTTTAACTGTGATGCTATCACCACCAAGACAACCAACATTAACATTGTGGTTTTTGTCCCAGTGTTTTTGTATGTATTATTATATAGTTGCTACATATCATTAAACATTTCTTTCCTAATCTGTTCTATTTTTTCACTGAACACTGTATAATGCATTTTCTAGTACTATTAAAACATCTACAAAATCTTATTAATTTTATGGGCTACAAAAATAACCCCTCATACGGATAGAGCCTCATTTTGCTCAACCATTTTTACAGTATCAAGCATTCAGGTAGTTTTTAATTTGTCACTGTTAGCATTACTTAATGATGAACATGTTTGGGTATAAATAATTTTCCAAACTTTTTATTATATCTTTAAAGTTGACTCCTGATTCAAAATTATTTTTATTCAAAAAAGGAGTTTTTTTTAAGGTTTTTTGTATACATTAAGAAATTGCTTTCTGAAAATGTTATAATTTATATACCAATTAGAAGTATAGAAAAGTACTCATCTCTTTGTACTGTTGTCACAATTTAAGATTATTATAAATTTTGTGTTATTTGCTAATTAGATGCAAGAAAATTATACTTTGCTGTTTTGATTTTTTATTTCTTTGATTATTAGTGAGGTTGAATACTATACAGACTTTAAACATTTGACTATTATGTTTGTCAGCTTTCTATTTATGAACTTTGCTCATCAATTATTTTTAAAAATGTTCCATGAACACAAAAAAAGTACAGCAAGTTCTCATTGATAGTAGTTATTTTCCATAAACTCCCAGTGAACACTAAGTTAGCAAATACTGAACTATTGTTCCTAAGAGAAATACAAGGTTAGATTTCTGGGAGATTCTGGTCATAACATTTTCATCCACCGAACAATACATATCTTATGTAGTGTGTTTCTATTTGAAAACACCTTATTTAAAACATATTGTTGATTGATTAACAGTAAACTTACTGCCTACAGCACTGTAACTCAGGCCTGAACAAAGCTCATCGAACACATGGATTTTCTCCATGAGACACATCACAGCTTTCTTGTGCTTGTCAACACTAACCAGCACTTCAGCACTACACTTTGGGGCCATTTTAAATAGCAAAATCACCAACAAAAAGCACAAAAGTGCAAGTAATGTGGCACTAACCATAGCACGCTAAGGATGCTTGTTTAACTGGAAGAGCTAAAACAAGAAGGCAGACATTCATCTTGCTCAGTCTCAGCTGGGAGCGTGTGGCAACTCAAAATTTTTACCACTCTGTGCGTATCTGTGAATGATTGTGAAAGTACCACAAGTATTGATTTGGGGGTTACCAATAAGTTTTAGTGAGTAGGAGAATTCACAAACACAGCATACATGAATAATGAGTACTGACTGTATCTTCATATCTTAGTGATCTGGGTATAGGTGAATGCTGATAAATATGGGTGAGTAAAGAAGTGAAAGGCAGATAAATATAAATCAATTCATTCTAAATGGAACAAGTAAAACCTGTAATTTTGAAATATATATAGGGTTTGTCATATCAACAATAAGGAAAGAGCAAAATAAGAATGACGAAGCCGATATGCTGACACCTGAGTAGAAACAGCAGACAGGAAATGGAAAGGCCACCAACATGAAGCCAAACAGAGGTGAATGTGAATCTCATTTATCATCTCATGACCTTGGCTGAGAACCACCCTGATTCTCTCTTTTTTCCTCCACAAAATCAAAGTTAAAATATCCTCCTTAGATTAAATGTCTCTTAGAGCTACATATTGTTTTCTATTCACAGTTATAACTCTAGGACTTTACATAATTCCCAATGTATGTTAATTATATGTCAGATACTCAAAATGTACCAAAAGCAAATGCAAGAACAAAAAAAGTATTTAAGTCCAGAATATTGTACATTTAAAGTATAGAATAAAGCATTTTAATTTTAAAACTCTTGTCAGATGGGGCTAGTCACTGCTAATAAACAGTTAACACCTATTGATTGCTCTATTTCAAATACTCTACTGCTTTATATAAATGATTTTTGTGAATTCGAATTATATAAATGATTTATTGATTTCTTTATTTTTACTTAACACTTATATAGCACTTACTATGTGCCAAGCATTGTTTAACACTTTACAAATACTAATTTATTTAATCCTTGTAACAACACTGTGCAGTAGGTATTATTATTAAAACCATACTCTGTGCATGATGCATAGAGAAAATAACCTGTCCAAGGTCACGCAGTAAGAAAATGGCAGACCTAGGATTTGAACTAAGGTCTTTGGCTTCAGAGTTCACGTTTATAACCTCTATTTAGTCACAATGACCCTAGGAGATTGCATATAAAGAAACAGTGATTAAGTAATTGACATAAGGAGGCAATGAACCTAGTGGTTGCGTCTGATTCCAAAGCCTGTGTCATTAGGGTTTATAGCTCCAGGCCACTAGTGATCTGGTAATAAAACAGCAAAAGCTTACAATGGTTTACTTCTTAAGATGCTTCTAACTGCTTCAAAGACACAGACAACTTTCTTTCTCTATTTCTATTTTAATAATGCAGCTACATAGTTATTACCATAATTCTAGATTTTGTCTGTGTCCTGGGAGCAGGTTCTCATGGAATATAAGAAGGAAGAAGAAAGAGTATTAGCCCATTCCGGAACTAAGGAAGGGAGGCGGTACACTGTCAAGATTAACGGCTTGAGCTGCGTACTGACACATTCTGCATTCAAATCGGGCTGCTCTGCTACCAGCTGTGAGGTGTTCTACCTATTCAAACCATGATTGTATTGATGTGAGGATTTACTAAATTAATGCCTATAAAGCACTAAGAAAGGTCTGTGGCACATAGTGAACTTACAAATAAAACTTCATTAATAAGAGCAGTACTTTAAAATTATCCAAGTTTGTCTCTTACGCAATTTTCACTTCTTGTGTACTAATAGTTTTCCAAATTTTTGTGGTTACACACCTCTATCATTAAAATTGGCATGCATGCCAATATCCTTATTTTATGTATAAATTATGGAAATGTATTGCTCTAGTAATAGATTGCATGCACTTTTAAACTAGACCACAGCAATGGTTCACCAAGGTCTAGTTTATCTTTTCCCAGTACCCCTGAAATGCCCTAGGTACCCTGGATCATTGTACCTCTCCTCCATAAAGAGTTCTTTGCTCAAGGGTACCTGTGGCCTCCTCCAGTCTTTTCAAGTCCAATGACTTACTAAAGAAAAAGGTAACTTCTTCTGTTGAAGGAAAGTAATTATATCCATTACCATCTGGGAACAATAATAGTCCCTTTACTCTCCCAATATGATTCACATACTCAAAAAACATTTTGGGTTATCCCTACTGAATCCTTTATCAAAGGCCAGAAGTCTGGGTGGGGTCCAAGGCAGAGTCTACCTTACATTGATTTTAATTCTCACTTTTTTCCTATTTCCAACTCTAATGCCCAAGAGCCTCTTTGGTGAGTAAATTGGTCTCCAGCAGGGGTCAGAGATGAATATTTTGTTTGTGTAAGTCACTTACAAATCAGATTTGGAGACACTGAAGACTGTGTGTACATGAGAGGGAGGTCAGAGAAACTGGTTAATGGAGACCAATGTGAGCCAAAGTCTGGAATCTGAATTTGCTCCAGATGATAAAAGAAACGTAGAAATTATTGAGAAGTGATGTTCTTAAAGATGGAAGAGATCGAATCCTGTTTTTACAAAATAAGGTATAGTCATCATTCTGCTTATTATTTTTTTTCTCTTCTATTCCAAGGAATATAAACTGCTTAAATGTAGAAGGAAAAGAAACTCTTCTCCCTTACAAGGTCCAAAACTGGGGTTATTTTGGCTTTGGAAAAAAATATTTCTTGTAATAAATAACCCATATGTCATAAGAGTAACATATCAAAGGGCAAACATAGATCCTTTGCAACTGTTTCTATGCATCCAGGGGCCACCCTACGTGCCCCACAGATATGATAGGAGAGCTATAGCTGGACCACTCCTTGGAGCTGCTAAAATCATTCCAAAGATCTTCGGGCTTATTTTCTCCTTGGGCAACATGTTTGCAAAGAAAAGTACCTGTGAACAGTGAAGAGACCTAAAGGAAAAATGCTATATCTTATGATAATAAAAATGCCTCATTAAGTGTAGTTTAGGAAACTTTTTAGTTCATATACTGTAGGAAAAGATTTTTTTCTTTATATGTGTTTTTTGAATATTGCTTTCACATACTAAGTGATAGTTATGACATACATGCTTGTGAGATTATCATTTTACAAGCATGATAGTGTTTAATAAGAATAGAAACCTATCAATAAATCCCACTCATTTATTAAACGACTATATATTGAATATCTACTGTATGAAAGATACTATTCCAGGTTCCTGGAATACATGAATGAACAAAATAAATAAAAATTCTGTTGAGACACTCCTCCGTGGGTTTTTGCATTCCTACATGTCTTTCTGAGGACACCAAGAATGCACTGACATGACCCCTCTTTACCTGTGCCAGTTCTCAGTGTTTATAGCAAGCAGTCTTAAGGGATGATGTAATGTCACCTTCTGGGACAAAAAACAAGCTTGCTTACTGATCACGGAAAAAGTGTTTTCCATGATCATCGTGCCTTTGGTATAGTGAAAACCTTCTGTGTGTATAGTATCTATTTGGCTCTTCCACATTGCCCCTGTAGAATTTTGGAGGACAAAGAATACCAACAAGCACGTGATGTTCATGATGCTTGATATGCTGTGAATAATAATGTTGTTTGTTCTGACCCATGATTCTCATGTCTTTTGCTCTTATCCGTGAAACAACAGGACAAATGTTTAACTTTAGGGTAAAATGAGCCCCAGACATGACATTCAATTTATATTCTAGCCCATATAGTTTTAGTTCTGTTCTGCCTGCTTTCATATTTCAATAAATATTTAAAATCTCCCTTATTTCTGCACCTTGTCTCAGGATCTCATCAACTAGATCTTTTTATTATGTCTCAGCACCAAAAAGAGAAAAATTCTGTTGTAGGACATGCCTGTATAATATTTCATAGGAAGTTAATAAATCTTATAGAATATGATTTTATTTTTATAGGACATCCATTGCTCTAAGGCAAAGATGACAAAAACAGAACATTGTAGATCTATCATTAATGGACTGCTAAAGGCAAGAATTTCAGTCATATTTTTTGCTGGCAGTCAATACCAATTAGTGATGTTTTATCAGCAGGATTTCTCTTTCAAAATCATTTTATAGTATTCAGGTAACTGTTCCCCTGACCAGCTATTTGGTTTTTAAAAATGGGTTTACAAGTTTATTATTGATGAATTGTTTAAAGGTTTATTATGATGCCAGAGTTGATTTGTTATGCTAGATCTTCTGATATATAAAATACAGCATATTTCAAATAGTTTGTAATACAAAAGTTAGGTGTACCCTCTAGCCATGAGGGTGATGTGTCCTCTCTTCGAAACATTTATTTTAATTGAAAAGTACCCCAGGAAAATAAAGTATCTAGAAGAAGGAAGACGTGTTGACTATGAGGCCTCAGGAGAAAGCTGTCATCTTATTGTTTAAAATGAAGGGAAATATATTTAGGAAATGTAAATGTTTATTTATTTAGCCCAGAGTTCACATATCCATTCGTGTAATTTAGCTGACCAAACACTTATCAAATGAGTTGTAGGTGCCCAGCAGTATGCTATATACTGAGGGCTCCCCAGGGAGTAAGATGTAGTCCTCATCTTCTAGGTCTTAATCGAATCCTAGTGGGGGAGAGGCATGTACTCATTTTGTCGATACCAAGGCTGGGGTGCTCTGGAAAGGTGTAATAGAGCAGTCACCTTATCCTAAGGTTCTATGAAAGCCTTCCTGGAGTTGACATTTAAGCTGAGTCTCATTTTTATTTTCCAGTAGCTATTGGATGATAATTCTATACTAGACATTGTATTTAATTCTATACTAGACATTCATGGTTTTAAAAAGCGTTAAAACAGACAATGAGGGATATTATGAAAACTAAGCATATGCTCAACCCCCCAAAATAGATATTTTTTATAGAAAAGTCATAGATAAAAGTTTGTCTTTTGGGTTTTGATTTACAACCTTTCCAGATCACTCACTGACAGCCAGGAAACAGAAGGTACCTCAGTAACCCCAGCTGCCTCTCTCCCGGCTACCTTCCCAACCTCTGCTTTAATCCCAACTCTGCAGCCCTGGATCTTTTTTTCTTTTTTTTCCTTTTTTTTTTTTTTTCGTACTTTAGAAATTCTGACATGGAGCCAGTGATATAGCATTGATTCATTTCTTCCATTTACATTTTTCAATGATTTAGATTTTGGGGGGAATAAATATAGTAAAGGTATTTTAAGCTTAAGGATAAAAAGAGATATTAAGCTTCCAGATTTCATCCTTCCTGGCAAAGTTCAAAGTTCAAGTGTATAATCTTTGACCTAGTGTTGCTCTCCAGAATGACTTGATCTGAAAAGAGTTTCGTTGCTGCTGTTGAAGATTTTGTACTGTTTGTTGATATTGTTAAGTGATGTTCCGACCTGGATTATTATGATATATCAGGCTTTATGGGACTATATTGTTGCACCAGATGAAATACTGTGTAGTAAAGTCATTGAGCAGGTGGCAAGTGCTGTTTAATCCTTACAGGAGAGGCTCATGGTGGTATCGAGAAAATGTAAAAAGCAGTAGAACAGGTTAGTAGAGCCGAAGAATAGCAAAGGTCTCCTTCTGTCATTGTATGAGAATTTTAATCAAATGGCCTGCCTCATGCAGCTTTATTTTGCATTGAGATATTCCATGTCCCCAAAATATTTCTCCGATGGTGGTAATGAATTGCATTGCCCTCTTGGTTGTAAGAGCGCGGGTATTCTGCTGCGGAGCCATATGGTGCCCATTTATTTTAATGTGTCTTTGACATCAGGAGAATTGCTGAGACAGCAAAGGAAAGTGCTTACACCTTGGACTTGTGCCAGAACTGCGATTATTTATGTTTAGTAATGACTACTTTTTTTTTTCCCCAGTAACAAACAGTATGGTCTTAAGATGATATCCATGTTGAGATTTAATAAAATGAGAGTATAGGTTTATATATTTTGAAAATAACTGTTACTTTAGTAGCACCGAAATATATTTCTTAAGCATGATGTTTTAAGGTTTAATTGCACATATGAGAGATTAAGGAAACAAGCTGGGAAGTAGGTGGTACTTATTTTCTCACTGAAAATAAAGGAGCATGCTTTTTATTTGATTTAACAGCATCACCAAGATAGTACTCTGCATACGTAATGCTTTCCATCTGTGATTCTTAAGGCATTTTACAAAGGTAATTATTTCGGATAATATTCCTTTGAGGTAGATAAACATAATTCTGAAAATATTAATGGAGGAACTGAGAAATGCAGATCCTCATTAATGTAATCTGTATAATAGATCTTAGCAAGTATTAGAATTCAGATTGATTACATTATTTAACAATTTATCATTTTCCCAATATCAAGACAGGATAATATTTTCTCTAATTCATTAGTACTATGATATGTTTACAATAAAGAAACATTTTTAAAAATGAAAAGACAATTAAATACCTCAATAATGTGTGTTCCATATGTAAATGTTAACATTGACTCTGTAGAAATCTTAAAAATTTCTTGGAATCTTTTGTTACCTAAAGAAATGTGCATAGTATGAAAAGAAAAAAAAGATCTGCTAATATTGATCAAAATTTTGTAAACTGCTTCATAACAGTAATATGTCAGATGTCTAGCTAAGTATATGGAACAAGAAAAAAAAATTTCCGACTTTCAGTCTGCTCTGGACAGAACTGAGCAGAATACAGGGCCTGGATTTAGCAAAATACTTTAATATTATATGGTGTTTCAAATATTTTGCTTAATGTGTAAACTTTATTTAAGTGATATATCATGTAAAGACAAAACCGAACCAGAAGCATGTCAAACATATAATTGGAACACCAAAATTCATGACGCCTAATACTATAAATTTGATGGATGAATTGATGAAACAGGAAAATTAGAATGAAAATCAGTAGGTCACTCAGTGATACTATTTTAATCTATAATTTAATCTAAATTTGTTTGACTTTAACAATTCACCATCTCTAATGTTAATTACATTTTATGTTGATGGCTAGGGCATTCTACAGTCCTATCATATTTTCAGTGGAAAGCCAATTTAACGTAAATTGAGAAGGAGGAGGGTCAGTGGTAAGTCAATTATATATTAAGATTATTCATAAAAGAACATTTTTTTAATATTTGCTTTTTCAATTTTTTAATTTCAATTTAAAATTTTAAAATATAGTATTTATCCCTGTGTCTTAACAAGTATGAAAACAACATGACCTCCTCCACTCTTTTTTTTTAAAGATTACTCACAAAAATTAGAGAGAAAGTGCAGGGGACATCGTTATTAAATAGAAATGTATGGGTGAAAAATAGCTAGTTCTGGAAAATGATTGCTCTTTGTGAGTTAGTCATTTTAATTATTTATGGCATCAAAATTGAAAAGTTAAAGAAGTTTACATTTAATTTTTATATGCATCTTTTTGAATGTACATCAAAATTCTGGATGGTAAACCTTACTTTTTCCCAAACTGAGAATTGAAGATAGATGATTGTGCTGTTAAACCACCCCCTCGAATGTCAAATTCAGCTTTCAGTGTGCTGAGCAGCCTGGGTTGTTGCTGTCTGGAGAGACTCAAGAGAGAGCTGGTTTCCTCCATGCAGATCTCTTGCTTGCTTGTGTGGATGTAGCCGACAGACTGGATGACGACGTGACATGCATGTTTATGATCCAAAACAAAGGTTTAGTCATCCAGCCTGAAGGGTCATCTTTTTATATTATTTCTAGTCTTACTAATATTTTTTGTTTAAAGGCATATGCAGTTTTTGTTCATATCTTGATAGAATTCTTATTATTTCACGTAGTCCTATATGAGAGGTTTTTATTTTTGGTTTTATTTTTATAAACTAGTGACTTAAACAAAAGGGTTTTATCTTAAATTATTTCACTCAGAAGCTGCAGTGCATGAAAGATATTATTAGTCTTGAGGGCAATTCATTGTGAATATTTTCAACTTAATATTAGAATAGAAAATACAACTAAACGGTTAAACTGCCTAGTCTTATCTATGGCTTATGAAATTATTTCTCCTCTAGAGAAGGATTGAAATCAGAATGATGACTGGTTTTTGTGTATGTTTATTGTATTTTAGATGGTCTAGTCTTTTTGCTGCTTTACTAGTATGTAAGTTGGCTGGTTGATTTGAAATGGGGAAGAGTGGCATTTAGGGGCTCGAGAGAGAGATGTGCTACAATTTTAAAAGCATTTAGAGCTGTCACTCACATTTTAGGGAACCAAATACAAATGTAGACTTGACATCACGAATATTACTGTAAGTGGGAGCTATTTTTCCTTGATTTTTTTGTTTTTGAATGCTACTTTCTTAATAATAAGGGCAGTAGTAGAAGAAAATAAAGTTCCTGATTTGCTGTTTGGTGAATTCTGACATATTCTTATATTTACTGACTCTGCTTCAGTTCTGATTACCTTTTTGGAAATGCAAAGCACTTTAATTCCAAAATATTGGCTATGCCCAGTGTTGCCTATTACGTGTCCAGTATTTGGGAGAGTCTGTTTCTTTTGTCTGGGTGTGTTTTATATGCTTCATAAATGAGAATAAAATACCACGCTGAGTATAAAATAATGTAACATTGATTTTGCCATAGGTAATAGGATATATAATATTCTTTAGGTGATTTGGGTTTTGTTCATGTTTGGAAAGAAAATATTCCCAATTAGTCTTTACTTTCATTTTGCCTCTCATTCATCCAGACCCCAAGAATATCAGTCTTTTGGATTTCTCCCACTAGAATGACTTACTACTGCCCTAAATACCTTAGTTGAGCAAAATAATGAAAGATACAACTGGGGCAAATATATTCAGGAAACTTGAGGATATCAATTAAAGGAATAAAAGGGGACAATTAGGACAAGGAAGAATTGCTTTTGGTAACAAACTACACTTTATTTTCAAAAGAGGTACCTATAATTTCTTGGTTGCTAGATCCATTTTTATTCCTTACTTGTACTTAAGATTTGAGACCATGTGGGCAGCACCCCACCCAGTCTAGAGGGCCAACATTGACAATCTTCAAGCTGGAGAAACTGTGAGGATATGATCAAGGGGAATTGCAGAAACCACTTGATTAAGAACTTTTTAAAAATCTTCATAACTTTAACCATTGGAAATCGATTTAACATCTAAGCTATTAGGCTAATTTCTATACAAAATTTTTTCTGATGCAACTGGACTTTCAGTTTGCAGGCTAGGTTTCATGACTTCGTAAGTTTGATTTGATCTTGATTTGCTCTTCTAAAGGTAAGAAGCAATATACACACTTTCAGAGCCCCTGATTAATTTTGTTTGTATGTTTTAAAAACATGAGTTTTAATTGCCCAGGAGTTACCAATATAAACAAGTTAATTTCAGCAATCTCATTTTGCTTCTACTAAATTTTCCCCAAATAAATTAAAAATAAACTCAAAATATAGACTTACAAATCATCCAATATTTTTCTTTTGAGCATAGGGCATAGGAGAGAAAAAAGTGTACTGTTGACTTTAGGCTCAAATGGTAAAATTAATATTTTCCTCGTTTAACATCATACTGGACTGTGAACCCTCAACTTTCACATGCCAAATTTAATACCAAAACATATAGCTCTAGTTACTGCTTTCTGCCTTTTCAGCTATACCAGGGCTTTGCTGATAGTTGTTGACACAAAAAAGGAATAAGTCTGCCTTGAGGTGACTTGCTTGCTCTAGTATGAGCTCCAGAGTGGTTGCACTATGGTCCAGAGTCTGATCTTCAATTTTACAGGCCTAGTATGATCTTCAATTTTATGTGATGGTCTCTGTGCATGCAAGGAAGGAAATCTCAGATGGCATGACATGCACTCACTTCATTCACTAATAGCTGAAGTATAAATTTGAAACAAATTTGATTATTTTCAGCAAGAAATAAAATTGATGAGTCAACTACATAGCCTTGTTGACTTGAAGGTGTATTCCAATCTATATAAGCAGGTTCGTTTATGAGTGTGGAAATGGAACAAAGTCAGTTGAATTTTCTTAGAGCCTGATGTGATTTAATTCTGATGCCTTGATATACTCATCTCCTCTGTGGGCTCAAAATACTCAGAATATTTGTCTCATCAGAACACTGACTCTTCTAGAAGGTTCTGGAAACACACTCTGCCATTTTTAGTTTTGGCTTCCATTTTTATCCACTCTCTTCATGAACTTGTTATATAATGTATGGTACAGATTATTGTATTTTATCTACTTGAATTCTTACCCCGGCATTGTGAATGGGACAATTTCCCAATTCTATTTTCCGTTCATTGCTAAAGCATTTTTTAGGGAGAATAACTGCTGCAGACAACTAATATTAGTCACTCTGTGCTGTTTATTCCTTTAATTTATAAAAATCAACATCATCTCCATAATATGTGATTATTTTATAGTAGCATCAGTATGCTCTCATGTGGTAACCATAATGGATGTTCCCAAGAGCTGTGTCCTAGGCTGTATATATAATACTACTGCATTTAGACACTTCTGTATCAGGGTGGTAACTGAATGGGACAAAAGAAAAGGAGCTGTAAGGCACCAAAAACTCAGTATTGATATGAAAACAGACTAATTGTTTTTTAAAGCAGTAATGAAAGACACCTCCTTCTCCTGCTTATTTCTTGCTCTTGACCTCACAGTAGTAAAGTGAACTAAACTCTAAAACTAAAGTTGGTTTCGATTGTTCTGCAAAGGGCACAAATTACTAGGTAGGTATATCAGGGAGGTTTCAGATTCCCTAAGGCAGATGTGTTGAGTGAATTTGTCCATTTTTCCCAAGCTTGAAGAATACAGACTTTTTTTTTTATTACTTCATTTTGTGGTAGTCAAATTGGTGCCTGGAGGCAGGAGATAGACCATAAAGGCTCATGCTCTAACTCAATCAGAGGAGAGCCGTGGGTGGCTCTTAAGTTCAGGAAAGCCACACTTAAAATATCTCTCATAAGGCAGATCTTGTAGTATTTCAAAGTCTGCCTTTTAAATATATTCTGTAGGCTTTTCAATCATCCTTCTCACAGTGCTATTTATAATATGCAAATGCTAAAGCAAGCATAAGCACAGTTTTGAGTTATAAACCCTTGCTGATAGAAAGCAGCACTAATCCTAGCATGATTTGATAACGTTGGCAATGCCAAGAGCTTCTGCTTTCTGCTACTATTGTCTCCTCAAAGCTGTAGAAAATCATCTCTAAACTGTCCTTTTGGGAAAGAGTATTCTGGCTTTTTAGGAAACAGTAGTGCAATAGATTCATCCAGAAGGTCGAAGTGTACTTCTTATAATCTAAAAATATAGGTACAAGATCTAAATACATTTTCAAAAAGGAAATTTGTCTAGAGTACCATAAATTATCTAAAATATAAGTAATAAAATTGTCAGAGGTGTTCATAATAATTACCTTAAATGAATACATTAAATTTTTTTCTTATCTGTAAATGTATGGCCTTGAAATATGTTGGCTTAAGGGCATTGTTTTTATGATATCGAGAGTGGAAAAGGTTGAAGGTTATCACCCAAAAAGCAGCAGCCGTGGCCTGCTGTAAGGTAGTGACAAATGAGGTTGTCAGATTCCTGGGCAAGTTATTAAATTTTGCTTTCTGTGCTGATCTTTTGCATTTTGACAAATCCTTCTCTTTTTAAGATGATTTAAACATACGGTTATGAAGCAGATCGGGGATTTTAAATTAAAGTTGAGAACTGTCTCTGCTGCCAGGAGTACAAGTATGTTGCAGTGAACGTACACATAAATAAATGGGAAAGTTATGTACACGTTTGAAAGCATTTGCTTTCTGGCAATCTCCTCTGGAGAGGTAAAACAGTAGGGAGGAGGGGAAGTTGGGAAAGCTAAATTCTTGCCCAAATGTCATATTTCTCTATCTCTATAATCTTCTGAGTCTGTTCATTCTATCTGAGTTTCTTATCACTGGAAATGGAGGTGTCATGGGAAGGGATCACCTTCTGGTTTTCTCATCAATGTATCCAATCATTTAGAAAGAGCCTGGCACATAGTAGGCCATTGGTTTCTACTTATTAAATAAATAAATTCATAAAATGAGATTAGTAATAGTGGCTTGTCTGTTTTTGGCTTGAATGTTTTATAGGGTGGGGTGGGGGGATGAGACAAAAGAACTTGAACTCCCTTGGCAGAATATTCTTACATAAATCTAAAATGATATTATAGTCACTTTTTTTTTTTTATTGCTTATATAGCTTTCAAAATCATCTTTGAAAGCAGTAGCATTTGACATCTATGAGAGTTAGTATGACACCAAAACTCTGCCTTGTTCACCTCCCTTAGAGTGGCTTCTGCTCTTGTTATGACATGATGTTTAAAAGCCTGAACTCTGGAATAATGCATCCCAGCTTCATCACTGGTTATATGACCTTGCTTATGTTATTCAGTCTTTGAGGAAACTGAGGCTCAGTTTTCTTAAAATGGAGACATGGGTAGTATCAACACAAATAGCTGTAAGGATAAAATGAGATAATTCATTAAAGTTCTTTGCATAATACAGAACTTGGGAAGCACTCCATAAATGTTAGCTTATATTATTCTTTTGCTATCCAAGGTTTTCTTCTCAATTCATTGTCTCTTTCTATCTGTTTTTCTACTTGAGCATGTGTATTAGTTTCCTAGGGTTGCTCTAACAAAATGCCACCATATTAGTGGCCTAAAACAACAGAAATTTCTTGTCTCACAGTTCTGGAAGCTAGAAGATCAAAGTCCAGGTGTTGGCAGGTCCATGCTCCCTCTGAAAGTTATAGAGGAAGGACTTTTTCCAATTTCTGGTAGTTCCAAACATTCTTTGTCTTTGGCAGCATAATCCTCATCTCTGTCCATCTTCACATAAGCACAGTGAGGATGTCTGTTTACATCATCCCTTTGTGCATGTCTCTGTCCAAATGTTCCTTTTATATGTGAACACTAGTCATTGGATTAAGACCCACCCTAATGACCTCACCTTACCTTGATCACCTCTGTAAAGACTCTGTTCCCTAATAAGGTTACGTTCTGAGGTATTGAGGGTTAAGACTCCAACATATTTTGGGGGTGGGGAGATACAATTCAGCACATAACATCATGATTCTAAATCTTTCTCCTCAATTCATTGTACCTTTCCTTACCCAGTGGAGAAGCGTCATAGAATATGGCATCAGATTGGGAGCTTTTACATTTAAGTTTAGGTTTGACACTAATTATCTACATTGAAAAAAATTACTCAAATTCTGCAAGCCTGGGTTACTTCACTATAAAATAAAAGCACTGGGCTAGATGATGCCTAGTATGTTTTCCAACTCCAAAAGGTCATGGTTATAATGTGTGGCTCTCTTTCTGTCAACCACAGTGTGTATCTCAACCCTCCATGGTGCTCTGTGCATCTTGATATCCCTGTGACTGATAATAAAAGATCGAATGACATTTTCAATTGTCCCAATGTATACTTGGATTAAAATCCCACTGTCTGAAATGCTGTTTAGTGGAATTTTTATCAACCTCAGGGAGGAAAAGCCTTGTTAGATTTTGATTGTAAAAATATCTAAATAGTGCTAGTAAGCTTTTTTCCTTGAATTTTTGTTGCTTTTGAAATTCTCTAAAATTTTTAAATAGACACTTTTTTATGCCAAGCACCCTCCATATCAAAATAAGATCCAAAGTGTGAAGGTCGGTAATATATGTCTTTTCTGATTATAGTATTATGCAACTCATGTAAAAACCATAAAACCAAAACTTAAGAGGTTGGGGGAAATGAGAAATTACATTCTGCTACTGATTCATAGCCTTTTGGCAACTTTCTTGAAAGTTTGTTTAGACTACAGTTATAGAAGGACTTGAAAGTCTACAATACCACAGCTAGAAACATTTTTTTAAAAGGAAATATACATCTGTTCCAACTTATTATTGTCTTGCAGCCAAAAAAGGGTTGATCATCAAGTGGCAGTTTCTAATTCTTCATCTCATCTGAAAACTGCTGCCCTAGGTGTTCACTGAATTGTTTCTTTCTCTTTCAGCTTCCTCCATTCTCAAAAGAGAGAAGCGACTGAGGACTAAGAATGTGCATTTTAGCTGTGTCACCGTGTACTACTTCACCAGGAGGCAAGGCTTCACGAGCGTGCCCAGTCAAGGGGGCAGCACCCTGGGCATGTCCAGCCGCCATAACAGCGTGCGCCAGTACACGCTTGGCGAATTTGCGAGAGAGCAGGAGAGGCTTCATCGGGAGATGTTGAGAGAACACCTCAGGGAGGAAAAATTGAACTCTTTAAAACTAAAGGTAAACAACATTAGAAACTCACTTTTTGCAAACTCTGTGTTCTTTCCTCGGTTTGGTTAAGTTAATCATTTTCATATTTATATTCACAGACCACAGTGGGCCTTTTGCACAAAAACCTGCCTGCTGGTTCTTTTGTTAAAACAGTATAGGCTCTGTACTAAAAGCAATGTGGATGACTTACCTGACATTGTTTATTCGTGCATTCTATAACTGTATATTTTTGAGTAGTGCTAAGTCATAGCCCCTGTGCTTGGGCTGGGGCTAGCTGGTATCAAAAATTGATATAGTCCCTTCTTTCCTGGACCTTACATATTAATAGGAAAGAATAATATTAATCATGCAGACAAAATAAAATCACAGCTTCATTATGTCCTGTAAAGAAGGATTGCAAGGTACTATGAAAGTGTATAACAGGGAATTAATGTGGTTTGAAGGTCAGGGAAGGTTTCTTCAAGGAAGTGACAATTGAACTGAAATCTAAACAGATAACTAGGCGAAAAGGGTTGGCAAGATTGGTTTAGGCAACAGAAAGAGCAGAAGCTACTTTGTGGCAGGAGGAAGTATGGTGAGCACACAAAGGCTTGTGTGGCTGGTGCAGAGTCAAAAAGAGTTGAGTTAGATGAAGGAGGGATTTATTTGTATATTGTGTTAAGGCATTTTGTTTTCCTCTTCATCCTAAGGCCTTCAGAAGTCATTCAGCAGCTTTAAGCATGGGGTTGGGGTGTTAGGATAATATGATCTGGTTCATCTGGTGATGTGAGAATGGTTTTGGGGTAGAGGCAGCCATGTTGAGGGGGCATATGGAGTCAGAGCAGTTAAGATGTTGCAATAGTCTAGGAGAAAGATGATGGTGAATTTAGAATTGATTGATGGTAGGGGAGATGAAAAGAGATGGACAGAGGGAGAAATTCTGGCAGTAAAATCAATAGTCTTTGATGATGGGTTAAATTTGGAAGGAAAAGAAGGGAGACTATAAAAAATGACTCCTAAATTTCTGCCTTGCAAAACTCAATGGGTGGATGATAGATAGTACCTTTTTCTATGACAAGGATATAACAAGTAATCCAGAAAGAGTAGCAGTTTTGGGGGGAGGAAGGGAGAGGTAGATAACTGAGATCGTTATTGATTTTCAGAGACTTTTGCGTTTTTAAAGAGATGTCAGGGAGTTGTCCAGGTAGAGATAGCTAGTATTCTGCCACATTAGGGATTAAGTGGAGAGAAACATAGTTTTGTAATCTTTCATTGACCAGACATGCTCTATACTTGCATTGCTCCCTCAACCTAACAATATATATAGGAAATGCTCTCCCATTATTATCCAGCAACAAAAGAAATCTTTCCAGGTAATCCAGAGTACTTAACATAAAAAGTCACTCGTTAAGCAGCTGAAGCACCATCAGCATACCTTTGTTAACTGCACCTTTAGTTTCCAGTATAAAGTCAGTTGGCAGAGGTGTGCTGTGTGTTTCAAAACACCTTGTTTTGATGTATTTTGCAATTTATGTGCCTTGTTCCCAATTGCACAAGAGGCAGTCACTTAAATTAAGCTGGATACAATCAAGCCTAGAGCATGTCTCATATTTCCTTTAGTGGTATTTTTGACAGATTTCATTGAAAGTCCCTTAAGATTTCTTGGTAACAATCCATTATTATTGTTGTTTTTCGTGATTGCTTTGCATGTAGCTTAATTTAATAATAATTCTCAGGTTTGCTTCTGAAATCTACCCTCTGCCTTTCTAACCCATTGCAAACAGACTCTATCCCCTACCTAAAGAGTGAAGTCATTCTTCAAATTCAAATGTTGGCAGAACAGTAGTAATGGCTGCCATTCATTAAGTGATTTTTATTTGCCAGGCATTTTATAAACATTATTTAATTTAATCCTAACAAAGACCCAGTGGGATAGATAAATTATGAGACCAACTAAAGAAAAAGAAGCACAAAGATGTTAAATATCTGGCTCACTCAACAGAACACTGGTTATATTATCTTGTTACTTCCTATTCTAAAATTAATTGATTATCCCCTATAGGCATTGGGAAAGACAATCTCTGTACCTATAGGGAGTTCTCCCTTTCTGAGGTTTAGTACTCTGTGCAGTGGTTTTAACAGCTGGGGAACTGTAATTCTTTCTGAAAACCCAAAGATTTATTGTGGTGAACTTTGAGTCACGTTGTGTATGTGATAAATGTTATGGGGAGCCACACACCTACAGGAACCTTACTCCATGCCAGGCAGTGATATATTCTGATACTATAATTTGTATTCAGCTACTTCTATGCTTTAAAAAAAAAAAAAAACAAAGCAAGTTGAAGAAGAAAAGAAGCAAAAAGAGTATTCTATTATTAATTAATATTTTTTTTCATTGTGCTTAGTGTTGGAAGTTGAAGAAGCAATCATCCACGTGGATGTCATGTCTTGGTTTGTCATTGATAAGTGAAAACATGCATCTTTCCCTTTTGGTGAAAATGTAAACAAAAGTCGTTTAGATATCATTACTCCTTCCTAATGAAACCAAGCAAAAAAGATAATGGGATTCTCAGATGATTTGACCTTAGCCTCAGTATACTAAAAGTATTCAGAAACTGAGAAACACATGCCACATGAACCTAATAAAAGATCACAGCAATGTGGACCAGTTTGCTAAACAACAACAACAATAAATCTGAGGAGAATTAATGGAGGAAAATATTATATATTTTCATTCTAATTCCTCCAGAACATTAACATTTATGTTTTAAAATATCATTGACTATACTGGTCTAAGATTCAGCTATCCAAAATCTAAAATTAGCAATCCAAGAATTTCGCTCTGATACTTTACATTTTACTTTTAATATAACATTTGTTTTGAAATGAAAATACCTTGGAGTACTAAAACAAATGTAGCTAAATTGATTTATTATTTTCACTGGGGCAGCAGGAAGGTCCAAACAGGAAAGCAGACTTGTTAAAAACAAACTTTGCCACTTTGGTTTTGCTGGGAGGTGGTCCTCTCTGACAGGAAGTGAACTGCCTCTTGATTAAGGAGAGAGAAGACAGCATATGATAAGATAAATACTTTGCAAAGTCCTCTCTATGGAGACCAGGTAAAACACCACAAGAAACTCATTGGACTTGGAACCTTCTACTTATTTGAGAACCAACAGCCCCAATACAGTAAGGAGAAGTTTCACTTTCCACTGTGACTCCGTCTTTTCAGAATGTCTCTTTAGGTTCCAAATAGAGAACTCATGTATACAATGGGGCCTTAATACTGAAAGATTAGTAAAAAGAAATATCCACACTTCTTGATGTTTCCTTATAATAAATATTTTGGAAACAAAATAAGAATAGAAATTTGGTTTTTTATTGTAAAAATTGCTTCTTATTTAGTAATTCATCTCAATCAAATTATGAGATAAGATACATTAATATATACAATTAGATTTGTTGAACAAATCCAATTCTACTTTGGGAGTTCAAGTGTGTCTTTTTTGTTTGTGGCATTGGTGTTCCAAATATTGTCTAAAATCAAATAATAGAGAAAGCTGACTGAATAAAATACATGTTCCTAGAAGAAATAACTAGCTTTGGATTTTTAAATTATGGAGCACAGTTCTTTTTCTCTGTCAAGCCCATTTAAACATGTCATACCCTTCACAGTAATCAATGTAGTCATCTTAATACCATACTCTTTTCCAAATTAAGTGCTTAGATTTCAACATCTGCACCATGTTGTTGAACAATTACATTAGCCTTTATTCCCATTTCACATGTATCTGTAAAATGCATTAGGCAGGCATTTGTATGTTCCAAAGAGCCTTGACATCCCAATTGCCTCTGGGTTATATCTTACTGGATTCCACTGCCTTGTTCTAGGACATTTAATTTAGCTTTCACAACTTTGGCCTCTCTCGATGTTTTTTCAACCTGAATTGCTCTTCCTCTCCTTTCTGAAATCAAGGCTATCTCAACTTTAGTACCATCTCCAATGGTTTTCCAGGGTTATAACTTTTCTCAATTTCTCGGCCACGTGTTCCTTGAAGAATGTTTAGTCGTTTGATCGCTTTCCTCATAAAAAGAGTTGACAGATGGTAACTCTTTCTTTAATCAGCAACCTTTAAAAAATCTCTATCTAAATCTTCTTCACTCCAAATCTTAGATATTTTATTGTGCTTTATTTATTTAGTGACTTTCTCATGAAACATAATTCTCCACCTTCACCTCTACCCCTGCCTCTTGTATCCTTTCGACAGTCCTATGATTTAACTAACCTCCAGGTAAACATCCTAAATGCTCTAAGAGGTATAAGGAATAGGGGTTTGTGAGAGCTGGTTGACACAGGCTATTATCACAAACCTATAGTTTCTAAATTTTTGGATATGTTTTTAACTATTTGCTCATATTAGAGTTGTTTATTAGGTGGGTCGAAGTCTACTGGTCGAAGTAGTTGTTTATTAGGTGGGTCGAAGTCTACTGGTCAATAAGAATGCCTCTTATTCTACAGAACTTCTCTGTTAGACACCATAGAGATTAGTTGAGAGAATACTTACTGCCAGTGCTTTGAGAATGCATCCCTGAATGGAGGCCTGCCCCAACACCAAATGGAAAGCTTTGAGATCCCCAATACTTGCCATGTCATATGCACGACCTGTTTTGACAATTATAAAGAAAATATATTTAACCAAAGTGATGGAGACCAAGAGACTGGGCTTCAGCCTTGGGCAAATGCAAATACATTTAAGAATATGTTCTTTCAAAATGTTGCTCAAATTTTCATTTAAATAGAACAATTGAGCATATGTAATCAAATCTTTACATTCTTCTCGTATAATATACACTGATCTTCTAGTTCATGAGGAATCAATTGAACTGATTCTCCTGATTAAAATGTGAGGTGCATCCAGTGGTGTACTGAAGCCAGCTAGCAGAAGATATTCACTAAAGCGAATTGTGCACATCTCTTCTCAATGGTAGCTTAAAATTCGCC